>NC_134241.1:15099101-15724101 GCF_965152275.1 Natator depressus
TATGGTATTTATTAAAAAATACTCCACTTAACTCCCTCATTCTCCACCCAGGGATCTAGGTTCTGTTAGCCTTAGCTCACATGGAAGAAAGGAGAAGTGAGGGGAGAGAGAGGGAGAGACATGGAGAAATTATTTTTGAAAAGAGGTACATTCATGGCAGGCCAGGAATGTATTCTTAGTGTGCTGGGAGTTGTGCAGCATTGCTTGCCAGTTTCTCACACCCACTGGCCATTGTCGGAAGGGACGCCAGAGAGTGCTGCTTGGCATTGTAGCAGATGTAGTTTTATTCTTCGCTCCTCTCGGTTTATTCTAGCTTATTGCTGGGAAGTCCTCTTCACGTCTCCCATGGTTTGAATCCATGTTGCTTTGTTTTCCCTTGCACTTGGTAGTGATTGTATAAACAGTGGCCATACAGAACGGTGTCATCTTCATTCCCCGCAAGCGGCTCCTCCTTAAGCTTCAAGTCATAATTTTGCCATGACTGTGCTTAGCATTAGTCTGGTCACTACAGAATCTGCTGTAGTGGTCAGGCCCTGAGTAGGGGATGGGAAACAGGAACCACAGAGTTCTAACAGGCCTTAACAATGACTCCTGCCCTTGCACTGGACAAGTCACGTAACACTCCTGCCTCAGTTTCCCCATCTGTAAAATGGAGATAATAATACTTCCCTACCCTCACAGTGGTGTTGGTTGATTACAAAAATAGGGGGTAAAGAGTAATAGCAGTATCTTGGGTGCCCTGAAGATTGTCAGTGGTGTTAAAGCTGGGCCAGATGTTTGCAATAAACAAGCACTGTTAGTGTGATATGAGGAAAGAGAGTCCAATCATCTGCACATTTCTCTCCTCAGTGCTCGCTTCCTATTTCTTATTCCCCACCCAGAGTATCTTACAAAGGCACCAAACCCTCCAGTGTTTGAAGGTGTAAATCTTTGACAAATAGGGGAGGGAGAAGGGCAAATAAGGGATTTAAAAACCATCTGCATTGGAAGAACCAAGAGGTGAGAGTGGGCGTGCTGTAAAGCAATGAAGGTTTATGAGAACTGTGGCCAAGGGCAAGACTGTGAGAATGAGCCAGTCTCTGCACTGCTGAGCTGGAAAGTGTGTGTGTGTTTGGTTTTGTGTGTGTGCTGGGTAGCCCTTTGGGGAATAACTGTTAGATATTTTAGTCAAGTAAGGACACATTACTTGCAGCTGGCAAACTGATTAATGTGCATGTGAAGCAGGCAGTGCTGTTAACTGAACTGAGAGCTCTGGACACTCTCACCACCTAGCTCAAAAACAAGAAACCACATCCGGCTCTATGAGGCCTGTGGATGTTCTGCAATGGGGGAAGAAGCAGAGCAGGCCCAAGGGTTGGCCAGGTTAGTGGATTTCCAGGGCGTACTTTCTTGTGCTTGAATGTAATTAGTAGCAGATGATAAAGGATACAGCATCTAGAGAGTGTGGGTGGATTTGTATCCAGTACTTATCTTTGAAAAGTGGTTTCTTACCTTCAGGGTCATCAGCCCTGCAGTGGAGGAGTGAGCTGCTGTCCAGCATCTACCTGTTGAGCGGAGGTTGGGACAGTTTAAAAGCTTAGATAATTTTGCTGTGGGACGGCTCATTGCACTCCTCTGACCTAGAAACAGGAATGTGTTAAGCTAACATTTAAATGTAAAAGAAACGGGAAGAGTCAGGGAATTCACACAGTGTTCAAAAAAGAAAAGAAGCTGGCAGAGTTTTAAAAAAGTAAAATGTTTAATAGTGTTTGAGCATTCAGGATATGCCCCTTGTAGTCTGATTTAACTGCATGCTTTCATGATTCTTCCCTCACTTCTCCTGTTTGTTATATTAATTACCACTTACCCACTTAAACTAGGCAGCAAGGTGTTCAAGGCAAGGATCCAAAACTAACAAATAAGCACATCAATTCTACGTTTCCCCTAAACTGATCAGCTGTGAAATAATGTGGCCATTTGAATTGTTCATCTCTGGGCTTCAGAGAAAGACCCGATAGAGATGAACCAGAACATTTGACTGCAAACAGACCTTACTATGTGTGTGGATACATTTGGTTCCTATTTTGAAGGTTTTCTTCACCATCTTAGGGCTAGAGAATTAAGAGGTCAGATTGTTCTCTGGTGTAAGTTATCAGATAGTAGCTGCACTCAAGTGAAGAAAGCCACCTTAATTTGCAGCTGAAGATCTGTGCAAAGTTATGTGATAGTTTAAAAATAATCCAGTTACATGACCATTTGTGCAGCTGCATAAGCTCATAATATACAGAGCCCTGAAGAAGTTCTCTGCTGGTTGTGGTACTTCAGTAGTGGCAGTATTTTCCAGGGAATCCTGAAGTAACCTCTCTAGATTGCAGTGTCTAGTTTTCTAACTGTCTTTAAGCATGATCACTGCAAAGCAAGGCAAACCGGGGAGGCGTTGCTCAATGCCAGCTCGTATGTAAGGAGCCTCAACAACCTCCTCATTAGAGGAGGTCTAAACAATTCAGGGAGCGCTTTAGCCTCCATCCCTCTCATCCCAGCTTCACCTGATGCAGAGCTGGGTAACTCCAAAGAGAGTGCTGCCCACCAGACCATTACTAGGGTGGGTGTATGAGAAAATGAAGGAGTGCTGGCATCTTATGGCATGACAGAGGTGCTGGTTGGCAGCTAGTCATTGATCACAGGCATTACTCAGGCATGTCAAATTTCAGGAAGTACTATGTTAAGTGAATGTAATGCTCTTTAAAAGTGTATTTATACAACTCTAGAGACCCCTTCTGACAGCGCAGGTGGCAGCCAGCTTCCTTCATGCTGCCACCACAAAGCTGTCCTGGAAGCACCATGTCAGGGTAAGAGGCTACTTCAATCTCCATGGCCCATTTAGTTCTTGGCCTATCTGATGAACTGTTGGTGACAAGTGTATTCTATTTACCTACAATAATTTTTAGGCTTACAGCATGTCTACACTTACCGGGGATCGACACTGTGGCGATCGATGCACCGAAGGTCGATTTAGTGGGTCTAGTGAAGGCCCACGAAATCGACCACAGATCGATCTCCTGTTGACTTTGGTACTCCACCGAAATGAGATGAGTCAGGGAAGTCAACGGGAGAGCGTTTCCTGTTGACCCAGTGCGGTATAGACGCTGCAGTAAGTCGACCTAAGCTACGTCGACTCCAGCTACATTATTCATGTAGCTGGAGTTGTGTAACTTAGGTCGACTTACCCCCGTAGTGTAGACAAGGCCTTACTCTATAAAGGTATTTGTGTGATAGCCTCCATCACCATTGAATCTAAACCCCTCACAAGCATTACTGAATTTTTCCTCACAGTACCCCTGTGAGGTATGGAATAACTATCTCCATTGTACAGACTGGGAAACCCAGGCACAGAGCAATCAAGTGACTTGCCCAAGGTCACATAGGAAGTCCTGTTGCAGAGGTGGGAACTGACCCAGAGTCCGATACCAATATCTTAGCAACACAAACTTTCTGTGTTCAAATATTACATTACTACCTGCATTGTTCTTTAAAGATCTTTTATTATTATTATTTTATTATGGTACAATGATAAATGAAGAATGGGGTTTAATTCCCAGGGTTTACATAAACATTTTTGCCTCTCCAATGATACCCATCATTGGAGAGACAGAAAAAACCCTGCCCATTTAGCTGCTAAAGGATCTGAATCTGATGTAAAGAGAACTTTTGACAGTCTCTAAGCAAGTAATTCAGAAAAAAATTCCCTAACACTTTATGTGGGATGCTGCCTTTTCTAGAAACCTTCTGCAACTGGGCTGGACAGATAGGCTTGGTGCCAGAAATAAGATGCCTCGTCACTGATCTAGGAACTCCAGAACTGCTGGGCCTGGTGCAGAACAAGAACTACTTGAAAGTGTTAAACCATAAACATTTCTCAGAACATGACTCGCACACAAAGGCGGTGCTGAAAATAGTTGAGAAACTGAGCAGCCATTGTCTCCTCTGTAGGAAGCATGTTTTATCAGGGGTCACTGCAACTTTTTTCTCAGTGTAGGAAGCAGTAAATAAAGAAACTGGCAGGTTTTGCCACACTTCAGTTTAAAAAAAAACAATATGGTTTAATAGCTGAGGTATCTTAGAAGTCTGATTGCAGTACCTTGCAGGTTCAGACTTCAATGTGGCGGTCAGCACGCTCCCGGCTTCTTGAAACCAGTGGGAGATAAAGATGCTCAGTACTTTACATGATCTAGCTGCAGCATTTCCAATGCTTAATGTATGGGCTAAGCAAAGAATCGGCCCAGGAGGTGATATGTTATTCCAATCTGCCATCTCTGACAGCTGCCCAAAATGATTGACTGTAGCATATTCAGTACTCCACTTTAGAGATGCATTGATCAGGTTGTTAGTGTATTCAGTTGTTCATCAACATTTTGAAAACAAAAAGACCCACATAAAAAGTTTTGACAAAATTGTTGTTGTTTTCAGCCTCCTCTACTGGTTAATATTGGGCCCTAGTTAGAGAACTGTGGGCCCCAACTTTTTTTTTTTTTTAACTTGCCTTATAAACATGTTAAATTTACATGGGAACAAAGAAATTCATGTAGATAAAGGGGGACTGGTGAATGCTGCAGAACAGAGAAAGGGAACATTAAAAGCACAGTTCACAGTAGATCTAGTTGACTGATCAGTCAGAAAATATTGCATATGGTCCTCTCCAGCGTATAATGCACTCCTAGCTGGCTGTGATCTGTTGTGGAACTCCTTTGGTAGCTTGACACTTTGTCCTGTTTAGAGCTCAGCATGAACTGGAATTTCCATCCCGTGGGAAATTCCACTACTTTTGACATTTTTCATCCCAAATCAGGACTAAAAGTAGAGAAAACAAAAGGTTTTGTGGAACAAAAAGTTGTAAAAAGAAATTTTTCAGAAACATCAGAATGTTTTGCTCCAACACCTTTTTTACTGAAATGAAAATTTGTTACATTCCCAAATCAAAACATCGCAGTTTGGCTCAGTTGGACATTGACCTGCATCTGCCTGAGCTGCCGCATTGCTTCATGGGAGTTGAGTTCAGGTGCTGCATGCCCATATTCTCCTCCGTGAGTGAGGCTCCCTGGCCAGACTCCATGCACCACAGGCCCCGGACTCCTGTGGTGGCTCAGCCAGAAGTGAGACAGGAGTGCATTATGAAAGATGTCGTCTTGTCAGGGAACCTGGCCAACAGACGAACAGGGTCCCCAGACACTTGAATTACAACTCCCATGAGGCAATAGGGCAACTCAGGGGGACCCAGATTAATGTCTCACTGACCTGACACAAACATTTAAATACAGTTCAACCGACCAAACTCTTTCAACTTGGGAAGCAAAATATTTCCTTTTGATTTTTCCCAGTGGAAAAATCAAAATTTCAGCAAAATCAAAAATTACCCCCAGAAAATGTTAATTTTGTGGAAACCACGTAAAAAAAGAGTGAGAGAGAGTTCCCAATCAGTTCTAAGCCAAGCATTTGTTCTAGACATTCGGGGGTACGGGGCTGGTAATGCAAATGATACTTCGAATGCACAGGCATTGGTTTTGGTCTTAACTGTACCTGAATAACCCTGTGGTATTTGCATACATTTGGTGGTGTGAGTTGCTTTCCTTCACCCACTCACTTCCCTGGTCCTTCTCGCATGAACAGAGAGCAACAATACCCGAAGTCCAAAGGTGCAAACAATTCGATGTTTATTGGGGTGAACTTCCAGCAAGCATGATTCCAGTTTCCTTCCTTAGTATCCTCCTTCCCAGCTCTGACATCACAGAGCCTTACACCTGTGTCCCTGTTCCCATTCCTGCCCTTAGCCAAACATTATTCCAATTTCCTTACTCCCATTCCCTGTTCCCATTTCCCCCTTTAGCAAAACATGGTTCCAATTTCCTTACCCCCATTCCCTGTTCCCATCTCCCCCACAAACACCCACCCACGCCCACTCACTTCCTCATTGACTACAGATTATATAGTAAAACTTGAGTTCTGCTTAGCTATACCTTAACCAATCATTTTCCTGAAATTTAACTAACCAATCCTAACATATTGTAACATGATTATGTAACCAGTTATATCCCACCACCTTAATTAGTTTACACCCAGCAAAATTAATTATACAGCAGACAGGAACAATCACAGAACCAGACAGAGATTATACAGACAAACAATAGCAAAGTGGGAACTATAATGACAAAACAATACAGAAGTGAGGATTTCACATCCCAGTATTGATAAGTGAGTTCTTGCCAGACAGGATGCTGTTTCCTTTTACATTTTCTAGGCACTTCCCTTTCTCTGGAGGTGATAGGCATTATCAGGACAGGATTGTATTCCTAACAGCCCAATAGCACCTTCTTTCAATGTGACTAGTTTGGAATGTGAGGATGTGACCGGCCACTTCCTAGCTTATGGCTGCCTCTGCTGCTTAGCCAAAGGCCTTAGCCTAAGAACAGGGCCTCAAACTGTCACAGTAAGAGAAGGCCCTTACACCAGCAGACAGTGATTTTGATTCTTTCTTTTATACTTCTAGAACTAGTGAAGTGATAAGAATACCCCTAAATTCTTAAAGTACAGACCTTTACAGACAGGCCTGAATATCTATATCCTAACAAGTTGCCTTAGCTGGAGCATGAAGGCCTGGTTTACTGTCGGTCCCTTCAATTTAGTCCCTCTAAATTCCCCCAGGTGTCCCCTGTGTTCTGTCTGTGTCAGCGGATGGAAGAAATCAGAGCTGTGACAGTTTATATGACTCTCCATTAGCTGCATAAACAAGCAGAAACCCACCAGCTGTTAGTACTGTGTATGATAACTCAGCCCAAACATAATCTGATACCCAATAAATAACCAATATAAATATAACGGTCTTCCCCACAGGCTTCATGGTTCAATCCCAGTCAAATACAAGTGGTTTGAATTGAGATCAAGCTTCTAAAAGCTCCTGTCCTGCAGTATATAAGTTGGTACTTATATACTTACGGTGGGGGTAACTGTGTCTGGTTTCTGGCAAAGGCATTCAACAGTCAAGTACCACTAATGAGAAGCATCAATTTCATCATCATTTTAAGCTCTCTATTAACAACCTCTCTTCTCCTGCACAGATAATCCATTCCCAACACACAGAGGGAGCAACTACTTGAACAAAAATGAGCCAAGAAATAAAATTAATATAAACCTTTGCTTTGATAACTGTTTTCCCTGACCTTGAGGGAGATTATTATTTCCAATAACGTTAATCTTATCTTCTATTCCGTCTCAAAGTACTAACCCATGAAGTACAGCCAGCGTGGGGGTTGACGGTGGCAGCCTTCACAATAGTAGATGGGAAAAGAAATCTTGGCAAAGGGAGAACACAGGTTTTATGGGATCTTCTGTTCCCCAGCCTCCCACCCCAGCAGCAGATATGTATGATACTGTGATGAAAGTGCACCCAGAGCTTTGGACTTTAACATTTTGCCCATCATATGTTCCTGCAAAGAATGAAAGGCTGATTCAGCATTGCTGCTGTTTGAATCTGCTGAATTGGGATAAAGCAGCCTCCATGGAGCAGCTAGCTCGACTGGTCTGGGTCCTCAGGAGGTGGCTACACCCTTGGAAACACCCAGTGAACTGCATGGGTTCTTGGACTCGGCTCATGGTCTAACTCCTGCTGTTACTATCTTGGATGTCTTCTCACAGTCCCTTCCAGTCCTATCCTACATTTCTGTGGTGAAACCAACCATACTGAGTGTTGGGAAATGCTTTCACAATGTAGAAGGCATAAGATAACAGTGGTGCATCAGTAAGGGGACCACCCTTTTCCCCAGTTTACCGGTGAGAGGTAGAGCTTGTCAGAAAATAGCAATTATTTTTCATAGGATTTTTTGTTGGGGGAGAAGAATTATTTTCTTTCCTTTTCCACATGAAAATATTTTAGTTTTTTTGAAAACTAAAAATGTTTTGATTTTCAAAAAACTGTTTTTTGGAAAATAAACTTTGGGTTTCAGTAAAAATTTTCAATTTTTGAAAAGTGCTTTTGGTCAAAAAATGTTTCTCTTAGGAAAATGTCAAAAAGCAATTTCTCCACATTTTTTGTTTTGTTTTTCACAATAATCCATTTTTCATCTAAATTAGTTTTGGATTAAAACATGTCCACCAAGATTAGTTAGAGGAGTCCTGCCCCCAGCATGAGGATAAAGTATTTCTCCCATTAGACTGAATTGGCCCAGCACTGAATTTCTTTTAGGTGATCTCTAATGGCAGACGTGGCCAGTGCAAAGTTTCAGCTCCCAATGTGCCACTATCAGCAAAACAGAATGAATGAAATTGTTTCCATGCTATTCTGCCTGCAGTAACCTGGGACTGAGTCCAAGAAACTGAGTCCTGGCTTTGAGATTTGATGCAGAGCAGGATTTGCCCTTCTGTGCCACACGCCTCTCAGATTGTCCCAACATCATTGCCTGCGGGTTTTGCAGGAAGTTGTTCTTTCTTTACCTACAAGGTTTTTATGGTGGTTGTCACTTTTTAATGTTGTTGAATGAATTTTCCTTCAGTTGAAGGGCGTGTTGTGTGTTAGAGTAACTGGCTCAGTGTGACCATTGCCAGGATAGCTTCAGGTTTTGCCTTGTTAACTGAAACAGGGCACGTTCATCCAAAGAGTGAGGCTGGGCTGGATAAAACAAACCCCCAAAACTGGTACCAAACCCAAGAGTTGTGGAGGCTTACAGTAGGTTTATTCCCTCCCCCACGAACCTATTATTTGTCATTGTCATGTCCCTCTCCATATCTTGGTTCTGGTGAGGGTAGAGAGTGGAAATGCCAGAATACCCCGAGAGAGGTGGTTCTTGTGAGATTTCAGCTCAGTTTGTCAGCCTCAAGTTAAAAATTCAGCTAACCCTAGAAATTGGAGATGGTAAAGGTCTTGTGATATCTAGTACATCCTCTAGGCCAGTGCTGGATTGTTTCTTGCAGTGCATTTTACTGTGCAGTGTCTGGCTCAGTTTTAAATGTAAACTTCAGAGCTTTGCTTACCCAAGCTCAAATTTTGACCCTCTGGCATTTTGCCTGTTCTTATACAAAAAGATGGGGGAACTCTGAGTCTCAGAGGAAGCTCGGTATCCCACTGGTATGTCTCCTGAGTTGGCTCATGCCTTTGACAACCAGCAAGTCATAAGCTAACATTGGTGCAGCTGTAAGGGGACCAAGCCATCTTCCAAGTTGCTGGTGAGAGGTAGAGCTAGGTGTGCTGCTGGCGTGACTTTATGGCAGTCCAGTACTTTACCTGTGCACCTTCTCTGCACAAGATGTTTTAACCTTAGATGTCCATTTGTCAATTCAACTCTCATGATAGCTAGAGATGGGCCAAAACTGGAACATTTTCTTGAAAAGCCTTCACACTCTGGTGGCTCAGAACCCCAAAAATGCCTGTTGTGGGATTTTGTTTTGTGAAACCAAACCTTGACCAGTGAGGTTTTGCAAAATCAAATCACAGCTCCGGAACTGAGTCTAAGAGTGAGCAGTTTGGGGTTTAGTGAAGGTGAGCAAGGTGCTTCTTCTCATTCAGCTAACCTTTGTTATGCCAAAAGACCCCCTATTCAGGAGACTGCACAGACATAAGACTTCCACACCAGTAAGTATTTTAAACTTCTGCACTGACTACAGTATGAACTGTAGGACACATTTTATTACTTCCACAAAGTGCCTGGGCGTGTGGTTTAGCTGACTGTTGATGAGCACTTAATGTTGAACTGTTTTTACAACCTTAATTTTAGAGACCCATTGGCCATACCTTTCATATTTCTTTGGAATCACAGGCAGTTCTGTTTTCCCAATGACTCAGTTAATTTTGTCTTTGTAAAAGATTGGGAGCACGGTCACACCCAAAATTTGCTTTCCCCACACAAATATGTAAATGATACGGTCGTCTGTTCAAATTCCATTTTCCTTTTAGGGTCAAATTGTGCCCTCAGTCCCACTCATGAGATTCACACTGAAGGTAATATGAATCTCTTAATGTAACGTCCCATTGCCCACAGCCAGTTTGGTTTTCAGTACTATTCACGTGTAGTAGCCCTCCCATTACTTCTGCATATGCTTTCTAAGCCTTTCTAATTGTGCAAGATTTGTCCCATCAAACACGCCTCCTTCCACCCCAGCATGTGTCCTAATATTAAAAGCACCAAAAAGACACCTTGCTTTACTGAATAGATAAAAAAAGACACAGGACTTTCTTTTCCTCAGTTGCTTGATACCAAACCCTCATGAGAACAAGGTTAGCATTAAATCCTATAGGGAAGGCTTTGTTGCAGGAGGTTTACGCTTCTTTAACAGATGTCTGTGCAGTTGGCCCAGCAGCTGTTACAAAGCTGTTTAACCATTCTGAGGGGATAGTTAAGACATGTTTTGTCAGCCCTGTCTGTGGGTCTGTACTGTAGCTTCCTGGATTTACAGCAGAGTACTAGAGCTAATGCTAGGATTTTGGAACAAGCTGAAAGCATCTCTCTGGATATCTCCCAACTTGTTCTCCCACCACGGAACTCTTGTCCTATGCTATTGGGTTCTCATTGCTGAAGAAAAAATGTTTTAGTTTCCTAAAAGCACCAGACATCTCAAACAGAGCACATAGAGTTTAGGCAAGTCAGCTAAGAATAAGGTGAGAGAAGCATCACTATTGTATACTGCTTTCCCCCTGATTTTTAATTCTTTTTTGTTTAGTTACAGCTCTTCATATCTGAGTAGTTCTCTTGCTATATTTCACACACCAGTTCTTTGAAGGATGAGACTTTTCTTATGCAACAGAAGAGCTCCATGGCTTGGCTTTCTTCAGCAGAATTTAGAACTTTTGCTTCAAGAAAATGTGCTTCCATTGGTCAGCAGTCATCGCGGGAGTGGATATGAAATGCTGAGTGACAAGGGAACTCTGACCTGTTCTGATTTCACTTCCACTGGGCTTACACCAATGGAACTCTGTTGACATCAATGGAATTGTTCCTGATTTGCACCCGAGTAAATGAGGACAGTAGGCCCATTGCATTTTTCTGCAGACTGAAATTATTCTTTACTTGCTTAGTTTGGTCAATTAGGAATGCTCAGAACAGCATCAATCCACTTTAATATGCTGGTTCTGAGATCTGAAAGGATCTGATTTGCTGGCCTGAATGTGGTTGGTGAATGTGTTTGTGAGAGCAATGGCTGCTCAACACCTAGAGTTTCCTTTGAACTGGTCTCAGAGTAGAATCAGAATCTTGATATCTTTCTGAGAGCAGACTGCTCCCAGCTGCAGCAAAAAGCACAATGACTTCTGTTGGAGGTGCAGTGCTTGAAAGATGGTGTTAGGCCCTACAAATGTTAGGTGTAGTGCACACCTCATTAATATTGTATTATATAGAGCATTTGGGCAGTTATGTGAACCAAGTTGTATTATGTCTTTCCCACAATGCTGCTCACTTCCACTCAGGCTCAGATAACACCCGTAACACTTTGTAACGCTGAAGTCAGCTTTGGCTCCAGCAGATTCAAAGGCAAGATGCATGAAAGGTGTGTCCTGTTACAGATTGGAATGTACCTCCATGGTCCAACTGGTACTTGGAATGCAGTATCCAAAACAAAAAATACGCTTGATACAAGAAAAGCAAGACCAAAAGTTGATTGGTCGATTTTAATCTTGGCTGACATGTAGTATGCTCTCTAACCATACTATAAATAGTTTAAGTGCATATTTTCAGCGCACACCTGTGTAAGGTGAACTGGGATGCTGCCAGAATTGCTTCTCAGAAGGACTGGTGAAGTATGAACTCTTTACTTTCTGTATTATGCTCCTTTGTCTTTGACAAATAAAAGTTGGCTAAGCTTGGTTAACTGGTCTCTCAAACATTCTTCATAACATCCCACAAATGTAGCCAAGCAATTGGCTATATCTTTAAGGAATAGGGGTGAAGTAATGTGGAACCCCATAGAGCTCTGCGTGAACTAGGTTGGGTTAGATCAGAGGCAGAGCACCTGTGAAAGAAAACTCACTGTGGGGGTGTGATGGGATGGACTAGGCCCAGAGGCCCCCTGCTGGAGGCCTCAGGGTTCTGCCACACCCATCCCAGGGAAGGAGCAGTGGAGAGGTCCTCCAAGCAGGCTAGAGTGGCTGTAGGGGAAGCAGCCAATCAGGGCCCAGGAAGCCATATAAAAGGAGCTGCAGAGCAGCGCAGTACTCAGTTGCCTGGAGCAGGAGAAGAAAGCACTGTAGGGCTGCCTGCCTGGAAGAGCAGCAGGGCTACAGACTGTTTGCTAACAGGGACTGGGGGAGCATTGAGGGAGCTCTGGGCTGATTGCTGAGACTGAGCCTGGGGAGGGCTGCAGCCTGTATGAGGGCTGGATTACTAAAGACCAAAGCTCAGGGAGGGCTAGAGAGAGACACCACCAAAGGGGTACTGAGATATGCCCCGGTGAACCGTATACCCCAGAAGGGGTTTGTGCTGGTTAACATGCAGATACGGTGACTTGGCCGGAGCACTGTGTCGCTGACAAAACTGCCTGAAAATCACTGAAAAGGGTCACTAGAGCTAAAGAACGCAGGCATGCCCAACCAGAATGGGGGCACTTATGAGAGTAGGGTGCCAACCCCATTACAGGGTGGGGGAAAATCTAGGGTCCTGCTCTGTAAGAAGTGTTGGCTATTCCAAAGTGGGTGAGGAGGCCTTTGTCCATTCGCCTCTGGTAGTGCAGTGTTCCCAGCACATCCAGATTAGTCTCAATGTTTTTTCCATGCAGGAGTCACGATGAAGGAGTGGTAACAGTGACACTGTGTACCACATGTCAACAAACCACAGAAACATTTCAGAATTTACGTGGCCCATGATCTGTGGAATAATTTTTAACATCTTCATATCTGAGTTGCAAAGACTTGAGCTCTGCAATGAGCATAAAGGATGAAGTGCAGGTTAGTGTTTTACATAGAAAAGGCTTCCGATTGTTTGAGCAGTAGTGAGATCAGGCTAGTGTACAAAATATTTATCCTCAGAGATAGATGGCCAGATCAACCTGACTTGGAAGCTGTTTGAAATCTGAACCCAGAGTTGGATGTTGAATGTTGCATCTTAAGCCCATTTCTTCCCTTAAATGGTCACTTTTAGGGCATAAGGAAACCTTGAATGGTTTGGAGGCGTGGAATGGATATAGACATTAAAGATCAGAGGTTTATCTGAGCCCTCTCAGCATCTCTGGTCTGTAAAACAAGGCTTGACGTTTTGGGTATTTACTGACTATTTAGGCTGGAACTGGGACTAATGGGGGGTGGGGATAATATTTCTTAATGGCTTTTCTGGTCAGGACCTGGAGAACCGCGGTGTGTCTCCAATGCACAGTTGCCAACTTTCACGTGGTAAATAAGCAGCCCGACTTTCACAATAAGCCAAAAATCAAGCTCAGCCCATTTCAAAACCAGGCCAAAGCAAGCCAATTCTTAAGAACCCCACACTATGTGACTAGATCCCCCAGCATGCAGTCTGGGATTGTGGTGGGCCTGCTGTGCACCCCTGACACTCTCCCCCTCCCTTGCCCCTGTTTGCCAGGAGCCATTAAAAAAAAAAGAGCAACAAGCTGCAACAAGCTACAAGTCAAAAACTAGCCAACAAGCAACTCACAAGCCAATTAAGCAAAAAACAAGCCCAATTTCTGTGTTTTTTCTGTGGGTTTGGCATGTCTGCTCTAATGTTTCTCATTTTTGTGTCTCCATATAGGTTCAACGAAAGGTTAAGTGAGGTCTGGGGAAGGTTTGGATCAGTTTTATCCAAATCATTTCACCCATCCTTTGTGGAATATTTTGGGAAGCATTGTGTACGGAAGACCTAAATATAGATACGTTGGAGGGCAGAGATAGGATACAGAGGCACCTGGACAAATTGGAGGATTGGGCCAAAAGAAACCTGATGAGGTTCAATAAGGATAAATGCAGGGTCCTGCACTTAGGACGGAAGAACCCAATGCACCGCTACAGACTAGGGACCGAATGGCTAGGCAGCAGTTCTGCGGAAAAGGACCAAGGGGTTACAGTGGACGAGAAGCTGGATATGAGTCAGCAGTGTGCCCTTGTTGCCAAGAAGGCCAATGGCATTTTGGGATGTATAAGTAGGGGCATAGCGAGCAGATCGAGGGACGTGATCGTTCCCCTCTATTCGACATTGGTGAGGCCTCATCTGGAGTACTGTGTCCAGTTTTGGGCCCCACACTACAAGAAGGATGTGGATAAATTGGAGAGAGTCCAGCGAAGGGCAACAAAAATGATTAGGGGTCTGGAACACATGACTTATGAGGAGAGGCTGAGGGAACTGGGATTGTTTAGTCTGCAGAAGAGAAGAATGAGGGGGGATTTGATAGCTGCTTTCAACTACCTGAGAGGTGGTTCCAAAGAGGATGGTTCTAAACTATTCTCAGTGGTAGAAGATGACAGGACAAGGAGTAATGGTCTCAAGTTGCAGTGGGGGAGGTTTAGGTTGGATATTAGGAAAAACTTTTTCACTAGGAGGGTGGTGAAACACTGGAATGTGTTACCTAGGGAGGTGGTAGAATCTCCTTCCTTAGAAGTTTTTAAGGTCAGGCTTGACAAAGCCCTGGCTGGGATGATTTAATTGGGGATTGGTCCTGCTTTGAGCATGACCTCCTGAGGTCCCTTCCAACCCTGATATTCTATGATTCTATGATTGTGGTTAAGATCAAAGTTATAGTATCAATTGAGTTTCTGGTACAGTCTGTCATGGACTACATCCTTCTCTTGGTGTGAAAGGATTCCATGATCTAACAGGCCTTTTGCATTTCTAACTGATGCTAATTTTTCTCTGGAAGATTCAGCAACATCAAGAAGAAGTGTGACTTGTTTTTAAAAAACTTTTTGTTTCAAAATTTAGCTTCAATAGGTAATTCCCAGTTTGAGAGAGTTATGGTCTAGTGGTTGGAGCAGGAATGAGGAATGCCCAAGTTTTAATGTGTGACACTGTCATTCCAGTTTTAGGACCAGACACTGTAACATAAATGTTTAAAATAATAACATGCATGTTGGCCAGTTGATCGCCTTTATTTAACACAAGGACTCTCAGGGAAAGTACAGACTTGAACTTCAGCTACTAGTATTTCACTCTGGGCTCCACAGTCATTCTAGTGGCCCAAGGATCAGCAATCCTAGAGGTAGTGGGTAGTTCAGGAAGGATGGATTTAGCTTCTAGCAGGCAGAGATGAGAGGACATCATTAGTTTTCACTGCTTACTCGAACCACCTATTCTCTTGCTGTAGCAGCTGTACCATCTCCGAGTAGGGGTGAGTGTGTTGATTGTTGGGTTATGGTTAGTCAATTGATAATTAGTTGCACGTCAGTCTTTGCTGATTATATTTGGGATGGAGCATGGCTCAGACATCAAACATTGCTCCAGTCTTTGATGTAGGATTTTCCAAATGGGTCATTGTCTTGGTTGGTTAATTTTTTTTGGCCTATTAGCCCTGATAAAGTATCCTGTATCTCCACATCATTTTTGCATAATTTTTGCATATTGTGTGGTTCATCGTGGACTGATCAGAGTTAAGACTATTCAGACTGTAAGCTCCTTGGAGCCGTGACTTGATCTCTGTTTCCCAAAAAGTACTTTGCAGTAGGGCTGGCTGAAAAAAAAATTCTAATGGAGAACTGAGTTTTAAAGTAAACGATTTTTTTTTTTGGTGTGGAAACTTTTACTTTCCACTATTTTTTTTTAAATTTTGTTGTTGGATTTTCTTCATTTTTTTTTTTCCGTTTTCAGCAAAGGAAAATTTTTTTTGTTAAAATTTTCCACTGAAAATTGACAACAAACAAATTGATTTTGTTGAGGTTTGTTTCCCCCCCCAGCCAGCTCTGCCTGGCAAGCTTGCAAGTAACATAAACAGATAAGTAATAACAACAATGTAGAACTGTTTGCTTCGGGTGGATTCAGAGTTACTACTCTTCAGGGACGTACTATTTTTGTCCTTTTTGCTCCTACAACAGATTTGTAAGTGTGCTCTGGGCTCCTGAAGATGCACTTTTTTCTTAATTTGGGATGTTTATTCAAGCTTAGTGTTCTCTTCTGGCTGTGTGTACCGTTACCAGATTGGTAATGACTTGTAGAGACCAGAAATGTGAGCTAATGAGTCAGGCGATCTTGGTTGTGTTCCCAGTTCTACCACAGACTGACATGCTGTGTGACTTCGGCCAAGTTGCTGAACCATTCTGCACCACCGTACCCATCCCATCAGTATTAACTGGGACAATAATAGATACCTAATTCATGGTGTGTGGTGAAGGGAATGTGATAGTTCTGTGGTGGGTTGAAAGCGGAAGCTGAACTCTGCGCAGGCTGCCAATTGAAGGGCTCCCCGAGAGGCTTGTGGGAAAGGTGTGAGAAGCTAGAGAACCGCTCTGGTTGCCGAAGAGCTGCAGCAGCCTCAGTAGAAGGTTAGAGGTGGGAGTTCCTGCAATGTACAACTGCAAGAAACCGCCAGAGCTATTGAGAGGAAGGCTTCAGACAGCCCAATAGCGTGTTGCTTTCCTGCCAGATGAGGCTTCCTGTGAGGGAGTTGGGACCTAGGATATACCTTCCTCTCATAATGCGACATCCTGTCACACAGGTGCCTTCTGTTTGAAATGTGCTTTTGTACTGGTACCGTCTAGTAAAGAATTTGGGCAATTGCATCTGAGCAAGTGCTGATACAGGTGCAGTCAGAGGCCTGAATTTATCCCTGCACCAGGGCAGAGCTTGGTTCAGGGTGGCACTTGCCTCCCCTAACCTGGATCTGGTTCAGCCCTTGGCATTGGTTAAAGTAGCTCTGAGAGCGACTCTGACTTGTGCTCCGGCTGCAGCAGGTCATTAGGGCTGAGATAAAGGCTCAGTCCCTCTGGCCCCTAGAATGGCTCCTACATCAGGGCCCCTACGGGCAGGGAGGGAGGGGTTGAAAAGCTGTCAGAGGCCCCTTATGTCAGGGGGACTGCCCCAGCTGGGGTGGGGGTGCCAGTGTAGCTGCTCTCTGGCTCAAATCGTAAGAAAGTGAAGAATTCCCCCTAGTGGGTTCATGTTCCCCTTGACACAGAAATGCATGGGCTTCGTGGCCTACATGGCTGTAGATGGAAGCGGTACTTGTAAAGCCAGGCTCTGGTGCTTCAGACCCCTCCCCTGCTCCATTTCTACCACACAACAAACTCTTCATTAATCACCTCATGACACTCCAAGCTGTTAGCTGGGACAAGCTTGGTGGGAAGCGGAGGAGATAGAGTCTGACGCCGCTGGCTGGTTTTTATTTACAAGCTGGACAGTGTGTGAAACACCTCCATTTCTTTTCTGTATTTGAAACCTTATCACAGGGAAAGCCCATCTGCTTTGACAGCAAAACCAACACTGGGATGGCGGGGGAGGGTGATGTCCCTAAATCCTGAGACACATAGGAAATGATATGCATTGCTGGTTAACTAAATAAGTAAGGGTGGGATGGACAGGGGGACATGGGGAGCTGTAGAACATGGGGAGGACATGGGGAGCTGTAGAAAGCTCTGGGAGCTGCTATCTGAATACTCATGATCCTGCCCTATTGCTGGGAGTCATCGGCAGTTCAGACCACAGAGCTGCTCTCCCACAGACTTCAGCCTCCAGCTGGGGTGGGGAGAGGGAAGACTGTGTTGCTTTAGAAAACCTGTTCTCTGTAGTGCCATTAGCAAAGTGCTAGCCCCCACCTGAGTAGCCTGCCATCCAAAGCTATTCAGAACCAATCAGCAACATGCTCCTTGCTGTATATACTATACCATGGGATTTCTGATTTTTGGAGACAGTAGTACTTGCTTCCCTCGGGGGGCTGGTTTCAGAATGAATTTATTAATCTTGGGGAGGCACTCAGCCCAGATCCTCAAAGGTATTTAGGTGCCTAACGTCCACTGATTTCACAGTTGTTATAGGAATTGGAGAGATATAGAAGTACCTAGGCAGAAACATGAAACATACCAAAGATGATTAATAAACCCAAAGCTCTCATCTACAGTACAGAAAACAAATGGGGCTGCCTCTGTACTGTACAGGGAGAACAGAAACCAGCATGTGAAGAAGCGAATGCATCATAACAGAGAGAGGAATAGCAAGAGTACTGTTTTCACTGGAGGAGCTGGAAACAATACAATATCCTGGGTGGCATTAGACACTAATTTTGTCTCATTTTCTTACAGTGCTCAGTACAAAATTCAAGTATCTCCAGAAGAGTAAATGGGAGGAGATGGAGGCCTGAGAATTTGCCCTCGTGGGACCAAGGATGCAGAGCACATTTGCAATGGAGCTGAATAATTCACAGTTTGGGAGCTGTAAGGGAAAATGTGACCCCCTTCTGCTCCTGTATTTCTAAACTCCCACATGTCAATCCTCTAGAACAACTCTTATGCCAGAAACTAGATGAACCAGTTTGGCTCAGGCTATCACTTGGATAACTACAATTAAAAACCAGATACAGAGGGCAAACAAACATCTGTTGGGGGCCTTATCTACAGAGGGCCCTCGACTTTGTCTTGGCAATTAGCACTCTGTGGTGAATTATAATCCCCACTAATTTATTAATTTATTGCTTCAGACCTGGTAAAGATCCCATGTGTTTATTGTTGCCATGACTTTGTGCCTTCTCCAGCCAAAGAATAACTAGGCTTCCAATACTGTGCTTTGAACAAAAGATTTGACTGGAAACTGACAGGATAATGCCAGAGTGTCATGTGTTTGTTTAGGTTGCATGCTGTTGATTTCTGAACAACCTGGTATAGACCCCGGTAAGCAGCTAAATTACAACAGAGATGAAAAAGTTTCTTCACTTTGGACCTTCTGACATCACTGGTTTTAACTCTGCTGGCATGCTTGTTCCTATGACTTCATTAACAGACAAATCCTGATACATCAAAACCAACGTAAGAACTTCTTGTGACTTCAGGGTAGTGCTGAATTTGGTTCTCTGGCACTGAGTGCTTATGCCTGGTCTACACTACAAAGTCAGGTCAATGTAAGTCATCTTGCATCAGCCTCTTTGAGTATGTGTCTACACTCAAATTTGTCTCTGGCTGATGTAAGTGCCCCACTACAGCGACACAGTAAAAACACCTGCCCGAACTGCGGAGAGCCATGGTTTACCTACTGAGGTCAATGCAGAGTGAGCGTAGCCACTGTATGACCTGTGTTGATTCCAACAACCTCCACCAGCTGTCCCAATGGACAGTGACCATCCTGGTTATATTTTTAATCTCCACTGCCTATGGGTCACAGAGACCAGAAACCACACACCCCCATTTAACTCCCCCTGTGTGCTTTTGAAATGCCTCTTCCTGATTGCCCAGCTTGGCAAGCACACACAGCAGCTCACCTTTGTTACATGCAGTTGCCTTGCCTAGCTCCCTATGCCAGCTCCACGCACACAGAGGTACAAGATACAGTCCTGCCTGGCGTAGACAAAAAGTATTGGATTTCCTGGGCACAGCTATGGACCAGCTGTAGAAACATGGACATCTACGAGCAGACTGCATAGGGGGTGCAGAGAAAGGGTTATGACAGGGATCAGCAGCAGTGCTGTGTGAACGTGAAGGAACTTTAACAGGGATATCACAAGGCCAGGGAGGCCTATGATGGATCTGGTGCTGCGCCACAGACCTACCGCTTCTACAAGGAACTGCATGCCATCCGTGGTGGAGACCTCACCAGCAACCCACAGACCACTGTGGATACCTCATGGGATCCCGAGACCCCGGCTGTGAACGGCGAGGAAGAGGATGGGATGGGGGAAACATAGCAGGGGACTCCAGCCATGCTGTGAGCCAGGACCTGTTTGCAGCTCCACCAAAGTCTAGCAAGTCCTACCAAGCAAGCACAGATGAGCCTAATGAAGGGGAAGAGAACTCAGGTAAGTGTATGTATACATTTTTTCCTTACAATGTTTAATTTTAAAGATGGTGCCGGGCCTGGCTCCAAGTTAACAAGACAAAGGTATCGACTTTTCATTGTTTTACTCATATAAGAAGAGGAGGAGGTAGAGTTGGCATCTGCTTTTCATTTCCTTGTTGGGTTAGGTGGAGGCAGGGGACATGCAGAGCACTTTGTCTATGCATGTAGGGATGTCCCTTTTATCCTCCTGAGAGATGCTCTACTATCCTCTTCCGTAAGTGTCTAATGATGGCAGCCTTATTTCTTCTGCCATGTGTGATGAGTTTAGCTGGCAGTAAACAGACTCGCATCATATGGGCCCAGGCAGCTTTGAATGCCAGCAGCAGCTGTGTTCTCTGTGCCTTTGTGACTCTCGGGAGTTGGATCTCGGCTAGAATCCCCACAGCCTGTGGAAAACTGCCAGTCAATACCCACTGCACTGCTGGGTGCCAAGGACAGGCTGTGCTCAGGCATAGGAGATGAGTGTCAGGGCATGGCTCCACTTGCAGATGTAGAGCGCTTTGAGTTAAACCAGCCTTCGGAGAGCGCAGTAGGGAAAGCACTGCAGTTTGTCCACACTGACAGCTTCAAGCACACTGGCATGGCCGCACTTGTAGCGGCATTGGGAGCGGTGCATTGTGGGCAGCTATCCCAGCATGCAAGTGACTGCAACGTGCTTTTCAAGTGAGGTGGAGTGTGACAGGGAGTGTGTTGTGTCTATGTGGGCGGAGAGAGAGTGGGGTTTTGGGGGCTGAGAGCATGTCGGCATGCTGTCTTGTAAGTTCAGACAGCAGCAGACCCCCCTCTCTCCTCCCCCCCCCGTCTCTCTCTCTCACACACAACATTCCACACTAATGGTTTGCTTTGTCTCAGAGCAGATAAGCAGCCGGCTGTCAGAAACGGAGCTTTCAAAGGGCATATCCACATTCCTGCATCGATTCAAAAACAATGACAAGAGTGGCCACTTGACTTAAGGGGATTATGGGATGTTTCCAGAGGCTGATCAGAGCACAGTAATGCAACACCTCATCCACACTGGTGCCATGGCACTCCAGTGGGGGCACAGCAAACATTATTCCACTGCGCTGTAGCCGCAGAGTCAGAGCGCTCTATGTGCCTTGCCAGTGTGGACGGGTAGTGAGCTAGTGCGCCCGGGGCTCCTTTATTGCGCTGTAACTCGCAAGTGTAGCCAAGCCCTCAGTCATGACAGCAAAGCACAGCGGCAAGAGGGTTAGAGGAAAGACAGTTTTCCATAACTGGTGTTCTTCAAGATGTGTTGCTCACGTCCATTCCATGACTCGCCCTCCTTCCCCACTGTTGGAGTGTCCGGCAAGCAGGAACTGAGGGTGGGGAGAGCCGGTGGCACCCCTTATACTGCGCCATGTGGCCACCACTCCAGAGGGCGCCAGAGCCAGTCCCCTACGGATACTGCTGAGGGAAAAACTTCTGGCACTGATGCATGTGGCAAGCACACACACCTAATATGGAATGGACATGAACAACACATCTTGAAGGACACCAGTTACGGAAAAGGTAACTGTCTTTTTTTATAGCTTAAGGCCACATAAAATCCTTCCTCTCCTCCACCCCCCGGCCTCCCGGACAGGCTGTACTCACCAAGGATGGGACTGGAGAGCAGTGCTACGCAGAGGCACTCCAAAGCTGAAGTGTCGATAAGCATGGCTTATTAAAAGTGTGTATGGGAAGAGTTTTGAAACTTATCTTTCCCTTTCTCTTGTGACTGTAAATCCAGTGGCACATCTGTCTGTTTTTATCAGCAGCTTTTGGCAGGGTAGCCTTGAGAGGTGCCCCCTCCTCGCCAGCAGAACACCTGACCCTGAAGAGGAGGAGAAAGAAGAGAATGAGGGAGGACATGATTTGTGAGATCCTGCATGCCAGTGCTTCATCAGACCATGAACAAAGGGCTTGGAGAGCCACCGTGACCAATAGCATGGAAAAGGAAAGAGAGTACAAGAAAGAGGCCTCGGGAGTTGCAGCGGGAAATGTAGCAGATCTTTAGTGCTCAAGTAGCAAACTCAAGTGCTGCAGGCCCTGATTGACCTACCAGTCCAAAAATCCCAGACCTGCCCACCCTTTGCAGTCCTTGGAGAATTCCATGGTCACTGCTGCCTGCACCTCCTAATATACCACATGGCTTCACAGGGCACATCCTTACCCCTTCCACTCCATGCCAGGGACAGTAAGGAAAACCACAGCTTTACATACACTGACCTGTGAGAACCATGGCAGGTGTGTGTGTAGCCACACTGGACTATGCTTGTTTCCTCGACTGGACACACATGTTTACTTCCTTTTATAATTTTAAACTTTCACCCCATTAAGTTAAAAACTTGTGTAATAGGGCCTATGTGATTTTTGGCTTTTGCACATTGATTTTCTGCAGCGTTGTTTTTTTTTCCCCCACTCAACAAGGGTTTTTTGGAGAATTAAATTAACTCTATTAGAGCAGGTCTTCACTACCCGCTGGATCGGCGGGTAGTGATCAATCTGTCAGGGATTGATTTATCGCGTCTCGTCTAGACACGATAAATCGATCCCCGAATGCGCTCCCCTTTGACTCCGGAACTCCAGCTCGCGAGAAGCAGAAACGGAGTCGATGGGGGAGCAGCAGGTAAGTTGACCTAAGATATGCCAACTTCAGCTACACTATTCGAAGTTGTGTATCTTAGGTTGACCCCCCCCCGCCCTCCCCACCAGTGTAGACTAGGGCAAAGTTCACAACAAACATTGCAGAATGCAGAGTTTGCAAAAAATGCAAAGCAGACAGTATTTGTAAATGCATGCCGAGCATCACAGAATTCATAATTACTGCAAAACACCCAGTCATATTCACAAATGTAAAGTAAGCACTACAAGCAGCATGTAAAGCTCTAGGCTGGGGGTGGGTAAACTTTTTGGCCCGAGGGCCACACCTGGGTATGGAAATTGTATGGCGGGCCATGAATGCTCACAAAATTGGGGTTGGGAGGGGGAGAGAGTGAGGGCTCTGGCTGGGGGTGTGGGCTCTGGGATGGGGCCAGAAATGAGTTCAGGGTACAGGAGGGGGCCCTGCGCTGGGGCAGGAGGGGTGAGGTATGGGGGGGGATGAGGGCTCCAGTGGGGGTGTGGCTCTGGGGTGGGGCTGGGGATGAGAGATTTGGGGTGCAGGAGGGTGCTCCGGGCTGGGACTGAGGGGTTTGGAGGCAGAGAGGGGGATCAGGGCTGGGGTAGGGGGTTGGGACACGGGGGAGGGGGTGAGGGCTCCGGCTGGGGTGCAGGCTCTGGGGTGGGGCTGGGGATGACGGGTTTGGGGTGCAGGAGGGGTTTGGAGGGCAGGAGCGGGATCAGGGCTGGGTCAGGGGGTTGGGGCATGGTGAGAGGCTCAGGGGTGCAGGCTCCAGGCAGCACTTACCTCAAGCGGGTCCCAGAAGTAGCGGCATGTTTCTCTCCCGTTCTTACACGGAGGCGTGGCCAGGCATCTCTGCTGCATGCTGCCCTGTCTACAGGCACCACCCCTGCAGCTCCCATTGGCTGCGGTTTCTGGCCAGTGGGAGCTGTGGGGGCGGCGCTTGGGACAGGGGCAGCATGTGGAGCAGAGCTCTCTGGCTGCCCCTATGCGTAGGAGCTGGAGGGGGCACATGCTGCTGCTTCCGAGAGCCGCACGGAGTGGCCCCCGATCCTGCTTCCCAGCTGGAGCACCAGAGCAGGGCAAGCCCCAGATCCTGCTCCCCAGTGGGAACTTGAGGGCCTGATTAAAATGGCTGGTGGGCCGGATGCGGACCCTGGGCCATAGTTTGCCCACCCTTGCTCTAGGCCCACAGACCACTACTATGGCTGACAGTTAAAGTGCTGTTTCAAAGCTTCCTTCAACTTCATGTTTCCATTGTGGGGTCTTGTAATGAACCAGGAGTCTGGCTGTTCAAAGTCAGTCAACGGCTGCTTTGCATCTGCCCTCCACCCTGGTGGCAGCTTTTCCCCCTTGGCCTCATAGATATTATGCAGGACACAAAAGGCAGCGATAACCATTGGGATATTTTTCTGACTGAGCTCCGAACTAGTGAGTAGACACTGCCAACATCCCTTCAATCTGCCAGAAGCACATTCAACTCTCATTCTGCACCTGCTGAGCTGGTAATTGAATCTTTCCTTGGTGCTGTCCAGGTAGCCAGTGTATAGCTTCATGAGCAAGGGGTAGGCTGGATCCTCTAGCATCTTTATTGGCATTTCAATATCACCAGTGGTAATTCACTGGCCAGGAAAGAATGTCTCTACTTTCAGATTTCTGAACAGCCATGTATTCTTAAAGATATGGGTGTCATGCATCTTCCCTGACCAGCCAATACTGATGTTGATGAAGGATCCCCAGTGATTCACCTACACATGCAAAACCATAGAAAGATTCCTTTTCTGTTGTACTCTGTAGGCTGGTGCCAAAATAGAGAGCTGCATGCTGTCTGTCACCCCACCACTGTTCAGGAACGCCCATTGCTGCAAATCCACCCACTATGTCCTGCCCGTTGCCAAGTGTCACAGGCCTGCATAGCAGGACATAATTAATGTTTCTACGCACTTGCACAACAATGGCCCTGCTGTGTATTTTCCAACTCTAAAATGATTTCTCATTGACCAGTAGCAATCTGGTATTGCAAGCTTCCAGCGTGTGATCACCACTGGCTTCTCCATGTTGATGCAGCTCTCATTCTGCTGTCCACGCACTGGAGGGCTCGGGTGAACTCCGTGCACAGATCCAGTCATATGGCCTTGCGCATCCCAAAGTTCTGCAGCCACTGTGCATTGTCCCAAACCTGCATTATGATATGATTCTGCCAGTCAGTACTTTTTTCTCAGGTCCAGAAGCAGCACTCCATCATCTGTAGCTGCTCTGTGAATGCCACCAACAATCTTGAATTGTTCTTCACTGTGTCCCTCAGCAAACTGTCCTCAAAGAAATTCTCGTGTTCCTGGTTATTGTACTTCCTGAAGGTCTTCAAATGCAGGGGAAGTGTGTGTTCTGTATTTGCAACATTCACGAGAACAGCATAGAGCTCTGCGGACTCTGTGCTTCAGCCAGAGATGGCAGAGACTGAGAAGTGTCATGCAAGTTTGCAGGGGGTGGCGTTTGAAAATTATGGGCTCTGGATGGCGTGATGGGATGGAGAAAGTTACCTGCTGGGAACTTGACCCCTAGCTCCCAGAGATCTCTGGGTGAGTCATTACTATCCCACAACACATTGCAAAAATGGCCCATATGGCATTGCGCCAGATGGCAGAGCGTGGCACATTGGAATACGTTCCCATAGTGCATTGCACTTTGCATCGACACAAGTGTGCCTGGTGAGTAGTCGCAGTGCTGACACAAGCAGCCAAGTAACCGAGCGACATGCAGACTTTGGCGGCTGTATGCCGACGTAACTGTATAGATATGTAGGTATGACCTTCGGTAAGCGCTGGCAAAAGCAGTGGCACTTAGCAAGGCCTTTCCCTGCCCAAAACAAAGTAAAGATCTGTGCTAAATTAAATGTTCCCACGTCGTTCGTTCTTCTATGGAGTGGCGTTTGCCTTCCATGATCCACCCTGTTAACGAGACACCTGGCTGTTGAGTGAATGCAAACCATAGAAAGAAGAGCTCCCTATAGTGATCTTAGGTAATTAGTGTAGATGTAAATATAACTAGCCAGATCCTCATAACATGCAAATTGATGCAGCTCCTTTAACTGTAGTGGAGCTATGTTAATATACGCCATCTGAGGATCTAGCTCAGCGGTCGGCAACCTATGGCACGCGTGCCAAAGACAGCACACGAGCCCATTTTTAATGGCACAGGGTGCCGGCAGGCAGCAGGGTGCCATTAACAATCCAGCCCTGCTCTGCCTGCTCTTTTCCGCTCCCCGCCCCCTCCCGCGGGGGCAGAGGGCAAGGCGCAGAAGCTTGGTCCTGCCAGCTCCCCTGCCTCTTCCTGCAGTGTGCTGGGTCCCTGCCCCTCCTCCTCCTCCTCTCCCTCCCTGTCCCTGCTGGCTGATCAGCTGAGAGAGGAGCAGAGTCAGCCTGCTCGCTGCTCCCAGCCAGCGGAGGCAGAGAAGAAGCGGGGGCTGGGCCTTGGGGAAGCGGGGCATATCCCCTCCAGCCCCCTGCCGTGAACACCCCACAACCCCAGCCCACACCCCCAGCCCTCTGCCCTGACCCCCCCACACACACACCCAGCCCTTTGCCCTGAGCCCTGCAGCCCCGCACACCCCAAGGCCCCTGCCCTGAGCCCTGTACCCCCCTCACACACACCCAGCGCTCTGCTTGGCTCCTCCATCTCCCCTACGACCCCAGCCCTGACTGGCACCCCCACACATACCCAGCCCCTCCACCCCCCACATCCCCATCCCCACCCTGAGCACCAAATGGGAGCTCGTGCACTTCCCCCCCACATTCCCACCTGCACCCCTCCCACCAAATGGGAGCTGCCCAGGTAAGCACTCCATACCCAAACCTCCTGCCCCAACCCTGAGCCCCCTCCCTCATTCTAGCTCCTGACCAGACGCTGCACCCCAACCCCCAGTCTGCTCCTTCACACCCAGCCCTGTGCTCAGTGCACTCCCACCCTCAGCTCAGTGCAGAGAGAGATGAAGAGAATGGCAAGAACTAGGGAGAAGGTAAGTAGGGCCGGGACCTCAGACCGGCAGCGGGTTGAGCGGGTCCGGCAGCCGGGATCCCGGCTGGCAGGAGCTGGCAGACGGAACCCCTGAGCAGCAGCGGGCTGAGCCGCTCAGCCCACTGCCGGTCTGGGGTTCTGGCTGCCAGCCCCTTGCCAGCCGGGATCCCGGCCCCAGGCCCCGCTCAGCCCGCTGCCGGCCTAGGTGAACAGAACCCCGGGCTGGCGGCGTAAGATCAACATTTTAATTTAATTTTTAAATGAAGGTTCTTAAACATTTTGAAAACCTTGTTTATTTTACAATACAACAATAGTTTAGTTATATAATATATAGATTTATAGAGAGACCTTCTAAAAAACATTAAAATGTATTACCGGCACGTGAAACCTTAAATTAAAGTGAATAAATGAAGACTCGGCACATCACTTCTGAAAGGTCGCCGACCCCTGATCTAGCTCATAATGGTAACAGTAGCCACAGTGGCCCCTGACCTGATTGGTCTGACTAGGCCTAGGAAATAAAGTTAATTCTCATACAAGCACTCCTTTGTCAGTGTGTGCTCATCTCTGTGTGTGTCTTTCACTGTCACTAGATTATGAGATCACTACAATCCCAGGTATAGACCACACAGGGGTAAAACCTTGGGGGATCATCACTCCCACAGGACCTTAACCACTGAGAGAAATGTTAGGGGACACAGAACAACTTGATAGACTTCCAACACCTCAATGCTGCCATCAAAGCTTAATGAAGCCTTTTAGCGCTTCCATTGAGGGCCAGGTCTTCAGGTGGTGTCAGTCACCTCCAGTTTATACCAGCTAAGGCTACAGCCCAGACGGAGCTTAGCAGGGATATGGAAAAGCCCTAAAACGCCCTGGCAATAATATGTTTGCAAAGCTCCATACAGGCTCCTGCTCCTTTTCTGAGTTTCCTTTCCTAGTGATCACTTGTGTTTTTTTGTGTAACAAGGTGAAAGGCTGGTTGAAAGGACGCCTTTTTATCCCATTTGGGTGACAGCCTGTTAAAGTGGGTCCCTAGCTCACCCAGGTTCTGTTCAGTTGTTTCCCTTGCGAGGGTTCTGGAGCAGAACAGATTGAAGCATGAACAATTGAAGTGGATTTGGGAATATGGGGATTTGTAAAACATTGATTCTCGTCTTTTTGTTTTTCACGTGAAATGTGTTCTGGAAAACCATGCAAGCTGTTTTAGATCCTAAATTGTTAATAGAATGAGTATGAAATTCCTTACTAATATTCTCATCCTTTGAATTTATATAACGCCTACCCACTGGATCCCAAGGTTATTACAAACAATGATGATTTACTCCTCACAAACATCTAGTGATTTAAGGAAGTATGATCCCCAATTGACAATGGGGGACACTGCGATCACATAGGAACTCTGCGCCAGGACTGGTGGTGAAACCCAAATCTGAAGCTTAGGCTGTACCAGAGCGCTTACAGATGCACCTGAACTGATGCAGCTGCAGTGATGTAAATTCTCCAGTGGAGCCATTCTAAACCGACGGGAGAGAGCTTTCCTGTCAACAATTAATCCACCCCCCAACGAGTGACGGCAGCTATGCCAGTAGGAAAAGCCTAGGTCAGTGTAACTTATGTCTCTCAGGGTGACTTATTCACACCCCTGAGCGACATACGTTATACCGACATAAGTGGTAGTGTAGACATAGCCCTAATTCTGAGCTTTAACCAATAAGACTGTGCTTCCTCATAATTAGCTAATGTTCGCGAAGCACTTGGTAGATGAAAACTGCTATATGAGTGTATAAAAATATGACAGTTCCATTTTAAAGGTGAAACTAGACGTGCTAATTAGAATTGGACAACAAATTCCACAGTTTTTTTCCGTATGTTTTCACTGAAGTTTTGAACTCTTGAAATATTTTCTGACCATCTGTCATGTTAAAACTGCTGGGATGGATTTATTCATCCCTTGCACATTAGATTCATTCACATTATCTGAGAGCTCCCCTGGATTTAAATAATACACAGCAAGGAACGAAAGGCCTAACTAACAAGCTGTGAACCTGGTGGGAGATTATATTTCAATCTGCATTAAAGTGCACCTTTGAGCCTTTCACCACTTCTTTTCTGTAATGTAATAAGCTCAAATAAAATGACACGACTGATGATGAGAGAGGTTGTGGCTTTGGAGATGTACGCTTCACGTTTGTGGTTAGCATTTCCCAGGTTGCTTAAAGGTGAACTTAAGTTCAGTGATGTTGTCACTTCTTTGGTAGATTTTGCTAACGCCTTTAAATGGCTGGTAAACGGGTGTAAGAAAGGGGCCTGCAGTGGTTGGAGGATCTGTGTTATGGAAGACTGTAGGGATAGGAGGGCACAAAAAGTTGGCCAAGCCAGTGTTTTCCAAACAGTGGGTTGCTGGAAGGTTCTAAAAGGAACTCGGTCCCAGTGCAGAGGGGAGGCCACGGGACGCTGGATCTAGGGTGAGCCACCCCTTCCTCATGACAGAGAGGCAGCTGGGCCAAATTCCAATGAATAGCATTTCAATCTGGTGCATGGGGGTCACAGCACCACTCCGGTTTGGCCACTCACTCAATTGGGCACAGGGGACAGCTAGGCCAAACCTGTGAGGCACTGTGACCCTGTGCAGCAGGTCAGAACACCCGAGGCAGGGAACCAGGCCCAGCGCTGCAGAACAGTAGCCATTGATGTGAGGTGAGTGTGGGGCGGGTTTGCTCTCCAGCCCACCCACCGCTGGGACTCCCCTCCGCACCAGGCTGGGATCAGAATTGTCATGCCAGGGCCGAGGATACTGCTGCAGGGACCAGTGGAGAGGCAAATGAAGGATGCTGGCCTATGATTTTGCCCCTCCCACAAATTTGAACCTTAGATGGGTTGCAGAAAAAGACAAAATGCAGTTGGTGGGTCATTTTAGGCCAGTGAGTCTCAAATTTTTTACTAAGTTTTAACCTGCCGTAGAGCCTGTCTCTGTACTGGTGGTGGATTTAGTTCTAAACGATCGCAGTAGACATCCAAAATCCCTGGACATTCTGGCTATTGCTGTTGCAGTAGACTGAAAATAATTGCTATGGATTAGCTGTGCAGCAGTGACATTTCCAGTCACTTAGGTTTTTCCCTTTATCCTGGGGCTGACTAGAGGATGTCAGTGTGACCAGGTCTAGTCAGCCCCAGGATACTACTAATGCCGGGTTCTTCACCCCGATGTGCATCTCCCGTGGAGACTCGTAGGTAGGTCAGTCTCTGTGCCCATTTGGACCTCTCACCTTTCTTCTGAGGCAAACAGCAAAGGTGCTAACCAAGGCTATTTGTGATGGCAGCTTCTGTGCTGTGGACAGACTGAACTGCAATGAACAAATCATTTCATGCAGTCAGAGCTATTGGACGGTAATTAGTTTCTTTCTCTGCTGACTTGAGGTGGAGTTGAATCGGTAAAGTAGAGATCAACATCTCTGTCTCTCATTTCCAATCCCCTGACCCATGCAGCCCTCTCTGTTATTTTAACTATTGCTTTTAAAAATACAAAGTGTATTTCCTTCCTCCCCTCTCTCCCCCGCATGCCTCTCAGAACTGGCCAAACCATTTTACTCAAGTTTCACAAACATACACACAAAATCACCATTGGGCTGATTGAACCCATTTAAAATTACTGTGAAAGGAATGTTTAGGATGAAATGGCCTTCTCCATGTTCACTAGTACATTTAAGAATATTAATCTCCTTGACCTTGGGCAGGAAGGATAGAAAGAGAAGTTTCCCAGAGATCATGATGGGACAGGGGTGGGCAAATGTTTTGGCCTGAGGGCAACAACGGGGTTCTGAAACTGTATGGAGGGGTGGGTAGGGAAGGCTGTGCCCCCGCAAACAGCCCAGCCCCACCCCCTATCTGCCCCCTCCCACTTCCCGCCCCGATTGCCCCCCGCAGAACTCCCGACCCATTCAACACCCCCTGCTTTTTGTCCCCAGGACCCCACACCGCTAACCACCCCCCAGGACCTCACCCCCTATCCAGCCCCCCCTGTTCCCTGTTCCTTGACTCCTCTGACCCCATCCATACCTCCGCCCCATGACAGGTCCCCTGGGACTCCCACGCCTATCCAACCCCCCCCGCTCGTTGTCCCCTGACGCCCCCTCCCAGGACCCTCTGCCCCTAACCACCCCCCTGGGATTCCACCCCGTATCCAACCGCCCCCTGCTCCCTGTCCACTGACTGCCCCAACCCCTATCTAGTATCCACAACCCCAGCCCCTGACAGACCTCCCGGGACTCCCACGCCTATCCAACCGCCCCCTGCTCCCTGTCCCCTGAGAAGATGTTGCCTGAGAAGAGGAATAACGGCTTAAAAATATAACACCACCGTGTCCATCACCACACAACGCTGTGGGCTCCCCAGTGCTATTGGGCTGCTCCCTGGCCTTGGCAGGACCTGACTCCAATTTTACACCAGTAGGAATGAGGCAATAGCTGTTCTGAAGTCAGCAGAGCTACACTGATGTCAAATTTGGCTAAGAAACATCAGAATCAGGCCCAGGGACTTCTTCTTTCCCAAGAATGGTGGTAGCTTCAGTTCTCTTTTCCTGGCACTGGGTGTTTCAGCTCATCCCCTCTCTCTCACTCGCTTGCTTGTCACTTGCTTCCTGATCACTGGACTGAAGTGCATTTCAGTATTTTTAACTGCAGTCCTTCCATTCTTAGTTAAGCTCCATCATGGCTTCAGGTGGGCAGTTTATTTTTGATAAGGGCTATAGCAGCTGTACAAACATTAGACCAAGGGAGATAGTTACACCAGGATATTGGCAGTTGTGTCTCTCCAGCGAGGCAAATAAAATCCCACCTTGCTCCCTACATAGCCAGACCTCACTCCCCCACTTTTGTGCTCTGTCTCTGCTGTCAGTACCCTCTCTCTGCTCTTTCTGTTCTGCCTCTGAGGCTCTTGTGTCTCTCCTCCCACCCTCCATTTAAAGTTAGGCAGTGATGGCTCCTCCCACCCCAAACAGCCAGTATAAACTGTAAGTCCCAGAGCATTTGAAAACTGTTCAGAGACTGGCAATAAAGTTAATTGGGAGCTACGCCTTTGATTATACTATTGCAGCATCACCTTCTCTGCCTCTTCTTGCTCAAGCACATGGGTTGTCAGATGGTTTCAGTTATACTGATCTACAATACACAATTGTCAGCCTGATTTTCCATACATGAAGATGCCAAATAATTCAACAAAAAAACCCGAGGAGTACTGTCTCTAAGGTGCCACAGTACTCCTTGTTGTTGTTTTTTGCTGATACAGACTAACACGGCTACCACTCTGAAACCTGTCACCAAATAATTCAGGAATACAGTGCTGCTGAACACAAGGAAAATGTGTGTCTTGACTTGGACTCATTGCATTTGCTAGATCTGAGTATCCTTTCACTGCGAACACTTCCACTGACTGGTAAGAGACTGAGAGGTTGGACTGAAAGCTGTTTGGGATACAGACCACATCTAACCCTGTGTTTGTCCAGCACCTAACACAATGGGGCCTTAATTCTGGTCAGGGCCTTTGGGCACTACCTTAATATAAATATTAAAAAATAATTAGAAGAAAGAGTTTGTCTGGTTATTCCCAAGCAGTCCTTTCTGGGCACTACCATAGATTAACCCATGTCAATATAAGGGGACTGTTGTCCCCTACTAACAATCAGTGGGGGTGTTTTAGTTGCTAGCTCCCCGTACTAAAAGGGGGGTCGATGGGAAATCAGGAACCTGAGACTGACAGTCCCCAGGAACAATGGGGAGAGGCCAGTGCTCCAGGTCAGCCTGAATGACAGGGCGGGCAGGCTAATCAGGGAGTCAGGAGGCCACGGAGGTCCATGTGAGCTGGACTTGCCTGGGTCAGACAGAGGGGGGCCGAGCTAAGGAGAAAGCAGGGGCCCAAGCTGAGCTGGGGAGCAGAGGTGCGCCAGATCCAGAGGGACCAGAAAAGCAGCCCAGAGAGAGCAGACCCTGTGCTGGGAGCAGAGCTGCAGCCCCAAAGCCAGAGGCACAGCCCAGAGAGAGCAGACCTGTCCTGGGAGCAGAGCTGCAGCAACCAGAGCCAGAGGGACCAAAGAAGCAGCCCAGGGAGCTGGAGGCAGAGCAGCAGCAGCAGTGCTGAGACAGAGCGGTGGAGCTGGGGCTGGAGCAGTCCGGAGCTGGGTGCGGTGAGCAGCTGGGGAGTGTGAGGGGGACCCTGGGCAGCGGGCCCAGCACAGGGTGACGCCTCAGCCAAGGAGCTCTGCAGGCCAGGCTTGGATCGTAACCCTGACAGGGCGGGGGCGACACTGGGAAGAAGGGTCCTACCCCTTAGAGCCTGAGAGCGTGTGGCCCCACCAGAGCAAGTGTCCAACCCACAGCATCCCTGCAGCACAGCCAGGGCCTGAGAAGGTGGCCTGGGACTTACAAGGAACAGACTGTGAACTGCCCTGACATTCCAGAGACACAGTTTGTGATGTTCCCTGCCACAGAGCAGGTTGATGTGTTCCCTTTAACCTTTCCCATTTTTCCTTATTCTTTTTAAAATTAATTGTTGATTTAATAACTTGTATTTGCTTTAAATTGTATGTTATGGTCAGTGGGTCAGAGAAGTGCCCAGTGCAGAGAGAGTACCCCGGAGTGGGGAACCCTAGCCCCTGTCCTAGGTGATCACAGCAGGGTTGGGCGTCGAGCCCCCCAGGAATCCTGGGCCCAGCCTTGTTGGGGTTACGAGGATTCTGCCAGACAGGAGAGTGGAAGGGGAGCCCTCAAGGGCAGGGAGGCTACTGGGTAAAGGAAGTGGGAGCGAGGACTCAAATCCTTTCACTAGCCCACTGCACTAGGGATAGTGCAGAAGCCAGGAAAGTTCCCCACAATAGCGGGACTATTCCCCTGCTTACATCAACACTCAAGCATGACTGAAGGTCATGTTTCTTTTTCTTCTTAAAGTTGCAAGGAAGTGGAAGCTGTCACTAGAGGGAGAGTGCTATGAGAAAGTCTTACCTGGGGCCACAGCACTGTGTGTTAAAATATGTTGTTGTTTATGCTAGAGTTTTCCTTCTCTCCTATTCCTATATGAATGATGGAAGCAGTGGATGTGTGAGTCTCTTTATCTTCAGCGTTAATCCAGAACACTCTCACTATCTATATATTCTGTAAAAAGAAAAGGAGTACTTGTGGCACCTTAGAGACTAACCAATTTATTTGAGCATAAGCTTTCGTGAGCTACAGCTCACTTCATCGGATGCATAAATGCACTCCTTTTCTTTTTGCGAATACAGACTAACACGGCTGCTACTCTGAAACCTATATATTCTGTGTGTTTTGTTTAGAGGCTTTTGTTTCTTATCAATAGGGGCTTCCGTTTGATGCTACATAGCACTAGGCACGGATAGGCATGAACCAGCAGTTTGATTTATCCTAATGCAGGGGATTCTGGGATAGCTCAGCCAGCTGTATAAGGCCACAGCAATAAAGCTATTCAGTTTGGTGAGAGCTTCTCCTTGCTGTGTATGGCAAAAACCAACAGTTTACCCTCTTGGACTTTTGTATTTCCTTTAGTAATCTATGTACTACTCCCTTGAGGGATTACTGAGAAACTCTCTCTTGGGATTTTGATGGCTGCTTCTACAAAGACAGACCTGAAGGGCCTGTGTGCTCCACTTCACTGCAAGTACTCTGACATCACTTCTATGTTGAATGTGTTATATAATTACCTGCTCACTGAGCCTACAAATTGCCAGGAACCACTAGAAATGTAACCTTGGTGTACTGAATGCACTGTAGGAGTATTTCCCGTGCTTGGGGTGGTGGGTGAGAGGGGCACAGAGGAGGAAAGGAGCAGTAAGCAGGTAGGGAAAATTGCAGGACCCTGGGTCAGAAATGTTTCTTCCTGCAAGCTGCTACTTCAAGATTTTTCCCATGGTTTTCAATCACCTACAGGCACAAAAACACTAACCCGGTCATGTCTCAGCCCTGGTTTCAGTGACAGTTGAGTCTGTTTTATTTGTTAATTGGCTATGTTGGTGTTTTTATAGCAGAGTGTGTAGTAAATGATCATACTTTTAACTATAATTGTCTGTAGTTTAAATTAGCAATAACATTGCAATGTGTGTTTAATTCTGCTTTCCCTAGTAGGAGTTACAGATAACTAGTAAATCCCAGATGTATGGGCTTGGTGGGAAACAGATAGCTGTCTGGCAGAATAGTGGCTGACCTTAGGGCACTGACTGATAATACTGTGCTGTTAACCATTCTGAGAGGAGAGCTTTATGGATCACCTTGAGCAAGAGAGAGGGGTAAAAAACGCGTAAGGTAGCCGTACCCTGTGGTGTGTCTTTCCCATGTAAAACATTGCATTATAACATTGTAAGGGGAAGAAGCTGCCTTTTCCCTCCTCCCAGTGCTATGTGAGGCCTTGCACAGAGGTGCCAAACACTTGCCAGATCTGGTGTTTGCTCTGCTTGTTTCTCTGCAGGCAACCTTTTCAGGCCTGGGCCTTGGTTTTTCACCCCTGGTGCTGCACTTAGCTCCCATCTCCCTACAAGCCCTCATTCAGCCTATTTCTCTTATGTGTGTTGGGCCCCTTGTTGCCTTGCCCTGAATGTCAGATCTCACCAGCCTCCATTGCTCTGCCACCAGACAAGGCAAAAAAAACCCCAAAACCTATTAACTTTTTAATTTTTTAAAATATATATACAGAAAAAACCAACACAAACTATATGTAAACTTCTCAAAATACATAAACTTTCCCTATATTAACCATTTGCTACCTAAACGTAGCTATATTTGAAATGTAATATGAATGGTTAAAATACAAATAATTTATTTATATGAAACAATTTACAGACAAAATTTGTTTATACAAATCCAATTGTTTAAAAATATTAAGAGAAAGAATAGAAGCAAAATTCAGAGGAGGGGAATAGAGAAAGGGAGGGAAGGAATTGCATAAAGAGGAGGGGAAGGTAAAGGGACGCCCATGTATTCAATAAGATAATTCAGATACTTTCAGGAAGGCATCGCATATTTCTGAGAGCTTTTCTTGGGTATTTCTGTTTGGTATACAGCTTCTTTCCATGGTGGCCAAGCTAACAATGTCTGTGCTCCAGTCTTCAATTTTTGGTTGCTTTTTGGATTTCTGTATTTGTAGTACTAGTCTTTTAGCAATTCTTAGTGCTCTGCCGAGCCATAGAGTTTCAGATTTATTCAGCTTTTAATTAACCTCCATTAGGTTTAAAATTACATATTTAGCTTGGAACATAATTTGATCTGATAGGAAAAAATGAACTCTGCAATTAAATTCTGCTGCGGATAGGCAAAGCCAATGTATGCAAATGGACAAAGAGTATGCTGGCCCTGAATGTCTCCCCATCTCTCCACTCACACGTGTTGATTGTCTTCAACTCCCATAGATTTCAATGGGTACTGAAGACACTGAGAACCTTGGAGGATTAGGCCCCTATATCTGGCTCAAAATAGGCAAGATAGATCTGTACACGAGACCCACATTCAGTACCCTCCAGCTGCAGACAGCACATTTTCTTCTGAACTTCAATTTTCCGGTATATGGATCATTTAACTGTTAGGGTTTCTGCTTCAGTGAGCAGGTGCACTGCAGATACAACCCAAATGCATTAGATGTATTAATAAACAGAGGCTTCAACTTGGCAAAATCTCTAGCTGTACCTTCCCCAAACACACATGCGGATAACAGGGAAATTTCAATTTCAGTTGACAGTCTTATCCCTCTACGGTCTCTGAGTAGTGTTGGAGAAGGTTAACCCATAACTGAGACATTGCTTGCAATTTACGGGGAACTACCGAATGTCCTAACTGGAGGGAAGATATGGACTCCTGTTAATGCTGCTGCATCTTTCATTGACTTTTTGGATGATGGATTTGGGGTTTTCTTTTGCATGATACTTGATAACAACAACAAGTGACACATTTAAAATAGTGTCTCTGTTTCACAAACGCCTTAGCTAAGCATGAAAGCTTTTGCTAGAAAAGCTGTTTGTCTGAAAACCAGCAATGACTCACATCAGTTATTATAACTTATATAGGTAGTTTTGTATGGGCCCCAGAGGTTCCCTCAAAAACCAAACTCACTCCTCAGTGTACTATTTCTTGTTCTATTTCAAAATATGTACTGTTCTGCGCTTTGCAACAGCGATGCTTTGCTTCTGGCTTCTACATCCCACAGAGGACAAGTTCCTGTTGATAAATATAGCCATCGGATATTAAAATGTGAGGAGAGAGGAGAGGCCTTGCCCAGCTTTTGCCCAAAATAAAATCAAGGTTTTACAAGGAAATTGCTCCCTCTTTAAGACCATCTTTGATGTAGAAGCCAACCTCAAAAGATAACACTGTAACCAAGAAGAGAAAGCAGGATAGTTTCTCATGAACCACATCACCTGTGATAATTTCCCCACTGTAACTGGAAGAATGCGGTAGAATGTCTTCTACAAGCCTTCATGCTGGGTTCTGAAGAGATTAGTCCTGTTCTCTTTAGTTCACTCTCATTAATGAGTTCTTCTGGAAGATGTTCTGAGCACAGGACTGGAATACAGGAAGTTTTGAATTCTAGGGTAAAATCTTGGACCCACTGAAGTCCATTGCAAAACTCCCATTGACTTCAACGGGGCCAGGATTTCACCCCTAATCCCTATTCTGACACTGACTCCCTCTGAGGTGTTGAGCGGTTGACTCAATTATGCTTTCTGCCACACTTCCTGTAAAGTACCAAAGCCCTATCTCACAAAGCTATAGTGAGAATTAATCAATGAATAGCTGTGAAATGTTTTGGAGGATGACAAGGGATCTACAAATATTATTGCTGTGTTGTGGTACTATCAGGAAGTCTGTAGAAAAAAGGGTTATTCATCCCTGGGCATTGCCAGATGATTTAAAAAAATAAAAGTTCCTGCTCTTTCATAAAGTCTAAACACATTCTTATCAATTTAACATCTATTTTAACAATGCTAACACACAGGTGAGCCAGACTGGTTTCCAGCTATGCATTTGTCAGTGTTCATTGAGGCCTAGGGGCATAGGCGCCGACTCCATGGGTGCTCCAGGGCAGGAGCACCCACAGGAAAAAATTTGTGGGTGCTCAGCACCCACTGGCAGCCAGCTCCCTCCTTCCCCCCAGCACTTGCTGCCCGCCTGCTGCCCCGCCAATCAGCGCCTCCCCACCCTCCCAGCGCCTACTGCCTGCTGCGATCAGCTGTTCCACGGCGTGCAAGAGGCTCTGGGAAGGAGGGGGAGGAGTGGGGATTGGGCACGCTGGGGGGAGTGGGCGGGGATGGGAAGAGGCGGGGTGGGGACTTGAGGGAAGGGATAGGGTGGAGGCAGGGCCTGGGGTGGAGTGGGGGGTTGAGCACCCCCCGGGGCCCAGAGGAAGCCGGCACCTATGCCTAGGGGCCCTGGCATGAGCTGGCACCTAAGCACCAGTGTCACAACCTCACAAGAGGTAGGGAAGAGGAGGATGCCACTGCAGACGATTTGTTAGGTGATTCTTAATTCTGTGTTCAGGGTCTAATCCAATGCCCATTGGAGTCACAGGAAAGAGTCCCGCTGGCTTCAGCAGCCATTAGTTCAGGCCCCTTGAGCCTAGATACCATGGTAATGGACACACTAGAAATGCCTAGGTAGGAAATAGGTTAAAAAGGGATTAGACAAATCCATACTGGAGTAAAACTCCTTGAACATCCCTCCTTAAGTGGAACAAGGATCACGCACCGGCAAACAGATACATCGGTGCTCCCTGATTTATACATTAAAGACCAGGAAATGATCACTGTTCTGTTTGTTACCAGTGACGGTTGGTCTGCTAGGCCTATGTGAAGTATTTTGTGCTTCACACCTCAGTTCAGGAAACACTGTGGTTTGCTCAGCAGAGGTACAGAAGGCAGCAAGTGTTCTCAAAAGTCACACTGGCCCTTCTCATTACTCCTCCACCATTTGCTATGTCTGTCTCCTCCAAAACAAAGAGCTGTGCCGGGAGCCGGGGGAGACACTCCGGGGAACACAATCCTTGTGACTAGGAAACTTCAGGTTCACGAAAGTCTGATATTAGAGGAAATGCTAAGAAATCTGAATGGAATCCCATCTGCCACATACTTTACACAGTGCTAGAAAGGTCTATAAGGAGGTGAACTTCTAGTTAAAGTTCTTCTATTTTTATTGTTATGGAGGTAGATAAACTGAGTACTACAAACAGCCTAGCTTAGGCACTCAATTAAAACCTGGTGAATAAAGTCACCCGTGGGTTCTTATTCCTCTGTATGAAACATGAGGTGCCCGTAATGTGAGAGTGGAAAACCACAACTAGTTCATTATGAAACAGTGGTGAAAACCTAACTCCAGCTGACTGACTAGCTGCACGCTGAAGTAAGCTTCCTTTCAGACAGTTACTGGGAAATCAGATGAAGCAGGTGAGTGCAGCACTATGGGTAGTGGAGAGACCTAGTTAAGGCTTGGGCCCACGTGTTTCTTGGCCAGGTATTGTGATTTGTTAGCTGATATAATAGTTTGGTTTCTCGGCTGCTAACATTAAAGTTGCAGGTGTCTTACCTGGTTACGTCATTGCCGGGAAAACTGAGAAACAGCTTGTCAGAACCTGAATTTGGGGCTGTGTGGTGTATGTCTATCCTGCCAAAAAAGACACATGGCACCAAGTCTCAGAGCCTGGGTCAACTGACTTGGGATTGCAGGGCTAAGCATAGCTGTGTAGACGTTCGGGCTTGGGCTGGAGCCTGGGCTCTGAGTCCCTCCACCCTCATGGGGTTTCAGAGCCCAGGCTCTGGACCAAGCCTGAACATCTAAACTGTTCTTTTTATCCCTGCTGCCCAAGCCCCACACAAGTCCGGGTCAGTTGACTCAGGTGCTGAGACTTGGTGCCTCAGGTCTTTTATGGCAGTGTAGACATGCCCAGAGTCTCTTCCTGTGCTGCTTCCCAAAAGAAAAAGGCTCCTTCCTCCTCCACCTGCTTTGTTAGGGGTCCCATGAGCCTGAGGACATCTTATCATACAGCAGATGCAGGGCCAGCTTCCCACATGTGCTGCTCCCATTCTCATCAGTGCACAGGGTGACCAGATGTCCCAATTTTATAGGGACAGTCCCGATTTTGGGGTCTTTTTCTTATATAGGCTCTTATTACCCCACACCCCCTGTCCCAATTTGTCACATTTGCAGTCTGGTCACCGTATCAGTGCACCCCTGCTGTTTAAAAACTACCTCTTGTTTAAGTCAGGCCTTACTCTCTCTGCTGAGGCTGCCCAACGGGGCCAATGATTTATGCACTTGCTCGTTTCTACGACTGCACGTATGGGTTTGGTGAATGTTTTGAGATTTATCTGGTATTTGGTGTGTGCGTTACGCTGGCCAGTTTCTTTCTGTGAGCCCTCAATCTAGATGGGATGGGACTTCATCTGACAATTCTTTTCTTCGTGTGACAATTACCTGGCGTGTAACATCCTGCATTACGTGGGGAGAGAACATCACAACTGGAAACTTTAGTGTAGCCCACAAATTCATCTGACATGGGCTACAGCTGAGCTATTTGTGGCAGCATGGTCCAGAAGAAAGAGCACAGAGAGGAGACTCAGTAGTTCAAGAGTTCTAATCCAGGCCCAGCCGCTGCCTTGCTGGGTGCCCTTGAGTAAGTTACTTCACCTGTTTGTGCCGTGCTTTTCCTATCTATGGAACATGCCTCCTTCATAGGGAGTCACAAGAGTTAAGTGCCCAGTGTCTCTACAGTGCATAAAAATGTAAAGCACTTTATAAAAGAAGGCGATACACATTTACACTCCGTGTGTTACAGATGTTTAAAGCTAGTGGTTGCTTTCCCTGAGCTATCACCCGTTCTCAGTTGTTACCTCTTCGCTAACCATCCAGGATTCCCTCACTGTTTCCTTTGCCAAGAAGGTATTACTTCATGTGCTGCTCCAACCCATGGGAAATCTTGATAGGACAGGGGGGAAGTTAGTTTTTCTCCTGCTGGGAAATTCAGAGGCAGTTTCCTCAAAGAATCCTACTCAAAAAGTGGACTGACTCTCCTTAAATGAACACTTCCTTCAAGGGCAGTGTGCTCTAGAGCAGAGGTTCTCAAACTATGGCCTGTTGGGAGCTGACTGGCCCCATAGCATGAGTTCTCTTCCTTGTTTCCAGCTGCTAAATCACAGTAAGAGAAACTAAAAACGCATTACTTTCCTAGCACTATTTTTCCATGTAAACAGTTGGCTCAAGGGTATTATGCCATCGTGAATGGCTGGGGATGTGTCCACAAGACATGATCCAGTTGGTAAAAGAACGAGAGCCTCTGAACTAGAGAAGTGAGGTGGGAACTGTAATTTCGCCCTGTCAATTTCAGTGTGCCACCTTAAACATCCGATGAAGTGAGCTGTAGCTCACGAAAGCTTATGGTCAAATAAATTTGTTAGTCTCAAAGGTGCCACAAGTCCTCCTTTCCACCTTAAACAAGTCACTTTAAAAGTGATCTCTGATTTTTAGGTGTCTCAGTTCTTAAGAACTAAACTTAAGGCCTGATTTTTTAGAGGTGCTGATCACTTGCAACTCCCACTGACTTCAGCTGGGGCTATGGATGCACTTCTGAAAACCAGGCCCAAAGTGTCTCATGTGCCCTGAGGCTTTGAGTAGGCAGCTAATCTTGCTTCCACTGAAATCAATGGGAATTTTGCCTTTGACTTGACTTGGCTCAGACTCTAAAAACCTATCACGCAGAATGCTATTAATAAAGATCAGCATGGCGAGACTACCTGTAAAAGATGATGATTGGGGGTGGAGGGTGGGAATAAAAACCACAAACAACCAAAAAACTCTGAGTCATTGCTTACTCCAGGGTGAGTTGCATTCAGACTAATTGGTTGCTCCACATCTGGTTTTACTCAGACAGAATGCAGAGGGAATCACTGCAAAAAATATGTTCTAGTTCGAAACCACGTTCACACCTGGCTTCCAGGACCAGCAAATGCACTTCTCCAGCTCCAGTACAGAACTCCATCTGACTGGAATGGTGACCAAAAGGACATCTTCCCAGCATGCAGCCGGCTGGCCAGAGCTGACACCAAAGTTCTGGTGTATCTCCAATGTGAAGTCTGCAAAGAATGTGATTTTTTGGACCAAGAACAGAATTTAAAGTTACTCCTTCAGTGAAGATGCCCCCTAAAGGGAGTGGGAGCAGGTTCTAGTGGCCTGATCCAAAGTCTCTCAGAGGCCAATGAAAAGATTCCCATTGACTTCAGTGGACTCTCGTTCAGATCACAGGTGAAGATAACACTAAATCAGCTAAGAAAGGATGTTACAAGTCACAGCAGTGGCCTCTAAATAAAGGGACACCATCAATTTGAAATCTTTTCAATTGCAAGAACTTAGTTAAAAAATAGTGTCAAGTACTGTACCTAGTGTTTCATCATCATCGCCCTGTGCTTTAACATTATTTTTCTTGCCTCTGTTATAGAGTGAAAGATGCCCACACACAGAGCAAGGGAAACAGACTGACTATATAAGGGAAAACACTGAAACTGATTATACGCAGTATGCTGTGGAATGCCAAAGTAAACAAACCAAATTAAAAAGAATGTGGAGTATTGAAACTGTAGGCTGTCACTTTAAATGCTTAGAGGAGTTTCCTGGTCCTGCTTGCAGACTAGGGAGCTCTGCCGGGAAGCATGGTGCGATCTGGGTCTGCCAGCAGTCAGTCTGCACACAGCCAGTCTAGAGTAAGGTGGTGGAGTGAGATGTGCCTCTCTGTTTTAGGAAGCAGCCTGCTTTCTTTCTTTCTCTCTCTGTTTTGGGGTTCTTGTGTGTTATTCTTCTGAACTGAAGAAATAAAGTAGAGTTATGTTGCAACCTTCCAGCAAGAGTATTTTGTTTTATTTAACTTCTCTGTCTGTATGCTGTGAAACATAACACAGAGACTCTTTTTTCCCCCCTTAATTTGTTTCATTTATAGTAATTCTTCTGTGTTACATGCAAACAATAGTTCATTTAAAAAAAGCACGTCAGACAGATTGGGGCCTTTTCTGCTGACAACATCCCTTTAAGGTTTGTGTCCTGCAAAGATGCCCTGTGATGTGCGCATTGCAAGCAACTCCAGTATGCCTCCCTGGGTAGCTATTGCTGTCAGAAGGTGGTGAGCAGCTGGGGAGAGATGCTGAGTACGTTCAGCTCCCAAGGAAGCCAGTTGGGCCAGATCCTCATGGCTGTACCCTGGCACAGCTCTGCTGAAGCCAGCAGAGTACACTGACTGACGGGAAGTAAGGACCTGGTGCAGCTGATGTCAATAGCAGTAGGGAGCTTTCAGCACACTGCAGGATCAAGCCCATAACAGCCATTGTCACTATGTGGCAGGGATGGTCCCTAGATATTTTTAAAACATAGAATTTCTTTTTTTTACTCTCTCTCTCTCTCTCTCTCTCTCTCTCTCTCTGTCCCTCCCAAGTCTCTTGGAGTATGTCTACACAGCAAAGACAACTTGGGGCTCAGGCTGTGGGAGCTGTTTCATTGCTGTGTAGACTCCTGGGCTCAGGGACCCTGTGGGGCGGGATGGACTCAGAGCCTGGGATGCAACTCAGAGCATGGAAGTCTACACAGCAATGAAAGCCCCACAGCCGAGCCCTGTGAGCCCCTGTCAGCTGCTACGGGCCAGCCGACAGTGCAGACATACTGTGGGTCAATGGAGTGGAATAATGGCAAGTACAATATAATACTACAAAGTAAAAGCATAGTCCAGGGCAGTGACCTTGCTCGCTCATTGTTTTAACTCAATGATTTTGAGAACCCATATTTCCAATCTGAACAACTCATATGTGGACACATGGAGGGGATCTTACTACACTTGCAAAACACCCGTACAAGCTGTAGTGGTTTGGACCACTGCTGCCGAATAACGTGGGACCGTTTTGTAAGGGGTCTGGCATTAGTGGCTGTCAGGAAGCATTAACACTCCCCATTTTATAAGTAACATTCTGTAGGCAACATTTAAGATGCTTTTTCCTTGATCTGAACACAGTTTTGTAGAGCTGTCTGGTCCCATCTGAGCACTTTCGCTCCCTCCCTCTCTTCTACAGGGCTCGCTTTGAGTGGGTTTTGAAGGGGACTTTCTCCGAAAAGGCTAAGCATGCTGGAAATAAAAACACTGAGAGGAAATTCCTTTTCCTTCACACACTCTACACGAGCTGGAGCAGCAAGTTACAGTGCACAATCTGAGACCTGCTGCCGTGCTGTGCGCTTTGTAATGAGAGCTGGGTGAGTCACTATATCATGGCAAATAACTTTGCTTAGGTCATTTGGCGGATAGTAATTACAGTCTGCGATGCACTAGATGAGCAAAGTATCCTCCGGGAATGGGAAGGGTTCGTAGAGAAGATACTCTATAGATTCATGATGAGTAAACCAAGAATTATGATAACCTGGTGGAGAAAGTGGTTGGGTCAATTATTACATTGGGTCAAATCCAACCCTCGTGTAAAACTATTGAAGCAAATGGACTTACACTAGGGAGGGATGAATGAGACCCAAAATTCTGCTAGTTCTTAAGTGTTAACCTAATTGCTCACAACAGAGCAATAAAGTCAATTTATAGTAACGTGCCTATGGTCTACAGAAGGTTAACATTTGTGCAGAACTTTGAAGAGGAAAAGAACAGTGCAGCGTAAATGCTACATAGTCTAATGGCACTAAAATAATTTTTTTTTTTAAATGGTCTAAATGAACATTTACATGGGGCTGAGCTTCTTGATTCCAGGGGGACTATGATGTGTAGATTTGCAAATATGGTTTGTTTGTCAGTCTCAATATCTGCCATTTACAAATTGATATTGATATGTAAATCCCTTCCCTCTCCCCTGCCCCCGTGGATGATGTATATTTACATAATTTCAATTTGTTTTTTATTTTAAAAAACAGCTGTTCTGAGATTTACAGCAGCTGTCTGCGAGACTAGGATTGGGAGCAGGCCTCTGTATAGCTATTCTTTTGTAGGTCCATCCCTGTCTGTTCCCTAGTGCTGTTTTCGGACAGTTGTCCTGTCCATAGTATAAAAAACATCTTGGAACACAGATGCCCGCTAACTGGGCTTGACAATCGAGCTGACGCATAGCTCCCTACACACTGTGCTATTAAAGAGCTTAAGGACTCTGTGGACAGGACCTTGATAGTCAGAGGTGAAAGTAAGCCTGTATGGGCTGGTACGGTGTACCGGTAAGAAAGTGGCCGCTGGTATGGGCCGGCACACAGACAACATTAAAGGGCTGCCATGGCAGCGCTTTAAGGACCGTACTAGCAAGGCTGCTGACATAGTGTGGGGAAGGGGCAGCTTCCCTGGGGCTCTGCGATTTAAAAGGGCCTGGGGTTCCCGGCAGCGGCCGGAGCCCTGGTCCCTTTAAATCGCCGCTGGAGCCCTGGGCGACACGGGCTGGGCAGCACAGATGGGCTGGTGGGGGGGAGTCTGGCCCTGGCCCCGCCCCTTCCAGGGGCCCAGAGCCGCCCCCCCCCCCACCTTGCCCAGGAGCCCGGCCACCCTGCGTACTGGTAAGTTCTTTAAGTTACTTTCACCCCTGTTGATGGTATCCATTAGTGGTTGACAGAATGAACAGAGTGAAACAGACCTTTGTCATTATCTGCATGGTAGAACACTGGAAGTTCAAATGCTCAGGTTTCTATAAAACAATGGGACTCCTGCTGAACACACAGGCTTGCAAGTTACTTTGTGAGATGCTGGTTGTTGAACTTTGAATGATGGCCGGACTCATCCTGCTCTTTGCCCAGTCTTGTCTCCCACGCTGTGTCCTTTGGAGAAATATCATTTGATTTGAGATGAGCAACACCTTTATGTCCTCTCCTGTTGCTCAAATTCAAAGCTATACAGGCAATTACAGCCTTTTTTTTTTTTTTTTTTTTTTTTAGCACTGAAACTCACACTCTGACCACTGACTTGTGTTCTCTCATCGGATAAGTTACAGTAAAGGAAGCAAAGGTTGTCATCATCATCAGTAGTAGAAGAAGCAGCAGCCTCTGATCAAGCGGTTATATGAACACATCTGGATTTCCCCTAAAATCCCTTAGGGGAGGTGCATAATTCATGGCTTAGAATCATAGAATCTCAGGGTTGGAAGGGACCTCAGGAGGTCCTCTAGTCCAACCCCCTGCTCAAAGCAGGACCAATCCCCAATTTTTGCCCCCAGATCCCTAAATGACCCCCTCAAGGATTGAACTCACAATCCTGGGTTTAGCAGGCCAATGCTCAAACCACTGAGCTATCCCTCTCCCCTTGCTACCAAGGTTCTGTGTATATGGCAATGTATGGCCTGTCACTTATGACAGATTAATGATTTCTTGAATGCATTGGAGACAGACAGTAGGGATGTTGGATTTGCCATACCAGAGCAGGTTGTTGGTCTGTATGATCCAGTATGCTGCCTGCAGAGATTAATAACCGATGCTTTATACTGTATCAATATCGGCAGAGATTCTTTGATTGCTTTTTGGTCATTTTTTGTTGGTGGGGAAGCCCTTTTGAAACTAATTCCATCCCACTGCTGAAGAATCCAAAAACTATGGTATTGATGGTTGAGATACAACTACCTGCACATCAGGTGCATGTGAAAAGTGACCTGCCCATAATTTCTTCGAACAAGTGTTCCTATAACTCAAAAAGACAGCTAGTGGAGACTCTGGACTTCTGAGGCCAAATTATTTGCTGGTGTAACTCCATGCTGCAGTGTCCAGCTGTTTAACTCCTCTCAGGATCTTCTCAGTCCTTGTGAAAATCTGGAGCTTTCCTCAAAGGATGGGCACGCAGGTTAGCTAAGCTGGGATGCGCGGATTCCATGCCTGCCCTCACTTCGTGCCAGGGTGCTGATTTTATGTGGGTTTCCTTAAGTTTCATAAAGAAGTTTCTCTATGAATCATGAGTGAAATGAATAGCGTGTATCAGCATATTTCACCCTTCTTCTGGGAGGAGGCTGCCTAGAGCAAGCCTGGTTGTCAGGGTGAAGATCGGCCCATCATTTTCAGTTACTTTTCTTTGCTCTCAGATATGTCTACCGCTGCAATTAAACACCTGCAGCTGGCCCATGCCAGCTGACTCACTCTTGTGGGGCTTGGGCTAAGGAGCTGTTTAACTGAGGTGTAGACATTTGGACTTGGGCTGCAGCCTGAGCTCTGGGACCTTCCCAACTCGCGGGGTCCTAGAGCCAGGGTTCCAGCCTGAGCCCGAATGTCTACGCTGCAGTTAAACAGCCCATTAACCTGAGCCCCACGAGCCTGAGTCATCTGGCATGGACCAGCCCTGGGTGTTTAATTGCCGTGTAGACATACCCAGGACTCTGAAAGGAAAATCTCTCCCAAGGCAGTTAATGTTGTTTTCTGTCTTTGCTTTAAGCACATTTCACCCTCATTCCGGCGGAATGGGAGGAGGCGAGAAGGGCAGCTTGTGCCAGCAGAACTTGTCATTTTTCCAGAGAAACTCCTTTTTATCCCTCCACTGCAAGTGAGCAGCATAAAAGTGATTTCATCCTGGGTATTTCTCTGGCACTTATGCAGCAAAAGGCTGGGTAAGGCATCGTTATCAGTTCACTTCGTAGTCATTGGTTCCTTTGATTCAGACCCAACCAAGATCATGACCCCATTGTGCTAGTGTGTGTATACACTTAGGGTATGTCTACACTACGAAATTAGGTCAAATTTACAGAAGTCGGTTTTGTAGAAAGCGTTTTTATACAGTTGATTGTGTGTGTCCCCACACAAATGCTCTAAGTGCATGTAGTTGGCGGAGTGTGTCCACAGTACCGAGGCAACCGTAGACTTCCGGAGCGTTGCACTGTGAGTAGCTATCCCATAGTTCCCGCAGTCTCCGCCGCCCATTTCAATTCTGGGTAGAAATCCCAGTGCCTGATGGGGCTAAAACATTGTCGCGGGTGGTTCTGGGTACATATCGTCGGGCCCCCGTTCCCTCCCTCCCTCCGTGAAAGCAGGGGCAGACAATTGTTTTGCACCTCTTTTCTTGAGTTACCTGTGTAGACGCCATACCACGGCAAGCATGGAGCCCGCTCAGCTAACCGTCACCGTATGTCTCCTGGGTGCTGGCAGACGTGGCACTGCATTGCTACACAGCAGCAGTTAATTGCCTTTTGGCAGCAGACAGTGCAGTATGACTGGTAGCCGTCATCGATGTGGTCCTGGGTGCTCTTTTAACCGGGCGCCTGGGCAAACATGGGAGAGACTCAGCCAGGTCATTTCCCTTGTTTCGTCTCGTGGCGATTGAGTTCTACCAGCAGTGCACTGTCTTTTAACCTCCAGCCAGCAGAAGATGATGGCTAGTCGTCATACTGCACCGTCTTCTGCCAAGCACCCAGGAGATGATGACGGCTAGCGGTCGTACTGCACAGTCTGCTGCCAGCAAGATGTATAAAGAGAGATGAAGTGGCTCAAAACAAGAAATAGACCAGATTTGTTTTGTATTCATTTTCTCCTTCCTCCCTCCTTCCCTCTCTGAAATCAACGGCCTGCTAAACCCAGTTTTGAGTTCTATCCTTGAGGTTTTGAGTTCTATCCCTGATGGGGCCATTCAGTTTCTCACAAAGCCACCCCCTTTGTTGATTTTAATTCCCTGTAAGCCAACCCTGTAAACCATGTCGTCAGTCGCCCCTCCCTCCGTCAGGGCAACGGCAGACAATTGTTCCACGCCTTTTTTTCTGTGCAGACGCCATACCACGGCAAGCATGGAGCCCGCTCAGATCACTTTGGCAATTAGGAGCACATTAAACACCACGCGCATTATCCAGCAGTATATGCAGCACCAGAACCTGGCAAAGCGATACCGGGCAAGTAGGCGACGTCAGCGCGGTGACATGAGTGATGAGGACATGGACACAGACTTCTCTCAAAGCACGGGCCCTGGCAATGTGGGCATCATGGTGCTAATGGGGCAGGTTCATGTGGTGGAACGCTGATTCTGGGCTCGGGAAACAAGCACAGACTGGTGGGACCGCATAGTGTTGCAGGTCTGGGACAATTCCCAGTGGTTGTGAAACTTTCGCATGCGTAAGGGCACTTTCATGGAACTTTGTGACTTGCTTTCCCCTGCCCTGAGGCGCAAGAATACCAAGATGAGAGCAGCCCTCACAGTTGAGAAGCGAGTGGCAATAGCTCTGTGGAAGCTTGCAACGCCAGACAGCTACTGGTCAGTTGGGAATCAATTTGGAGTGGGCAAATCTACTGTGGGGGCTGCTGTGATGCAAGTAGCCAACACAATCAAAGATCTGCTGATATCAAGGGTAGTGACCCTGGGAAATGTGCAGGTCATAGTGGATGGCTTTGCTGCAATGGGATTCCCTAACTGTGGTGGGGCCATAGACGGAACCCATATCCCTATCTTGGGACCGGAGCACCAAACCGGCGAGTACATAAACCGCAAGGGGTACTTTTCAGTAGTGCTGCAAGCACTGGTGGATCACAAGGAACGTTTCACCAACATCAACGTGGGATGGCCGGGAAAGGTACATGACGCTCGCATCTTCAGGAACTCTGGTCTGTTTCAAAAGCTTCAAGAAGGGACTTTATTCCCAGACCAGAAAATAACCGTTGGGGATGTTGAAATGCCTATAGTTATCCTTGGGGACCCAGCCTACCCCTTAATGCCATGGCTCATGAAGCCATACACAGGCAGCCTGGACAGTAGTCAGGAGCTGTTCAACTACAGGCTGAGCAAGTGCAGAATGGTGGTAGAATGTGCATTTGGACATTTAAAAGCGCGCTGGCGCAGTTTACTGACTTGGTTAGACCGCAGCGAAACCAGTATTCCCACTGTTATTACTGCTTGCTGTGTGCTCCACAATATCTGTGAGAGTAAGGGGGAGACGTTTATGGTGGGGTGGGAGGTTGAGGCAAATCGCCTGGCTCCTGGTTTCGCACAGCCAGACACCAGGGTGGTTAGAAGAGCACAGGAGGGCGCGGTGCGCATCAGAGAAGCTTAGAAAACCAGTGTCATGACTGGCCAGGCTACGGTGTGAAAGTTCTGTTTGTTTCTCCTTGATGAAACCCCCCGCCCCTTGGTTAACTCTACTTCCCTGTAAGCTAACCACCCTCCCCTCCTCCCTTCGATCACCATTTGCAGAGGCAATAAAGTCATTGTTGCTTCACATTCATGCATTCTTTATTCATTCATCACACAAATAGGGGGATAACTACCAAGGTAGCCCAGGAGGGGTGGTGGAGGAGAGAAGCACCAGGAGGGGTGGTGGAGGAGGGAGGGACAAGGCCACACAGCACTTTAAAAGTTTAAAACTTTAAAACTTATTGAATGCCAGCCTTCTGTTGCTTGGGCAATCCTCTGGGGTGGAGTGGCTCGGTGGCTGGAGGCCCCCCCCACCGCGTTCTTGGGTGTGTGGGTGAGGAGGCTATGGAACTTGGGGAGGAGGGTGGTTGGTTATACAGGGGCTGTAGCGGCGGTCTGTGCTCCTGCTGCCTTTCCTGCAGGTCAACCATACGCTGCAGCATATTGGTTTGATCCTCCAGCAGCCTCAGCATTGAATCCTGCCTCCTCTCATCACGTTGCCGCCACCTTTCAGCTTCAGCCCTCTCTTCAGCCCACCACTTACTCTCTTCAGCCCGCCACCTCTCCTCCCGGTCATTTTGTGCTTTCCTGCACTCTGACATTGTCTGCCTCCACGCGTTCGTCTGTGCTATGTCAGTGTGGGAGGACAGCATGAGCTCAGAGAACATTTCATCACGAGTGCATTTTTTTTTTCTTTCTAATCTTCACTAGCCTCTGGGAAGGAGAAGATCCTGTGATCCTTGAAACACGTGCAGCTGGCAGAGAAAAAAAAAAAGGGGCAGTGGTATTTAAAAAGACACATTTTCTAGAACAATGGCTACACTCTTTCACGGTAAACCTTGCTGTTAACATTACATACACAGCACATGTGCTTTCGTTCCAAGGTCGCATTTTGCCTCCCCCCACCACATGGCTAGCCACTCACCCCTCCCCATGGCTAACAGCGGGGAACATTTCTGTTCAGCCACAGGCAAACAGCCCAGCAGGAACGGGCACGTCTGAATATCCCCTTAAGAAAAGCACCCTATTTCAACCAGGTGACCATGAATGATATCACTCTCCTGAGGATAACACAGAGAGATAAAGAATGGATGTTGTTTGAATGCCAGCAAACATACACTGCAATGCTTTGTTCTACAATGATTCCCGAGTACGTGCTACTGGCCTGGTGTGGTAAAGTGTCCTACCATGGTGGACGGAATAAGGCTGCCCTCCCCAGAAACCTTTTGCAAAGGCTTTGGGAGTACATCCAGGAGAGCCGCAAATATCAGGGCAAATTAATCATTAAACATGCTTGCTTTTAAACCATGTATAGTATTTTAAAAGGTACACTCACCAGAGGTCCCTTCTCCGCCTGGCGGGTCCGGGAGGCAGCCTTGGGTGGGTTCGGGGAGTACTGCCTCCAGGTCCAGGGTGAGAAACAGTTCCTGGCTGTTGGGAAAACTGGTTTCTCTGCTTGCTTGCTATGAGCTATCTACAACCTCATCATCATCATCTTCCTCGTCCCCAAAACCTGCTTCTGTGTTGCCTCCATCTCCATTGAAGGAGTCAAACAACACGGCTGGGGTAGTGGTGGCTGAACCCCCTAAAATGGCATGCAGCTCATCATAGAAGCGGCATGTTTGGGGCTCTGACCCGGAGCGGCCGTTTGCCTCTCTGGTTTTCTGGTAGGCTTGCCTCAGCTCCTTAAGTTTCACATAGCATTGCTTCAGGTCCCTGTTATGGCCTCTGTCCTTCATGCCCTGGGAGATTTTGACAAATGTTTTGGCATTTCAAAAATTGGAATGGAGTTCTGATAGCACGGATTCCTCTCTCCCCATACAGCGATCAGATCCCGTACCTCCCGTTCGGTCCATGCTGGAGCTCTTTTGTGATTCTGGGACTCCATCATGGTCACCTCTGCTGATGAGGTCTGGCCAGCGTGGCAAGCTGCAGGTGACCATGCAAACAGGAAATTGAAATTCAAAAGTTTGCGGGCCTTTTCCTGTCTATCTGGCCACGGCATCTGAGTTGAGAGTGCTGTCCAGACCGGTCACAATAGAGCACTCTGGGATAGCTCCCGGAGGCCAATACCATCTAAATGCGTCCACAGTACCCCAAATTTGACCCGGCAAGGCCGATTTAAGCGCTAATCCACTTGTCAGGGGTGGAGTAAGGAAATCGATTTTAAGAGCCCTTTAAGTCAAAAAAAAGGGCTTCATCATGTGGACGAGTGCAGGTTTACATAGATTTAACGCTGCTAAATTCGACCTAAACTCCTAGTGTAGACCAGGGCTTAGAGCCCACATGAGCTTGCCAGCAAAATAGAAAAGACAGACAAAGGTCACAAAAGGGATCTAACATACAAGCAGAGTGAACAGTGTGATGATCGCAAATGTCAGGCTCGCTCCACTATCTTTTGTTCTTGTTGGCTTGTTTCTTTTCTGTTTTTTTGGGTGAAGTCCTGTCGGGGAGGAATTAGCAAAGCCGACAAAGGAAAAGAGCGAGACGTTGAAGGAAAGAAAGGAATGAAAAAGGGAGAAGGAACTGGAGGGTGGAAGGCAGGTGTGCAGTGAGGCTAAGGTGAAAGGACTGTGAAGAAGGGGGTGGGAGAGAGGTGGAGCAAACAGCCAGTCAGCAGAGAAGGGAGGCATCTATTTTGTGTATATGCCCATATTTTCACTGCCCAATCCCGTGTTTGTGTGCACAGGCTGAGTACGCACATGGATGGGCTTTCTCAGCAAAGAGGCACAGAAAACATCAACCTTCTAAGTACATAATGGCGAAGTCGTTAAGTTGGGACTCAATCATTTTGGCGGAAATCACAACTTGCTCAGCTCTGTAACCTGAAAGCTTGTTAAGAGGTGCTTCACCTCCCACACTTGGAATAAAGCACGAAGAATCATTTCTAAAATGAAATTGTTTTTATTCTGTTTTTATCTGAACTCACCTCAAATGGTAGGATTTATAGCTATGGTGTATTCCTCTGGCATGAATATACAAACGCCATGAACTTGTCCTGGAATGTAACTAAAAATGAGCCCTAAAGCAAAATCCTTGGAATTTAGGAAAAGTTTGAATCCAGATCCTGATCCAAACTTTGCAGTTTGGATTCCTCTCTGTCATGTCCTGTGGGACTTTGTCTTGTATTGTGGGTCTATCTCTTGGAGACAGGATCCCAGGTAGATATTAGGGCGCTATGGGAGCCTTATTCCTCAGCTTCTTTGCTTGCTTGAATGTAACCATTATGGTGACATGAATGGTCAGATCCTCAGCTGGTATAAATGGCAAAGCTATACCAATTAAAGCTGGTCAGAAATTTTCCACCAGACTGTTTTTCTGGTCAAAAATGGTGAGTCGTCAAACTCGAAATGTTTTGTGGAAACAGCAATTTTGATGAAATTCCACTGTGGGGAAAAAAATCAGACCAAAACGTTCCCATCAAATCAAAACATTCCATTTTGACCTTTTTCCAAATGGAATGTTTTGTTTGTTCCGAAGCAACTTTTTGTTTTAATTTTTTTAATTTTGATAAAATATTTATACTACATAAGTCAAAATTGGAATGAAATGTTTTGACTTTTCAGAACAAAACTTTTCAATTGATCCAAAATATTTTTTTCAGAATGTTGTTAGATGGGAAATTTCAAAACTTTTAGATTTTGTTCAGTTTTGGAATGGGGAAGAAGTTCAAAATGGTGGTATTTTCTACAAAACAGAAAATCCAGTTCCTGCTCAGCTTCAAGGCCGACTTACACAAGCTGGGGATCTTGCCTGCAATATGAATGTGATTTAACATAGCTTATCACAGTTGAATAGCTTTTTCAAGGGCTTGCAATTACAATGAATTTGTCCTGTACAGTTCATTTCATCAGGGTAGCTATGACATGGTGCTTATGGGAACCTGCCCCTGCACTCTGAATTTATTTGTAATGGTAAAAAATACCCTATTACTTCTATAGCACTTTAGAAACAACTAATTAGCATTTTTAGACTATTAATTTTATAGCCCCCCACAACACCCCTGTGAAGGGAGTTAATATTGTCCCCATTTTACGGGTGGATAAACTGAGGCAGAATGAGTCAAAGGCAGCACTTTGATTGTAATCCAGGAGTTCTGGTGCCTCCCTATCCTCACTCTGTTCTGCCCATCGCTTTATTCTGCGAAATTAATGATTAATATCCAGACAATTGATGCACTTAAAAATCGAACCATAGGGAATCTGATCAAATGGAGACTCTGCTTTCCCTTTGCATTGGTAAGGAGATGTTGAATGAGACTTCTGTATACAGTGTCTTTATTTAAAATAAATCTCTGTAATCCACTTTGCAGAATTCTATTTTACAGATTATGTATTTACTTTTGTTATGATGCCTCTGGTTTGGACCAAGACCTGATTGTGTTAGGTGCTGTACAAAAACAGAACCAAAAACTGGTCGCTGCCCCAAAGAGCTTACAATCTAAGTAACTAAGGCATAAAGACATTTAAGTTGTTTCCCTGGTGAAAGCAATAACACCTAGGAACATAAGGTATCATTCTGGAGAAGGAGCAAAAGGCAGTGAAAACATAGATTCAATATAGAGCACTACAAAATTATCAGATTACATCAGCTGGTGGGAAGGTCCACCAATGTAAAGAAGATCAGCGTTTGCACTCTGATTCAACACGTTGCTATTTAAATAGCTTGTCTTGCAGCTCCAAGTTAAAATATGCCCCTTTTGTTTTCCCCATTGTACATTTACACCTTTAGTCTGAAGAATCATAAGCCATTATAGGATCTGATATGGCAAGTCACGTGATTAACTGGAAAACTAGTCAGGATTCAGGATGCTGCAAACAGAGTTATTTACAGGCTCTGAGTCTCCACTGCCTGGTGCAGTTACTCCTATGCAAAGTGGGTGGTAATGCTTTCCACTCCCTTTGCATGGGAGTGGAGCTTAGGGGCCAGACAGGGGAGGATCAATCCCACCCATAGGCTGTACAATTCTCACCAAACCCTTTTGATTAACAAGGCTTTACATAGGGTGAAGGGAGGGAAATGCACATGCCATTTTTTAAATCATGACAGGTGCAGTTGTGTGAGCAGCTTGGGTTAAAACAGGGAAAATCAGCACCCTCTCACTGCATTATTTCACAGGTATCTCTTGAAAATGCAATAATATCCAAAGGCAGCTCTCTCCAATCTTTGCATGGCAGTGTATCCGCAGCAATGAAAACCTTTGGATTTAAAGCCCCAGAAATTCTGCCTTTAAAGTCACAAAGTGTCCATAGTCGCTGCAACAAGGTGTGTGTGTGTGTGTGTGTGTGTGTTGACGTTACGTCATGAGGTGTCATGTTGTGGGGCTGTCTATGGGAGTCCATCGGAATTTGTTTCCGGTAGATTTTGTCGTTCCTTCTCCAGCAAATGAACTGATTTGGGGGAGGAGGGGAACTACAGTAAACACCTGAATAAAAACAACTGCAGATGAAAATGAACGTAACTGGAAAGGGAGGGCCTGATTCTGTTCCCATAGAACAGAACAGTTCTATAGAACTGTTCATAGAACAGTTTTGCAGTGGCAAAACTCCCATTGATTACATTGGGGCAGTTGGCACCGAACACTTTAGACACTGATTTATCCTTTGGGGAACCGGGGGAGGGGAAGGGTTCTGTTTATTTTAAACGGTGACGTTATTGGGGAACAAAGAGTACAAACTCCACCTCTGCGAACTATGCAAAATGAGAGGGAGATATTCTCATGTCATCCAAAGATGTCCATCTAGCTACTTTGGCTGAGATCAGAGCGGAATTGGATTCACTGCAATGATGTGCTCCCCTTGTTATGTGGGAATTTCCCCATGCCAGATGTATGCATAGTGCAAACTCCTATGACAACTTCACAGCCACAGTGGCTCTCATTTAGTTAGGGAAATTCACATGGAGGCTTATTAGATTGCAAACTCCTTGGGGCAGGGACCATCTTTTTGTTCTGTGTTTATACATCTCCTAGCACAGTGGGGCCTGGTCCATGTCTGAACCTCTTAGGCTCTACTGCAATACAAATAATATTAAATATTTAATGCACACTTTGTATAGATCTAATGTTCAGGTGGGGCAAGTTCTGCATTTATCTTTCAGGAGTGCAGCTTCTGAGCCTTTCCAGCTGCTCCAAGGGTCAAGCTTCTTGAATGAATGTCATTTTATGTTAGTGGCATGAAGTTTGTCCAAAGCTAAGTGCTCAGGATGTTTCTCAAGGCCCAAGCGGCACGGCATCTTTCCTAAAAATATACTGAAAGAAACCTGTGACATTAAAGAAAATGTTTTCCAGGAAAGATCTACTAAAGACACCAGAAGGGCAGTGAAATACTGGAAATGATGGCCTCGCTAAACAAGCTGCATAGCAGTGCGAGGCACCCTCCAGAGTGTTCAGTTTATGCTGCACCATTCCAGGGTTCTATTTTAATACTACTCCAGCCAGCGCTGTACTCCTGGCATAGCCTCCTCTGAGGTCGGAGCTCAGTTTATTTCCATCCGAGGTTATTGCCCGAAAATATTCCCAGTTTCGTAGTCACCACTTCCAATTCCAGCTCTTTTACATACAAGCTAATTTGACTGGCAAAGCAGATCATAGAAAAGCTGCACTGAACTATATACCCTAATTTAGGAAGTCACTAAGGAAGGTGGGGGCTGGTTAGAGACAATCCCAGGATATTTTAGGAGGTCTTTTTTGTGACTCTCAGCTGCAAGGTAGTGTCCTCCTTTCAGCCTTGCCCACTTTGTCCCCAAATCTATGTCTCTAGCCTGTAATCTCCAAAAAAAAATTCCCAAACACCCATCCTCCTATATCACGGTGTAACCTGTAGACACGTTCTCTCCTTTCATGTGTAGATGAATTTACCCAACTGAATAAACTATTATGGGCTGAAGAAAATCTTCATTAAGGGTATGTCTACACTACGGAATAAGGTCGAATTTATAGAAGTCGGTTTTTTAGAAATTGGTTTTATATATTCGAGTGTGTGTGTCCCCACAGAAGTGCATTAAGTGCATTAACTCGGCGGAGTGCTTCCACAGTACCGAGGCTAGAGTCGACTTCCGGAGCGTTGCACTGTGGGTAGCTATCCCACAGTTCCCGCAGTCTCCGCTGCCCATTGGAATTCTGGGTTGAGATCCCAATGCCTGATGGGGCTGAAACATTGTCACGGGTGCTTCTGGGTACATATCGTCAGTCCCCCCCTTCCCTCCCTCCCTCCGTGAAAGCAAGGGCAGACAATTGTTTCGTGCCTTTTTTCCTGAGTTACCTGTGCGGACGCCATACCACCGCAAGCATGGAGCCCGCTCAGGTAACCGTCACCGTATGTCTCCTGGGTGCTGGCAGACGCGGTACGGCATTGCTACACAGTAGCAGCAACCCATTGCCTTCTGGCAGCAGACGGTGCAGTATGACTGGTAGCCGTCCTCGTCATGTCCGAGGTGCTCCTGGCCACGTCGGCTGGGAGCGCCTGGGCAGACATGGGCGCAGGGACTAAATTTTTGGTGACTTGACCAGGTCATTCTCTTTAGTCCTGCAGTCAGTCGTATTGAACCGTCTAATGGTGAGCAGGCAGGCAATACGGATTGCTAGCAGTCGTATTGTACCATCTTCTGCCGGGCAGGCAAGAGATGACGATGGCTAGCAATCGTATTGTACCATCTTCTGCCGGGCAGGCAAGAGATGACGATGGCTAGCAATCGTACTGTGCCATCTTCTGCCAGGCAGGCAAGAGATGAGGATGGCTAGCAGTCGTACTGTACCATCTTCTGCCGAGCAGCCATGAGATGTGGATGGCTTGCAGTCCTTCTGCACCGTCTGCTGCCAGCCAAAGATGTAAAAGATAGATGGAGTGGATCAAAACAAGAAATAGACCAGATTTGTTTTGTACTCATTTGCCTCCTCCCCTGTCTAGGGAACTCATTCCTCTAGGTCACACTGCAGTCACTCACAGAGAAGGTGCTGCGAGGTAGATCTAGCCATGTATCAATCAGAGGCCAGGCTAACCTCCTTGTTCCAATAAGAACAATAACTTAGGTGCACCATTTCATATTGGAACCCTCCGTGAAGTCCTGCCTGAACTACTCCTTGATGTAAAGCCACCCCCTTTGTGGATTTTAGCCTCCTGAAGCCAACCCTGTAAGCCGTGTCGTCAGTCGCCCCTCCCTCCGTCAGAGCAACAGCAGACAATCATTCCGCGCCTTTTTTCTGTGCGGACGCCATACCAAGGCAAGCATGGAGTCCGCTCAGCTCACTTTGGCAATTAGGAGCACATTAAACACCACACGCATTATCCAGCAGTATATGCAGCACCAGAACCTGGCAAAGCGCTACCGGGCGAGGAGGCGATGTCAGCGCGGTCACGTGAGTGATCAGGACATGGACACAGATTTCTCTGAAAGCATGGGCCCTGCCAATGCATGCATAATGGTGCTAATGGGGCAGGTTCATGCTGTGGAACGCCGATTCTGGGCTCGGGAAACAAGCACAGACTGGTGGGACCGCATAGTGTTGCAGGTCTGGGACGATTCCCAGTGGCTGCGAAACTTTCGCATGCGTAAGGGCACTTTCATGGAACTTTGTGACTTGCTTTCCCCTGCCCTGAAGCGCATGAATACCAAGATGAGAGCAGCCCTCACAGTTGAGAAGCGAGTGGCGATAGCCCTGTGGAAGCTTGCAACGCCAGACAGCTACCGGTCAGTTGGGAATCAATTTGGAGTGGGCAAATCTACTGTGGGGGCTGCTGTGATGCAAGTAGCCCACGCAATCAAAGATCTGCTGATATCAAGGGTAGTGACCTTGGGAAATGTGCAGGTCATAGTGGATGGCTTTGCTGCAATGGGATTCCCTAACTGTGGTGGGGCCATAGACGGAACCCATATCCCTATCTTGGGACCGGAGCACCAAGCCGGCGAGTACATAAACCGCAAGGGGTACTTTTCAATAGTGCTGCAAGCTCTGGTGGATCACAAGGGACGTTTCACCAACATCAACGTGGGATGGCCGGGAAAGGTACATGACGCTCGCATCTTCAGGAACTCTGGTCTGTTTCAAAAGCTTCAAGAAGGGACTTTATTCCCAGACCAGAAAATAACTGTTGGTGATGTTGAAATGCCTATATGTATCCTTGGGGACCCAGCCTACCCCTTAATGCCATGGCTCATGAAGCCGTACACAGGCAGCCTGGACAGCAGTCAGGAGCTGTTCAACTACAGGCTGAGCAAGTGCAGAATGGTGGTAGAATGTGCATTTGGACGTTTAAAGGCGCGCTGGCGCAGTTTACTGACTCGCTTAGACCTCAGCGAAACCAATATTCCCACTGTTATTACTGCTTGCTGTGTGCTCCACAATATCTGTGAGAGTAAGGGGGAGACGTTTATGGCGGGGTGGGAGGTTGAGGCAAATCGCCTGGCTCCTGGTTACGCGCAGCCAGACACCAGGGCGGTTAGAAGAGCACAGGAGGGTGCGGTACGCATCAGAGAGGCTTTGAAAACCAGTTTCATGACTGGCCAGGCTACGGTGTGAAAGTTCTGTTTGTTTCTCCTTGATGAAACCCCCCGCCCCTTGGTTCACTCTACTTCCTTGTAAGCTAACCACCCTCCCCTCCTCCCTTTGATCACCTCTTGCAGAGGCAATAAAGTCATTGTTGCTTCACATTCATGCATTCTTTATTCATTCATCACACAAATAGGGGGATGACTACCAAGGTAGCCCAGGAGGGGTGGTGGAGGAGGGAAGGAAAATGCCACACAGCACTTTAAAAGTTTACAACTTTAAAATTTATTGAATGACAGCCTTCTTTTTTTGGGGCAATCCTCTGTGGTGGAGTGGCTGGTTGGCCGGTGGCCCCCCCACCGCGTTCTTGGGCGTCTGGGTGTGGAGGCTATGGAACTTGGGGAGGAGGGCGGTTGGTTACACAGGGGCTGTAGTGGCAGTCTGTGCTCCAGCTGCCTTTGCTGCAGCTCAACCATACACTGGAGCATACTGGTTTGGTCCTCCAGCAGCCTCAGCATTGAATCCTGCCTCCTCTCATCACGCTGTCGCCACATTCGAGCTTCAGCCCTCTCTTCAGCCCGCCACTTACTCTCTTCAGCCCGCCACCTCTCCTCCTGGTCATTTTGTGCTTTCCTGCAGTCTGACATTATTTGCCTCCACGCATTCGTCTGTGCTCTGTCAGTGTGGGAGGACAGCATGAGCTCGGAGAACATTTCATCTCGAGTGCGTTTTTTTTTCTTTCTAATCTTCACTAGCCTCTGGGAAGGAGAAGATCCTGTGATCATTGAAACACATGCAGCTGGTGGAGAAAAGAAAAGGGACAGCGGTATTTAAAAAGACACATTTTATAAAACACTGGCTACACTCTTTCAGGGTAAACCTTGCTGTTAACATTACATACATAGCACATGTGCTTTCGTTACAAGGTCGCATTTTGCCTCCCCCCACCGCGTGGCTACCCCCTCAACCCTCCCCCCTCCCTGTGGCTAACAGCGGGGAACATTTCTGTTCAGCCGCAGGCAAACAGCCCAGCAGGAATGGGCTCCTCTGAGTGTCCCCTGAAGAAAAGCACCCTATTTCAACCAGGTGACCATGGATTATATCTCACTCTCCTGAGGATAACACACGAACGGATGTTGCTTGAACGCCAGCAAACATACACTGCAATGCTTTGTTGTACAATGATTCCCGAGTACGTGTTACTGGCCTGGAGTGGTAAAGTGTCCTACCATGAAGGATGCAATAAGTCTGCCCTCCCCAGAAACCTTTTGCAAAGGCTTTGGGAGTATATCCAGGAGAGCCGCGAATGCCAGGGCAAAGTAATCCTTTCACATGCTTGCTTTTAAACCATGTATACTATTTTAAAAGGTACACTCACCGGAGGTCCCTTCTCCGCCTGCTGGGTCCAGGAGGCAGCCTTGGGTGGGTTCAGGGGGTACTGGCTCCAGGTCCAGGGTGAGAAACAGTTCCTGGCTGTCAGGAAAACCGGTTTCTCCGCTTGCTTGCTGTGAGCTATCTACAACCTCGTCATCATCATCATCTTCTTCGTCCCCAAAACCTGCTTCCGTATTGCCTCCATCTCCATTGAAGGAGTCAAACAACACGGCTGGGGTAGTGGTGGCTGAACCCCCTAAAATGGCATGCAGCTCATCGGCATGTTTGGGGCTCTGACCCGGAGCGGCCGTTCGCCTCTCTGGTTTTCTGGTAGGCTTGCCTCAGCTCCTTCAGTTTCACGCGGCACTGCTTCGGGTCCCTGTTATGGCCTCTGTCCTTCATGCCCTGGGAGATCTTGACAAAGGTTTTGGCATTTCGAAAACTGGAACGGAGTTCTGATAGCACGGATTCCTCTCCCCATACAGCGATCAGATCCCGTACCTCCCGTTCGGTCCATGCTGGAGCTCTTTTGCGATTCTGAGACTCCATCATGGTCACCTCTGCTGATGAGCTCTGCATGGTCACCTGCAGCTTGCCACGCTGGCCAAACAGGAAATGAGATTCAAAAGTTCGCGGTTCTTTTCCTGTCTACCTGGCCAGTGCATCTGAGTTGAGAGTGCTGTCCAGAGCGGTCAAAATGGAGCACTCTGGGATAGCTCCCAGAGGCCAATACCGTCGAATTGTGTCCACAGTACCCCAAATTCGACCCGGCAAGGCCAATTTAAGCGCTAATCCACTTGTCAGGGGTGGAGTAAGGAAATCGATTTTAAGAGCCCTTTAAGTCGAAATAAAGGGCTTCATCGTGTGGACGGGTGCAGGTTTACATCGATTTAATGCTGCTAAATTCGACCTAAAGTCCTAGTGTAGACCAGGGCTAATATAGTTCATTTTCCCTGCTACATAGGAAATTTTAATGCTTTTTAAATTAAATTAAATTAAAAATTTTAGCTTTTTAAACAAAGTTGATTTCCTTCCCCTGCTACGCGCTAAGCCTAATCCCTCTCTAGGTTTATATCGATGCGGCGTTACACTTAGCAAAAGTGTTTTCCCCACTTCCAGTCCTACTTGTGATCTAAGCCAGAGGGCAGCCAGCATGTTCTCTAGGTGGCTTCCATGAAGATTTTGCAGGGCGCATTGTGGGAGTGCTTCATTACCATGCAAGTGGGAATAGCCCCTTTTGTGGGGAACGTCGGAGAACACAATGTCTTCGTCACCAATATCTATTTAGTAGATACAGTTCACATCAGGCAGGTGAGATGCTATCTGCTCTGAGCAGCAACTGCATGCAAGACCATGTAAATGAACCCAGTGCTTAAAGGACATGTACTCTCCAGCTGAGTAAAACCCACCACATGGATCAACTGATTCCACCTAACTACTGACCATCCATCTTGACACCATTCAAATTCTTACCTTTACTACTGGGCACCAGCAAGCACAGAGGCTGATATCAGTAATGGGTTAACCGCAATATTCCCTTCTGCAGCTACACCACAAGCAACGCCAGTATGATGGGGAAACACTTTTGTGACATTTTTGATACCTAGCTGAGGGAAAGGTGCTTTTCTCCCCTGCCCACAGTTGTCTGCCACTTTGAGTTGCATCAAAGTTAATGTATGGGTTGGTGATAGTGACAGATAATGAAATAATCTTTCTTCACCACTTCATTCCCTGTGCTTCCAGAGGCCATCAATCTTGCACAAATATGCTAGTTTTCAGTAACCCCTAATTTTTATGGCCTTGCTTTTATTTCTCTATTTTCCTCTGTATCTCCATTAGTGGTGAGTTACATGACCCACTTTTGACTATTGGGGTATACTTCCCCATGTTTCTTTACACTCTAGTTCATGCCCAATAAGGGCCTGAGTCAAAACCCACTGAAGTCAATAGGAATCTTTCCACTGACCACGGTGGGCTTTGAATCAGGCCCCCAGTGTTTAGATCTTGGTCTTAACTTCCTATCCTGGTGTTTCTTTAAGGGCTTGATGCTGCAGTATTTTTTTTTTTTCAAGCAAAACTTCCCATTTGAGTCCATAAGAATCTTGCCTGAGTAAGCAAGGAATGAAGCATCAAGCCTTATCAAGAGCGTAAGTTCTCTAAGTGTTCTGATATTTGCTCAGCATTAGTCACGCTGCACATCAAGGCCAGCTGCCAGGGGATAGAAGCATTATTTACTGGTTGTGTCTGTGTGTGCATCCTTGCCAGCTGTCTTCTGACTTCTCCAATCTCTTTTCTCATTTCAGACTAAGGGTGTTATTCCTCAAACATGTCACTGACCCCAGAGACTGATCTGACCCAGCTTCTTCCTCAGCTGGAGCTTGAATTTGCATTGTCCCAAACTCAGCTGCACGCAAGAGTACCACACACCATGTTGTAAACAGTATTGGATTTCAGGGTCTCTAACTCAGGCCACGTGTGCTGCCCTATCTGTCCCTTCTCTCCACTTGCCCCAGAAGGAGTGTTTTCTAATGCAGCGTAGTGCTTACTGCAATCCAGCATGTGGAAAAACAAAACCAAGTAAAAAGTTAAGCTTCTTTTCTGCAGCTAAATGTCTATTTGCTTTTCTACTTCGAGTGGTCTAGCCTGTCCGGCTATATCTACACTCAGGACACTTCTAAAAACGTCTCATCTTCACTGATACCAGCTTGACTCCACTGGTATTAGCAATATTGGGAGCCAGAGCACAGACAGGCCACTGGTGCTTTTTTCTTTTAAGTACCAAGTCCTCTATCGCTGCTCAGAGCAGGTCTAACTGGCATAGTACTTAAAGTATCAGTGACAGAAAGTGGCCCACCTAAACTAGGGTTTCTCAATGTTTCTAACACTGGTAAAAATAAGCCACTGATTCAATGGTGGAAATTTTTTAAAATGTCTCCAATGCAGACCAGGCCTATGGCTCCCAGTTGACTCTCGTTGAAAGTGATGGAAGGAATCCCATTTAAGTCAACGAGTGTTCTGTTGGGTACTAGTCAGGATCACAACAGATCCCGTCTTTAAACATGGTGACACTAGGAGTATTTCCTCCAGCAATCTGACTCTCAGGAAATGCCCAAACAACCCAGAATACATTTTCTCATTAGCTTTCAAGTAAGTCAAATACATTTCATATATAAAACATTTTTATTAAAACAAATGTACAACACTTTTTATATACACAACTATGTACAGGAAAATGCTCAGTTACAATTAGTGATTTGATGTGTTTCCAGATATTTAAGCATAAATCAAAAAGACCTCCCTCCTTTTTGTACTTTGTACTGCTCTGCATAGGCTTATAGCTTTTGGTTCTCTAAAGATCTTCTCTACACAATTCATTGGGTATATACTGTACATGGTAGTCTATGTGCTCTATTGCAATGAAGAGCATTAAATTGGCTTGAAAGAGCATGAAAGGCACTGTATAAATAAAGTGTTATGCCCATCAGTGCAAAAATGTATGGGTCCCAAAGTGTGGCTGCTCTTTCATAATTATTAAATGAAAAATTGGTAGACGTCCTGCATAATGACAACAGAATAGAATGTCCTATGAGCAGATCTTCTGAACAACTGTAATACGTAGAAGCAAAGCCTGTAGCTGATTTTCACATTTTCTTGGACTAAACATATTTACAAAAGTGAGGAATTTGATTTGTCGATCAAACGTGTGCTGGAGTGATCAAAGGAAAGAGGGTCAATTAGTGCAATTTTTGTTGAATCCAAAAATCTGTAATGATTGTCATCAAGCTCAAAAGTACTTCACCAGGTATGTAGCAACCAGAGCTAACATGAATAGGCACATTTGCCCTGTGCCCCCTAAGCACTGGCTTGGTAAAGGAGAGTAAATGAAACTGTAGATCTCCTCCAAAAGCAGTGCTTTTAAGTTATAATATGAAACACAGAGAGAGAAATGGGGATCCTAGCCCAGCTTCTACTGACCCACAGCACCTTTCACTTGTGTCCCAACAAAAAGGTCAGAACCGCATTTGACATTAATGTAGGAACAGCTTCACATCAGAAGCAATTTTAAGTTTTATAGGACAATGGCTTAGTCAACCAACGTCAATGCACGCAGTTCTGCTAAGGTTTTTTTAATAATGGAGTTTTGATGGCTCGATCTGTTCAGTCCCAGAAGCTAAACGGAAAGTAGAGGTTCTTTCTTCTCACACAGTCAGTGACAAACAAATGCCTTCCACTCTGCTCACTTTCATGAGGAACAGGAGAAGTAAAGCAGTTCACAGTCTGAGGAAGCAAAAGAGGATTACAAGCTACATGGAATGGCTTGTATACCAGTGGATCGAACTGTGTCCAGCCAAGAGAATTCTAGACTGCTTTTCAGATCAGTACAAAATCTGAACTCTATTTCCCCTAAAAAAAAAAAAAAAGAAAGAAAGAAATGAGAAGAAATTTACCATGTGCAGCAGTAGCAGCAAAATATTGAATGTATACTAATAATACTATAGTGAAATTTAAACACTGTTCAAATGATCTCTGACTAAAATTGAATATATCAGCAAGATTTTTATCTTAAAAATGCTTTAAATTTGCTGAAATCCTTATTACAACTTTTTTTTTTTTAAACACTCTCACTCACGATATAGCTAGGTAACTTTAACTCTGGAAACTGACACATATTCAAAGTAAAATCTGTAAGGCTAAAATGGAAATTGAGTTAAGCACGTATTTCTGTGAATTCCCACTAATTGAGCCAAGCCTGCATATAAACGTAACTTTGAAACACAAATCTGTGGTACATTTTCTAGTACACATTGTCTTTTAAAAAATCCCCAGCAAACTCCTTCAATTTGAAATTAACATGCTGGTCAGAAATCTCAAATAAAACAGAGTAATGCATGAACTGCTCTATTCTTTTTGGTTTTCCACCCAACTTAAGTCATCTTGCCTAAAGAGCTTAATCTGCTTCTCCCTCTGCCTCTGGTTGCATTCTCAGTAACTCTGCTTCAGAAATTAAGGTATTTGTACCTGAGGTTGTATCTATTTCAGAATCTTGCTCCTTGTAGCTGAAGTTGCTGCAAATGTTTTGTGTGCCGGGCTCATTGGTGAGATACCCTTTCCCACCGACACTGGTTGCATGCCAGTCTTGTTGTTCAAACAGCTGTAAGAGACGAAGGGGAAGGTTTGAAATGTGCAGGCCTTACAATGTTCAAGAGAACAAACCAAACCTGATTGGACAAACAGATCAGCATCAATAATATTTCCTACAAAAGGCTGATGATGCCAGCTGGCATTGCAGTTAAATTTAAGGGCAGATTTCATCATGATGTAGATAACTATGAATACACATCATAAAACAACCTCACAATTTGCTGGGATTGTCAATTTTCACGCAAGAGAGCTAACACTGGACCAGCATAAGTACTGCGGATCAGTACTGAGGACCCCTGTAGGGAAGCTCGCACAAAACCTACCCACACTATGGTTACTGCTAATAGCCCCTCACTTTCATAAATGCTAAACCTTGCTCATACTTGTAAAATTCCTATTAATTTAAGTAGGGATCAAGCTAATGCAGAACACGTGCCTAGAGAACACCCCAAGAAAGAAGATGCTTATAAATAATAGTGATTAATGTGTTACATGCATAGATGTATAGCTAAATTGATTTAAATGCACCACGTTAGCTGGGGGTATAGAAGAGATTCCTTCTAGAGTGTAAATGTCTTCTCAGTCTCTGATCCATCACTAGGCTTTTCAATGTTTGTCTCTCAAATGGTACATGTGCTCTCAAAGTGACAGAAGAATATAACGTATTTCCACCTGTGTGTGTTCTCCATATTCTGGCTGTACACAGGATTTTTATTTACAAGTACACCTAACTCTGTTTATATGTTTTGTTTTCTCCTCCTCCCTTGATACAAATAGCAACTTATTCAATATTATTCTGAAAAGAAGAAATAATCTTTTTACCTTGTAAAGTTGTTCTCTCATTTCTTCTGCATCATCATCTGTTACTGTTAGGTTTTATGAAGACATGGGGAAAAGAAGAAAACATGTTTCCATTAACTCGGTGTTCTCACTGGCAAAAATCACAGATCAGCTTCCCAGCTTTTCCATTCAGTTATCACCAGAGGCTACTTCACGTTTTCAATTGACATAATAGCACTAAAACATCTTATAAGCCAGGAGATTCAGGGTCACTTCTGCCACCTCTCTGGGTAACAGGAAGCCCTAGGAATTTCTGCAGGCTATAGACATCACCACTCTAGGAAACTCTGAGCCCCTTGTGTACCCCTCCTCCTGCAGTGATGTGACATGGTTTTGGGGATAGATCACATCAGAGGAGTGGACAGCTGATCCACAACTGGAGGCTTCCATCACTCTCAAACTTCCCCTGTCCTCTTATAAACCCAGTTTCTGTTAGAGGTCATGGACTTCAGTGACAGCTGTAGGCTGGCTGTGCATCTGCTCTACACCCTCCCAGCAGGTTGGGGGAAGAAATCTTTCCCCCTGGAGCTCTCCAGTACAAAGCACTGAGCAACAATGTATCATGATCAGAGATCTCTTCCTTACCCCTGATGGTGACACTTTTATACCTGGAAGTGAGTAGTCTGAGACATGTTATATCCCAGCACAGTTCAGGCAGCTAATGAAAATATTTTTCATCCAAACCTTCAGTCCTTGTGCACTCAAAACTGCCAATGACTTCAGCAGGAGCTTTGCACGTATAAGAGATGCAACATAAGGCCCTTCAACTTTAACAAACTAAAGCTTTTTGTTTTTGTAATAAATTTCACTACAGATGAGTAGAGCCCATTAACCCTGGAACGCATCCTAGATCTTGCCACTTGTACAAAGGACCTATTGTTTTTTCTGGCACCCCATGCAGCTTCATGTCTTGCTTCTGCCCCTGAAACCATCAGTGGTAGGATTATTTCTATCTGGTTGACCTGAGGTTTCAACCAATAAAATACCAACCTTCAGAAGATGAAGCCAAAGGTGACACTTGAAGGTGGTAAAGGTCATTGGTGCTGTCAGCCATTGCTATTTCCATTGGATTTCTCCAATCTGTCAGTGCATTCATATCACACGGTGAGAGATCTGTGGAATGCACAGAAAGGAAGAGTTAGAATTTTTAGGAAATGCAAAGGCTTTCTGATTCGGAATAGCCTCCAATCCCTCATGGCCCATGCTACAGCACATTGCATATATCCCATTATATAGCTGCCAAGGAAAAGCCACCGTTATCGCTGATTATGAGGCTATCTCCTATACTGGGGTTTGGTAAGTGCAGCACATTCTGCTAAGTTAGAAGAACTAAAATTGAATCTCACCTAGGGTGATGGAAGCGTTCTCAATCTCCACTTCCTGTTCTGCATAGCTGTGAACTGTATAACCACTGTGGTCATCTGGTAGACTGCTGCTGTTCAGTGCTTCTATTGCCTCATCCATCCTCGGGTCTTCGTATGTCTATACAGACACGTGCATTGAATGAAAGATCTATTAGACCAAGATGTGATCTATTTGTTCCCAAAATGTCAAAACATCTGTCAAAACTTCAAAGCAAACCTCTGACTTCTTTAACTGCCAGAGTCAATACATACCTTTCTCTTACTCCTGTTTTTTGACTCTCTAGATGACTTTGACTTCCTTTCTGTGAAAGCAAAAACACGGTGACCGTGAGAAAAAGCCTGCAGCCACTTCAGATGGCTCCAATCATACACGACCGCAATTGCTCTGTGTAGTAATGCTTTGCGCTGCAAGGGCATGATCGTGCTCTGGGAGTTTTGCCATTGATTTCAGTGACAGCAGTGACTGCTGTATTCTTCCCACCCCTGTGGGGAGCGCACTTCTGTGCCTGATGAAGTGATCCCATTAGGGGTATTGTGAGAATGAATTAATTTTCAAAAAAGTGCCATGAGATCTTGGGATGAAAGGAGCTCTACATCCAAAGTAATATTTAGCAACAGTAATAAGACTGCCTATTCACAGCAATACTTTACTTCTATCAAGGAATTTATACTGTACCTATTCACAAGCAGAACAGGAAATGTAAACAGACTATAAACTGCAGTAATGGTCCCCTTAAGGCAAATTATTTTGAGGATAGGCTGTAATACACATACCTTTTTTCTGAAGCTTTGTTAAGGGTGGTAGCATCCTGTAAACCCGGACTGCGCTGCAGCCTTTGTTGACACTTTTGTCCTTCACTTCCTCAATATCAGGCAGTGAATTCATGGCACAGCGGAAATTTGCCTTCCAAGTTTTGGGGTCTGGTGCTTTCTCGCCTATCTTGTATCTCCCTATAAATAAGGGATGGTGCGTAAGTATTCAGAATTTTCAGACTACTCTGCAGTGATCGTTCCCAAAAGAACTAGTTTGTGTTCCATTCTTCAGTCATATAAGGCAGTCAATATAGTTACATGGGATGTAGATTAGGGTAGAATTAGGCTCTACCTGTTTATGTGATAGACAGAATTTAAAAACAAGCACGTACCAGTATGAATGGCCCAGCTCCGGAAAAGGCAGGCATCTTTATCTATATCCCAGCCATGTTTAGCTGCATGTTTCCATGGGATTTGGAACATCATCTTATCCTGTAGTTAAACAATGCGGTTTTGAATACAGGGAATATACCATACACCCACTCGTGACTAAATATGGACTTAATCCAAGATAACTCAGTCACGCCAAGGGAACTCTGCATTAAGGCTGCCACCAGATTCCTACTGTAGGATTCACTTAGTACCATATTATGTGCTACATCCCATATAATGTTCCCCAAGGGTTCTGAGTTTCAAAGAGCTGTATAACAAGATATAATAGATATGAGGGACACTGTCAGCCTCATCTCAGAACTACCTTGGTCTGTTGGTTTGTCTCTGATCCTTATGTTTATCATAAAATTGTGTCTTTCTCTGTCTGCACAGAATCTTTTTAAAAATTAACAATAAGGACCTATGGACACCATAAGAAAAATATTTCCTCCAGTGCAACACTAATTTAGCTCAGATAGCTCCTTTCATATGCGCTTCAAGACACTTTACAGTTCAAAATATTCAACGAGCAAAAAGTCCTGAATCAATGAGGATAAACCTAAACAATCTTATTGTGGGTGCGTGTCATATGGCTGTAATTCTCAATGAAGTGGTGGGCATACAGTATTGAAGTCAATGGTTCAGGTGCTCAGTATCTCTCAAGATTTGGTGAGAGTAGTCAATCATTCAGTGGTTGAGACTGTAACACTGATTCCTTAACTGAGATAAATGACTTGACAGAGGCAGATCTCAGATGTTCTTGGCTCCCAATGTTATGGCCTGACTGCTCTCATTTTTTTTCCTTCCTAGTACTTCCCCTATAAAAGTCAGGTCTACTCCATTCATCATTGATCAATTAAAGCTACTGTTTTCTGAAAAAAAAAATGCTGTTTTATGTAGTGTGTGTAAACTCTTTCCATTTTCTTTTAATCTATTTATGTGACCTTGATTTTTATATAACATCAGCTAAGAATACCAGGATGAGGATGATTAAAGATACAAAAGTAATGACAAAGAAACCCACCTTGTTGATCCACACCAATCCTGGTATTTGATTGGAATTAATCTGCAACTCCAGCCAGGGCCTCATGCGCATTCTTGTTACTGGCATGTTGTCTGTGAAAGGAAAATAATAAATACAGGTAAGCAAAAGAGTAAATATTCTGGTATGCTGGTCATTTTGTAATGACATCCCTCACTGCTTACTCTCAACACTCGTAGTAATGGGTAGTATGCATTCAACAAAACCAAAACTTGGCCCAGAATCAATAAATAATTTCTCTTCCAACTTCTTGGCAGTTCCTGAATGGCAATTTTTGTTCTAATCTGGCTACATGATCCCTTAAGTAGATAAGTAAAATTATTGAATTTGGGAAACTGAATGGCTCCAGAGGTTGGTACTGGGATGCAGAGCACTTCCCATCTAGGATACCATTCAGAACTCAGCCCTGCAGTGAGAGAGAAGTATTACTGTAGGTGCTGTTTGGTGACTTACGTGAAGAGAGTTTGGTCTCAAACCTTTACCCAGTGAGCAAATTGCCACATCTCACAAGCCTCTGACACTTCTGGTTCTCTGCCTCCCAGGCTTGGTGCAGAAGGCAAGGAGTCAGAGATTCATGGACTCTGAACTCTCTCTTTGCAACCACAGTGTTAGTCACTCCAAGCTGTGGCCAAGGCATGCTGGCAGGGCAGTGTGAATTGCTAAGTCCTGTGCTGCACTTGTCCTGTGCCATACCAAAGGATGGATGTCAGTCTCCAGGGCTATCACACCTGCACATCTCCTGAACAAAAAATTCTTAAGTCTTTGTACCTGGGAGAGGGGGCGTGTGCATGTGAAGCGTGAGTGTTAGGCTCCAGAGGAAGTATAGTCTAGCAAAAAAATTCTTTCTGAGGGAGTGTCTTTGTTACTTGTCTTTTCCTTGCCACTTATTTCAGTGCCAAGTTTCCCCTGTTCTTAATGTTTACCTTTTCAAAAAAAACAACAACATTGCAGTAGATTAGTCTATAAACATTGCACTCTGCTACAAATTTCTCCTTACACTAAGACCTACTGGCATAAATATATTTCTTGTCTTGTTTTTTATATGGAAATATCAGCATTTCCAAAACAATAGAATTCAGCATTTTACAAATCCTAGACCTTCCTCGACAGCTTCAGGGGGCTGGCAGTGGGGTTAAGCTTACATAACCCAACTCCCCTTTATAATGGGAGAGGAGATCAAATAAATACTTTCTCCAGGTTAACATGCAGCTTTTCCACTGGGCTCCTCTTTTCCCAGAACACATTCCTGCCTGTATGGCCTCCATGTGGACATTAGCATTTAGCTTTGGTGCTAGGATAGGCTTAAAGAAGGGCTGCAAAACTGAACTCAAGGAATGAAGCTTGGAGCCCTATTGTAAAACACAGTTAATTAGACAATTTCAAGCCAGGAGTGGTTCTTGACTTTGACCAAAAAGCCTCAGTTGACATTACTTTCAGCTTTATGCAGCTCCTTCATACTTAATGACAAGTATATAAACTGAAACAGGAATGCAATGTTTGTGACTGAAAATAGTATTACTAGACCCTGGCAAGCAATCCTGAACAGCAAATTATATTTATGATGTAATGTGTCTGATAATAGCATCCTGAGGCCCCAATCGCAATCAGGCCCTCCGTACACATATACAGAAAGGCATGGGGCCCTGTCACCGTATGCTTACTGTTCCTCATGGATGTATTGACACAATAGATTATGCTAACATGAAGAAATGTTATGCAATATTTTCATTCCTAAGCAGCCAATAACTAAGGTTTCTGACTTCCACTCTCACTACCTACCCCGTTGGGCAAATTATAATACAGAATGTTATACTTTTCTCCATGACTCTTGTGTTACTCAGATTCAGATGGGTTTATTAAGCATGCTTGCATTCAGCATTTCCTTGCACTGGGAGGTGTAAAGTTAGAGATTTGCCATTAATTTCACACAGTTTGTGAGTGTTCATTTTACTTATCATTGGTTTTGTGAGACTAAAACAATGCCATCAACTGTGCTAGCTCCAAAATTCTTGCGGTGATTTTTTGTTTAAAGTTGTATTTATATGCGTATTTATACAATATATATTTCCAAAATACATTTCAAAATACATCCCGCGATCTTATATTTCTCTAGCTAATAATTATACACCTGAATTTCACACGCTTAAATGTTAATTTGCAACATGGCTCATTGAACAAACAATCCTCAAATTCACTAAATCATAAAATACAGCAGTCACCTTTTTTGTGGCCAGTTCTGCAAATGTCTGAAGATTTGACTCTTTATTTGTTGGTCCCACAGATCCTTCCCCATAAACCTTGACTATTTTTAGCTTTTCCCAACCTCATCTGCATTCAAATGCTTTAATTCTCTCTGCTGCCTATGAACGCTGCTCTCCGGTGTTGAAGCCAAAAGCATGATTTTATTTTCAGCCTTTACTTCCTGTGTATCAGAGAGCAGCAACAGCACCCTTTGTTGTCACACAGTTGCTCGTATTTGTCTCAATCTCTTCCCCCACCCTCACCTCAGAAAGCAGTCTGATGCACAAGCACAGAATTAGAGGTGCTTCTTACTTTGTCTTTGCATAACTGTACATACAAGTAAAAGCAACAACAAACCCTTTCCTCCCTAACAAGATAACTTCTGTCGCCAGAAAGTGACTGAACCTCTTACGTGCACAGCCGCTAAAGTTTCCGCAAATTTGCTAAACTCCTCGTTTACCAGTTCAGAAGTTGATTTGCAGGGCTAAGGCCATTTATTGCATCTTACTTGCCATGCAAACTTCCTGCGACTGATCTCTGCTCTCTGTCCCCTGGCTCACACGACTAAATACTCAGTGCATCCCTTGTCTTGCCAAGCCTCCGTAGACAAGCTGCTTTCCTGCTATTTCCTTGTTGGCCTCCCTGGTTACAGGACCGAATGCAAAGTCCTGCAAAGTCCTGCAACTCTAGTTCCCAAGTTGTCCTGCACCGAGTGCTCTTGGCAGGAGCGGAGAGCAGGAGACTCTTGGCAGGAGACTCGACGGCTGTTAGCTGCACCAGGCGTGGACCCACCTTGTTCTCCGGTCTCCAGTGCACAGCCTTGCAAAGGTGCCCGGTGAGCCGGTAGATCCGCCTCCCCTGAACGAGCCGCGACTTCTGCAGGCGGCGAAGCGCAGTGGTCTCAGTATATCCTTACACTAGCCGGGATTCCCCACCACCTTGGCCAGAACGTCTCCTGCCGACCAATCAGCATTCGCCCCAGAGCTTGACTGGGCTCCGCCCGCCGCTCATTGGCTGGCTGGCGAGCATCATTTCGGGGAAATCAGGCTGTTGTAGCGCTAGAGCTGAAGGGGAAGTACGGCTCCCCCTCCCCCGCCCGTCTCCCTGCTGCTCCCTGGGTGTGGGAGCGGAGGGATGGGGGTGAGAAGTGAGAGGCTCCTTAGGAGCCCTCTGAAACTGCCTCCCCACCCACCGTGCACCCATCAGTGTCACAGGAGCAGGTGGATTCCCATCCCACCCCCGTCCCTATCCCTGGGGGTGGGGGTAGGGGGGGAGACAGGGTCTGGGTCCCACTGTCCCAGTTTCTCTAACTGGTCAAATCCATCCCTGTACTTCTGTGGGGCTGGGATCCAAATAGGGATCTGGGTGCTGTGTCCCGCTTTCAGCTCTGGGCCCCTTTTGCATGGTCTTTGGAGCAGGGATCTTGTCTCTTGCGCACCTTTATGCAGTGCAAGGTGTGTTGGCATTACTGGTGAGACCCTGTGCTCTGGGTGCCTTCCATCTGAGGATCTCCAAGCACTACACGGACACTAATGAACTGAGCCTCATAACCCCCGTGTGTGGCAGGTGTTATGTCCATTTTACAGAGAGAGAACTCAAGGCGTAAAAGGTTAAATGACTTGTGCAAGCTCAGAGAGGCACAGCTGGAAATCAAGAGAACTTGGCACCTAGTCCCATGCTCAGACCACTAGACCAGCTCCCTCTGCATAAAATCTTGCATGCTAATATTACCTTTCGTTCTAAAGGCTCCTAAAGCGCTTAACAGACCGACTAGGATGCTACACACAAGGATTGTTGAATCCACCCCTGAAATGTGGCAGTGGAGGTGTCGGGGGAGAGCAACAGCTTGTCTGAAAGCACATAACACTAACAATTTAGAACAGGAAATGAATGAAAATACTGCATACAGCTGAAATTGCAAAAAACCCTATTTAGCCAGGACTTCAGGGTTAACATTCCGAACTCTTGCAAAAAGGGTTGTGGGACTGTAACCAACTGGCAAGGATCGATGCTGTTTTAACGTCTCATTGAAGAGACTGCCCCTTAACACCATTCTAGGGCATCAGTTTAGTACAAACTAGAAAGAAAGACTCACCGATAACACAGTTCATGAGTCCTAAGGTGGACCTTGTAACCATGTATATAGTTAGTCAATATTAGAGTTACATAAGAAAGTATGTAGCAGCACCTGAAATAAAAAGCAGCTATGATGACCAGTGGAAACCAAGCAAGAAGAAAATATCAGGAAAAATGAATGTGTGGGGAATGTTCCTGATTTCCTTTTTTCTTTTTGAACTTTTGTAGCATGTAGTGATAGCTAAAAGCCTGTTTGCTCAGTTTCTTGAGTCAAGGTAACGTGAAGTTACTGGTGTGTCTTTAAAATGGCATAAGCAGATACAATCAATCCATCTTAGTAAGGGTCTGATCCTGCATTAACTCAAAACTCAAAACCTAGCAGTGTTGAATGTTCAGCGAATGCACATTTGGGTCTAAAAGAAGCAGGTAGGGGCCTCTGTGAATGCAGGCACCAAACAAGTCTCTGTGTACACTATAAAAATAATTAAGTCAGGGGAGCTGCTTATAATATAGTCCCCACCTGGTGTCACTGGCAAAAAGTGGTAGTGTAGACAAAACTTGACCATGTCCTGTGACTAGGTTAAAAACCTGGACAATCTTAATTGGGTCCTTTAATTTGGTTATAGTTGAAACACAGATGGGGTCTTACTTTGTTGTCTCTGTTCATAAAACTCTTAGTTGAAATCTGGTCTCAGTCTTTCACTCCCATAGGGTTATAGAACATTGCTTAGTTCTCCCATGAGTCCCAAGACACTCTTTACTTCCACAGCACCCATCTGCCAGGTGATACATACAGTTGCATGTAGCAAAAATTTTAAAATTCATCCTATGTATCTGCCCTCCAAAACTATCACTATGGAGGAGGAGGAGGGACTGGAAAACAAGGACACTTTGCAAACACTGGGAAAGAAAGCACCCCGGGACGGTCCCTCCAGCTTCGGCAGTGTGTCAGGGATGTGTTGCTTTGAAATAACTATCCTAAGGAAAGAAGGGTGACCATTTTTTGTCCTCTTGTATGCCTCTGGGCAGGTACAGGAGTAGGTGAGGACTTGATTCACACCACTGAAGTCAAGGAAAGACTCCCGTTTATTTTGAGAGAGCTGGATTGGGCCCTGAGAGCAGCACTGGGTATGCTGTTTTGATAGGTGACTTGATTCCAGCAAAGAGTGAGGTAATTTTGAAATGTCATTAGTCATTTCATGCTAGTATTTTAATGGTCCCCAAGTAAGGTATGAAGTTCACATCTAAGAGGAAGGTAGGTTTGGGTTGGTTTTTTTTTTTTTTTTTTTTCAAATCTAGGTTAACAGCATCTGCCTGTTGTTTTCATGATGAAAAACACAAGCATACTCTTTAAAAAAAGTAAAGCTTAGATTCTAAAGAAAGAAGCAAAAATCAGAAATCTCTTAATTTTTTAGCCTATAATTTTATTATTATATATTGTTTAACATTTATGCTATGGTAGGACCTTCATGCCAGCCAGGTCAGAGCCTGTTTTGCAAGGTGCTGTACAAACACACAGAAAATGACAGTCTCTGCTCCAACGAGCTTACAGTCTAAAAGACCAGGCCTAACAGGTAGATGAGACAAATGAGCAGGTCAGTATGGAGAGAGGGAGACAAGGCCGCAAAACTGAGATGGTGTGTGCAATTCTTCCCCAATCGGGGGCAACAAACACATTCTCCACTTCCAGACAATGAGCTACAATTGATCTGAAATGCTGTAACATTCAATTCTAAAGGTGACCTGCAAAGAAGGAGAAAGTTTATTTACCTTTTTTCACTGACTTGTGTTGTGTAAAGCTGGCCTGAAAGATTTGTTTGTTTTATTTTAAAGCCCTGTTTTCCGCTCACTTGTAAACTTTAGAAGTATCAGAATGACCTTCTCTGGCTTTGCTGGAGGTGCGGAAGTCTTTAGAGAGAGAGAGATATGATGAGTTTTAGGTGTATAGGAATTGACATTCTGGATTAGGACAGTATCCTATCACCACCGATAGTGGCTAGTACCATCTGCTTCTGAGGCGGTTACAAGAAACCTACAGGCGGCAGTTATGCAATTATCTGCCCACAGGGAAAATTTCTTCCTAAAGGTTCCATTAGAGCAGTGGTTCTCAACATTTTTCTCATTTGCAGACCCCTAAAAAATTTTGAATGGAAGTGCAGACCCCTCTGGAAAATTTAGACTTAGTCTGCAGACTCCCAGTGGTCCACAGACCACAGGTTGAGAACCACTGCATTAGAGGTTTGGTTTTTGCCTTGAAGCATGAATGCTTATATTGCTTCCAAAAACTATTTTTTATAAATTCTTACTATTGTATCATTTTTCTCATCTCTGAACAGAGGGGCTGGAGATGTTGAACTTTGAACGAAAACATCTTTTCTCCGAGTTGTTTCTCAGGCATTTGAATTTAACAGATGCTAACAAAAGCAGGCATGCAAAACAAGAGCTGTAAAGAGGGTAAATATCAATCACTTATTATCTGAACTAATTAGGGTTCGTTTACATAGTGGGTTTTATGTCATCCTATGTATGTCCAGTCATCCAATAGTCTTTTGGGGGGAAAAAGTAATAGTATTAGGAAAACATTACAAGCTTCTTTATACATAATAAAGATTGGGAAAAAAGGGCACAAATCTCTCCCCCTCCCCCCTTTTTGCAGGTCAATTTAAGAAGGGCTATTCTGGGCCTTTCAGGTGTTGTGGGCCAGTATTCTTCAGTACTACATGTGACTGTGTTTTGAGCAGCTGTGCTGTTTGGTATGTGGGGTGCACAATGTAATCTTCTTTGCTACGTATTTTAAATCTATAAACTCATCTAGAGCTGTGACTAGGCACTTACAGTAGGAATCAAAATAAATGCAGAGTAGGAATGCACAAAGGGAGAGTAACACCTTGATCCCAACTCTGCTCTTGCTTACAAAGAGTTAAATCAGCAGTAACTTCACTCAGTGCAATGCAATTTAAGTGAGAGTAGAATTTGGCCCACAGATCCCACTCAGAGTGACTGCAAAGGATTTTACCCAAATCAGGGTGGTGCTTGTTTTGTTTCATTTGTTTGCTTCTTTCCGGTGCCTGGGACCAAGAAATAAAAAATCAGATAAAAAACCCTTTGTACGTTATGCTCTAATTAGACTCAGAGAGAACTAAACTCCTATTTTCCGTTCTTATTTATATACTAAAACACTAACAACCCTACTCAATACAAAAAACAAAACAAACAAAAGTGCTTAGGGTAATTACTGAACCAGTAAAAATTACAAACATGGGGACACTGTGCATATTTACACAAACCAGCAAACACTGTGTGATCAACACACTCCGAGAAACAGACGTATCATTCATAAAAAAGTATTCTGCTCCACATCGTGGAGTAGCGCATGTTGTGTACAGTAAGAAGATCGAAGAATTCACACATTGCTTAATGTACCCAGAAACTACATTCCTTTGTCCTACTTTATTTGATATTGAATTAGCTTAGGCACCTGTATGGCCCCATTACTGTAGTATCTGAGTACCTCCTAATATTTAATGTATTTATCTGCATGCACCACTGTGAGGTAGCGTAGACCTATTATCATCACTTTACAGATGCAGAATTGAGGCCCAGAAAGACTAAAGGCCAAATTTTTAAAAACCGGCGCAAAATACCTTTAAAAGTCTAGCCCTAAATGACTCACCCAAGGTCACACAAGCAGTCTGTAGCAGAGAAGGGAATTGACCTCAGCTCTTCTAAGTTGCAGGCTATTGCCTTAACCACGGGGCCATCCTCTTGAGTAAATAATCAACAGCATACTTCAGTCCTTGTCCTCAAAGGATGCCTGCACACCACCTTCAAAAGATGAGCATGGGAACTTAAATTCCTAACAGAGACACTGGTTTTATGGCTCACTGCAACAACTTGTAACATGCCTGACTGGCTGCTAATCCTTTGCTGCCCACTTCATTGTAAGTGGTCTTCTATAGCGCCCCACGTGAACCTCTTGTGCTTAACAATCTGACCCATCTTGTATTTCATTCAGACACTCTGGTTACCTTCTCCAGACCTGAGAAAGAGCTCTGCGAAGCTGGAGAGCTTGTCCTGGCTACCAATAGACGTTCGTCCAATAAAAGATACTGCCTCATGCCGTCTATATGTATCTACATAGGGAACAAATATTTAATAATGAGCTCTTCAGTCGAGCAGTGACAGGTATAACACGATCCAAGGCTGGAAGTTGAAGCCAGACAAATTCAAACTGGAAATAAGTTGTAAATTTTTGATAGTGAGGGTAATTAACCGATGGAACAATTTACCGAGGGTTGTGATGGATTCTCTATTGCTTCTAATTTTAAAATCCAAATTGGGTGTTTTTCTAAAAAATATACTCTAGGAATTATTTTGGGGGAAGTCTATGGCCTGTGTTATACAGGAGGTCAGACCACATGATCACATTGGTCCCTTCTGACCTTGGAATCTAGGAATCTACCTTGTCTCGAGCATAACTCAATGCCAGAACAAAACAAGGAAGTAATGCTAAGGCTGAAGGGGCAGCATGAGTCAGGTGATATGATCATGAGTAATGGAGGATTACATGAGTCTGGCAAGCTAACAGGATCCCTTATCAGTGCACGTCCCGGTGTGCTAATATTATTTTTAATGAAGGTGTTGATTTTTTTTAAAAAGGAAAGGATTCTTTTGGCAGGCAGAGTGTCAGCTGCCATCACTGAAACACATTGTTAATTTCAACCCTATATGATGAAGTTTTTTGCTTGTGACTTCCCTTTTTCTTTAATGGCACCAACAGTTTGAGTCTTGTTGGCATAGAAGGTCTGCAGAGGGGACACTTGCTCTGACCAGCTGAATGAGGCCTGCCAGTTCAGGGCTTCCCTCCTGCAAGCGTGAGCAAGTCCATAGAAGGGGCCTGTGTGTGTGTGATTTTGGTGGGGATAATAAGTTACAGTGGGGTGGGACATGGGGTTAGAGGATAGTGTTAGGGACAGAGGCTTTATCCACATGGAAAATTTCCATGCCACTCACCAGACTGCTGTGAGGGGACCTAGCAGCTGCATCCTGAATGTTTTAAGCCTCCAGAATCTGAACAGGCACTGTCCCTGTCTTTGCACTGGAATCTACAGCATTATTGTTCTTTACTTAATCAGAGGAGAAATACATAGATCTATACACAAATAATAAACCCTACACACCTCTCCCTGCTTCAACTTCCTCACCATTCTGAAGCACTCGTTGGGCTGGGGTCAGAGTCCTTTGGGATCCAGAGTCCTCTCCGCCAGTGCATAGTTTGTGTTCTGAAACATCATGCCTTCTCCTCCCAGCTCTTCTTCTCTGACCTTGGCCTGTCTGTCCCATGCCCTCTCCTGCATGTCTCCCTGAGTTGTTTTATGGCCTCCTGCTTTGGTCACCTCTCTCTGTTCGGCTTGGAGAATTTCCACTCTCCAAAGCCCCACCGCTGCAGATCACTTGGCCAAACTTGTTTCCCTACTCAGACACTTTTTTAAGTAACTATTGTATGGTCAGAGCACAGTCATAAGGTTGACCACTCGCCATTGTCTGTGGTCTGGAGAAGACATGATACAGCCTTTTCAGCAATGGGGGAACCCACAGATACAGAGGGGCATTCATGATGATAAAGCAGTTTTCACGCCAACAACTTCCTAATAACCAGAATTCATAAAGTATACATAGCTTCCCCAAATCATCACACATCCTATCTCCTTCCCCCCCAAATCCCTCATCACCTGACCCTTTCTATGCCCACCAACACCCAGTTTTCCATTCCCCTCACCCTCCTTTTAAGCACCTGTCTGACTTCCCCAGTCCACCCACCTGTCACCCCTCTCCATGCTCCTCACAGGTCCCATGCAGTTTCCGAGTCCCTTTAACATATATCTTTTTTCCCTGCACCTTTTTCATGCCCTCCTTCTGCCTGCCCCCATGACACTGGTGTGCCTTGAACCACTTTTAACTCTCTCCATGCTCAACAAGTCTCCTACAACCGCCCTGTGCACCGCTCTTCTTGCTTCCTCAAAAGTCCTCCATCCTGAGTCCAGGGAACATAGTGTCCATCCCCAGTTCCTACCCTACTTGGGGGTTCTTTGCCCCCCTCTTCTATTGTCCCTTCACCCTCCATCCTCCTGCTCTCCTGCATTTCTCCTTCTCTCCCTCCTTTCACCCTCACCCGAATTTAGGGGCACTTGTTACTTTTTAGAGGAGTTAGGCTGGGAATATATAAATGGGAAGCTACCTTCAATCTCAGCTACGGAACAGCTCCCACCACTCTCTAATACTGAGCATCCCATAATTGTTCCCAGATTTAGGACCCAGTGTTACCCACAGCGATGTACGTGTCCAACCCACGGTGCTAACACAGCTGTGTGGGGTTAAATCCATGCAAAATTTGTCCACAGACTTCCATATGAGACAAAGAACAAAGGGCTGTCATTTCCCGCCAGTCGTCTAGATGGTGAATTGCAGCAAGGTAGCTTTAAACTGTTTCCATTTCTTATAAATGCTTCTTGTACAAGGAAGAAGCTTGGTTGCTGTACATGTAGGAAAATAGCTCCAAGAATGTTGAAGTGCTGCCCAGTTGGCATTAGGTGATATCCCTGCTGGCTGAGTTATTCAGAATATAGTAAATATGTTCTGAGAGGGTGGTGACAATTTCCCAGAATCCAAATGACTTATTTTAGGGCCTGATCCATAGTCTATTAAAATCTACCAGCATCTCTCCTTTGACATCAGTAGACTTTGGATCAAGCTCCTACTTTAATAATAAATAATAATAATTATTATTAATTTAAAAATTAGCTGTTTTGCCTGTATGGGGAAAAATTAGAGAATTTTACCAGTTCCATCAAAACGTCACCACTATTGAATTGTAATGTTGTTCCACAGGAAGGGCTGGATCCCTTATCAAATGTGTACATCAGGAAGGGAAATTTGCCAAGGGGTCTGATCCTGGGAAGTGCTGAGCACCCCGTGCCAGCATTTTCCACATGTGGTTTGAGGGCTCTCGGCAATCTCAGTACTCAGGGTCCAGGTCTGAATTTGAATCCTTCCCACTCTGCTTGAGCTCACTTAGGGCATGAACAAGGCTCTGCCATCCCTGTCTGTCATGCTGTTTGCAAAATAGCTGCCTTGTTACATCTCTAACATTTTTTACAAGGCTAGGTCACTGGCCTGTTGTTTATATCTGCACCACCCTAAAAGCCACATCCGTACTCAGCAGCTGATTGAGGATAATGGGCGGAGGGAGACTGTGGTTTTCCCTGCATGAGAGCAGAAGGGGGTAGTGAGGGAGACAGTGCACCAAAGGTCACCTCTCCCCAGAGTTTCTGCACGAGTTTCAGTCCTAACTTCATTGTGCAGGACACAGTCCCTCCTCACTGGTTCTTGGAGCTAGGCTGCCTGAGTGAGGAGTGTCACTGGTCCCGTGCTCCTGGAGTCTTTGCACCTGGTTCAGGCATAGTGGGCTCTCCTCTTTAACTCCTTTTGCAAGAGTGTAACCCTCTTGACTTCGGAGACGTTACTCCATTGCTCTAAGCAAGGGGAAAATCAGGCCCACGCAGTGTGTCCAGGATCTTCTGCTAGGTCAGTGCCTCCCATACCACCAGCAGCGATTCATATGTCATGATCTCACCCTCAATCTCTGAATATCTCAAGATATAATAACCCACCCGACTGACATAAGTTTCACCGACAAAAGGGCCGGCATGGACAGCGCTATGTCGGGGGGAGAAGCTCTCCTGCTGACATAATTACCACCGCTCGTTGGGGGTGGTTTAATTATGCCGGCAGGAGAGCTATCTCCCATTGGCACAGAGCGGCTCCACAGAAGACCTTATGGTGGCACAGCTGCAGGGGTACAGCTGTGCCGCTGTAGGGTCTGTAGTGTAGACATAGCCCAAGTCTGAGAGTGCTTGCTTTTGCTAGCTGTAAGAACCGCTGGCCCAAATGAAAAAGCAGATGGTAGGAGGCTAGGGTAGAGCATAGAAAGTGTTCAGCAACTTGGAGCTCATGGTTTTGTGGGTCCAAAAGGCAGATATGCTCAAATCAAGAGATTATTGTATTGCATCCCCTTGACTGTCTGATTTGAAAGAAGCACAGTACCAAGCTTTGGCGAGCTGGGGGGGGGCTGGAAATTACAAGGAGTATAATTTAATCACGACCAGAGCCGTGAACAGTCTCTTAGAAAGGCTGTGTCTGGAGTGCACTCGTTGTAGTCACATATAAATGAGCTTTATGTTCAAGGATCTCAAAATGCTTTGTGCAGTACTGGCCCATAGGGGATTTTGCTATTAACCTTCCCGGGAGAAGAATCTGTATGTTACTGTTGCTGTTACATAATGGAGTTTACCGCTGTGTTAGGTAAACAGTCTGACCGATGTATTTACTGCCTTGCAAAATTCTACTCACCCACTCGCTGCACACAGAGTGAATCTTTTTGATGGGTAGGTACAATATCATTTATATTGTCAAGGGCAGATGAGTAGCTGTGGTATCTAGGCTGGTTACATTTTCACAACAGTTTTGTTCGTCTGCATTAGGGGAATGTATGGTGTCAAGGACATGACATGACTGCCAGCTAGTGCAAATTTGCAACCAGAGTTTTAAGGTAATTCCTTAATGCAGCTGGGTGCCAAGGAACAAGAAAGTGTATGTCTGCGACTCTGATAATGTGGGTGCAGTAAAGAGCTTGGCCTACAAATGACAGAGCCCTTGACTACATGTTACAAAAACTGGAGTGTGTTCCAGCTCTCCCACTAACTTGCTGTTTGATGCTGACCCCAAACAGCTGTGCTCAGGACACATGCTTCAACGTGGATCAAGCCTGGAGCAGAACCAGTTGATGATGCTGTGTGACTGGCTTAGTGGGGACTGTGTTAATTCAATGTTTTCAAATCTGTTGAGTAGTTCCTGCACTGGGATGAATGTAGTTTGGTCTCTGTGCACAAAGACCGCCCACAATATGTTACAAACCCAGTTCTGCCGCACTATCTGCAGACGTGTCTGCTAAACAAACACCATTCTTCCGTTAGGTCAGTGAGGGGACTGCTGTCCAGAGCGGGGAAACCTCTTGGGAGGGATAACCTAAGCAACTGAACACCAGAGAGCTTGCAAACCACTGTCTGAATGATTGCTTGCTGCTCAAGCAAAACATGGGGCTGATGCCAGTTGGTATAGCTGGTGCCAGCAGCCATTCATTGCCATTGTAGTCCCAGTCCGTTTACATTGGAACAGGAGATGCAACCCAACAGGACTTGGCTTTGATATAAAATTGCCTGTGGCAAACTTACCAATATTGATTTAACAATCCTGTCAGCTTCTTGTGCAGTGCCTAGCACACTTTGGGCATTTGGACCAGCCATTTGAGAAGGGTTCAGCCCCCTCAGCCAGGCCCAGATTTTCAAATGAACTCAGCTCCCATTTAGGCACCACAATGAAAGGCCAGATTTTCAACAGCTCACCAGGTTGGATGCACATTGGGCGTTTAGTTCTTTTGGAAAATCTGGCCATGGGAACTGCTGGGCGTTGAATACTTATGAAAATCTGCCCCTTATTCAGGTGCTTAAATGGCAGCTGAGCTCTTATGAAAATCTGACCCTCGTTGTAGCTGCCGAGCACTGGGAAATCTGAGCCTGAGATCGTTTGAAAATCTGACCCTAAGGGTTTGATCCAAGGCCCATTGAAGTTTATGCCAAGACTCCTATGCTCTTCAGTGGGCATTGGCTCAGGCCGTATACAATGAATGCTTTTCTATGGGGTTGTGAGGGTTAATTATGTTTGTGCTGGGCTTTGAAGAGGTGAAATGCTGTTTAGTGCTACAAGCCTGTACCACAGCTCTCTGAGGCCAATGAGAGTCTTTTCACTGACTCTGGATTTGTCTCTAAATGTCCTGTATCTATTCAGCCTCCCTTACGGCCAGACCCTAACTTCCTTTGTGGAATCTCACCTACTCCAGTGAGATGTGTCATATGAGAAAGGCAAATGAGAAATCCAGCTCCTGCAGCTGCCTCTCTGACTCAGACCCTGTCCCTTTCATTAAAAAAATGTCATGGCAAAATAAATAAAAATCCCTTGGATATCCCCTTCCAGTAAGGAAAGGGATTCCGATGATGATTCACTTCCACTCTGCTGAAGCTGGCAGGGGTCCCAATTCTTTTGGACTCAGACATGCGGCATGTGAGGGTACTGAAACAACTGCTACATTCTTTGGTATCAGTGCATCAAATAAGTGACAGAAGAGAAACCTAAGCATTGCTCCTCCAAGGGAATGTGCAGAACTATCTCCTCACTTCAAACTAAACCAAAACATACCCAAAAGGGGTTGTCTCTCAAAAGACAACACATTTGCCATCCAGTGAATGGCTGCTAATGTACTAAGGAATCAGTACTCTAGTGAATTCCTCTAATTAAATATTTTTCCATACACAAAAATACTTTTTGTGAGAATAACCTTTGATTTGAGATTTAAGAAAAAAACAAAAGGAAGCAGTAAATTCTTGAGGAGGGATCACATGACATTGTACCCTTGGTAACAACCTGCCATGAAATGAATGCAAAATGGTAGCCTGCTCCTGCAGACGATAGTCCTTGAAGATTCAAAGGAGGCAAAGAGAGAAAAGGCACCTCTCTAAGGCTCTCTGCTGTCTCCAGGGGCTGAGCAGTCATCATAAACAAATAGACAAACTTATTAGGTCCCAAAGCCCTCCTAACCCACCAAAATAAACTTCTTCCCTTCCCTTTGCTTCAGTCACATTTGGTCCCCTAGCTGGAAAATGATGGGAAAACAAAGGAGGCTTGCAGAACACTCTGAAGATCACCACATTTCTGGATTGTGTCAGACCCAGAGAGGGAGGTGAATTCTAGCATAGGGACTCTATCATGAAAAATGTCCTAAAGGATGGTGACCCCACCATACTTTCATTTACTACCCCTAAACAATCCCATCCCAAAAAGTCTCCCCTGCTCATAACCTGGTCTAAGCTTTATACTCAGACAAATATGGTAAGCATTTTTTTTAAAAGTCCTCTGGTGCACATTCTGAGAGTAGTTGTTGGCTTCCCCTTGCCCTGCACTACGATCTCAGGCAAGTGCTTCTCTGCCATGGCAGAGAGGCAGCGTCACTTCTCCTGAGTCCTTTGGCTAAGCTCAAACCTGGCTGATACCTTGAGAGAAGGGGGATACTCTACTGCCGTTCACATGCTGATCATCAGAGCACTGGGAGCCTGGGGCCCCAAGAACGAGACTCTGCTCAGGGACTGTATTGTGCCCAGACACTACACCAAGCTGATGAGGCAGTTGAGGTTTCCGATACCATCCGTTGATCAAGGGATATCTATATTGAACATGTGACTGCACACCACCGATATGAGGATAACATGATCCAGACCACTAACTGAGAAGTGACAAGACTGAAGGATCTTTGAACTGATTTAACTAACTACTGTACTTTTTTTTTCTGTTATATGCTTAACCACTAACCCTTTTGTCTGTATTTTCTACTGTGGGCAATTGTCAGCTCACACAACTTTTTTCTCTCTCTCTTCATTTGCAATTCATGGTTATAACCTTGTTTTTGACAAACATGAACTGATATAATTGGCGTATTTATAATGTGTGTTCAAAAACTTGTGCTCTAGAATATTCTCTGATAAAAGTTTTATCAGTTTAATATTGGAGGCGTGTGCTGTCTGAGTGACTATAACTACATTCTGAATTTGTCGTGGGATGGTCTTGATTACTCAACATTTTTCCATCTCGAATTGCTGACTTATTTGCATTGAATGGAGAAGTTGTCATTTAGCAGGGGACGGTTGATGAATGATATGGCACTTAGCTGAAGGAACCTGATTGGTCACTATTGCTCACTGTTGAGTCAGCAATTTTTGGTCTCTGTCATTCATCTTCCCTGTGGATGGAAAATTCCTTTGAATGACATGAGGTTGCCAATGCCACATCTTGTAATGGGACTCAAACTACTCACTGAAACCATTTAGAACATGGTTTTAAAGACATTCAAGCTAAAATGGTTTAAATGCGGTTTAGCTGACAAATTTAGCCCTGTTCACAATGGGCAGTCTCACTAGAGTTCAGCCAACTTAGTGTAAACCAGCTCTATGAATGTGGCTACCAGCACAATTTAGAAGGGGCCTCAGATAGTAAATTCTTCAGGGCAGCAACACCAGGCCAAATTCCCCAGGAGTGAATTTGCCCACTGTCTTTTACTCTAGGTGGTGTTTGGATTTGGATCCAGATTAATGTTAGGCTGGAGCTTGGGATCTGGATTCAAGGCTGAGCCATGACTGGGGTTTGGGTTCAGATTCACAGGTATCAAAATTTTGAAAGCAGCTCTCATGAAATTTCCACCCCAAATGGTGGAAAACTTGTAAGATCAGCTGTTCTTGCATGAAGTTGGCTGTGTCGAACCAGAAAATAGGCACATACTGCTTTTTGGTATCACCGTAAACCAAAACCCTCTTGGCTGGTTCAGATTGGTGGGGTAAATTGTGACTCCCTTAGCCCCCAGCTTGAACCCAACAAAGGGGGGTGGATTTGAGGTTCCAAGCTTTGGCCCAGCTCTCTTTGTGTGCTCTGCAAAGCACAGCGAGCATGAGTGCTGCTGTATCAGCAGAAGATGATAAAAGCGCTCATGTCACTTTTGGTCACTCTGTGATGTTACACTCCATATGTTTTATGGAAATATGCTAATGAGTGTGAATATAATGTAACTGGAATATGTTTCATGCAAGAGGTCTCTTGTAAGGTATCATTACAAAGCTTATAATCTACTGAGTGTGTTCATCCTGTTTGTATGTATATATCATTCTTGTATCTAAAACTAGAAATATGAAGTATAACTCAAGTCCTATCGTAATTATGCAAAGTGTGGGCCATTAATGGTGGTTTGGAAACTTGATGGCTCCCATTGACTAGGACAGTTTGTTGTAAATGGCTCTGTTTACTTGCAAGCCTTCCTGCGTTTGTGTGAGTCAGGCCGGGAAGAATGGAGGCTTGGGGTCTCACAGGACATGTGACCATGTCACCTGCTACTGGAATCCATCTTAAACCTGGTGCTTTTCCATTTAGAAGGAGGTGGGGGGACCCAGAGAGACAAAAGATTTCCACCTTGTGCCAAAGGCTATAAAAGGGGGTGGAACAGAACGAAGGGGGCTGCCAGTCATGAGAAATCCCCTAGTTACCACCTGAGCTGGAACTAACAAGGACTGTACCAGGGAAAAGGATTGGGCCCAGACTAGGAAGAAGTCTAGTCCGTGAAAGAAGCTTATTGGAACATCTCTGAGGGTGAGATTTACCTGTATTCAGTTTCTTAATGTATTAGGCTTTGAATTGCATGTTTTGTTTTATTTTGCTTGGTAACTTACTTTGTTCTGTCTGTTATTACTTGAAACTACTTAAATCCTACTTTTTATACTTAATAAAATCACTTTTGTTTATTAATTAATCCAAAGTAAGTGATTAATACCTGGGGGAGCAAACAGCTGTGCATATCTCTCTATCAGTGTTACAGAGGGCAGACAATTTATGAGTTTACGCTGTATAAGCTTTATACAGAATAGAATGGATTTATTTGGGGGTTGGATCCCATTGGGAGCTGGGTGTCTGGGTGCTGGAGACAGGAATACTTGCTGAGCTGTTTTCAGTTAAGTCTGCAGAATTGGGTGCGTGGTTCAGACCCTGGGTCTGTGTTGCAGGAGGCTAGCATGTCTGGCTCAACAAGGCAGGGTTCTGGAGTCCCAAGCTGGCAAAGAAAATGGGCTCAGAGGTAGTTTCTGCACATCAGGTGACAGTCCCAAGGGGGTCTCTGTGACCGAACCTGTCACACACTCCTAGTGGTCATTGCGCTTTGTCCACATGCCTTGCTGCCCCAGCTATCCCTTGGGGATGGGTAACGTTTTGCCCTTTGCCATTTTATCTAGTTTCCCAGCCCTATCTCTCCCCCATCCTTTTGCTCCCCCCAGCAACCCCTGCAAAGTCAGAAATGTTTTCTTTCCTCCAGGAATAGACATCCACATGAAAGAACCCATATATCTTAAAGAAAACCAAGTTTAGTAGAGAAGGTGGGAGAAAATCATATCATATCCAAAGCAAATGGTGTGAAACCAATCTGCTTTAATGCTGGACAGCAATTCAGGGCTTGTCAACACAGAAAAGTGTTACCAGTTATACCAGTAAAATGATACAGGTATAGTTAAAGTGCCATAGTTATACAAGTATAACTCCCCACCTAGGGCTTATCTACGCTTAAAACTCTGCAACAGCACAGCTGAGCCACTGTAGCACTGCAGTGAAGATGCTACCTATGCTGATAGAATGGGCTCTTCTGTCGGTGTAGGTAATCCACCTCCCTGAGAGGCAGCAGCTAGGTCAATGGGAGACTTCTCCCGACAACCTAGGGCTGTCTACTCCAGGGAGTTAGGTTGGTTTAACTGTCATTCAGGGATGTGGATTTTTCACACCCCTGAGCGACGTAGTTATACTGACCTAACGTCCTAGTGAAGACCAGGCCTTAGGGCATGTCTATACTGGAAACGCCATAGCAGCACAGTTGTGTCACTGTAGCGTGTAAGTGTAGATGCTCCCTATGCCAATGGGAGGGGTTCTCCGTTCGATGTGGGTAATCCACCCCCCTCCTAAAGATGGTAGCCAGGTCAATGGAAGAATTTTTAGCACTGTCTACAGTGGGATTTGGGTCAATTGAACTATGCTGCTCAGGGGTGTGGATTTTTCACACCCCTGAGCAATGCAGTTAAGCCGACCTAATTTTCTAGTGTAGACCAGACCTCATTCTGAAATAAGTGGCTTTTTTCAGGTCTAGTGTAAACCACTTCCAAAATGACATAAGCTAAGGCCTGGTCTGCGCTAGAAAATCCACACCCCTGAGCAGTGTAGTTAAACTGGACCTAAATCCTCTTGAGGAGATGGATTACTTAGGCTGCCGGGAGAACCCTCCCTATTGGCATAGGAGATGTGTACACTGAGGCCTGGTCTAACCTACAGGGTTAGGTCAGCGTAAGCTGCCTTGCGTCGACCTAGCTGTGGAAGTGTCTTCACTTAAACTTGGCTCCCGCTGACCTAAGTGCTTCTCTATGCCAATTTAGTGACACCACCTCCCTGAGAGCGACGTAGCGTCACGATTGATGTAATTAGGTGACGCAATGTCAGTGCAGACACTACATTGCTTACGTTAACTGTTAGTGGCTTTCAGGAGCCATCCCACAATGCCCCACACTGACAGTGCAATCGATACAAGCGCTCCTGGTGAGGACACGCACCGCTGATACAAGCAGCCAAGCATGCACGCTCATAGGCAATTTAATAACTGTGGTGGCCAACTGCTGATGTAAATTAGCTCAACATAATTTTGTAATGTAGACGTGGCCTGAAGTGCTACAGAATGTGGACCAAGGAGATCCAGCATACTTAGATTTTGAGAAAGCCTTTGACAAGGTCCCTCACCAAAGGCTCTTACGCAAAGTAAGATGCCATGGAATAAGAGGGAAGGTGCTCTCATGGATTAGTAACTGGTTAAAAGATAGGAAACAAAGGGTAGGTATAAATGGTCAGTTTTCAGAATGGAGAGAGGTAAATAGTGGTGTCCCCCAGGGATCTGTTCTGGGACCAGTGCTATTCAACATATTCATAAATGATCTGGAAAAAGGGGTAAACAGTGAGGTGGCAAAATTTGCAGATGATATAAAATTAGTTAAGACCCAGGCAGGCTGCGAAGAGCTACAAAAGGATCTCTCAAAACTGGGTGACTGGGCAACAAAATGGCAGATGAAATTCAATGTTGAAAATGCGAAGTAATGCACACTGGAAAACATAATCCCAACTATACATCTAAAATGATGGGGTCTAAATTAGCTGTTACCACTCAAGAAAGAGATCTTGGAGTCATTGTGGATAGTTCTCTGAAAACATCCACTCAATGTGCAGCGGCAGTCAAAGAAGCAAACAGAATGCTGGGAATAATTAAGAAAGGGATAGATAATAGGACAGAAAATATCATGTTGCCTCTATATAAATCCATGTAATGCCCACATCTTGAATACTGCTTGCAGATGTGGTCACCCCATCTCAAAAAAGATATATTGGAATTGGAAAAGGGACAGAAAAGGGCAACAAAAATGATTGGGGTATAGAACGGCTTCTGTATGAGGAGAGATTAATAAGACTGGGACTTTTCAGCTTGGAAAAGAGGCGACTAAAGGGAGATATGATTGAGATCTATAAAATCATGACTGGTAATAGAGAAAGTAGATAAGCAATAAACAACACTTCCTTATCATAACACAAGAACTAGGGGTCACCAAATGAAATGAATAGGCAGCAGGTTTAAAAACAAATACAAGGATTTCTTCACACAACGCTCCGTCAACCTGTGGAACTCCTTACCAGAGGATGTTGTGAAGGCCAAGCCCATAACAGGGTTCAAATAAGAACTAGATAAATTCATGGAGGATAGGTCCATCAATGGCGTCCCTAGCCTCTGTTTGCCAGAAGTTGGGAATGGGCGACAGGGGATGGATCACTTGATGATTCCCTCTGGGGCACCTGGCATTGGCCATTGTCTGAAGACAGGATACTGGGCTGGATGGACCTTTGGTCTGACCCAGTAGGGCCATTCTTGTGTTATGTTCTTATGTACAGTGTGCTGCTCTCCTGCTGTAGTGTTTGAAGAGTAGGCAAGCCCATGCTGCTATAAATAAATTCAGACTCTACCTAGGCTCCAGTATCTGTCCTCTGTAGCCCAATTAAAGCCTCTTTCTCCAAGCTTCTTTGTCAGCTTTGCCGGGCGGGGGACCTGCTACTAAACTAGTCTCAGTGCAGGGCTTTAGCTCTGGGGGTCCTGACTTTGGCTGCCCTACAAGGGGCCAGTTCTTCGTTCCTCTTTCTTTGCTGGTTTCTTAGAAACTCTGGCGATTTATTAAACCTTGCAGAGGTCACGAGCTGTGGGTTCACTCTTCGGGTAAAGGCGGGGCAAGATACAACCGGCCCCCGCCGACGGAGCGTCTTTCTCCCTCTCTTCCTTCTTCCTTGGCAGGGCTCCCGCTCCCCGGCAGGCTGGAGTTTCGGTTTCTTGCAAAAGGCGCGCTGTGAATGAAACGGAGAATCTTCCGGGAATTGGTAATAGCCGCGGGAGGCCAGCAGGGGGAGGCCGGGCTGAGCCACTGAGGAGTGACGCCTGCACGAGCCGCCGGCACCAGCAGCTGCGAGGAAGAAGAGGTCAGGGAGGGGATTTTGCAGCTTGCAAGCAGCTTGCAGCGCCAGGGCAGAGGTCGGTGCCTGGCGAGTAGGCGAGGGGAAAGCAGGCCCCTCCCCACCACGCAGTGGGGCTGGCGGGTCCCCGGGCTAGCCGCGGGGTGCAGAGAACCTGCTCTGCTTTGGAAGGTGGTGAGGGGGTGGATCTCTCTGGGTGGGAGCCTGTGTGGTCCCCATTTTCCTACCAGCTCCAGTTTCTGGGCGCGAGACCCCTGGGTGAGCGTCTCTGTGCGGCCGATTACACCCTGGTCAGCTTGCAGCTGGCCCGCAGGCAGTGGATTAGATTTGATGGTACCAGTGAGTGAGGAAGGGCTCAGTGAAACCCCCCAGCAACCCCCTCCTGCCCTCACCGGCAGCCGCCCCCGGCGTGGCTCAGCGCCCGGGCCGGTGCGCGGCTGGTGCCTCTGCCAGGCGCATTACAGCAGAGAGCCCGGAGGCTGGGGAATCCCTGGGCCAGCGGTGAGTCAGGGGTGGGCAGGGGTCCGGCGCTGAAGCCAGCGCCGGGGCTGGGAAAATCCGTGCCGTGGGGAAAAGCCCGGCGAGAAGGCACCTGACTTTCCGCGCTCCCCCCGCCTTTCCAGAGGGTTGTTTACTCTCGTCCTCACTGCCGAAATGGGGCGGGCTGTTTTACAGCCAGGCTCACAGCTATGGGCGGGCTTCGCTGTCCAACAGCCCCAGCTGTGTCCGTCCAGGGGCGCTGACAGCCCCAGGGAGAGGGGTTTGCTGTGTGGCTGCAGCCAGGCTGTTCCAGCGCCCTGCTCTGCCTGTACAAATAATGCTGCTTTGACTTGCACAAGCACCGCCTGGAAAGGGCTGAGCCAGCCTTCTTCATATGAATTAGCCCCTCTGCTCAGGTTTCAGAGTAACAGCCGTGTTAGTCTGTATTCGCAAAAAGAAAAGGAGGACTTGTGGCACCTTAGAGACTAACCAATTTATTTCAGCATAAGCTTTCATGAGCTACAGTTCACTTCATCGGATGAAGTGAGCTGTAGCTCACGAAAGCTTATGCTCAAATAAATTGGTTAGTCTCTAAGGTGCCACAAGTACTCCTTTCCCCTCTGCTCAGTTGTCTGTCTATGGTGCTGATGCATCTGTGGTGTCTACCTGTAACAGTTAGGTGTTCTCATTGTAGGGTCGCAGAGAGCTTCACCAACAATAATTAAGCCTCACAACATCCCTGCGAGGTAGCTACCAAGAGGGGCAGTGAGGCACAGAGGATCTGCTCTGTTTATATTCTGATACTGCAGCCCTCTGTAAAGGTTTTGTGAGTCATGATCCAGATCGCTCCCAGCCTCCCGCTCGAACCAGGAGAGGCTCCCTTGCAATCTGGATGAGCAGATGGTGTGAAATGAGTCAGGGTGAAATGCAGGCTGAGCCTATGAAAATAACCTGTTTAGTGGTGGAATTCATTCGCAGAACAGGGGTGGTTTTATTTACAGAGCTGTAAAGGGTTCCCCATCAAAAGGTATTTACAGCATGTATCAATATTATTAATAAACACAGGTTCCTTTTAAATGACACTTTGCTTTACAAACATAAATAAGAGAGGGTCCTTGCGCCAAGCAGTTACAAGCTTAAATAGCACACAAATACCTGGGTACCCATTTGACATGTGCAAAGGTGAGGTGTACAACCACATTGTCTCTCTGTGCAAATGTTAATTACAAAATTAGACAACTGAAAAAATTAACCCCATGTGAGTTACCTACCTGCTATTCTGCAGCCCTATACACTCATCCTTAGATTCTCTAGTCACTGTGATGCTTTTGTCTCTTGAGCATTCCCCGGGATGTACCTGTTCACTCAGAGACACCTCCTGGTCAGATTGAGACTAGCTGTGCTCATCGGCCACCTTAAAATGACATCCCTCTACCCCTCATGTATAGGCTAGTGCAGGATCATTCACGTAACCACAATATCCACAGTAGATGTCCCAGAGCTATAATCTCTATCAAACTGTTCCACAGTATCTGAGACCAACATAATTGAACTTCTTTCTGCTAAATATTAGCTGGCCTCTAAATGATGCCTGCCCCATTGCAGCTGAACTGTATTTGAGGTTATTTCTAAGTCCCCTGCCTCTGAACTAATCCTGCATTGGCAGGGAGATGACCCAATACATCTTTCCCATCTCTGATTTCTATAATTTAATAGTGCTCTGCAGCTATTCTGTCTTGGGCTGTGGATTTACTAAATCTCATTAGCGAGGCATCTTCAGGCTGAGTCAGTGCTTAGGTAGAAGACCTTGGAGGAAAAGCCCCGGTGTTCAAGAAGAGGAGTTGGAGTTTCAGTAGTTAATACTGTTCTCTCTGAATGCTATTCTCCCTGAGATACTGTTGAACCAATGCCCCAGCTGGGTTCCCAAGCTCCCGGTGAACCTTTCTGAAGTAGATTTAAAACATGCCTTACTCATTTGGGATTGCGAAAGATGGGACTTTCTGCTCATGTCAGAGTATTGTTGGTGCCAGTGCCCTGGCCGGATTCCAGCTTTGGGCCTATGCTGCATGTCAGTAGCCCAAGGTATTTTTCAGTACTTGTGGTGCTCTACAAACACTGCAGGAATCACTTCGTGGATTCCTATGGCCTGTGCTAGGCAGGGTGGTCAGACTAGATCAGAGGTCTCCAACCTTTTTACGCCCAAGATCACTTTTTGAATTTAAGGGCAACTCAGGATCTACCCCGCCTCTTCCCTGAGGCCCTGCCCCTTCCCCAAAGCCCTGTCCCACTCACTCCATCCCCCCCCCCGCTTCCATCACTCACTCTCCCCCACCCTCACTCACTTTCCCCGGGCAGGGGGTTGGGGTTGGGGTTCGGGATGGGGTAAGGGCAGCACTTACCTCCAGTGGCTCCCAGTTGGCGGCAGGTGCAGAGAGGCTAAGGCAGGGTGCCTGCCTACCCCGGCCCCACACTGCTACCAGAAGGGGCCAACACACCCCTGAGGCCCCTGGGGTGGGGAGGGCGGGGGGCACATGGCTCCGTGCACTGCCCCTCTCTGCAAGCACCGCCCCCACAGCTCTCCCAGTCAATGGGAGCTGCGGGGGCGGTGCTTGCAGGCAGGAGCATTGCGCGGAGGGAGACTCCTGCCCCCCGCCTCTGGGGCTGCGGGGCTGCAGTGGCTGCTTCCAGGAGCAGTGTGGGGCCAGGGTAGGCAGGGAGTCTGCCTTAGTGGCGGCCACACTGTGCAGCCGCCGGAGATTGTGATCAACTGGGAGATCCTCTAGGACTAGATGATCACTTGGTGACCACTGGACTAGATGATCACAGTGGACTCTACTGGCCTGAAAATCCATGGGCCTGATTCTCAATAATGCTGAGGCTCCCTGAACCACTCTGGTAGTGTAAAAACAAGGCACCTTGTCTCTGCAGTGTCAAGAACCCACAGTGTAACAGCATGGGCCCAATAGCCTATGAATTAAAGCTGAGGGTTTGGTCCTATTTGTGACCTGAGATGCTATAGTTGGGCCTTTTATTTTCCTTTCACAACTCTTCCCTTCCCAGCATCTACCAACTGCAAAGCCTCAAGATCCTGTGAGGCCCATTGGGTAGCTTTGGCCACACATCTCCCAGAGATGTACAGAAGAGGAAGGAGGTTCAGGGCATGGATTGTGATTGCGGCTGGGGTGATGAGGTGGTGACCTCAGGTACTATTATTATAGGGAAGATGAACTTAACTAGCTGTGATAAGACAGGTGAAGGTTTGTTCCCCTGAATAGCCTAAGCATGGTCTTGAAGAGTTCAGGAACTAACAGGAGAGAATGGTGACAGCATGGGCTTGGGGAGAGCCTCGGTATGACCCAGTGATGCTGCCCACAGAGGGGCATTTTCTTCTTTCACTCATGACTGCTGTTCTGTGCCAGCTATAGTGGCTCTCAACACCCAGTTGAAGGGGACAAATAAGCAGGCTGGTAGCAGGGCCTGAGTGAGGGAAGGTATCAGCGTCTTAAGGGCCTAACTGGCTCCTAGTGCTTCAGTTGACTGCCTGTTCTCCTCAAGTGGGTTCAGGGAAGCAGCAGGAAACAGGAAGCTCCCTGAGAAGCTGGGGTTAACCAGTCCAGGCTCCTGGGGGTGCTAGAGAGGTACATAAGAGGCTCCTCCTCCTCTCTCTCCCTGCAGCTCCTGCTGCTTTCTGCTATTCCCTCTCACCTTTTCTCCTGCCTGCCTGTTATGTCTCTTGTGCCCTCCTTCCTCCAGCACAGCACTCCACCATCTCTGTGCATCTCGAGCAGAGAGAATACATATGCCCCAGCAGCAGACACAATTTTCTACACTCTGGGTCCTAGTGGCGCCCCCCCCCCAGTCTGGCACCTGAAGTGGCCGCCTCCCTTCGCCTCATGACAAGGCCAGCCCATAGTCGAGCTGACACATGTTTTTTGTCAAAAACAATTTTTCGTTGGAAAATCCTGTTTCAGTTAAACTGAATATTTTGGCAAAATTGTATCTAGTTGGCACAAATTCCCACAAAAACAAAATTTCCCCAAACTAAAAATGAAGGGCAGCTGCTGCTTAGTACAGATGGAAACATTTTATCTTACTCTCTCTAGATCAAAGTGTGTCCTGTTTGTGTTGTTATAGGAGACAGTTTGATGGAGTCCAGAAAAATCTGCCATTGATTTCCTCTATGATTTTGGGCAAGTCACTTTTCCTCTCTGTGCTATGGTTTCTCCATCTGTAAGGTGGGAATGCTAGTGCTGGCCAACCTCACAGGAGTGTTGTGAAGCTTACTTAATTGTTTGGAAAGCCCCTAAGAGCCTCGTATAAGAGAGTGTTTTAGAAATACCAAGTTTTATTATAATTGAAGTTTGTCTTGGATGGCCGTGGACTCCTCAAGAGAAGACCCTGAGACTCAAAGAAGAGCAACTACACCTAATTATGAGCAGCACCCTGTGTGTAATGGCACAGATTGCTGCATAACTCTGGATATTTCAGGATTGCCTAATTGTGTTCTGGAATCTAATCCTTAAATTTAAGCCTCTTGCCCTTATGATTGCCAAGATAAACTTTGCAATGTGAGCTGAGGATATGTCTACACATAAACTACTACAGCGGCACAATTGAACCCTGTGCCACGGGAGCACTTCAGTGAAGACACCACCTATGCCGGTGGAGGGGGTTCTCCCATTGGCCTAGGTAATCTGTCTCTCCAAAAGGTGGTAGCTTAGGTTGGCAGAGCTGACTGGACTCTGGGTATGGATCCCTCCGCCGGAGGCGAGAAGCCCCCAGCGGCTGCCCCCCTGCTCCCGGCTGGGCGGGGAAAGGCGAGAAGCCCTGGGGGGAAGCTGGACTTCCGGATGGGAGCTGCATAGAGCTGAGAGCCCTGGCTCTCAGTCCCCCACACTGCCCCTCTGGAGTCGGTGGATGCACACCACCAACGGAAGGAGGGTAGTGTGGACACCAGCCACCACAGTAATTAATGGTGTGGCTGTAAGTCGAACTAACGTAGGTCGAGTTATCGTTGTACAGGAACTCCTCACTTAAAGTTGTCCCGGTTAACGTTGTTTCATTGTTACATTGCTGATCAATTAGGGAACATGCTCGTTTAAAGTTGTGCAATGCTCCCTTATAATGTCGTTTGGCAGCCCCCTGCTTTGTCCACTGCTTGCAGGAAGAGCAGCCCGTTGGAGCGAGCTGGTGGGAGCTTGGAACCAGGGTGGTCCGACAGCCCCCACATCAGTTCCCCGCTCCCCTAAGTTCTCTGTGCAGCAGCCACCCAGCAGGCTACCAATTGCTGGCAGTTCAGCTGTCCCTCCCCCCACTGCTGTGTGCTGTTCCTGCCCACTGCCTTGGAGCTGCTCCTGGCAGCCTCCTGCTTGCTGTGCGTGGGGAGGGGGAGAAGAGGGGGGCTAATGTCAGGGTGTCCCCCTCCCCCCTGCCCCTGCACCACGCTTACCCCATTTCCATGGGTGGGGGCGGGGGGGGGATACACGACAGGGCTCAGGACAGAGTGAGCTTCCTGGCAGCAGCTTCTGTCTCAACTTGCTGATCTACTTAAAAAGGCAGTGTACTTAGAGTGGGGTCAGCATACTTAAAAGGGCAATGCACATCTCTCTCTCTCTCTCTCTCCCTCCCTCTCCCACACACAGGGTGTGTGTCTCTGTCTGCCATGCTGTCTCCCCTCCCTCCATTTGTGCTGCCTTGTAGAGTGTGAGGCTACATTAGCAACAGTGGGTTAACCCTAGAGGGCTCAGCTGGTTGCTAGTTCATCATGTAGCAGTAAGGAGCTAAAAACAGTTGGGGGCAGATCAGCCAGGTTGTCACCGCTGGAGAGAGAGGTACTCTCTTCTGGGGAGGCTGGCATATACTAGTTCAAACTAGATGCTGCGGAGACCAACAGACAAAGAAAAGATGTTTGGATAAATAGCCTGAATTTAAACTGAATCAGGGGGCTTCTTTTTGATCCTGCAAACCCACAGGACCTTCTATCCAAGAGGGGCCCCAATCCTTGCAGTAGGGTTGGAAGGACTTGACCTTCTAGGGCCCTATCAGATGAATGCAGGGGTCGGCAACCTTTCAGAAGTGGTGTGCTGAGTCTTCATTTATTCACTTTAATTTAAGGTTTCACATGCCAGTAATACATTTTAACATTTTTTAGAAGGTCTCTCTCTATAAGTCTATATATTATATAACTAAACTATTGTCGTATGTAAAGTAAACAAGGTTTTCAAAATGTTTAAGAAGCTTCATTTAAAATTAAATTAAAATGTTGATCTTACGCCGCGGGCCCGCCCAGCCCGCTGCCAGCCTGGGGTTCCGTTCACTTAGGCTGGCAGCAGGCTGAGCCGGGCCTGTGGCCGGGACCCCAGCTGGCGAGGGACCGGCAGCCAGAACCCCAGACTGGCAGTGGGCTGAGCGGCTCAGCCCACTGCCAGTCTGGGGTTCCATCCGCTGGCTCCTGCCAGCCACGGTCCCGGCTGCTGGCCCCTCTCAGCCCGCTGCTGGTCTGGGATCCCAGCCCTGCCCACATAGAGTGGATACCTACCTTCTCCCTGGTTCTAGCCCATTCTCTTCCTGTCTCTCTGCACTGAGCTGAGGGTGGGACTGCACTGAGCACAGGGCTGGGGGTGAAGGAGCAGGCTGGGGGTTAGGGTGCAGGGTCTGACCAGGAGCTAGAATGAGGGAGGGGGCTCAGGGTTGGGGCAGGAGGTTTGGGTATGGAGTGCTTATCTGGGCAGCTCCCATTTGGTGCGAGGGGTGCAGGTGGAAATGTGGGGGTGTGTGCAGGAGCTCCCGTTTGGTGCTCAGGGTGGGGGTGGGAATGTGGGGGGTGCAAGAGTCAGGGCATGGGGTGTTGGGGGTGCAGGAGTCAGGGCAGAGGGCTGGGGACATGTGGGGGGGTGCAGGTGTCAGGGCATGGGGTGTGGGGGTGCTGGGTATGTGTGGGGGGTGCTGGAGTCAGGGCTGGGGTTGGGAGGTGCAGGGGTCAGGGCAGAGGGCTGGGAGTGTGTGTGGGGGGTGCAGAGGTCAGGGCAGGGGGCTGGGGTGTGTGTGGGGGGGTGTAGGGGTCAGGGCAGAGGGCTGGGGGTATGGGCTAGGGTCGTGGGGGCACTCCCAGCCTCCTTCCCAGGGCGGCTCACAGCAGGGGGCTGGAGGGGATATGCCCTGATTCCACCCCCCTTCCCCAAGACCCCGTCCCCATGTCTTCTCCGCCTCCTCCCTGGAGCAGCGAGCACACTGCAGCTCCACTTCTCCCCCTCCCTCTCAAGGGCCATCAGCTGATGGGTGCCAGGGAGGGAGAGGAGGAGGGGCAGGAACGCCGCACGCTGGGGGAAGAGGGGGGAGCTCACCTGCCCTGCAGCAGCAGCCGGCAGGACCAAGCTTCTTCACCCTGCCTCCGCTCGGGGGGGCAGAGAAGAGCGGGCCGGGGTGGGCAGGATTTTTAATGGCACGCTGCTGCCTGCCGGGGTCCCGGCCTGGGTTCAGCAGCGGTCTGAGTGGGGCGGGCAGCTGGGACCCAGCAGGCTGCAGCGTGCCATTAAAAATCGGCTTGCGTGCCGTCTTTGGCGCGCATGCCATAGGTTGCCGACCCCTGGACTAATGGATGACATCCGGTAAGCAGGAACTTTTATTGTTCTTACATGTTTTCTCTGTAATGGTTTTACCTTAAAAAATAAATGTGCTTGCTTAGAAGGAGCTGTGTGGTAACTGATAACTGCAGGCAATACACTGCTCAGAGCCCTTGGAGAGAAAGCAAAGCGCAGGCACTGGCCTGTTTAGGCAGTAATGGCTTGCTGGGGATATCACACTGTAGATTAGGGAGCTGTACTGCCTTAAAACCCTGCTCAGAAGGGAGTGAGACACAAGTCTCCACCTAGAAGAGGTGAGAGCTGGGAGCTGGAAGCCTAGAGTTTGTTCCTGTAAAGGAGCACAGGTACAGCTGGGGTGAAGCTGTGACATTTGTCTTTAATTTAAAGGGTATTTCAATTCTTCTGGGACTTACCAGAGGTCAGCAGAGACAGTTGTTATGAGCTTTCCCTATTGAGAAAGAGTTATTCTGTATAATATAGCAGTGATCATTTACACTGTGCACTGTAGATTATGGTGTGAGGTGAGAGTCTAGGAAAAAAATTGGCCAGAATTCTGTTCTCTGTTAAATCCAGACCAATCTGAGAGCTGTTATAAGACTGTATGAAGTTTTGCTTTTCAAAGATAAATGACCTGCCTTATTTGATTTATGTGACTAATGTGGATGGATTTCAATTAGAATCTGTGAATGCATAATACTAATTTCACCACAGCTCTTTTCCATTCAGGTATTTCATTCTGCATTCATTTATTGTTGCTCACTCCTGGTTTTCGTTAGTCTTGTAAGATGGGAATGCTCTTGTTTAAGGCTATTTCTTTACATGCCAGCTATCACTGGAACGGGAGCACACTGAACCTGTTGATCCCTGAAGTGTTGCCTTTTACCTTAAGTACTTTTGTCTGTGTAGCTTATACCATGTTTTATGAGATGACTGGGTATTTGCATTTGTCTGACGTGTTAGTGCACACCTGTTTTCCCGTCAGTTACCTGCCATTTTCAGCTGACCCATACAGTCTACTATAAATAAATATATGGGAACAGGTTCACACCAAATCTAACCTAGTTCAAATATTAACGAGAATTGTGCTCTCTGCACACACTAAAAAGTTTCAATTAGAAACACTGATCTTGATAAAGGCGTCTGTCTCTGAAACTGAAACATTGATACCTGTGCAGGGAGATAGCACACAGATGTTAATACAGCAATGTGGTGTTTTAGACAGTCCCAAGAGTGCAGGATGAGATTGCACTCAGTGGCACTTTCTCATCTGCAGTACACCAGAGAATTACTAGGAGGTCACCCACTTCATCGCTTCCGTTGGCCAAGATCATTGCACGCACCAGGGGCTCCTGACGTCCCTCCGTTCCACCCCACCAGCCCTCAGTGTGCCATCCTCCCAAACTCTGTCTATTTCAGGGACTCCCTGCAACTCCCCCAGCTGCCCTTTGCCGGGGTATGCCCTCCCATTCCAAGGTCCCCCATTCTCCCCTTCATGGCAGGGGCTCTGTGTGTGCCCCCGTTCCCACCACTCTCCACCACCTGCGTTCCTTCTTCCCCATGTCAGGTTTCCCCCTTCCTTCCCCCAAGCCAGGGGCTCTGTCTATCCCCCCATACCTGTCTTCCCTATTGTGGAGGGTCTGTGTGCACCCCCATTCCTCTCTTTCCTCTGTGCCCCCATTCTTTCCTTCCCCCCATGCAAAGATCCCCCAATTTATCCCCCTGCCAAGGTTCTGTGTGGCCCCCATCCTGCCTTGCCAGGGACTGAGTTCATGCCCTATATTTGAGCATCTCTTAACCTAAATGTACTTTAGTGGGTTTCTTAGCCTGCATGATGTGGTCTTAAAGCCAACGTGTAAGAAAAGATCTTTGCACTTCAGAGCAAGTACGATCAGGTGATTAGAACAGGACAGAAGAGGTCAGGAGATCTGAATTCTATTCCCAATTCTGCTCTAAAATCCCTGTGTAACATTCAGCTTTAATACCTCCATTTGTAGATGTGAGTCTTGCCAGCAGAGATATTTGAAGCAATGATATTTTGTAATAGAATTATTATTACATGTAAAAAAAAATTACCTTAAGATAGAGTTAACCCACAGAGTTCCATTGCCCCTCGAGAAATTTACCTACACGTTCTGAGCCTGGTTTTTTAAATCTGTAGCATCTTTATGAGATAATACTAACCAGCCTGGATGTAACGGTGGGTAACATAAATCCTGCATGTAGCAAATTTTACCTGTGGAAAATAAAAGCAACCTTTTTTTTTTTTTAACCAATTGTGAGATTGAGACTCAGAGGTTCAATTACTTGCTTTTTGGAGCACTATGGTAGTTGTTTAGACCAGGATTGTAATCTTTCCTTGACACTGATTTGCTGTATGATCTTGGGCAAGTGACTCAACCTTGAGTCACTTCTGATCCTCAGTTTTGCCAGCTATGAAATGGGGACAATAATAATTAACTAAACTTTGTAAAGGATTAAGGCCAATCACTGGGACTAGAACATGGGGTCTCGTTGGTTTCTGCCCTGTCTTTAATTCAGTAGTTCACATGGCTTTTGTGGGATGGAAGAGGAGAGACCATTCCTCCTCGCTGAAATTTTTGCAGGCCTCAACTTTGAAAATTCCCGCTATGCTTCCTGGTGAAACTGTCATGATTTCATAAGCACTTTGCATTTGTGTCATTATTCAACCCCCAATATTTTCAGTCTCCTGAAATTTCACTAATTCTGCGTTTCAGAGGACACAGAATCATACAGAAAAATCTTGGGAAAAGTCTTGTGACTTTTGTCACCAGTTTTATCCATTCCTCAGTGAGACCTGAAGCAAAGAGCCAGTGTAATTAATAAGACATTTTGCCAGCAGAATCCTGTGTTGTTCCATTTTTACATCCTTTCTGAGGTAACTCTTGGAAATACCATCTGCTTTTCATAGTTGCAACAGCATTGTTACCTTCCCACCCATTGGTTTGTTGCTCTTTGGTTCAGTTTGGCTCCTCAGAAATGGCTTTGTGGTATTAAAATGAGGCTCTGCCTCGCTTCAGTGTTTCCGTTTCAGCTTTCAGTGCTCCCCTGTTGTTTGTGCTGGCTTGTGTGTGCAACCAGAAATCTTTAATTTCCCATTTCACAGCCTATTGCCATTCTCACAGCTGGTACATATGGTACCTGAGGTACACTAGCATGGCCTTGCCTGTGAAACTGACAAAGTGGGACGAGGGGAGGGTCTGGCTGATAAATAATGCCATTAAATGCTGATGAGCACAGAGCCTGTGAGAGAATTCCCCCTGAATCGCAGAATGTCTCCTGTACTGAAAGATCATGCAGCTCTATTTAGGGTCATACCCTTCATATCTCTGAGATTCTGGGCCCTGCTGGACTCCTGCCTGGCACAACTTAGAGTGGCCCTTCTAAATTATATGCAGAGTAGTTGTATCCGTGTCCATCCTACTCTCCCTTGAATGATGGTCCCTTAGAAGATGTGCTAATTACTTATGCTAAACAATCTGTCCCACCTTGTATTTAGCTGTGACGCTCGGAGTACCTTTCCCACACCTGAAGAAGAGCCCTGTGTAAGCTCTAGAGCTGGTTTCTCTCACCAACAAAAGTTGGTCCAATGAAAGATATTACCGCACCCATCTTGTCTCCCTTCTGAATTATGGCAGCATTGAATGGCTACCTATGGGCTTCCCTGATGGCCTACAGCTAAGTGAGCTCTGGCTACGCCCTTTCCTTTACTGCCACACCTTCAACATGCACATGACAGGTGCTTTATTTAACTGTGGGTGACTGGTGCCTTCTCTATTCTTATGGTAGCCAAAGTAATAAAATTCAACCACATTTTGAAATTATAACAACACTAGATTTTATAGCCAGATGTACCGGTTAAGGCACATAGTTAGTATTGGTTACACAGCCCTTACTCATGTGAGGTGCTGAGCACTGAGCCCATTGACTTCAGTGGGACTGAGAGCACCTAGCTGCTTGCAGGATAGGGCCCTTTCTGGGAACTCCTATTCTTTTAGGCTATGTGAGGCACTGGCAAAGTTTCAGGCAAGTTAATGGTATGTTGGCTATAGTACAATGCGACAATGACGTGGAAGGAGGGCCCAGGTCAGAGTTGCCAGCCACGTACACCCAAGAAGAGCCATATGTCCTGTATTTGGAAACATGTAGAAGTCCAAGATTCTGGCTCTTAACGCGCTTTTAAAAAGCCAAGTAAGAAAAATGAGTTAAACATGACACAATGGCTGTGAATGCGCTAGCGTTTTTCTTCACGTTTCCCGCCATTGCATCAGCAGGTGCAGCCCACCAGGGACAGCGATGGGAAATGAGCTAGTGCAGGCTGGCCACAACGTCACCTAAACCTGCTCAGCATTACGGTTGATCTATACTGAAAAGTTACATCAGCATCGCTACATCTCACAGGGATGTGAAAAATCCACACCCCTGAGAGATTAGTTAAATTGACCTACCCCTAGGGTGGACAGCGCTAGTTCAGTGGAAGAATTCGTCCGTCAGCCTAGCTACTGCCTCTCAGGGAGATGGATTATCTATGCTGCAGCTGTGCCGCTGTAGCATTTTAAGTGTAGATATAGCCCGTCAGCAGCCTGTCTGCATTAGCACTCCTACTATCGCTCGCTTGGTTGGCAATGCATCTGTAATACTCTGATTGTCTGAAATCTGAAGAAAATTCTAGACCGCTGGGTTAAATTAATGCTTGGTGCAACTCCACTGAAGTCAATCAGCTACACCTGGGGTGAAGTTTAACCATGGTATCTAGTTTAACTTGATCTTTTAAGGTGGATTATAGGCAGGCTGCGTGTGCCACGCCCCTGGTGGCTGATTGAGTTACTCACACCTGTCAGTGCACACAGTGCTGTGTTGTATATTTACAAAATGGACACTGACTTTTTTTAAACTGAAAATCCACTAAAACTAACTAACTTTAGGATAACTGGATGTCATGGATTTTCCGCAAACACAAAAAACAGTTTCTCCATGCATGAAAAGGGGGATTGTATAACTTTTGTTTTTAACTCAAGAAAACACATTGTGCAGTTGTTCTGATGCCGGAAGTCTTCTTAATTTTTATATGCAGTGTTGTTGTAGGTGTGCTTGTCCCAGGGTATTACAGAGACAAGGTGGTTGAGGTAATATCTTTTATTGGCCCAACTTCTGTTGGTGAGAGAGACCAGCTTTCGACCTTTCGGGTCTATGTAAGCTCAAAAGCTTCTATCTCTCACCAACAGAAGCTGGTCTAATAAAATATATTACCTCACCCACCTTGTCCTTCTCAATTTCTAGTCTAATGCTGCCATCTGCTGTCTGAAAGCTGTACTCTCATTGGGCATGAATGATTACCCTCTGCTGTAGTTATGTTTCAGAGTAGCAGCTGTGTTACTCTGTATCTGCAAAAAGAAAAGGAGTACTTGTGGCACCTTAGAGACTAACCAATTTATTTGAGCATAAGCTTTGTTGAACTACAGCTCACTTCATCGGATGCATTCACTGAATGCATCCGATGAAGTGAGCTGTAGCTCACGAAAGCTTATGCTCAAATAAATTGGTTAGTCTGTCTCTAAGGTGCCACAAGTCCTCCTTTTTCTTTTTTTTTGTAGTTATGTATTTCTCCATAGTTACCCTTAGGAACATAAGAGGGTGTTCCAGAACTCAGCAATTCAAAGACTGGATTTAGGTGCATGAAGTGATAGGTTACCATTATACATAGCAAACCAGTCATCATGAATAATTTAGCTGATTAATTTTGCCTCTTTCTCTCTCACATATTGTCCTCAAACAGAGAAGTGAAATGTTGAGGAAGGATGGTTTAATGGTTAGCCTGGGACTTGGGAGAACTGGGTTCAATCCCCTGCTCTACTGACTATTTGTGTGACCTTGAATAACTTACTTGGTCTCTCTGTGCCTCAGTTCCCCATCAGTAAAAGGAGGGTACTAGCACTTCCCTACTTCATACGGCTGTTATGAAGAGAAATACATTAAAGATTCTGAGGTGCCAAGATACAGTGATGGGTATGAGAGAGAGATTTTGCTTCTACTGTATACAGAGACAACAGGTTTGTTTTGTTTTTTTTTTTTACAGTTTTACTTTCTTACCTAAAAATTAAGAATGTCAAGACCAGTCTTCCTAGGTTTTGTAGGAAGACTTCTTGACATTGGGGAAAACTCAGAGCACGTGTATTGTGAGCCCGGCATCTTTACTGAAGGGATGAGGAATCTTTAACAAAGACAATATTTGTCCAAACTGTGTATTTTTCATTGTAGTTAAATAAGTGCTAACAAGAACACCCAGATAGGAATAGTTTTAAACCATCTAATTAAAAATCTCTTCCTCTTTCAATTGCACAACTTCAGTCTCTTGTGATCTCATAATTTCAGTAGTTTTCTAGTCAGCTTAGAGTCTTCTAAGATCTGAAATCCTTTTTTCTCATAAAAACAAGAGGAACCCTTTTCCCCTACTATCCTCATCACCTTTCTTTTTTCAATAAGAAACCTTCCAGGCTGCTTGTATACATTGTAGAGACAAAAAGAGAGCACAGACCAATTTTTCCCTCTTCACTGCTCACATTTTAAATTCACTTTTCATGAGCATTTGTGCCAGCAAGTCCTATTTGTAGAAAGGGAACACAAACAGGACATGAAGACAGTGAAGGCAAATTCATTAACACCACCAAATTAATATTCCTGGGGAACTCTTTTTTTTCACTCACCAGCTGAAGTCAGAGCTGCAGTAAGTAATGGAAGAGGGTCAGGTTCCAGGAGTTGCCCCTCTCTGTTGTGAGCTGTATTTGAGTCTGTAGTACAGGTTACGAGCACAGGTTTTATACACATAAATACATAGGTATACAGACTGCGGTTATAAATCCATCTCACAATGACCGTCAAGTTCAGAATGCTACAAGCTTCCATAAAAGACCTTACTCAGCATATTTTTATACCCAATAACCTTATCTACAAAAGGTTGATTCAATTGGCTACTCTTTGGGGTTCAGACCCCCTATTCTCCCACTGAGGTGTCTGGACCCTGATTGTCACACCTCAGTTGGTTCAACACCTGGAGCTCAGGAGTGCAAGCTAGTGGTGAGGTTGCTACTGGATAAATATAGACTGATCCGCATGTAAGACTGGCCTCTGTGCAAACTCAGGAAAGATCTCTTTCCTACAACTCTGCCTGCTGCATTACCAATGAAGTAAGCTCTATCAATGACAGGTAGTTTTTAAAACAAAGCTTTAATTGCCATCATATCTGATTTCCCTGTGACCCCATAGTAGCAACTCTCTGCCATTCCCCATGTGTTTATACCAGACTTATTGCTGTTGTATTTGAGTGCCTGACCTGTTTTAAAGTTAAAATCTACCTCTGTTTCTCTCCTTTTCTCCCACTGATTGCATGTTGGGTGTGGCAATTATAGCACTGGCGCTTTTAGTAGTAGAATATCCTGGCCTACACAGACAATCTGGTCCTGATTGCAGACAACCCTGAGGGTCTCCAACAAATGCTTGAAATCACCAGCCAGGCTGCCAACTGGATGGGACTCCACTTCAATGCCAGGAAGTGCGCATCCCTGCATATTGATGGCTGTGGAAGGGACTCGGTTCAGGCGACGCCATTTCAGATCCAGGGCGAACCCATGATCTTCCTCGAGGATGGGCAAGCGTACCAACATCTTGGCACCCCCACGGGTTTCTGCATCCAGCAGACACCTGGGGATACCATCACGGGGATCCTATGAGATGTGGCCAGGATTAACTCCTCCCTACTGGCACCATGGCAGAAGATCAACACCTTGAACACCTTCCTGATTCCCCATATTTTATTCGTCCTGAGGGGGGTCTGCCATGGTGAAGGTAGCTCTTAACAAGGCAGACAACACCATCAGGCAGCTGGTGAAGAAGTGGATGTTTCTTCCCCAGAGGGTCAGCAACGAATTGGTGTACATCTTGCATGGGCAGGGTGGCGCCAGTGTCCCTCGAATGGGTGATCTGTGTGACATTGTGGCAATCACTTACGGCTTCTGACGTGCCCGGACGCAATGGTGAGGAACATAGCGGAAAGTGCTATGCAGGAAGCCATCAAGAAAGGAATCGCAAGGACCCCTCCAACGAAGATGTCGCCATCTACCTGAGTGGCTCCCTGGAAGGAGAATTTGGAAGAGAGGGGGAGACTGCTTCGCTCTGGACTCGTGCCCGGAACGCTACGCGATGACTGGAGAAGTGTATCGGCTGCCGTTGGACGTGGTGTGTGAGGAATGCCAAGAGATGGGAGTCCTGGTGTCACAGATGAAGAATATGGATCGTACTATCATCACTCTGAGAGCTAGAACCATGCTGGAGAGGACCCTGAAGGATGCCATCTGCTGCCAATACGTGGAAAACCTGAAACAGAAGCCAGACCAGGGCAAGGTGTTCGAGGTGACATGCAAGTGGGATGCCAACAACCACTTCCTCCCCGGGGGCAACTTCTCCTGAATTGCCAACTAGAGGTTCATCCACAGGGCCCAGCTCAACTGCGTCCCACTGAACAGAGCCGTCCGCCACAGGAATTGGGACAAGTGATGCAGGAAGTGTGGCTATGCCAATGAGATGCTCCCCCGTGTCCTGTGTAGCTGCAAGCCCCATTCCAGAGCCTGGCAGCTGCGCCACAGTGCCATCCAAGATTGCCTGGCCAGGGCCATCCCACCGCTCGTGGGAAAGGTTGCCGTGAACTCTGCCATCCCTGGAACTGACAGCCCAACCAGACATCATCATCATCAACGAGGACTGAAAGAAGATCATCATGGTGGATGTCACAGTTCCCTTTGAAAACAGGACCCTGGCCTTCCACGATGCCTGATCTCGAAAGCTGGAGAAATACGCCCATCTAGCCGACACCTTGAGAGCTAAGGGTTACCAGGTCCAGACACACGCGCTGATCGTCGGAGCCCTGGGTGCATGGGACCCCAGTAACAAGTGAGTGTTGAGAGAATGTAGAATTGGTCGACGCTACGCAACTCATGGTGTAGGACGCCATCAGGTGGTTGAGGGATATCTACATAGAACACGTCAGCAATACGGGGAGGGATGAGCTGGAGTGCCGATGAGAAGTGCAGTCGGGAAAGTAACTGAAATACTTTCTCCATGGATTGTATTTTCTAAATGGACAACTGTGACATTTCCCTCTGGTGTTATCTGGACCAGTGATCTGCTCGGCCTTTCCAATCCTTGACTCTGGGAGCCAGCCTTACCCAGCTCTGCTGTGAGAACCCCCACTCCTGGGCTGTTCACGCACAGCCTCTGGCATGTAAGCTGCTCCCAGGTACTTGTGAGCGAATGACACTAGCCAATATCTCTGGTCCCAGACACAACCCTAGGAACCTCCATCTTGAGTGTCCAGTTATGCCCTCTGGAAGTTGCAAGCTTATATGAGTTCATCAATTTAACAAAGCAATTAATATGTACCAGGGTTGTTATCCCAAGGGGAGCCTCTGACACACTTCAAACCAAACGCACTGCTTCAGGTAGAATAAACAAATTTATTAACTATAAAGGTAGATTTTAAGTGATTATAAGTCAAAGCATAACAAGTCAGATTTGGTCAGATAAAATAAAAGCAAAACACATTCTAAGTTGATCTTAACACTTTCAATGTCCTTACAAACTTAGATGCTTCTCACCACAGGCTGGCTGGTTACTTTTCAGTCAGGCTCTCCCCTTTGATCAGCATTTCAGTCACTTGGTGGTGGTGGTGTCTGTAGATGGAGGTGGAAGAGAGAGAGCATGGCAAAATGGCTTTGCTCCCCCCCACTTTAGAGTCAGGTAAGCATTACCTCATCGCAGTTCCAAACTGCCCAAAGGAAGGAGGTGACTCCCTTGAGGGTCTAACAGATTCTTTTGTTGCTGCCTAAGCCAACATCCATTGTTCCTGTGAGGCTGGACTGGGTTTGTCCCATCCATGCCCTGACGAGGTATGAACTGCCTCTCTGCTCTTGGAGAGTTTTTGCATGGGCTTGCTTTAAGTCATGAGGATACATTTTCAACCTCATAACTATATACATGAAATTATAACCTATAACCTTACTATAACATTACTGTAACAATTACTATAACAACCATGCTCAGTGCATTATGAGCCTTCCGAAGACACCCAACATGACAAACTTTGCACTGGATACCACACAATCATTTTATAAAGATGAACATGGGGGTGCAGGGTGTTCCCCTGAGGTACAGAGTGTTCACAACAACCTACCCTAAATTCTCAATTACTGAGGGACAATCTTCACTCATTACTATATTTGCTTTTCACATCTAACTCTCTGTATAACTTTTCATGAGTGATGTACCTGAATACTTGGATGATAATATCTAAATCTTATGACTTTAAAAACAAACTTTGTATTTGTGAATAATCCAAGCACTATACCCAGACACTCTTTTCTTAACCTGTATACTATACAATTTTTTTAACATTAGCATTAATACATTTTTAACTATTGTGGAAAGTAAAATCAAAGAGGCGAACTTTGCCCTTTTATTGGAAAGGTGCTGATGTTTGCTGTCATTCTAATCTTGTAGGGAAATGAAGTCTGCATTATGAGAGCTGTCTCCTGTGCTCATGAGACTCTCTTGCTTGTCATTTACACAGCTGTTTCTCCTGAGGAACGTAGCTGTCACAGGGTGTCATGGCTTCAGAGGGAGAGGTGATCTCTCACAGGCAGCTTGGACCAGTCCCATGAAAGGCTTTGAATATCAGGTCCAAAACTTTGGATGTGACTTGGCATTCAAGAGGGCCCAGGTGCAGAGAACTGAACACTATGGTGATGTGCTTTTAGGCCTTGTTTATGTTGACGGCAGCATATAGGATATGTATAGGTACGTGCTGCAGTGAAAAGCAGGCTGCATCCACACTAGTGAGTAGCTACACATGGCAATGAAAGGCTGCCGGAGACTTTTTCTGCTGCCTCCCCCACCAGAGCCTTTCCCCGCTGCCAGATCCTTTCCCTGCAGCAGGAAAAGCTCCAGCAGCAGGGAGGCAGTGGGACACTACACTGCTAAAAACAGCAGCGGAGTGGCATGGCTCGGGCACGTGGAGAGCCATGTATAGTACAGACCCTACGTTTCTGGCGTGTCTGTTCTGTACTCACCTTAACAGGGCCTCCCCATCTACACCACTGTCTCTATGTGCTAGGGGGGCATGCAGTGTGTACTCTGCCTACTGCCATAAGTGCAGGCATAGGCCGAGTCCTGTGAGACGATGCTCCCTGTACCAATGGGAGCTTTCTCAGAGAGAGCAACTTCATTCCTAGGTGTAATGTTCTTGAGTAATCAAAGCTGGAAGTCACAAATGCATAGATTGTTATAGCCAAGCCTGAGTCTGATGGCATGGGGGGCAGTCTTCTGGCCAGCTGTTGATGGAACAGGGCATTTTACACCGTTATGTTGTGGTTAATTGAACATCCTATTGAGTGAGGAGTGCTGCGGCCTGATTTAATAATCAGAGAGCAGATGACTTTGATGGAGGGGGATAGTAGGGAATGCTCTTCAGAACAGTTTCTTCTTCCCACCAGAGTTGTCTGGGTTCAGTTTCAGCCAGCTGTTCTTTGTCCAGGGCTTCATGTCTCCAAGGCAACGAGCTGGAAGATAATGCTGTTTCCATGAAGAGGTAGGGTTAGGTATTGTCTTTGTGTTACTGGCATTTGAATATGTGTTGACACATGGTCTCCCTCAGTGACTTCATGGAAACATTCAGTAAAGTAATAATCCTTCTGAAACTGGTCTGAAGGGGAAGAAGAGTTGCTCATAATGACCCTCTCAGAGAAAGATTAGGAGCTATTTCAGCTTGATCCCTTTCACTGCTATGTCTCTACAGTGGGACAGCCATACTTTATGTTCAGTAGAATCAAATGCCATTGTGGTATGCAGAGAATGAGTATGGATCTATGCCCCTGGGTCATGGAGAAGAGGACGTCATTCTGGATCAGCATAACCTATGCAGCCTCTTTCCCCTCTTCTTTTTGGTAGCTGATGGGTATGGTTGGAGATAGTTCTTTCCTAGCTTGATCAGCTTGCTCAGAAATGGGAGGTTAGATTCTGATGTTCATTTTGGGAGGTTGCTTGACAGATTAGGGCAGGATAACACTAGAGTATTAACACTCTGTTGGTGGAGATAGGCTGACATCAGGTTAATTGTCCTCCCTTTATTGATCTGCGCTTATTTGGAAATGGGTGTTAGTCCTGTGCACCATAAGATGGCAGATTTATGTAATCTTATCTTTGATTTACACAATTCTTTATCTTGCTTCCCTCTGTTGGTCCACGAGGTAAGTTACGGATTTGCCCTTTATGATTTCTAAGAACGTTGACTCTTAGATTTGGTTTCACATTGGAGCAGGATGTACAATAACGTTCTGCACCGGGAGCTGGAAAGAGTGAGAGTGACTTAATAGTGTCCGTGGTCGCTGGCTGACATTTTCTGACTAGATTGTTCTCCTCCTTCAAGGGCCTGATCCAAAACCCAGTAAAGTCACTGGAAGTGTTTCCACTGACTTCAGTGGTGCTTGGACCCTAAACTGCAATCACCTGCTCACACTCTTTCAAAAGGTTCAATACAAATTTGGTACAGGTTAAATCACCATGTTTATTAGAGGTGGCCACAAATGAGAACACTGGTCATAATCCCCCTGAACTTTGGCGAGATTTGGATCTAGATCTGAATTTCAAAGCTTCAGGCCTCTTTGTATACAAAATCAGAATACCAATTATTTATTTAAAATCGTTTTGGATAGCAACTCTGTGTCTTCTCCTCATTTCTAGTCCTTATGTCTAGTGTTTGTGCATTTTCCTGTCCTTGGGCTCAGAAGGGGGACTGCATAGCTTGTAAACTCTTCAGCATAGGGGACCAGTCTTATGTATAAGAAAATCAGAGGAGATAGGGAAAGAATATAAGCAAGTTATACCTGTTACTTCAGCTTTTCTTTAGAAGTCTTTTTCAAGTTTCAGAGTTTGTACAGCTACCACAAGACAAAATAGACTAACAAGTCTAATGTAAACATTGCAAATGTTTGTTTCACTTGTTCGTCCATATTTCAGAGCAAATTGTTAAATGCATTTGACAGTGGATGTAATGTCCTGTTCCTTTAACTCTTTTTGTTTAAACATCAGGTTCCATTTGTGGAATATGAAACAATTCATAGCTCTAACTAATTAAAAATGGGTACGTTACTCCATACTATTTAGTTGTGCATCAGAGGCCAAGATAGACATTGCTTTCTTGTTGTTAGCCATTAGCTCAGGATTAATGAAACACATACTTAGAATTGACTAATATAAAAACTATCAATGAAAGGGGACCACTTTGTTTCAGATACTTCTCCAATGATCCAATAGGGTATGTCTTCATGCAAAGTTAACTCAGGTGACTGGCACCTGGATCTGAGCCCCTGGGTTAGCCTACCCCAGGTGTAAGCAGCCACATGGCAATGTCTGACTATATCCTCACTGGTGATGCGCTTTCTCATGTGCATTGCTAGAACTTCTGGGGGCTTCCATGAACTTCCATGGTTCTTTGTTTTGCAGTAACCTGAGCCACTCTGATTCTCTCCCATTGACTCGTGGGAGAACGTGTCTGTCCTTGTGGGGGCATGGGGAATTGTGGGAAGGCTTAGGAGGACTATAAATACTCAGGATTTTGCCTACATCCTCACCGCAAAAGGAGCATGTTACTAGCCTAAGTGAAAGCAGCACACAGGTTTTAAGCCATAACCCAAGCAGGGCTAGCTAGCCTGAGCTGAAAGTATTACTCGTTTCAGGTGAGTGGCTTTTGTGTGTGGGCTGGAGGGGGGATAGAGGTAACTCCGAGTCAGAGCCTGAGTTAACTCTTCAGTAAAGTAATTTGAAAGAAATTCTTTGTAGGCATTTTTCTTGATTGCTGTTTAAATTGTTTGATGGAAAAAATGACCTAACCTGAACATATGTGGGTTTTCTTAGTGAAATCCCCAGGACCACATATACCATCTCCATGGCCTGCCAGAATAGTTTTGCTATCTCACACCTCTGCCATGTGTGAAAGAAAGTCCCTGCTTCTCACCTCTCAGCAGGATTTGGTCTGTGACCCAGCAGATGTCATTTCAGTAGGGGCTCCAGGAAGCCCTATTGTATGTATTGATTTAAATGTAGCCTCTTACCTTCTGTGAATCACTTGACATTTGGAAAATACTTTAATCCTCTTGTGCCTGTCAAGAATCAACACTCCACTGGTTCTGAAGTGATGTCAGTCTGAGGCTGTTAGATTTTTGAATCTGTGTATTCATGTTGGACTGCTGAGTAGTGAGCATCCACATTCAGTCAAAAAATTGCACATAGAACTAGAAGGGGCCTCGAAAAGTCATCTAGTCCAGTCCCCTGCACTCATGGCAGAACTAAGTATTTTCTAGACCATTCCTGATAGGGGTTTTTCTAACCTGTTTTTAAAAATCTCCAAATGATGGAGATTCCACAACCATCATGGATAAAGGTGGCAGTCAGCATTGAGCAGCAAAGGGGAAGTACAAACCCCATGTTAAAATTCTGTACATTTCTAATCTGGTGGAGTTACGGACTATTCTCTCTGTTCAGGTTCTAGATCCCACTCACCACCATGGCATCAAAGTGTCCCTGAAGACTTTGTGTAACAACAGTGACTAATGTCTCTCAAGCAAAGTTCTTCTCCATTCCTTCTTGACATGGAGAGCCCAGTTACTTGAGACTCTCCTTTAACCAGCCAAGAAGGACAGGGATCTGCATCACAGCTAGTGGGTCACATCTTTTTAGAGTATCTGCTTTTTATAACTCCCATGGAGCACCTCATTTCTATACTGTCCAAAAACATGGCATAGTTGATATAACTGCTGCAAAGCAGCTGCAAAACCTGCTTGGATCAGAAACTGTTCTGAGGAACTGTAAAGTGTGGCGGGGATTCTTAGAAACTCTGTTAAAATTCTGCCAACAAAATGAAGGGAAGTTTGGGCTGAAACGCCTAAGCTGGACGGAGAGAGGACCTAACCCATCAGAATAGCTGTCTACCTGACTGCATCAAACTGCAGGTATTTTCAAAACCCTTCCTGAAATAGGATCTGTCCCTCTGATCTCCCCAAAGGTGTCTCATCTTCCATACGCTGACCCAACCAGTCACACAGCAGCTCATTCAGATTGCTAATGATAATATGAGGTAACGGATGTGCAGTGGCTGTGCATTATCAATTTGTAAACTCCGCTGTGTAATCTAGCCCTGTCCCCACACAGCTTAAGCGCACACATGCTCTCTTAACAAAACTCCAAAATGAAACGCTCCCCTGGGAGGAGGAGGAGGAGAGAACAAACATATGACAGGTGTTAGTCACAACACAGATGCTGCTGTGATGAGCGCAGTATGATACCTTATCTAGAATAGAACAGGGACTGGAACATGCTCAGTGCAGGCAGAATCTCTAGAGAATTTAGCTGTCAAACTCTAACAAATTATTGGGCATAGAGGAAATTAGGTCTTTCAGAGACTCAAAGCTTGGCCAAATTTGGGTGAATTTTCACTAGGATGACTAAAAGCACATCCCTGACACCAGTGTGACTCCCTTGCCAACTTCTGAGTGCTTGACTTTGCAACCTCAATAACATTATTTGAACCTTTTTTTGTGTGTAATAGCCCATCCTGCCACAATCTATTAGAAAATGTAATATGCCTTAACTGATTTCTAATTGGTATAGCTAGATTAGTATTTATTTATTACTGTGCAATGCGTAATCTGGAACCCACTGAAATGCAAACCTATTTCAAGAACAAAACTGCTGACTGTAGCCATTTGCTACCTGTCACAGGGGAAAGTAATATAGCCAGAATCCCCTTAGGTGTATGCCTATCAAAGGAAAGGTTAGCTTCCTGTGAACCAAATGATAAAATGCAGCCATAATGTAACTGCATGAAATAAAAACCTGTAAAACAATACGTTTTACCTTGTACCATAATTATGCACATTCATTACTGTAGGAGTGAATCACTCCCAAATCAGTTACTGGCAAAAGTATATGTTTTTTCAAAGAAAAATATTTCCCATGGATTTCCCCTTGGAAAGTATTTGTTGGGGTTTGTTCATGCATATATACATGCACGCACATATAAAGATATATAATATGGGGAGAGGCGCACGCAGGACTGGGCTTCTTCTAGCCATGCCTTTTTCCTTTTGGCAGCACCCACTTTTGTGGAGTGCTGCTGCAGGGTGCTCTCTTCATTGCACTGCACCAACCTGGAGCAGCAAAGAGGGACGATGCTGCTAATTTAGCCTAAATGATCCCTATTATTCTGTGTACCAGCTGAGCTCACATTTGTGTCATTCCTTGTGATGTTCTGTCAGGAAAGGACAATCAGGTTGTTTCCTAGTTAGAAATGGCTTTTTGCCATGTTGAGGTGCAATGAGGAAGGGTCTGAAAATTTCCCCCCTTAAATATCATTTTCTTTTGAACTAATTTCTTATGCTTGTGTGATCGGGGTCTCAGTGGGGCCAGCTGAGGTCACTCAGTTAGGATGAACTGCAAAGAGTGGGGCAGACAAACCCCAAAGCTGGTGGATATTCCAATACTTAGATTTACCAAGCCAGCATAAAACAGCTTCTTTATTACCTCACTGGTTGCCCAAAAACCAACACGACAGTTCCCTTAAAAAAGTGACCCAGTCTCAGGCCTGCATCCAGGTACCCAAGTCAAATATGATGAAGATTTCTGAAAATCATATATCATATAAAATAAAAGGTTCTACCAATCCCAAAGGATCGGACACATTACCTCCCAGGTTAGTGAATATTCCAGTTCTTACCCAAATACATGCATACAGCCAATTCTTATTAACTAAACTAAAATTTATTAAAAAAACAAAAGAGAGAGTATAGGCTAAAAGATCAATATACATACGGACATGAGTTCAGTTCTTGAGGTTTAGATTCACAGCAGAGATGGAGAGCTTTGTACCTACTAATTCAGAGATCAAAAGAGAATATTAACATTTAGATGAGTCTTGGGTGAAGTAATGTCATTGAGTTTTGTAGTTGCAAAGAGATCTTACAGAAATAGTTCATAGGTTATAGTCCAATGTCCAATATCATTGCAGTGTGTTCCAGCTTAGGACTGGGATCTTAGTCCTTATGGCTTACACTTCCCTCATATGAAGCCTCAAGCAGATCTGAGATGACAGAATCAGGACCCAAGGGTCTTTTTGCAGTGACCCATCCACTCCCAGTCTTTATTCAGGGCTAATTTGATGGTGTCCAGTTTGCAAATTAATTCCAGTTCTGCAGTTCTCATTGGAGTCTGTTTCTGAAGGTTTTTTGTTGAAGAATTGCCACTTTTAAGTCTGTTATTGAGTGTCCAGGGAGATTGAAGTGTTCTCCTACTGGTTTTTGAATGTTACAATTCTTGATGTCTGCTTTGTGTCCATTTATTCTTTTGTGTAGATGAAGTGGATTTTAGCCCACGAAAGCTTATGCCCAAATACATTTGTTAGTCTCTAAGGTGCCGCAAGGACTCCTGGTCTGTTTTTGCAGACTAACACGGCTACTGCTCTGAAATGTATTGTTTATTCACCCAGCAGGCTACACTACTCCATTCTCCCTTCCAGCACCTGCTGCCTGCTCCCAACTTCCTCTTAAAAAGGTTTTAATGATTTTATGTCCATTTGACCCTAGGCTCTGGCCTTGGGAAAACAAATCTGCTTAATTGGCTGGAACCAGTTAGGTGGGCGTTTCCCAATTAATAGTCCTCCATTGTTCTCCTAAGGACCCTTGGTATTCTCTGTGGAGGAATCTGATCTCTGTCATTGTTTTGTTTCATGTGTGTTTTTTCCCAAACAGTCTTAGAATCATAGAATATCAGGGTTGGAAGGGACCTCAGGAGGTCATCTAGTCCAACCCCCTGCTCAAAGCAGGACCAATCCCCAATTAAATCATCCCAGCCAGGGCTTTGTCAAGCCTGACCTTAAAAACTTCTAAGGAAGGAGATTCTACCACCTCCCTAGGTAACGCATTCCAGTGTTTCACCACCCTCCTAGTGAAAAAGTTTTTCCTAATATCCAACCTAAACCTCCCCCACTGCAACTTGAGACCATTACTCCTTGTCCTGTCATCTTCTACCACTGAGAATAGTCTAGAACCATCCTCTTTGGAACCACCTCTCAGGGAGTTGAAAGCAGCTGTCAAATCCCCCCTCATTCTTCTCTTCTGCAGACTAAACAATCCCAGTTCCCTCAGCCTCTCCTCATAAGTCATGTGTTCCAGACCCCTAATCATTTTTGTTGCCCTTCGCTGGACTCTCTCCAATTTATCCACATCCTTCTTGTAGTGTGGGGCCCAAAACTGGACACAGTACTCCAGATGAGGCCTCACCAATGTCGAATAGAGGGGAACGATCACGTCCCTCGATCTGCTCGCTGTGCCCCTACTTATACATCCCAAAATGCCATTGGCCTTCTTGGCAACAAGGGCACACTGCTGACTCATATCCAGCTTCTCGTCCACTGTAACCCCTAGGTCCTTTTCCGCAGAACTGCTGCCTAGCCATTCGGTCCCTAGTCTGTAGCTGTGCATTGGGTTCTTCCGTCCTAAGTGCAGGACCCTGCATTTATCCTTATTGAACCTCATCAGGTTTCTTTTGGCCCAATCCTCCAATTTGTCCAGGTCCCTCTGTATCCTATCTCTGCCCTCCAGCGTATCTACCACTCCTCCCAGTTTAGTATCATCCGCAAATTTGCTAAGAGTGCAATCCACACCATCCTCCAGATCATTTATGAAGATATTGAACAAAACCGGCCCCAGGACCGACCCCTGGGGCACTCCACTTGACACCGGCTGCCAACTAGACATGGAGCCATTGATCACTACCCATTGAGCCCGACAATCTAGCCAACTTTCTACCCACCTTATAGTACATTCATCCAGCCCATACTTCTTTAACTTGCTGACAAGAATACTGTGGGAGACCGTGTCAAAAGCTTTGCTAAAGTCAAGAAACAATACATCCACTGCTTTCCCTTCATCCACAGAATCAGTAATCTCATCATAGAAGGCGATTAGATTAGTCAGGCATGACCTTCCCTTGGTGAATCCATGCTGACTGTTCCTGATCACTTTACTCTCGTCTAAGTGCTTCAGGATTGATTCCTTGAGGACCTGCTCCATGATTTTTCCGGGGACTGAGGTGAGGCTGACCGGCCTGTAGTTCCCAGGATCCTCCTTCTTCCCTTTTTTAAAGATTGGCACTACATTAGCCTTTTTCCAGTCATCTGGGACTTCCCCCGTTCGCCACGAGTTTTCAAAGATAATGGCCAATGGCTCTGCAATCACATCCGCCAATTCCTTTAGCACTCTCGGATGCAACTCGTCCGGCCCCATGGACTTGTGCACGTCCAGCTTTTCTAAATAGTCCCTAACCACCTCTTTCTCCACAGAGGGCTGGTCACCTCCTCCCCATGCTGCGATGCCCAGCGCAGCAGTCTGGGAGCTGACCTTGTTCGTGAAGACAGAGGCAAAAAAAGCATTGAGCACATTAGCTTTTTCCACATCCTCTGTCACTAGGTTGCCTCCCTCATTCAGTAAGGGGCCCACACTTTCCTTGACTTTCTTCTTGTTGCTAACATATCTGAAGAAACCCTTCTTGTTACTCTTAACATCTCTTGCTAGCTGCAACTCCAGGTGCGATTTGACCTTCCTGATTTCATTCCTACATGCCCGAGCAATATTTTTATACTCTTCCCTGGTCATATGTCCAACCTTCCACTTCTTGTAAGCTTCTTTTTTATGTTTAAGATCCGCTAGGATTTCACCATTAAGCCAAGCTGGTCGCCTGCCATATTTACTATTCTTTCGACTCATCGGGATGGTTTGTCCCTGTAACCTCAACAGGGATTCCTTGAAATACAGCCAGCTCTCCTGGACTCCTTTCCCCTTCATGTTAGTCCCCCAGGGGATCTTACCCGTCTGCTCCCTGAGGGAGTCAAAGTCTGCTTTCCTGAAGTCCAGGGTCCGTATCCTGCTGTTTACCTTTCTTCCCTGTGTCAGGATCCTGAACTCGACCATCTCATGGTCACTGCCTCCCAGATTCCCATCCACTTTTGCTTCCCCCACTAATTCTTCCCTGTTTGTGAGCAGGAGGTCAAGAAAAGCTCCCCCCCTAGTTGGCTCGTCTAGCACTTGCACCAGGAAATTGTCCCCTACGCTTTCCAAAAACTTCCTGGATTGTCTATGCACCGCTGTATTGCTCTCCCAGCAAATATCAGGGAAATTAAAGTCACCCATGAGAACCAGGGCGTGCGATCTAGTAGCTTCTGCGAGTTGCCGGAAGAAAGCCTCATCCACCTCATCCCCCTGATCTGGTGGTCTATAGCAGACTCCCACCACTACATCACTCTTGTTGCTCACACTTCTAAACTTAATCCAGAGACACTCAGGTTTTTCTGCAGTTTCGTACCGGAGCTCTGAGCAGTCATACTGCTCCCTTACATACAGTGCTACTCCCCCACCTTTTCTGCCCTGCCTGTCCTTCCTGAACAGTTTATAACCATCCATGACAGTACTCCAGTCATGTGAGTTATCCCACCAAGTCTCTGTTATTCCAATCACGTCATAATTCCCTGACATCACCAGGACCTCCAGTTCTCCCTGCTTGTTTCCAAGGCTTTGTGCATTCGTATATAAGCACTTGAGATAACTTGCTGATCGCCCCTCATTCTCAGTATGAGGCAGGAGCCCTCCCCTCACAGACGTTCCTGCCTGTCCTTCCTCCCGGTATCCCGTTTTCCCACTTACCTCAGGGCTTTGGTCTCCTTCCCCCGGTGAACCTAGTTTAAAGCCCTCCTTACTAGGTTAGCCAGCCTGCTCGCAAAGATGCTCTTCCCTCTCTTCGTAAGATGGAGCCCGTCTCTGCCCAGCACTCCTCCTTCATGGAACACCATCCCATGGTCAAAGAATCCAAAGCCTTCTCTCCGACACCACCTGCGTAGCCATTCGTTGACTTCCACGATTCGACGGTCCCTGCCCTGGCCTTTTCCTTCCACGGGGAGGATGGACGAGAACACCACTTGCGCCTCAAACTCCTTTATCCTTCTTCCCAGAGCCACGTAGTCCGCAGTGATCCGCTCAAGGTCATTCTTGGCAGTATCATTGGTGCCCACGTGGAGAAGCAGGAAGGGGTAGCGATCCGAGGGCTTGATTTTAACTTCTTTGATTTAACTCCATGCATTCATACAGAATAATACCAAGCAGATAAACTGATGTGCATATAATAATCATAAGAATATTGTAGAGATCTCCCTCATTCTCTGCTATTAGCCTTCTACATATCATAGGCAAATGGTAATTCTGGTAATGTTAAATGGCTGCTGTCTGATAATCACGTTTCCTTGAAAATTCTAGTGACACATAAGATAACGGAAAGATGGTAATGAAAACGCTCTTTTTTCCCAGTGTTCTGTGTGGTGTTTTGTTTTTTAAACTCTGTGCAGTTTCTGGGTAGTCAGTGTTACTGGGTTCCCCTACATTGTCTCTCTCTTGCTGAGAAGACCCTTATAAATATCACCAGAGCTGGAATAATCTGTATAAAAACTGTTTTTAAAGAATTAAAAAATATACATATACTGAAAACAGACTGATCCAGATTCAGCAACGTACTGAATGAGGTGCCTAACTTAAATGACTGTAGTGGGACCACTTACATGCTTTAGGTTAGGTTAGGTATATGCTTAAGGAATTTGTTGAATCAGGGCCACCATTTGAACAGTGCTCAAACAGGAACTGCAATGTTTTAAATGAGTCCATTTAAAAAAAGTCAAGTTGACACTGCCCTTTTGATTTTGCCCCATAATAGTTTTGTTCCAACTCTCCAAATCCATTTGATTATTTAAGTGATAAGGCTCAACTTCAACTTACTAGCCCTGTATCCACCTGCTAAAGATTGACAGAGATGGTTAAATGCCCCAGAAGTAATGGTGGCAGTGTTTGTTTTAATAGGTTTTTGCAAATATGTTTTCAACTGACTTAGGTACTTCAGGCTGAAAGACGAGCACTTGAAATGTTTATTTAAGCATGCGTTGAAGTATCCCATTGACATAAGATTACTTCCGATCAGTTTATCTGATCTCTAGAGATGATTGTGAAATAATCAGTGGATTTAAACAGCTCTGGTATGGTTTTGGATCTACTGACAAGTTTAACAAATATCACCCCTTTGACCTGCCCCTTCCATAGGGTTTAGATACCATGGCACCTTAGAAGCATCCAAGCTAGATTTACCTATGCCTTTTAGCACAAGAGTCTCTTGCAGTTGTATTCTTGCCACTACGAATCACTGACTAGGGGTAAAAATGTTAAAAGTGGCTAAGTGACCTAGGTTCCTAAATGCTTCAATCACTTGTCAAAATGGAATGTAGGCTCCTAAGGGCCAGATTTTCAAAGGTATTTAGATGCCTGAAGATGCAGATAGAGGCCTAGTGGGACACAAACATCAGAAACACATAAGCAGGTTAGGTGACTAAGTCCTATTTGAACCTGTCCAAAGTTTAGGGATATTTGGTTCAGTGCAGTGTTTGGGATTTTTCTTTCTTTGTATATTGTGCATAGAGATGCGGGAAAAGTATTCCCACTGAGTCATTATTACTGATAGAATTTAATTAGAAAGTTATCTGATTCTGGGCCTTTCCCTGACAATGGCACCTTCTGCCTTGAGTATACTGTACTTCATAATAGCAATGCCACAAAGTGGTAGGAGACTCGCACAACTAATTCACATAGCAAGAGTAATTCAGCTCTCTTTAAAGAAGAAGATAGATCATCATATAACCAGAACATAAAAAGAAGTGGACCAAAGCTAACCCAGAAGAGAGAGGATAATCGAGGATTTGCTGTGTCCAGATTCAAGGAGAGTATTGGGAATCTATTACCTCTTGGGTGAAACAAATAAAAGGATCTAATCAAATCATTTCTACAGAAAAGCATGCATGTTGAATTCTGAACCATTCTGTTAGTAATGTTTATGAGGGTGGCCATTTGTGGCCAGGCACAGAAAGTACATACAGAAAATTAAACATGTTTTTGCAATTCTGCATGAACATGATATTTAAAAATCAAGCCCTGCTTATCCTAAACCATGCTCTGACGGCCTTTGGTGTGGTCTTTTAGAGATGTCAGAGCTGTACACCAACTCCCAACCAAATTCAAACCACGAAAAGAAATAAACTAAGACATATTGATTATGAGTTTGTTACTTAACTTCCAACAACACAACACTCCCCTGCTGTTTTCCAATCTCTTTTTGTAGGGATATTTTATGCTACAAAGCAGTAATGTGATAGAGTGGCTCATAGGAGCACTGCATTAAGCTTCTACCACTCAGTCCTTCTTTGGTGGACTTCAACCCCTCTCTGGATGCTGCTTAGTTATCTATGCCAGAGACAACTCATCCCTGGGTCTCCTAAGAATCCTGCAAAAATTTTGCCCTTGGAATTGACCAGATTGCACAAAGTGCAGGGATTTTTCCAAACTTTTCTCAGAGGGAGTGGATCCTCTGAATTCCCCACATGTTCTTTATCTCAATCCCAAACTTCCAGCTACACAAGTTGGATGCTTGTCAAAATTTACCAGCAAACTCAGTACAGCTCTCGGGGATGCACTGAAGCTATTTCCAGGAGTTTGTTACCCAGTGGTGCAGCCTCTTGCCTTATTGTGGGTGTAAGAAAGCATTTTTCTTTAAATAAATGGATGGACTCTCTAGTCTTCACTCCTTTCTGCAGCATCTGCCAACCTGATACATAGCATATACTGCAGGCTACATTCAAGGATTTGTTTGGGAGACTAGCAGGGTGCCATCCCTGAGCCTGGCCCCTTGTGGCACAGCATGGCCCTGAAGCCACCCCACCCTCAGCTCCCCCGTGGTTGTTGCAATAATTTGCTCACAAGCCAAAATACTTCCAGAGAGGGGTTGAAGCCAGGATTTAGGTGGGAAGGCTATGACAGATACAGAGGCAGCAGTGGGAGTGACCCATGTAGTGGAAGACACAATGAAGATGACTGTATGTGGAAGCTGTGGTATGTACATGATCCTGGAGGGGGTATCTGGTAAGAGTTTTGTCTGCATGAAATGCTGTCTGATAGAGCTGATGGAGGAAAAGATCCGAGGATTGGAGATGGAGGTGGAAAGTCTGGTTGAGTTTAGAAGGAGGTTTGAGCAGATTATGGAGCAAAGACATGAGGTAGCCGAAAGGAAAAGCTCAGACTTGTAGATGGAAGCAGGACTGAGGAATTCTGAGGGAAGACTGCTGAGTGAGGAAAGTGGACAGTGGAAGCATGTGACTAAAAGAACCAGGCAGAGGAAAAGACGGGCTAGTGAAGGAGAAATAGAGCTCAAGAATAGGTTTGCAGAGTTGGAAAATGAAGAAGGGGCTCAGCAGGTGGTCACTGAAGGTGGAAGGGCAAGGAAGAAGAGAAGAGCAGCTAGTCCTATAGGAAAACGGGAAGAGTCAATGGAGACTACACCCAATATGAGTCCCAGAAGGATATAGGATGGGTTGAAGAGGATTACAAGGGAGAATAGGAATAGAAAGAACTTGGGAACAGGGGATAGACTGGAGAATAGCACCGTCACCAGCAAAAGGCAGGTCTACGTGATCGGGGACTCCTTATTGAGAAGAATAGACAGGCCTGTTACCAGAGCTGATCCAGAGAATAGAAGGGTGTGCTGTCTTCCAGGTGCTAAGATACGGGATGTAGACCTGAGGTTGAAAAGGATCCTAAAGGGAGCGGGAAAGAATCCCCTAATTATCCTTCATGTGGGAACAAATGATACCGGTAGATTCTCGCTGGAACGTATCAAGGGAGACTATGCTAGGCTGGGGAAGACGCTTAAGGAAATCGAGGCTCAGGTGATCTTTAGTGGGATTCTGCCTGTTCCTAGAGAAGGGCAAAAAAGGTGTGACAAGATTATGACTATCAACAGATGGCTCAGGCAGTGGTGCTATAAGGAGGGCTTTGGGATGTATGGCCACTGGGAGGCATTCATGGACAGAGGACAGTTCTCTCGGGATGGACTTCATCTGAGTAGGGAAGAAAATAGATTTCTAGGATGGAGGTTGGCACAACTGATTAAGAGAGCTTTAAACTAGGAATTCGGGGGAGATGGTTGGGATATGTCCAGGTAATCTCCACGCCGGATTTTAGCATTGAGAGGGAGGAAAACAAAGTAAGAAAGGATACAGCTGTGGGTAGGAAAATGGACATAAGGAGGAAGGGCAGTGTGGATTCCAGTCTAATAGGTCATACTGGCTGTAGAATGACCGTGCCTAATCGGGTACAGAATGTGAACAAGGCCAAACAGCAAAAATTAAGATGTTTGTAAACCAATGCGAGGAGCTTAGGTAACAAAATGGAGGAACTAGAGCTACTGGTGCAGGAAGTGAAACCAGATATTCTAGGGATAACAGAAACATGGTGGAATAGTAGTCATGACTGGATAACAGGTATTGAAGGGTATGTGCTGTTTAGGAAAGACAGAAATAAAGGTAAAGGTGGTGGAGTAGCATTGTATATCAATGATGAGGTAGAATGTAAAGAAATAAGAAGCGATGGAATGGATAAGACAGAGTCTGTCTGGGCAAAAATCACATTGGGGAAGAAAACTACTAGAGCCTCCCCTGTGATAGCGCTTGGGGTGTGTTATAGACCGCCAGGATCTAATTTAGATGTGGATAGAGCCCTCTTTAATGTTTTTAATGAAGTAAATACTAATGGAAACTGCGTGATCATGGGAGACTGTAACTTCCCAGATATAGACTGGAGGACGAGTGCTAGTAATAATAATAGGGCTCAGATTTTCCTAGATGCGATAGCTGATGGATTCCTTCATTAAGTAGTTGCTGAACCGACTAGAGGGGATGCCATTTTAGATTTGGTTTTGGTGAGTAGTGAGGACCTCATAGAAGAAATGGTTGTAGGGGACAATCTTGGTTCAAGTGATCATGAGCTAATTCAGTTCAAACTGAACAGAAGGATAAACAAAAATAAATCTGCAACTAGGGTTTTTGATTTCAAAAGGGCTGACTTGCAAAAATTAAGGAAATTATTTAGGGAAGTGGATTGGACTGAAGAATTTGTGGATCTAAAGGCAGAGGAGGCCTGGGATTACTTTAAGTCAAAGCTGCAGAAGCGATCGGAAGCCTGCATCCCAAGAAAGGGGAAAAATTCATAGGCAGGAGTTGTAGACCAAGCTGGATGAGCAAGCATCTCAGAGAGGTGATTAGGAAAAAGCAGAAAGCATATAGGGAGTGGAAGATGGGAGGGATCAGCAAGAAAAGCTACCTTATTGAGGTCAGAACATGTAGGGATAAAGTGAGACAGGCTAAAAGTCAAGTAGAGTTGGACCTTGCAAAGGGAATTAAAACCAATAGTAAAAGGTTCTATAGCCATATAAATAAGAAGAAAACAAAGAAAGAAGAAGTGGGACTGCTAAACACTGAGAATGGAGTGGAGGTTAAGGATAATCTAGACATGGCCCAATATCTAAACAAATACCTTGCCTCAGTCTTTAATAAGGCTAATGAGGATCTTAGGGATAATGATAGCATGATAAATGGGAATGAAGATATGAAGGTAGATATTACCATATCTGAGGTAGAAGCGAAATTTGAACAGCTTAATGGGACTAAATCAGGGTGCCCAGATGATCTTCATCCAAGAATATTAAAGGAATTGGCACATGAAATTGCAAGCCCATTAGCAAGAATTTTTAAGGAATCTGTAAACTCAGGGGTTGTACCGTATGAATGGAGAATTGCTAACATAGTTCCTATTTTTAAGAAAGGGAAAAAAAGTGATCCAGGTAACTACAGGCCTGTTAATTTGACACCTGTAGAATGTAAGGTCTTGGAAAAAATTTTGAAGGAGTAAGTAGTTAAGGACATTGAGGTCAATGGTAAATGGGACAAAATACAACATGGTTTTACAAAAGGTAGATTGTGCCAAACCAACTTGATCTCCTTCTTTGAGAAAGTAACAGATTTTTTAGACAAAGGAAATGCAGTGGATCTAATTTACCTCGATTTCAGTAAGGCGTTTGATACCGTGCCACATGGGGAATTATTAGTTAAATTGAAAAGATGGGGATCAATATGAAAATTGAAAGGTGGATAAGGAATTGGTTAACAGGGAGGCTACAGCAGGTCATACTGAAAGGTGAACTGTCAGGCTGGAGGGAGGTTACCAGTGGAGTTCCTCAGCGATCAGTTTTGGGACCAATCTTATTTAATATTTTCATTACTGACCTCAGCACAAAAAGTGGGAGTGTGCTAATAAAGTTTGTGGATGATACAAAGCTAGGAGGTATTGCCAATTTAGAGAAAGACCGGGATATCATACAGGAAGATCTGGATGACCTTGTAAACTGGAGTAATAGTAATAGGATGAAATTTAATAGTGAGAAGTGTAAGGTCATGCATTTAGGGATTAATAGCAAGAATTTTAGTTATAAGCTGGGGACGCATCAATTAGAAGTAACGGAGGAGGAGAAGGACCTTGGAGTATTGGTTGATCACAGGATGACTATGAGCCGCCAATGTGATATGGCCGTGAAAAAAGCTAATGCGGTCTTGGGATGCATCAGGCGAGGTATTTCCAGTAGAGATAAGGAGGTTTTAGTACCATTATACAAGGCACTGGTGAGATCTCACCTGGAATACTGTGTGCAGTTCTGGTCTCCCATGTTTAAGAAGGATGAATTCAAACTGGAACAGGTACAGAGAAGGGCTACTAGGATGATCCAAGGAATGGAAAACTTGTCTTATGAAAGGAGACTCAAGGAGCTTGGCTTGTTTAGCCTAACCAAAAGAAGGTTGAGGGGAGATATGATTGCTCTCTATAAATGTATCAGAGGGATAAATACCTGGGAGGGAGAGGAATTATTTAAGCTTAGTACCAATGTGGACACAAGAACAAATGGATATAAACTGGTCATCGGGAAGTTTAGACTTGAAATTAGATGAAGGTTTCTAACCATCAGAGGAGTGAAGTTTTGGAATAGCCTTCCAAGGGAAGCAGTGGGGGCAAAAGACCTATCTGGCTTTAAGATTAAACTCGATAAGTTTATGGAGGAGATGGTATGATGGGATAACATGATTTTGGCAATTAATTGATCTTTAAATATTCATGATAAATAGGCCCAATGGCCTGGGATGGGATGTTAGATGGGGTGGGATCTGAGTTACTACAGAGAATTCTTTCCTGGGTATCTAGCTGGTGAATCTTGCCCATATGCTCAGGGTTCAGCTGATCACCGTATTTGGGGTCGGGAAGGAATTTTCCTCCAGGGCAGATTGGAAGAGGCCCTGGAGGTTTTTCACCTTTCTCTGTAGCATGGGGCATGGGTCACTTGCTGGAGGATTCTCTGCTCCTTGAAGTCTTTAAACCATGATTTGAGGACTTCAATACTCAGACACAGGTGAGAGGTTTATCACAGGAGCAGGTGGGTGAGATTCTGTGGCCTGCATTGTGCAGGAGGTCGGACTAGATGATCATAATGGTCCCTTCTGACCTTAATATCTATGTATCTACTTAAAGTAAGTTCCCCCTTTATGAGGTCTTATTTGCTAAGTCTTTTCAGAATACAGACTCTTTGGCCCTCAGTCCCAAGGTACCTTCTCCATGCTTCTGGGGCCCCAAAGACCTCCTTCTTGAGGCCTGTGCTGTGATTCTGCAAGATTTTGCTCCTTGGTTCAGGGCCCCGACAGCCTTCCTTCTTGCAGTCTCCTTTCTTTGTCTTTCAGGAGGCTTCTCATTTGTCTCCAAGGGTGGACTGATTTAACCACACGACCTTCCTGTCAGGTGACTACACTAATTTTCCCTATCTGGGGAGGAGAGATGAATGAATCATGTGCAGGGATGGACCCATTACCCCTTAAAGAAGCCAATCACTCTTTGACAGAGACCTTCGTTAAAATATTGGCAGTTCTTGAGTTTGAGGGTGGGCATATAACAGCGGGGCTGTTGGCTTTTACCTGTTCCAAAGGGCCTGAAACTTTATCACTGGATGGGGGCACATCTTGTAGCAGGATTGTCATGTGGATCACTTCCCCTCCCACTTTAAGAGCCGGAAAGGAGGAGGAAAAGGAGTCAGCAACATGTGACTAGCCAGGTCTCCATGGCTCATCAACAAATGTCCATGTTTTTTGGGGCCACCAGTGGAGAACCTCTGATCTCTTGGATGGCTCTGCTAAGTGCAGTTATGGGCTATTGCTACTGGTATGCCTGCAGGCAGTTTCTCTCCTGCCTCACAATGCACTCAAGGCAGGCACCATAGTGTACATCCTGTTGTTGCCTATTGCTTAATCTGTGCCTCCCTAAAAACTGACTCTAGCAACAACTTGACCCATGCTTCTCAAAAACCAAGAGTCTAATTCACAAAAGTGATTTGGCAATTGCTAGACATGAACACGTACAGAAACAAATTTGTTGAGAGGCAGAACAATTTTATTCACAATTTAAAAAATAAAATATAGAATAAATATTTATCCACAAAATACATATACCGGTAAAATGTAATATAATTAAGTTAACTTCACAAAATAAGTTTCTCTTATCTCAGTGAGCTGAGCACTCATATTATTTCATATTGTCCTAGGAAAATACATAAATTTTCAAAGTGATTTAATGTTTATGAAAGTTGTTGAGCTGATGGCTTAGGAGACTGAAGTCCTCCATTTCCCCATAGAATCGGTGGAGTGCAAGCTTTCCCCCACCCAGCTTCGGCATTCCATCTCTTTCCTGGAAGACCTCCTCTGGTGTGGAGGAGGGAGTTCAGTCCTGATGGCTCATTCAGTCCCTGGCTTCTCTGCAGAGACTTCTGCCAACAGTTGGTCCAGAGGTGGTAAGTTTTATAAGGTGGCAGGTGTACTTTAACACACAGTCTGTACCTAATCTCCATCAATGGATGCTGTTGCACCAAGTTCAACATCTAATGTAGTCAAATCTTCTTGATAAGATGCTGCAACAAGCTGAGTGCTGTCTACACCAATACCTAAATCATTGCTAACCGCTGTGCTTTTTTACTCTTTGCTGATCGTTGTACAAAATAAGCTCTACAGCCAAGTCTAGAGAGACCACCAAACAAACAGCAGGTGAAAATGAATTTTGCTAGTTATCCTAAGTTCATTTCAAACCAGTGACTAAGGCCAAATCTACAGTAGAAAAGTTTTGCCAGTATAGCCATGCCGACTAACCCTCCTAATGTAGACACAGCTTGTATCAGCAAAAGAGTGCTTTAACCAGTATAGCTTATGCCAGTTCCCTGAGCAAAATAAGTTATACCAGAAAAAGCACTTTTACGCTGGTATAACTTCATCTTTATTTTTGGGCTTCTTGCTTTCCTTGCTTTACCACCGTCCATGACTTTTCCAGGTAAGCTGTCTATCAAAGATGTTTAAAGAGAGGAGCTTGGTGGTATTATATAGTCATATAGCAATGCCACCTGTGAAAAGATTACTTTGAATCTGGTTTATGACACAAGTGTACCTGATTTTAGTGATGTCACCAAATATGGTTGTCCACGTCATACACTATATACTTGTCACTACGTGTGCTTGTCCACATCATAAAACCACCACAGAGCTTGCTATGGTTGTTGATATCTGCTTCGGCGATTCCTTGAGTTGGCATGGGGTGTGCCGGTCATTGTCAAAGCAGGTTGGCAGAGTTATGTGGGAAAAGCACACTGAATAGGATAGTCAGACTCATGATAAATTCCATCCCTTCCACTATTATTTTTCACCCTGTAAGCTTCTGGGGTGATATCCAGGCTTCAGAAGCACGACTACAGCAGCCATGTATATGGGGAATCAGGAATTCTGGCCTTCTAATCCCAGTTCTGACAACGACTCCTTCTGTAGTTTTGGACAAACCACCTAACCTCTTTTCCTAAATTTCTCCATGTATGAAATGTGGCTCTTTTAATTTTTTTATCTACCTCACAGCAGTGTCAGAAAACTTACTTAATGGCAAAATACTGCTGACCTTACCCATTTGGCAATCCTGTTGACTCCAATGGGATTATTCATATGACTCAAGCAGGATTTGGCCCAGTTATTGGAACCTGAGTTGAAGATGAAAAGCACCAAATAAGTGCTAAAATAATACTAATACTGATAATAAATAGCAAGAAATAGGTACAAAGGCAGTTTCACCCAGAACTTGCATCCTGAATAAAAGACATTGTGCAAGTCATTGAATTGCTTGTGCACAAAATAGAGGGCACTGTACAGTATAGTTGGGTATTGGTCCTGCTTTGAGCAGGGGGTTGGACTAGATGACCTCCTGAGGTCCCTTCCAACCCTGGTATTCTGTGATTCTATGATCTTCATTTGGGGTTTTGTTGATATAAAAATATTGCAAAAAATCACACCCCTAACTGACATTGCTATACAGCAGTGGTGGGCAGCCTGCAGCCCATGGACTGCACGCAGGTTTGTTTACATTGACCATCTGCAGGCACAGCTGCCCGCAGCTCCCAGTGGCCGTGGTTTGCTGTTCCCAGCCAATGGGAGCGGCGGGAAGCAGCGAAGGCTGTACGGATGTGCTGGCTGCCGCTTCCCACAAGTTGCCACCACTACTATACAGGCACAGGTTGCCCACCACTACTATAGTGACAGGTTTCAGAGTAACAGCCGTGTTAGTCTGTATTCGCAAAAAGAAAAGGAGGACTTGTGGCACCTTAGAGACTAACCAATTTATTTGAGCATAAGCTTTCGTGAGATGAAGTGAGCTGTAGCTCACGAAAGCTTATGCTCAAATAAATTGGTTAGTCTCTAAGGTGCCACAAGTCCTCCTTTTCTTTTCACTACTATAGTGGCACATGTTTCTAATGTAGGCTTGGCCTTAAACTTGAAAGGTTCACCATCCCCTACATTCGGTCCCCTCATGAAATATATCCCCATAAATAGATAATCTTTGCAAGATTAAAATGCAAAGGAAGTATATTTATACCACATCTTATCATCATCATCACTGTATATGACTCAAACTTTATACCTTAGTTTACATAACACAAGTTCATGCAGTAGTTCTCATAATAAGATAAGTCGTATAAATATAATTCGTCTGTGAATGTGTATATAATATTCAAACATACTTTATACTGCATTTGTGGACATCTCTAAGCCACTTTTACACCAGTTACATTATTGTTTCTATCCTGACGAATGCTCTTCAAAATACCAGGAAAGCAAAAATACTTTAGACACAGTAGTCCAGATTCATCCTCTGTGTATCTGTGCTGAAATCACAATTATACCAAGGTGAGTTTGACCCATTAGATGAGATAAAACAGGTATTCTGAGCTGGGACATGGGAATATACCACACTGGCATTTCTGTTTCTGCAGCATTAAAATTCCATTTAAAAACAAAAATTACATTCTTGGTCCCGATGGTTGCAAAGGTAATATTCCAAACACAAATCAGTACAGTGCCTGAGGAGGCGATAATATACACATCTCCTACGTCTTCAGACAGAGAAAGAATAACTCTAAAAGAAATATGAATGTCCCCTGTTCATTTAAATTTGTGTTGACTGTAGAATCTAATAACATCACTCTCAATGTTTTGCTGTTAGGTATTGTGTTTTGATGAAATGTTCTAGTTGGTTTATGAATTTACTCACAGTCACATTTTCTGTATCACAACTTTCCTGCAAAATGAACCAAAAATTGGAAATTACCTAATAAATACTTAACAGTTATAGTTCTTTATATCTTGAAAACATTGGACAAACATTCACGAGTCCTTGCAGACCCTGCAGTCATGTACGTACGCGCATAAGTACAGCAGAGCCCCGTTTATTCGATCTAATTGGGACAGGGGCCAGATTAGATCATCAAAAATTTGGATAACCTGGAGAATGGGCAAAAAGCTTTCTAGTTGTTATTTTAAGGTGCAGAGTTGCTTTTAAACTAGTTGACTCCTCCCAGAAAAACATTAAAACATAATTACAGTATTTATTTATTTACAGTATGCATGAACCAGTACTCCTAGTAAAGAGTACAGTACCAGTTTTTAAAAATGCAGCAATGATCATTTTAACTTGCAACAACAGCAATCCTGTACTGTTTTTGAGTTGCTTGAGTTTATCATTGCTGCATTTTTAAAAACTAGTACTGTAGATGTAATAGTTCATATACGCTGTAAGTGAAGGGGGGGTGCGCTAGGTTTTATTGCTTTGTAACGATCCCGTGTATGCACTTTGTTAATACAGGGAGCCGGATAGTGGCTAGTCGGATAAACGTGGCTCTTCTATACTGTACTATGATCCCTTTCTGCGGAGGGGTCAAACTGAAATGTAGAAAAAGGGGGACAGAAACACAGTCAGACAGAGTAGCAGAAAGAGAGAACTGGAATTCATGAACTGCTTTAAACTTTCAGTAGAAAGAGATGAAGAACAGATAAAAGAGAAAAGACAACTAAATATTTGGTCTGACTACAACAAACTACATTGAGATCAGCTGAAGCTGGAGTCATGAGATGTTTAGTGGCTTGTCCATGCTACAGCAATCACAATGCAGAGTCAAAATTTGCCATCTCATTTTAAGCAGAAGTCCCCATTCAACACAGCTTAAAAAACAATGGTATGGTATGACCCCTAGAAGTTCCTGATCAATCCATTAAATTATGCTGCCTATGAAGAATGTGTGATCTCTGGAAGAATAAACATAGCGAGGAAATAAAAAGCTACCTGTGTTTTCATGTTCTTTTGAAGTGATGTTTTTAGCATTTTGAGGTTGAGAAAAAAATTTGAGAATTTTTGCATTCCAGGATATTTTTCCAGGCAGTCTATCCCTTCAAAGATTGTGCTGACACAATCTGCAATCTGAGAAAAAAAAGTTAAAGGAAAAGGATGTTTATTCAAAATGAGATTCAAGAATTGTCAGCTGTTAAATGGAAATGTGTGGTTAAAAAAATATTGACTTAGGTTTCACACAGCAGGGTGACAAATGGATTGTGAAACTGGCTCTGATATTTAATGGCCTGATTTTCAAGTAATTTAGGCAACCAATTGCATACCTAACTTATATGTATATGTACCAAGACTGCAGGCACACATTAAGTACAATGTGCAAATGGCTGATCTGGCATGCATGATTTTTTGTAATTTCTTAAGCAAATTAGGTGCATGATTGCTTGAAAACAGGGTCCTCACTGCGTTAAGGTCAGATGAAATAAAGCAGCTACCTCGGTTTCCACCACAGGAGGTTATGGCCTTGTGGCTGCAGTTTCAATGTAAGGCTCTTCACATATTTGCAATTGAAACTGACTGATAAAATATTACATTGAGTGAGAGAGGAATTAAATTCTCTTGAAATTAATCAGTACTATGGAAGTAACAACATTACATACAGAAAACTTTTTAGGAACATTTTACAAATGTGTTTAAACCAAATGTCTACTACTTGGGGGAAAATGTTAATATCTAATAAGCATACACCCTAATATCTCATTTTTTTTACAATTACTTTATTAAACACTCTTATGGATGTCACTATAACACTAGCTAAACAGTGTTAAAACTACACTAAACATTTTGAGGCTCTGTCGTTTTGTGAATTTTACCGAGAATGTATTTGTGTGTGCAGAACATATACACATATGTAGGAAATGCAGAACATATACACATATGTAGGGAATGTGCTGACATTTTAATCCTTATTTCCCTTTTTGTTTGCCTTTTACTGTGATAAGTATTTTATAATGTGGTTGACTTCTTGGACCTGGATCAAAGCATCGACTCATTTAAACATGTCACTTCAGAAAATCAATTCTATTCAAAATGTGTGTATGTATATGTAAAATATAAAAACAAACTGTTCACTGTCCTTGCTTTCCTTTCATATCACAAAATATTTTTCTTTGAATTAATGTTTATTCAAGGTTTATTTGGAGCAAGTGCTTTTTAATTTCATGGTAACTAATATAATAACTGCTTTAAAAAGGCAAATATTCATTTGAAAATTAAATTGAAAGAACAATCCGTTTTTCTAAACTACTGGCTGCACAATTTTAGGACATTACAACTTAGTAATGTGTACTCTTCTAGTATCATGAAGCTCGTTTTAATCAAATTTTTACTTACATTTTGATGAACTGGGGTTGGTATCCTGACACTCTGAAAGAGAAAATAGCAATTAAAGTCTTCAAATACTGTTTTCATAACACTTATAAAAGATGTGGCATAGTATTAGTAAGTTGGTTAACATCTTCACATCTCAGTAAAAAGTAAATACAACACGGATAAAAATGACTGCATGTATCAATTCTCAGAAAGGTTTAAGTTGACAGTTACCTGATCTTCTTTCATTAAATTTTTAATCATTTTTGTTGATTTCAGAATTTCTCGAACTGTAATAGAGTCAGGAGCAGCATAGATACTCAAAGCTAGCAAAAGAAAATATACATTCAACGTCATTGTTCTGAAATGCTCAAAGAGGGTCTGCAAACGCATACTCCTGGACTTATACACTACCATTTTATGGTTTCTCTTTAAGGAAATGAATAATTTCTCTTGATTTTTGAGGTTGATAAAACAATCATTGTGTGGGACTTTTTGAAACAAAATATTTCCAGTAAATTTTTTTTCACCTTCATCTCACTCCTTACTCAAGTAAAACCTCCAAGGAGGTGAGTAACAAAAAATGTCAGGAGCTGGATCTTTGTTCTACATATTATCATTTAAATAAATAATAACCTGACCTGTTGTTGAACTGCTGCCACTCTGATTAATTTCCCAAAACACAAAGCCAGCCCATTCAGTAATGAGCAGAAGAACGCAATAGTTTTGATATGTAAAGAGGCTGTGCTAAAAAGGAGTTTTATGCAAAACACGTGGAATGTTGCCCAGAAAAAAAAAGTAAGGTGGCAAAAGCCATTTGTGAGAGTTTTGCAAAATTCTATTAGAATATCAAAAAATCCACAAAATCTCACATTATTTTACAAAAATTAACTTACAGCCCAGAAGTTGGAAGAGGCAGGAAAATATGAAAACTCAAAGAGGCTGCACTCTGTGTGGTGAAGAAGCAAAGTGAAATTCAGATATATAGTGCTTTCCATCTCAGGACTGATCTGTCTGTCTCCTTCATAAATCTCCAGCAACTGTACGAACTAGGCCAATTGGACATTCTCCCAGTGTAGGGCAATCCCCAAGGTGGTGGTAATTCAACAGATGCAGCTTTGTGCTCTGCCCATTCTCTTTGCTCCAGTGTATTTATCTATTTTAGGTACTTATGTGGCCACTACCACAATCTATTTAATGTTGTTACCCTCACAACACCATTGTGAGGTAAGGCAGTGTTGTTATTCCCACTATACAGATGGGAAACTAAGGCACAGAGAGGATAGGTGATTTGCCCAAGGTCACACAAGAAGCTTGTGGAGGAGCATGGATTTGAACCCTGATCTCCCTAGGCCTGTGCCCTAGCCACTGGACTGTCCTTCTCTAGGGAATATGTAGAGGGTACTCCTTCAGCCCAGTCCTTTTCACCAGCCACACTCCTGCCAAGAACCCTGCTCCTCTATTGGAAGGGGTGTGGCTCAAGGACTGCTGGGTTCTGGCAATCCTGAGTTTGTGGAACCACCCCTTTGGGGTCATAACCAAGTAGTCCAACTTGTAGCAGAGCTCGGGTAACTACAGGGCTATGTCTACACTGCAGTCATTGGGTGTGATCACAGCGCATGCAAATATCCCTGAGCTAGCTTTAATCCAGCTAGCTCAGGTACGGGAGTAGTGAAACTGTAGCAGAATCAAATTTCACTTAATTACCCAGGGTCCTAAGTGGGTTTGTCGAGCCCATGTTGCCGCAGCTTCGCTGCTATCAGCTGCAATCAAGGTGTACAAATGCAGTTTCTGCAGACACATCTGAGTTGTGCTAAGGGGCAAAGCAACTGTTAATTGTCCCCAGGACCCGGAGTACAGAAAGCTGGTTTACAGGCACCTTTGCGCCCATTTCCTCAGCTCTGCCAAGCACAACTTGGGTACAGTTGAGGCTTCACCTCAAGACATTAAGCTTCAGCATTGTCTTGGTTGGACAGTGGTCTTGGCGCCACCATTGCTTGGTGGGGTGGTTGGGATGGAAAAACTGCAGTGGTGCTCTAGAGACATGAATTTATCCTCGCAACACCCCAGAGAGGAAAGGAATTATTTTAATTGGGATCCCCATCTATTTGAGCCTGAGGGCTGTTGCAGTGGCTGGTTTGGTGATCCCTTGTTCTGGAGGAGGAGCAGTGTATTTTATTTACTCCTGCTTTGAGCTGGGGTCCAGGATTTGGCCCTTCTTCTTCATCAGAAGTGGCTTTGAAAGGAGCAGAATGTAAAGAAGCAAGGCCACTGGTTTGTAACTGTAACATCACCTAAAGCAGAAGGAGCTCTTATGCAGGAGAGCAGTGAGCAGCATTTGGAAGGTAAATAGACGTTCAATGGAGAATGGACTCCACTCTCACTGCTAGAGGTGCTGCTTTCCAGGCATATTGGCAGGGGCAGCTGAGCTGGGTCTATACTAATTTAAGTCCAGCACACATTGTGGATCAAAAGTATGACTCTCAAATCTTGTGTTATTGGTGTCCTAAGGAATCCCCTGCTCCTCAGACAGCCAACCCCCCCACCTCACTGACTTCTTATTGTGATATGTTGAGTTGCAAATCACTGTTCGCACGTCAGAACATTGTCCAGAAGGCAAGAGTGCAATGCTTAGACATAGATATAGACAAAAACAACAGTGCAATACAAGCAAGTGTAGACCCTGGTCTGGCCAACACTTACGCATGTAAGTGAATTTAAGCATGGAGACAGTCCCGTTGAGCTCAGTGGTGTGTAAAGCTACTCAGATGTGTACGTGTCGGTAGGGTCAGGGTCTTAAGCACCAGCACCACTAGAAATAGGAAGCAAAAAGAAATGATTCCAAGTTGAAAGGCAGAAAAGGGGGATACATTCTAGATACCGGTGGAGGCTGGCATTTTGGCCCTTGGTGACCCAAAGAAAATGTTGATTGAACAGTGATATTATATAAGCTAGTGAATTAATCAGTGACCTTTGAAACTGGTATCAAATGGAAAAGGTCACAACTGGTAAAACATCTATTCTGGGGCTGGTGAGTGATTTCCACAGCTGATGAAACTGTCTGACGTAAAGGAAGAAATCAGATAATGATCTGAATAAGAAAATGAAACAGGGTTGAAAGTATTCAAAATGCCAGCTAAATGCACGTGATGCCAGCTGTATGGGCACCTGTGGCAAACTGCTCTCAGAAGTCTTGGATACAGCACTGAATCACACAATAGATATTCAGCGGAAGTACATCAAAGAAGTTTGATGTACTTTGTATAATTGAAATAAGAAAATACTTAGCAGTCAATTAATTAAAATCTGACACTCTGTTTTATTTCCTAAGTCTCCCTAACTATAAAGACAAGACAACTAAAAGTAAAGGGCCCAATCTTGCTAGCATTAAAGGTAGGGCCATTTGGCTTAAATAGAAGTATGATTGGTCCCTAACACATTGGTCTGACCCTTTAAGTCTCTGTTGCCTAGGGCAGCATGGTGTGCAAGTTTCTTGAAAATCTAACACCAGTGTGTGTGGAAGCTACAAGTGTCATATTTTCAAAAAAATATATCAGGACAGTTTTGTGATAACATTTTTTGGAGTCATAAAATACTCAAGTGCTCCTCATTCTGGATCCTTACTTTGAAAGCTCCACCCAAATCATCAGTTCATTCGAACTCTATTGCAATGTTGCCACCTGGCACATTATGACAAGCTTTGGCTTTGAGCAATGGTTGACATGAAACGGGCTTGCTACATGACAAGAATGGAACAGGGCATATGAAACATAAGCACTTCCGATGAAGTGAGCTGTAGCTCACGAAAGCTTATGCTCAAATAAATTTGTTAGTCTCTAAGGTGCCACAAGTCCTCCTTTTCTTTTTGCGAATACAGACTAACACGGCTGCTACTCTGAAACCTGTCATAAGCAGTATGTCTCCAACACATCTTTTGTACAGTAGAACCTCAGAGTTATGAACAACAGAGTTATGAACTGACCGGTCAACCACACACCTCATTTGGAACTAGAAATTCACAATCAGGTAGCAGAAACAAAAAATTCAAGTACTGTACAGTACAGTGCTGTGTTAAACATAAACTACTAAAAAAAAATGGGAAAGTTTAAAAAAAACAAAAGATTTGACAAGGTAAGGAAACTGTTTCTGTGCTTGTTTCATTTAAATTAAGATGGTTAAAAGCAGCATTTTTCTTCTGCAGAGTAAAGTTTCAAAGCTGTATTAAGTCAATGTTTCAGTTGTAAACTTTTGAAAGAACAACCATAAAGTTTTGGTCAGAGTTACAAGCAACCTCCATTCCCAAGGTGTTCGTAACTCTGAGGTTCTACTATACTCATAAAACCCCTCAAACCCTGAATGCTTTGATTGATGAACTGAAATACCAGGACATTGCAGGCATTCAGAAAGAAGTTCTTGGGACCTTGGGGCATCATGTGGAAAACAGGACTGGTCTGATAAAATCATGACACACAGTTTCTTTATCCATGCAGATACAATTAAGGCTAAATGTTTGGTGTAGTCAGTAGGCTGTGGAAAGTCTCTGCTCACCGTGGCCTTGCTACTTTACTCTCCAATGACCAGGTGTAAGTTTGAAGCTCATCATGCTAATGAAGTGCTTAGCTATGTGTTCACCTCTTAAGCTTCACTCCTGCTACTGGGCAGCCACCAGCAGCATCCTCATTGATGCAGGGCCTGGGTCCTTTCTGTTTTTTCCCTTGCTGATCACTTTTTATCCTTTGTGCCTACACATACTGCACTCTGGTCTTGCAGAACGCAGAATCAAGCCCCTTTAATTGTTAAAAGCGCAGTTAAGGATGTTGAAGAATGACCTGATAGTTACTAATTTTGGACTATACAAAGGGGATAAAAGTAAAATTATTTACGGGAACTGCTGTCAGGCTACCATGCACTATGTAAACACTAAAACCTGTAGCTGGAATCATTACGTGAAAATTGCAACTGTCTGCAATGGCAGTTTTTGCTCACTTCATCTAGATAACCTTAGAGTTATGTAGATAAGATAAAGTGTATTCACTGATTAAAAAAACCCCACTTACTTAACAGACAGTTAAGATTGCCCAGGGATATCTTGTGCCTTACAGAATACTGATTTCAGCACAACTCAAGCCTCTGAAAACCAGGAAATAAGGTTGCAGAACATGCCAATGCAAACTTCTTTCTGACCCCCGCAAAGCTGCTATTACCACTGGCAATTATCTGCATGCACTCCAGCAACATCAGTGTGTTAGGTGTAGCTGTATTGAGTGGTGGAGGGATTAATTGGAGAAGCTTGGCAGAGCTGTGACTGTGATATGAGGTGACATGGGGCGGGGGCCTGCCTCTCAGGGGAGGAGGATCTGAGTGCCTCTGTCTGTCCTTCACCCCATGTGTGTAAAGAAAAGAAACAGGTGCACATGTACTCGGAGGGATGCAGTTTGCCTTATTTCAGTGCTGAGTTGTGTAGTGTGTGTCAGCAGCGGTATCCAGGAATTTCCTTCCTGTGGGGGATTGTCAGCCGCGAGATGGGATATGAGAGTGGTGTGAGGACATTATGATGGGTAAGGAAAAGTGCTGTTATGGAAGCCTGTGTGTAAGGGTGACGTTGTTAGCACGGGCTAAGGGATTGTACAACATAGTAGGTGTGGGGGTTTGTGGAACAGCTTCAGTGTCTATGCGAATGGCAGCTGTGGGTAGCTCCTGCTCAGAACACCGAGACACAAGTTTTGCTTTAGCAAAACGAAGGCTTTAGACTGTTCTCCAGTCATCATGCTCCCCATTCCCAGGCAAAGGCAGAGTGCAAGGATGTTTTATTATGGATGTATTGGGTGGAGTTAAGGTTATGTCTGCATGCACCTGATTTCTTTATTTTCTACTTCTCTGAGGTTTGGTTTTGCTGAACTTGATGTTCCAGAAGAGCACACGATTCTCAGGGCAACCTTAACTCTGTGTCAACAAAATTTAATGTCAGTGAATTGCCTAATTTTCTTTTTGTTTGTGTTTTTTACCAGAAAGAAAAATGTGTTTTGTAGAAGTTGGTTGTCATTTAGGAAGCTGTAGTTCACATAGGTTTCAGTAGAAGTGTTGGTGAAGCTAGCTAAAGAAAGGATGCTAGGAAAGGACGTCTCCCCCACCCTATACACTCTGTTATGGTGGAATGGTGGTAAGGGTCATGCTTTGAAATGTTTGGAGGGGGGATTGGCCAAGAAATCCAGTGAGAGAAACCACAACATGGTCCGTCTGCTGGTTGCAATAATATTAAGCATGTGAGTGAAGACTAGGGTGTCTATCTCCTTCTCCATTCCCTTCTCCTACCATGCCCCACAATATAGTTTCCCCTTCCCACCAACATTTTCAGCTAATTCTCCCTTCCTGTCCTAGTGTTGCCAACTTGGGATTTTTCTCATGAGTTATGGAAATTCAGCTGGGGCTGGACCTGGTCTTGATGTGACACAAGATGCTCCAACCCCACTCAGCAATGTCGGGGCTGCCTTGTGGGGAAATCCTTCTGATTGGCTGTCTTCCCCACTTGCCCACCCCTGGGCAGTACTTTCTCCCTCTCCCTTTGGGAGCTGACACTATTCTTACAAGAGATGGGGAAGGAGGGAGCAGAAAGCCCAGGAGTTTAGAACAACTCTGCACCCAGCCCCCAGCCCCTTCCTATGAGTAACAGCAGGCTCCTCCCTGCTTCACCCCCTCCCATTTCCCTTCCTGAAACACCCATCCCAGGAAGGGGGAGAAGAGACCCCTGCTGCATCTGCCCCCACCCAAGCTTGGGGGGATAGAACTGATGTGAGAACTGGAGGACAGGATAGATTTGGAGACTATGGCAAAGAACTAATTGCTGGGCAGGCAGGGGATGGGTAGATGTGGGAGTGAGAGTTCCTGCAGCGAGGCTATGGTGACCACCATTTCAAAATGCAAAAATGGGACACATGCAGGCCCCATGGCCAGCCTCCTGCTCCTCCTAGTCCCCCCTGAGGCCCTGCCCCCTGGCCAGGCTGGAAGCCTTAACTGGGCAGTGGTAAGAACCACCCAGGGAGTCTGGGCTGCTGTGGGGAACCCTGGACCCTCCACCTGCCTTGGGCAAAGGGTCAGGTGGCCCAAAAGTAGCCCCCAGCCCATATCCCTGCCCCCCAGGACATGCTGCCCTTGGCAGGTTGAGGGTACAGGACACCCGGGCTCCCTGGGGGACTCGTACTACTGCCCGGCTTGGCCTTCCGGCCTGGCCAGGGGCGGAGTCTTGGGGGGAAGAGGAGGAGAAGGGGGTGGAGCCTCATGGCAAGGGGGGCTATGGCCCACCTCAGCCCCCACCGGGAAGAAGCTGGTGCTGCCCCTGAGCCTCGGGCAGATGCAGAGCAGCACCACAGGGAATCTAGGATGAATGCTGTCCCAGAGTATTTCAACTCTGGATCAGGACTTGAAGTGTACATTCTGAGACTGTCCTGCCCAATTAGGGATGGGTGGTCACCCTAAGCGAGGCCCAAAATGGCCTTTCCCACTAAATTTGAATGAGTGGGCAATACTAATTGTGACACACATGCACGCCCTGGAGAGGAGCAGGATGAGTTCCAAAATCAAACAACAGATCAAAAAAAACCATAATATAATCTTAAAAAAAGAATATAACCACTCATGATTTTGGGGCCAATCTTATTGTTTTTGAGGTCTGACTCTTGAGGTTTGACCCTTTGGGGTTAACAGTGCTGAGGTCCCATTAAGCCCTTAGCACTTGAGAAGCCCATTAGCTAGCATGTAAAAAGCTGCTTCTTCGTATCTGGTGCTCTCTGAGGCTACAGACTCCTCTTAGAGGCAGCTGGTTACTGGAGGAGGCTCACATAGTTCCTTGGTAACATAGGTCAAACTGTGCACCAAGAGAGACCCTGCAGCTCCAGGATGCTCCTCCACTTCAGCTGGGCACCCCGCCCCCCACTCTGGCCTGGCCTCCCAAGCTATCGAATCATTGTAATGTAGGGCTGGAGGGGAACTCGAGAACTAGTCTAGCACCCCATGCTGACACAGGACCAAGTAGATCTAGACCATCTCTGACAGGTGTTTGTCTAACTTGTTTTTAAAATCCTCCAATGATGTGGCTTCTACAACCTGCCTTGGAAGCCTATTCTAGTGATTAACTATCCAGATAGTTAAAAAGATTTGCCTAATATCTAACCTACATCTGCTTTCCTGCAGATTAAACTGATTATTCTTTATCCTATCTTCAGTAGACATGGAGAATAATTGATCACTGTCCTCTGTGTACCAACCCATAAGATATTTGAAGACTGCGATCAGGTCCCCCTTCAGTTTTCTTTTCTCAAGACTAACCGTGCCCATTTTTTTAAAACCTTTCCTCATAGTTCAGGTTTCCTAAACCTTTAATCATTTTTGTCACTCTTCTCTGGACTCTCTCCAATTTGTCCACATCTTTCTTAAAGTGTGGCACCCAGAACTGGACACAGTACTCCAGCTGAGGCCTCACCAGTGCCCCACTCCCGTGTCTGACATACAACACTCGTGTTAATATCCCCCAGAATGATATTAGCCTTTTTTGCAACTACATCACATTGTTGACTCATATTCAGTTAGTGATCCACTATAATCCCCAGATCCTTTTCAGCAGTACTATCACCTAGCCAGTTATTCCCCATTTTTATGTGTGCATTTGATTTGTCCTTCCCAAGTGCAGTACTTTGCACTTGTCTTTATTGAATTTCATCTTGTTGATTTCAGACCAATTCCTTAATTTATCAAGGTCATTGTGAATTCTAATGTTCTCCAAAGTGCTACCAACCCCTCCCAGTTTTGTGTCATCTGCACATTTTATAAATATACTCGCTACTCCATTATCCAACCTATTAATGAAATTATTGAATAGTACCTGACCCAGGACAGACCCCTGAGGACACCACTAGATATGCCTTCCCAGTTTGGTAGCAAACCACTGATAACTATTCTTTGAGTGTGAACTTTTAATCAGCTATGTCCATTTTACAGTAATTTCATCTAAACCACATTTCCTGAGTTTGCTTATAAAAATGTCATGTGTTAAAAGCTGTGTTAAAAGCCTTACTAAAACTGATATATCACATCTATCTTGACTTTAGAAAGGTTTTTGACATAGTCTCCATGACCCTGGCCCACCCAATTTGCGCCCCTTCTCCAAGCAGGCCCCATCACCTCCCACTCCAGCTAGCCCTCCTCCTGCCATGACTTGTGGGGTTGGCATGTACTTTGACTTTGTATTTCCTGATTTTCAAAGGCTTAAATTTATGAAGCCTTAACTCTACATTTTCTGGTTTTTGTCAGTCTAAATTTAGCCTCTCTCTACATTATGGAAGGACACTAGAGACCACTAGACAACTTTAGCTCTGTGTTAACTACATTTTTAGGCCTTTAATTTGCATGATTTTTAAAAAGCACCCTCATTTACCACAACCTAGTTGTCTCCCTCCACGGCCTTTGGCTCTTCAGCAATGATTACCCTGGACACAGAATGCACTGGCTGCATGATAGTCCCTTCACTGCATCTGCATCATCTCCCGTTTCTCTTAATGTCCATATAGTCTGGTTCTCCTTTCCTAGCCATCTTCTCCACTGAGTGGGAGGTGTCAGCCTGGGAACCACAGGCTGAGGAACTGGTGAGAGGATGCAGGGACTAGAGTGGAGTCAGAGGAGACAAGGGAAGGATAGGCCAGTGGTTAGGATCAGGGACCTGGGAGACCTGGGTTCAAATTCATGCTCTGTGACAAACTTCCTGTGGGACCCTAGGCTAGTTATTAAGTCTCTCTGTGCCTGAGAGCCCCATCTTTAAAATGGGGATAATAGTACTGCCTTAATTCTTAGGGTGTTGTGAGGATAAATACATTACAGATTGAGAGGTGCTCAGATACTACAGTGATAGGGAGTCATTTAAGAACTTATAATTGATTGATGGATATGGGGTTTTTGGAATGACAGAGCTGAAGCCCCCAACATCCACCACTGCACAGTCCTGACTCCCTGCTTTCCACCCCATTCTCTCCTGCACTGTTCCAACACTTCCCTCATTGCTCCAACCCCAATATCCACCCAACTGTTCTAGGCAATGTCCCCATTCCACAATCAGTGTTTTAAACTTCTAATTTCCTGAGAAGTGACCCATGAGCAATTTATGAGTAAACGTCCCTCGTCTTTTTGCTTTTCTGTCTGATAGGTCTTTTCTGAATCTTCCACCTTTTCCTCTTTGCAGTTGGTGAATGGGATCGGCATATAGGGAATGCGGCTTCTGAAATCTACCTCCGAAATTCTTCCCACCTAAGGTCTCCTGCACCATATCTACGGGTGCTCCAAGGTGCTCGGATTTTAATTCATGTCCTTGTGTTTACTGTTGAGGATTTTCACCACATTCACTATGGAGCGCTTCCATGATGTCTTTTACTCCCAATCTGAGTGGGAGCCTGCAGCCTTTCACTGGATCCCAGGCAGGCTCTTTAAGAATATCCTTAGAGAGTGACTTCTGGCTTTTCCTTCATCCCGTGGTTATAGTCCGCACCTTGGCATCATGGACTTGCTGAGAGGTTCCATTCAATATTTTCAGCAAGCTATTTGCCATTACAAGTGGCTACCTACCTCTTGTGTGCCTTGGGCCAGGTCTACACTAGGAACTTTTGACAGCTTCATTTAGGAGTGTGCCTTTTTTTTTCTGGCAACATTTCTATACCGGCAAAAGCACTAGCATAGGCACAGTTATACCAATGTACTTTTGCCAGTACAGCTTATTTTCCTTGCTAAATCAGTATAAACTAAACTTGCAAAAACACTTTATTGCCAGAATAAGCGGCGTTTACACTAGGAGGGTTTGCTGTTATAGCTGTACTGATATAGTAAACCAGCAAACATTTTTTTAGTGTAAACTTCATCTTGAATCAGTTCAAGAGCATAAAGAGGTCTTTCTTGGCATTTTGGAAGAATTGAAATGGAATGCTGAATGAATAATGAAACAAATAATGAAACATTTCGGTTTGAATTAGTTCAGCATTTAACTGCATCTGCTACAGTGCCTCATGGAAGCTGTCATTCAAGTGTCTCATGCCCCTTTTCTCCTCTATCGGGCAGACTATGTGGCTGGACTGTGTCTCCCATGATGCCCTGCAGTCTCCTCTGGCTGAGCCATCACAGTGCACCATGGCACCACAGCACCTAAGGAAGATGCAGTTTAATGATGAACAAACTCAAAAGGAAACATTTTGACTAGGGCTGTCAAAGGATTAAAAAATGTATCACGATTAATCATGAGAGAAAAAAAAATCATGATTGATCACAGTTTTAATCACACTGTTAAACAATAATAGAATACCATTTATTTAAAAATTTTTGATGTTTTCTACATTTTCAAATATATTTATTTCAATTACAAGACAGAATGCAAAGTGTACAGTGCTCACTTTATATTATTAGTTTTGATTAAAAATATTTGCACTGTAAAAAAGATAAACAAAAGAAATAGTATTTTTCAGTTCACTTTGTAAAAGTAATATAGTGCAATCTCTTTATTGTGAAAGTGCAATTTACAAATGTAGAATTTTTTTTACATAACTCAAAAATAAAACTAGATAAAACTTTAGAGCCTACAAGTCCACTTAGTCCTTCTTCTTGTTCAGCCAACCGCTAAGACAAACAAGTTTGTTTACATTTACGGGAGATAATGCTGCCCGCATCTAATTTACAATGTCACTTGAAAGTGAGAACAGGTGTTTGCATGACACTGTTCTAGCCAGTAATGCAAGGTATTTATGTGCCAGATATGCTAGACATTTGTATGCCCCTTCATGCTTCATCAGCATGGAAGCATGTCCTCTGGAATGGTGGCCAAAGCATGAAGGGGCATACGAATGTTTAGCATAATTGAAATCAATATATTTGAAAATGTTGAAAAACATCCAAAAATATTTAGAATAAATTTAAATGGGTATTCTGTTGTTGTTGAACAGTGCAATTAAAACTGCAATTAATCGTGATTAATTTTTTTAATCAAGTTAATTTGTCTTGAGTTAACTGTGATTAATTGACAGCCCTAATTTTGACACTTCTAAATTGAATTTTTTGGGCACTTTTTGTTCTATGAAACGTTTCAGTGTTTTGACAAGTTTCAGTATCTTGATTCTCAGCAAGTACTACAGCCAAATCTTCCTGAATGATTGTTGGATCATATTAAAGAAGTTCTGTATTAAAATCACAAATGAGTTTGATTCCCCATAGTTTAAATTCCAGGGTATTACTAATTAAGAGGTCTCTTGGGTTTTGGTACTGTTTCTCTCCCTCTATGTGTGAAACTTGCAAGCTGCTAATTGTGTTAGTACATTCTAAGACAGAATCTGTTCTCAAAGCAATTCACAGAGACTCAAAGCAATACTCTAACAACAGAAACAGCACCCAGAGACTCCCCGCCCTTTTGTTGTATTAACAATTGTGATTAAAATAGAGATAGAGGATGTATGTGGACGGATGCTTGGTGTGGATAACAACTGAATGATCAGGGAGGTGCCAGCCTAAGAATCCAGTGTCCATCGGCTGAAGAAGGCGTCAAGTGGAAATAACCAGAGGACCCCCGGAGGGCAGACTGGAATCCACCCAACAGCCTCAAGAATGGGAGAACCAAAGAACAAGATAACTTCTTGGAGCCGTCAGGAATGTGCTATCTGCTGATTGATTCAGCAACAGCATGATGAAGCAATTCCCATAGACTGGCATAGGAAGAAATTCCTATAAAAATAGACTCTTAAAAAGTGAGAACTTTGGGGTCTGATTCTGCAAACCAACTTCCAGGAGCATCAGATGAGCATCTGACAAGGCCCTGCTCCCTCCTCATGTCCAGGCCACCTGGCCAGTGGCTTGGCATGAGCAACTCTAAGGCTGGTAACTATGATGACAACCTTGCAGAACCTCTGTGTGTGTGTGTGTGTGTGTGTGTGTGTGTGTGTGTGTGTGTGTGTGTGTGTGAGAATGTGTGAATAAATATGAGATTGAATGGAATGTTATAGCTATAACTAACTGCTTACTATGATAACAACCTTGCAGAACCTCTGTGTGTGTGTGTGTGTGTGTGTGTGTGTGTGTGTGTGTGTGTGTGTGTGAGAATGTGTGAATAAATATGAGATTGAATGGAATGTTATAGCTATAACTAACTGCTTACTATGATAACAACCTTGCAGAACCTGTGTGTGTGTGTGTGTGTGTGTGTGTGTTTGTATGAATGAATGAATGAGTGAATAAAGATGAGATTGAATGGAATGTTACAGCTGTAACTAACTGCTTACTATGATTCTTTCTGTATTCACAATAAATGTGGTATTTTGCCTTTTTCCCTTTAATAAGATCCTGCTGGTTTTTAATTTATTGGTATAACATTTTGGTGGAGAATTGCGAAAGGGGGAATATTGGTAAAAAACCTCAGTTATTGTAAATATTGGTGTGCACACCGCCAGCTCTAGTGAGCTAGGCATTTCTATTAGGTTAACCAGACCTGCTGGCCTCCGAGAAGGTAGCAGGGGACCTGCTGGCCTCCGAGAAGGTAGCAGGAAAAACAGATTAAACCAGACCTGCTGGCCTCCGAGAAGGTAGCAGGGGACCTGCTGGCCTCCGAGAAGGTAGCAGGAAAAACAGATTAAACCAGACCTGCTGGCCTCCGAGAAGGTAGCAGGGGACCTGCTGGCCTCCGAGAAGGTAGCAGGGAAGAACAGGTTAACCGGACCGGCTGGCCTCCGAGAAGGTAGCAGGGAGAAATAGGTTAACCAGACCTGCTGGCCTCCGGGAAGGTAGCAGGGGACCTGCTGGCCTCCGGGAAGGTAGCAGGGGAAAAACGCATAGATTAAGCTATGATTTCAGAATCTAGGCTGTGTCACTTGCTAAGTAATACCAGCAGTGACAAAGAGATTGAAATATCCATGTTAAGATGTTTAAAAGAAAACAGGGTAAGCCAGTACCAGAGGGAGGAATGGAGTCAGAAGGAACTCCAACCTCACCTTTTGTTAAAGAAATTACACCTTTTAAACAAAACCTTCAAAAATTTGGGCACAGTCCTTGGACTAAACAAGCCCTAGCTGATCTCTGCACTATTTCGGACCTAGAGGATAGATTGGCTCAGTATATCCTCATATACAAACCTTCTAGTGCTGCCAAAAGAGATGCAGCAGCAATTTGGTTGTTGTGGGAGGCATGTAAGGATTCTTCCCTCCGCTTGTCTTCATGTAAAGAGGAAAAGGCACAAACGGAAAAGGGAGCAGACAATTGGAAGGTGCTGGCTACAAATACCCAAAGCCAGCTGAAAATAGTGAAAGAGGCACTCCAGGAATACAAAAAGAGTGAAAAAGTTAACTCTGCAGAGGCTGGAGGGAGGCAGGTAAAGGGGGAGAAGGTCCTATGTATGGCACCCCCAGGCATAATTACAAAGAGAAAGAGTAAAAAAAAAAAAAGTTAACTCTGCAGAGGCTGGAGGGAATTAAGCAGCTAAACTTTGTGAAAATGTTAAAAAGGAAAAAAAAGTGTTAGAGAAAGAGCATTCTTGGTTTTTTTGCAGCCATTCTGAGGGAAAAATGGGCCCTTTTCCAAAGGAATGTCTGTAAATTAGCCAGGCAAAAGAAACTGATTAAAATCATTTGACTGGACAATTTAGTCAAATTTGCTAAAAGAACATAAGGGGGTTCTATTGGAACTTAACTGCCTCAAATGTATAAAGGGAATGTAAGATGTAAAAAAACAGAGCAACGTGGAAGGGATGTTAAAGAAAAGAAAATGTGTATGTATCTATCTGTGTGTGTGTAAATATGTAAAGTTCTAAGGACCAGTTGGTTTTGTTTTTGTTTTAAATAATGCCACTAAAAATCCATTTGACTCTTTAATTCAAAGTTGCAAAACTGACAGACCTTTTTGCTAGACACAGGTAATTAGTGCTGTTTGGCTTTGGGATTTGGCATTCAACCCTTAAAAGGTAACTCAATGCTTTACAAAATTTAAAATGTTTTTAAGTTGTGGCTGCAGCTGGGCAGTCAAAATCAGGAGAATATAAAAAAAAAAATTTTCTCGATTCTTTTTGTTTGTTTGTTTGTTTTTGTAACAAAATAACAGATGAGAGTTGTAGAAAAAAAATTAAAAAAACAGTGCCTCTCTGAAGCAACAGCAGGGGTGAGGTGCACAAAACAAAAAGAAGCAATGTGAGAAACACTGAGTCTTAAAATGGCTCTGAGTAATCAGACTGTCACTTTGATAAAGGTACATGAAACCTCTGCAAGCAAAAAAAAGGAATAGTGACACCTTATGTAAAAATGGATCTGGATAATGTTATAGAAGTTAAACTATGGAAGGAATGTGCATTTGCCCCAGAACATGTGCAGGGTATATTGTAGAAGGGGCAAAAGAAATGCAAACATACCATGCTACTTAATTAAAATGCTATTAGGGCTCCAAAGGGAGCCACAATAGGTTGGGTTTTCTTTTTCAGATTGCTGTGTGTTTTGGAAGCAGAAGTTAAAAGTAATCAAAACTCTGGTGAAAGCTGATTGTGTCCCTTTTAAGATAGAGTCTCTGAGCTGCTGATGGCTTTAAATCCAAAAGCAGGAAGCTTCTGTGAAAATGCAAATTACCTAAATGATAAAGGAAGGAAAGAACTAGCAGCACAAAGGAGCTGCAGATAAAGGACACACCTGGTCAGCAAACAAATTGCCTAAATAAAAGGCATGGGATAACAAGATAATTTTAATAAATTTAATGATAATAAGTATCCCTGTAACAACGTATAGTGTGTATGATTTTTGGAAAAACCCTTTAAGGTCGTATGGTAATGATGCTTCTCAGTTATTACCTGTAAATAAAACTTAAAGCTTAACACAGCAGGAAAAACATTATAAACTTGGTCTGCTGTATAAGAAGGAAAACTCAGGGATTTAATGACTAAACAGTGGGATAATTTCCCCATAACCCTTAAAAGATAAAAGCCATTGAAACCTGGCCCACCTATAGAACAAAAACAGGAAAATGTGGGGGCAATTCCTCTGTTTTGCCTGCAATCAGCAAGGGTATTTGTAAAAGAAATATTTTAAGCAATAATCTGCCACCCCAAAAGGGGTAGAAACATGTTCTTTTTGTCTTTCAGAAAAATCAGGAAAAGCTGATGCCAGCTGAAAAGTAACCCAATACCATGAATCTACTGTCACAATAGAAATTGTGTTTTGTGTTCTATGTTTTGTCTTGTGTTTTGTCTTGTTGCTAGCACTGTTGTGTGTTAAAAAAAAAAAAAAAAAAAAAAAAGATACTGAAGACCTGCAGGAACTTAAAAATAAATTAAGCTCTCTGTCCCAGCTACAGGACAGCCTGATACAAAAACAAGTACATGCCAACGTAGACTTGGTCCAAATTGGTCTGGGTAACCTAAAAGGCCGATGGAATCTTTAGTAATGGCTTAATACTACCACATGGCTTATCCATTAAAAAAAAATATTAGAAATAGGAAACTACACAGCCATAGCTCTGGGATGCACTGAAATGCAGATACTTGCACGAGCTACTTTGGAACACAAAATGTTCTGCGTCATATTGGGAAATATTAAGGGTTTGATGCATTTGTTAAAACAAAGAAAGAGATCATTGTTTGACACTTATCAACATGAATGGATGCAATATGTTTCCAGTATTGTGAAACCAGACTTGTTAATGGGAGAAATTGTTGTCAAAATTGCACACCAACAGTCCCTGGAGGCAAAGGTATTGAAGGTTAACCCACTCCCCATATTACACATGGGATCCTTCTGGCTACCCTGGACCTTGAGCCAGTGGGCTGGGGAGGGAGGGAAGCTATTGGACACTAGAGGTTGTACCGAATGGACTCCTCAAAAGTGGGTGTGACTCACCTTGCCTGTTGCCCCAGAACCTTGTAGTAAAGATACATCACTAGGATCGTGTATGTGGCATGAATTGGAATCACAAACTCAAATTGCCTCACAGTACCTTCTCTTGAATAGGCTACATAGAAAGTGACACTGACGATTATAAATCTTAGTGTCAAAAGGGGGATTATGTTGGATCATATTAAAGAAGTTCTGTATTAAAATCACAAATGAGTTTGATTCCCCATAGTTTAAATTCCAGGGTATTACTAATTAAGAGGTCTCTTGGGTTTTGGTACTGTTTCTCTCCCTCTATGTGTGAAACTTGCAAGCTGCTAATTGTGTTAGTACATTCTAAGACAGAATCTGTTCTCAAAGCAATTCACAGAGACTCAAAGCAATACTCTAACAACAGAAACAGCACCCAGAGACTCCCCGCCCTTTTGTTGTATTAACAATTGTGATTAAAATAGAGATAGAGGATGTATGTGGACGGATGCTTGGTGTGGATAACAACTGAATGATCAGGGAGGTGCCAGCCTAAGAATCCAGTGTCCATCGGCTGAAGAAGGCGTCAAGTGGAAATAACCAGAGGACCCCCGGAGGGCAGACTGGAATCCACCCAACAGCCTCAAGAATGGGAGAACCAAAGAACAAGATAACTTCTTGGAGCCGTCAGGAATGTGCTATCTGCTGATTGATTCAGCAACAGCATGATGAAGCAATTCCCATAGACTGGCATAGGAAGAAATTCCTATAAAAATAGACTCTTAAAAAGTGAGAACTTTGGGGTCTGATTCTGCAAACCAACTTCCAGGAGCATCAGATGAGCATCTGACAAGGCCCTGCTCCCTCCTCATGTCCAGGCCACCTGGCCAGTGGCTTGGCATGAGCAACTCTAAGGCTGGTAACTATGATGACAACCTTGCAGAACCTCTGTGTGTGTGTGTGTGTGTGTGTGTGTGTGTGTGTGTGTGTGTGAGAATGTGTGAATAAATATGAGATTGAATGGAATGTTATAGCTATAACTAACTGCTTACTATGATAACAACCTTGCAGAACCTGTGTGTGTGTGTGTGTGTGTTTGTATGAATGAATGAGTGAATAAAGATGAGATTGAATGGAATGTTACAGCTGTAACTAACTGCTTACTATGATTCTTTCTGTATTCACAATAAATGTGGTATTTTGCCTTTTTCCCTTTAATAAGATCCTGCTGGTTTTTAATTTATTGGTATAACATGATAAATAGCAAATCATCTCAAACTGATAATTAGGGAGCAATGAATAAGAACTCTGCAGATAATATGGTAGATTGTAGTAATGAAGGGACAAAGAATAATATGTGGGATATTTTGATGGTTGCAATATAAACTGATAGTACTCATTCACCTGGCAGAATCAGAAAGGGAAACAAAAACAGGGTGGAATGGTGTGGGGTTTCTTCATAACAAGGAGCAATCTTAAAAGAGTAACATTTACTTTAGAAAGGCTTGAATGAAAAATAAATAATACACATGGTAAAGGCCAGCTGAATGCCCTTGCTCTTTCCCCTGGTACTAGGTCAAGAAGATGTTAGATGAAATGAAAAGACAAAGATTTAAAAAGATAAAAGGAAATAGGTTTTTTTGTGCAATGTTTAATTAACACATGAAACTCATTACCACTTGATATTTATTTTATGTATCTATTTGTCCGGTTTACTTACACTATACTTAACACTGAAGTATCAGAACACTTTTATGTTCAGTTTAATACTAGAGGACATTAGAGTATGAGTTACCCAGACAGGATGTTTGTTCGGTACAAAATCTGTCTATTTTATATTTCAGCAATAAGCAAGTAAAAATAAGGCAAGGGGTATTTGTAATCCAACACATCATACTTTCAAGTGCACACAGTAGTCTTACCAAACTGCAGGTGACATAACACTTCTCAACAAACTTGCCCTGCGCTGCAACACGCACAACACTATTCAGTGCGCCTAACACCCTCAACCCCTCCTGCTCTGTGTCTATCTTATGTTTTCCTAGCAAAATACTGGAGCTGGCCTCTCCAGCTCTCCAGCCACCTCCTTGTCCACAGAATCCTTGATCCATTCCATTCTGGTTTCCATTTCTTCCACAGCACTGAACCACCTTCCTCTACTCTGCTGCTTCTGGCTCTTTCATATTACTTATCCTCCAGGTGTTCACTGAAGCATCTGGACCACACCTTAAATGCCTTGCAACTTCCTGAATGCTTTAAAGTTTAAACACTACTCTGGTCTTGATGGCTCTCTCCTCATTTGGGGTTGTTCCCTTCTCTCCACCACTACCTTTGTCTCTAGTTGCAACCTCACCATAGACAGTAAACTACTCCTTAGTGGAATTGTCCCAAGTTTTTGCATTCCTCCTTCACATTTCTTCCCATGTGGGCCTAACATTTTACAATTCAACTCCAACTGCCACTTTTATTCTAATGGCACAACTCTCTCTTTCTCTTCAATTCTCCATTGACTTCTCTCAAATCTGTCTTCACCAAAACACCTGTCTCCAGCTTAGCTTTCTTCAGCTGAAAGTCCCAAGATGGACATCCTCAGCTCTGATCTTCGTTTTGCCTATCTGTAATCTTGGAGTCATTTTCAAATCTGAGCTTTCCTTTTCTCCTCACATTACTGCACTCTGCATGTCTGCCTATTATGATCTTTCCAACACAGCCTGATTCAGCCAACACCTTGATCCTTACTCTGCCAAGTCACTTATTTACACATTTGTTACTTTTTGCCTTTGTTATAGTCTCTCCTCTATGGCTTCCCAAAATCACACCTATCCCAAGTCCATCCTGCTTAGAACTCTGCAGCATGCCCTTTCATCCATTCATACCAATGTCACATCATGCCCAACCTGAAAGACTTCCACTAGCTCCCTAATCACTACAAAAATTAATTTAATTGTACCAAGACTCTGCATTGCAATACTCCATTTACCTCTGTGAATCCAATTGCTTTCTTTGCTCTACTAGTTGTGACGACCTTTCAGACCTCAGGTCCCACTTTTGGCAGAGGTGGTTCCTTTTCTGTTGCTACACAGGTTATTTGGAACATAAAGTCCACCTCCTTTCCTACCCCAGTTCTAGTCTCCCCCTTTTCTCAAAATGCAACTCAGAGCCTCCTATTCTGTATTACCAACATCTGAGTAGCTATTAGTCAGTTCCATCATGCCAGTACTTAGTATTACCCATGACTGGCGTAAGAAAATCTGAAGCAGTCTGCAAACCTTTTTGATTTAACCCTCCAGATGCAACATGCTTTCTCCAGCTCTTTCCCTCCCTCTATTTCAGCCCCAATTCCTGAGCCAGTTGGAGGGAGAAAAGGGATCAGGTGCAGCATGGCATGAGGAACAGATAACACATAGAAAACTGATGTGTGTTTGCAGAATTTTAGGGGAATCTGACTCTCATTGTTGCTGCCTATGGCACACTCACCTGCTTCTGGCAGTTTTCTTGGTTAAAAATCTGATCAGCAGAACTGATGGCCTAAAATTATTTTGATTTGTCAAAAATTGGAGGCCACTTACCCAATGTACCTCATGAAAGAAATTAACACAATTTTTGTAAAACTAGATGGATCAGTTTGATAGGGTGCTATCCCTTTAAGAGGAAGGGGGTGCTGGGAACCCTATCCAACATATAAAATGAGAGTTAACAGATTGGAGGGAGTCTGGGTCAAGGTCTGGTAAAATATGAAGGCACTGCAGTATGGGATGCAGGCCTCTGTGAAGGGAGCCTGGTCTGGAGGCACAGGTTATATCTAAGTTGTTGGGTTTTTAAATTGTTGCTATTAAACTGGGATTTGCTCTTCTATTTCTTGAGTCCTTCCATTTCTTACTCTGGGATGCATGTGACCCTACATCACAATTATTAATCGGTGACCTATGTGGAAGAAATTTCAGAGTTCAAATTTCAGATTTTTTTCTGTATTCAGCAGCCCTGAATTAACAAGTATACTAAATATCCAGACTCTAGCCAAAGGGTCTTTAATTGATTAAAATCATGTAAGACTGATTACCTTTTGATGACCCCTGCTGGAAAGGGTGAAATTGAAATTTGAGATCATTTTATTAGTACTCATTGGCTCTGTCTGGAGTGGTTCACAGCTATGAGTGACAACCTCAGGGCAGACTGTCAAAAAGCAGGGCAAACACCTCAAACTGTTGATATGTTCTATAAGTAGATTTCATCAACCCAGTAACAAATGTTAATTCGTGACGCACTATAACAGACTGACCATGGAGTCACAGACTCCAGTGTACCTTGCCACCCAGGCAAGCTGGACTTAGTGATAAATGGTCATTTACACCAAAGATCACAAAATATTCAGTTTGCTCCCAGTCCCAAGTGACCAGTCTCTTACCTCAGGTCAATTTGTACTTTAGATCTCACCCCAAAGAAAACTATGAGTGACAACCTCAGGCCAGACTGTAGCCAAACCTGTAATAAACTAACGAAGGGTTTATTAAGTAGGAAAAAGCGATGAGAGTTATTTACAGGTTGAAGCTGGCAACCATCTATGGTTCCAAAAGGTGACAGAGATGTAATCTGTGAGCACTGAATGTCTTTTAGGGCTAATCCAGGTTGACCACAGGGATCTCTTCTTTTTTTTCCTAGCCCCAGCCCTATCAGAGTTCATACAGTGAAGAGAGAAGAATTCTCATGTCAGAGATCTTTATTTCCTTCTTCCAGAATTTAGGTTGATGGGAGAAGCTTCCTTACACATAGCACCTTTACGGGTGTGAGAGGGCCATTAGCCTGTCTTTTTATCGTGATTCTTCACATTGGCCCACTTAGTTTTGATAGTCCTCCTTCGGGGGCGGGAGAACCACTTCTCTTGCCTGAGTTCACAAGTTCAGAGCAGGCATTTTTACAGTTATAAAGCAAAACTTACATATTACCTTATTGCTTGGGATAGATACATTACAAGTAAGATTAATATATGCAGCAACTTACAAGCATTTTATAGAGTCTAAACACATCCTTACAATGCCAAAAAAATTCTCTAGATTAATGAGTGTGAAAAATACCTTTGCCTTTGATTTCAGAAATATTCTCTAGTATGTAAAATGTGGTCAATTTATTTTTATTTTTAGAGTATCATTTTTAATTATGATTGGAGAAAAAAATCCACAGATTATTCATCTCACACTGTAGTTAGTGTATGTAAAGCAACATCTTTATTTATGAAAATAAATCATGAATACAGAATTCATTTTATAAAAATACTAACTCAAAACTATTCCAAACAAAATTTTAGATAAAACTAGTACATCCAAATTAAACATTAAATTTATATAATTATTTATTATTATTCTAATATAATATTTATATTGCAGTAGTGCGAAGACTTAGGATCAGAGCCCCATTATGCTAGTTTCTCTACAAACAGATATGAAGGCATAGTCCCTGTCCGAAGAGTTTACAATCTAACATAGTTTGACAATAAATATTAGTCTGGAATTATATAAAATATGAACATTCTGTTTCCACAATAAATATGTTGACATGAATATACAGTTGTTGACATAAATATACTGTAACAGTGGTTTTCAGCCTTGGGTCTAAGATTTCCAAAGGGGTCTACACCTCAATTCGAAATTTTTTAGAGGTCCGCAAATGAAAAAAGATTGAAAACCACTGTGCTATGACATTGATACAATAAATATACTGAGCCGTAATGGGTGCCACAGAAATGCAGTTGGGCCCTGATTCAGGAAAGTACATTGACAGCCATGGGAGTGAAAGGTAAGTATTTTCTGAAGTGCTTTTGTGATTTGAGGCTGTAATGATTAGGCCAGTTTTTATTATCTGTTTTCAAAGATGTCGACAGACAGAACTCTGAATTCTACCATCTAATATGCATTTTAAATAATTTTCATTTACAGGATTTAATTTTGACCATTTAAAAAGATACTAAATACTAAAATACCTCATGAAAGAATAAGATAGAATTCATTATTTTAGTTGCCCCTTTCATTCTGTAACATAGTTTGAATGCTATGGCTTTATATAAGTATAAAGGCACCCTCTAAAATAATAAAATAAAATAAAATAAAATAAATAAATAAATAAATGCACTATAAATTTAAGTTACAAACATTTGGTATGTTTTAAATATTCACGTTAACGTTGTGTGTCTTTATGTATTTCCATGGTAATTTTGCAATATTTTCTTAATACTTAATGTAACCTAAAACATACATCCAACTAGAATGGGTTGCTCCTCTCAGTTCACTGGGATTTAATGCAATTAAATTCATTCAGTCTTTCAAAGAACTTTTTATAGAAATGCAATGCCCTCTTCAGTCCTGCTTCTTTTGTCTCACAGCTTTTAGATGGATTTACCTAGAAAAATTAAAGAGTTAATATTTTGCTTGCTATAAACAGTCAACATTTTTTAAAAAAGGAAACATTGGTTGAAACAAAAAAGCAGCACAAATTAAGAATGACATTTTGTTCAATGTACATTTTTCAGGAAGGAGAGAGAAATCATCTACATAAGTGAACAAAGAAAATAAGACCTTGGAAAAACAGGAATGTTTCTTTTTGGGTTATTTTGTGTGTCTGTTTAATGGGTTTTAGTTGACCTTCACATGTCGTTTTGGTCTTTTAGCTAATCTCAAGTGCACCTTTAGTTTAAAATCTAATACATCTTTTAGGGGACTAAGAGTCTGATCCAAACCCCATTAACTTCTATGGGATTATTCACATGCCTAAAGATAAAAATGGGCAAAAGTGCTTTGCTGGATGGGAAACAGAGCACTCAGTACTTTGTAGGATCGAGCCCTTAAGAGTTTACAATGATAGTTGAGGACAAGATGGAACAGGTAGGCAAAACAAACACATGGGGGTGAGAGATGAGTCTGGTCAAACAATGATATAAATATGATTTTGTATAGACTAGCTGTCTGCACAATTTGTAGGTACAGAGGATGAAATTCTGTCCCTTTGTAGTCAACAGGAATTTTTCCATTGAGTTCAAAGGGGCCAGGATTTTGTCCAGGCTTGTTTTGGATTTGTTAATGCAGACAAATAAGCAGACCTGTAGTAATAATCTCAGGTTTCCGCCTGTGTAACCATTATCAGAAACATACCAATAAACTTACTTTATCTCCTTTCTCTAATCTATACATCAGATTCTTCATATTGAATCGCATCAGACGAAGATGTTCCTTCGCCTTTGGCTCATCGTTAAATCTTTCTGTTAATTTTTCCAGATATTTCTCAGTATTATTAAGGTAATCATGAGCACATTTGCACTATAATATAAAACAATGACAAAATTATATTCTACTCAAACAAATTAAATATTAATCACTCACACACAACTCAGTAACCAACTATATGCACTGCAGTTCACATGCTAGACAGACTAAAGCCCCAAATCTGCAAAGATTTACCACGTGTGCTTAACTTTATGCACATGAGAGTTATGTTGGATCATATTAAAGAAGTTCTGTATTAAAATCACAAATGAGTTTCATTCCCCATAGTTTAAATTCCAGGGTATTACTAATTAAGAGGTCTCTTGGGTTTTGGTCTCTTATTTTTTACTGTTTCTCTCCCTCTCTGTGTGAAACTTGCAAGCTGCTAATACATCCTAAGACAGAGTCTGTTCTCAAAGCAATACTTTGTAACAACTACTATCACACAGAGAGAGAGACTCAAAGCGATACTTTGTAACAACAGAAACAGCACCCAGAGACTCCCCGCCCTTTTGCTGTATTTATTTCGCTTTGTTAACAATTGTGACTAAAATAGAGTTAGAGGATGTATGTGGATGTATGCATGGTGTGGATAATAAATGAATGATCAGGGAGGTGCCAGCCTGGGAGTTCAGTATTGATCGGCCGACGAATGCACAGAGTGGAGACAACGAGATGACCCCCGGAGGGCAGACTGGAATCCACCCAACAGCCTCAAGGATGGGAGAACTGAGGAACAAGATAACATCTGGCAGCACAGAGCCATCAGGAATGTGCCATCTGCTGATTGAGTCAGCAACAGCATGTTGAAGCAATTCCCACAGACTGGCATAGGAATAAATTCCTATAAAAATGGACTCTAGCAACTGAGAACTTTGGGGTCTGATTCTGCAAACCAACTTCCAGGAGCATCAGATGCTCATCTGACAAGGCCCTGCTCCCTCCTCGTGTCCAGGCCACCTGTCCAGTGTCTTAGCATGCACAGCTCTAAGGCTGGTAACTATGATAACAACCTTGCAGAACCTGTGTGTGTGTGAATGAATGTGTGAATAAATATGAAATTGAATGAAATGTTATAGCTATAACTAACTGCTTACTATGATTCTTTCTGTATTCACAATAAATGTGGCATTTTGCCTTATTCCCTTTAATAAGATCCTGCTGGTTTTTATTTTATTGGAATAACATGAGTAGTTCCATTAAATTCAGTGAAACTACTCATATGCAGCAAGTTAGGCCAATGAGTAAATATTAAAAGGATCAGGGCTTTTGAGGCTCAGTCTTGCTCCTACTGAAGTGAATGTCAAAACTCTTATTGATTTCAGTGGTAATAGGATCAGATTTTTCATGGCATTGTTTAACAATTTACTGTCCTCAACATTATTGGCATTAAATATGACCCTGGAAGTCTACAACCATTCAATTAAAATGTAACAGAATTAATAATAATAACAATAACAATAATAATAATTAGTGGAAATTTTAAAATATACTTGTATCTCAGATCATAATTAAACCTTTCAAATATATAAACTGCATTTAATCTACAGTAGTCTATGTTAGTATAATCTTTCTACTAAACTACAGTACATATCTGCTACTATCACTGAGTTATCTTCTTTTTAACAGTGTGTTACAGATAAATATCAATAATTTGCATTAGGTGGATGTCCATAATATGAAATAATTATAACAATAAAAAAACTTTTAAAAAAATTCTTACCTCACAATTCTTTAGTATTGGAAGAAATATCTAAATTTAAAAAAAAAAGGAATATTGTAAACCGATGCTTTTAAACGTACATTGCCATTGTTCATTATCTCTAGCTTCATATCATCTTCATCTACATTTCTATTTCTGAACTTCCTTTGGGTAAGCAATTGCCGCACTGACTTCAGAAAAGGATTCAACACACATTACCTTGAACATTCAATTGTAATAAACAAGAAACCATGTCTGTAAACCAGAGTTGAAAGTGGCGAACTTTATGCTACAATGCAAAAAAGCGAAAGAAAATGAAGGGGAAAAGTTAATGGCCCACCTGCTTTTTTGTCAAATTCATAAAAGCTTCCAAGTCTTCTTTAAATTCTTCTATCTCATTGCCCACAGAGAGTGATAGGCAACAACTCAACAAGAACAAATAGAGAAACAGCATTTTCACTTCTAGGAAAGCTTATATTTGATTCATGCATTTTTGACATCAGAACCTGTTTATATATACTCACCTACACCTTGCATATTAAATTAACTGTGTATCATAAAGGGAAAATTTTCTCATGTAGGAAAAGGTACAAGTACAGAGTCGTAATTATTTTACATATTGTGGGAGGCCTCACTGTGGGAGATGGGGGTTTCCTTTCACTCTGACATCAAAAAGGGAAAAATACCTTTGCAGATAAGATTTGTCATTTTGCTACATGATACCAAAAACTTTTACAAAGGAAATGGGAGTATTCCTCATGCTGTTAAATATAGATGTGTGATTCTGCTCATGCTTTCACATCACAGACGTCACATTGGAAACCTGGACACCTGGGGAACTCTTGTGTTTGGTTTATTTTAGATGAGATCCTCCATTCAATGGAAAATTTGATTGCCGGATCAGTTGTAAAGCTGGTATTCTTCCTTGTAAATAATAATAGCTCATTTTAAAAGCCCAAAGAATCTCTGAGCATTTTATAAACTTTACTTTGTTAACTCTCATTATCCTTTGTGAAATGTACTAGGTATTATTAACCTTACAGATGGAGAAACCAAAGCACAGAAAGGGTTAGCTGACCAAAGTCAACTAGCTAATCCACGATAGAAATTAGAGTAGAAACTAGCAACGAAAGCACCCATTAGCCCTAAAATGTGTGTACAGAGAAGTCTTTCAGTTTTTCAAGGGAAGGTGCATGTGCTGAAAAATCGGTGGAGTCTGCATAAAGAACAAAAACTACCATAATATGTTTGCCAAGTGCTTATAAGAAGACAAAAATTGGTCATAAAAAACTTGCTAAAAAAGGTTAAACACATACCTCTGAACAACAGGATAGAAGAGTCACCCTGTTTCTGTACTACAGAATGTACTCTGAACTTTTTCCTACTTTATAGATTCCTTTTAAAGGCAACAGAAGACGTATGTCACATAAACAAGTCAGCCGAGGCAGAACTTATTTTCTGGATAACGTACTAATTTTATGAATATGAATAGATATTGCTTTGTCTTGCAGAATATGGTGGCTAAAAATATTTCAACTGAAAAGCTATGTTTCTGACTCCCATGATTAATTCTGAAATTCAGCAAAATAAAGATTCACTGAAGCACAGAAACTCATTAATTGAATGAAAAGACCTTTTGGAATTCTTAAATATAGGAGTTATTGCCTACACCATTGTCCACCAACAGGATATCCTAGGCTCAGCTAGAGGGCAGCAGTAGGTTTGAGCAACTGGCAAGGAAGACCGAGATCAAAAACATTTTTTCTGGTTAGAAGAGATTTCCTTTTCCCACAGTGTAGAGCTGAAACAGGAACTGGTGTTAATTATTTGTTTTAATATTACAATTAAAATAAAATGTTTCTTCTAGACAGATGGGGAACAGGTGCTATGTCACATTTGATTATTATTTACCATCATCTTCTCGATTCCAGTGGCATCTACAATGTGCTAAGCACTTTCCAGACATTTAAGGTGCTTGCCCCAATTTGCTTACAATCTAAGATGACTAACATTATATGGGGCTTTTGGGAGAGGGATAAAATGTGCAATATTTTTTAATAGATATAAACTAGCCTTCTATCTACCCATCATCAGTTGGCAGTTTCTTGTAGGCATCATGATAACAATGGGTCTTGAAAAGGAATTTGAAAGAAAAGAGGGTTGTGGCATTATGGGTTCATAATGAGATGGTGTGGAAAAAATATGCAAAGACAGCTGTTGAACATGAGTTTCTGTGGACCTCTTCTCCCATTATGATGTCTCTAGCCTATAGGGAAAAAATCCATATCTAAGCCTTTAATTGTCCATATTATTTACTGCAAATGTATTATTGTTATGGCTTTTAGGCCATACTCATCATTGTGGCAGTCTGAAATTAGGGGGCACAACTCCACATTAATATCTTGATATGACTACAAATCTCTTCAGCTTTTTAAACTAAAAACCATTTCTGGAAATCTGAACTCTGTTCTGAGTGCCAGCCAAAGGAGACTGCACAAGAATAATGCAGTGCACTCCTACTATCTCATCCCTCAATGACTCCTATACTGAGTTAGGTACTAAGCTTCATGTTAATTGGGAGATAATAAATTGTCATTCAGAACAACAGAAAATGCTAGAATGAATAAAGTCTCTCATGAAAGAAACCTTGGTAGGAGATTATTAAAAACAGACCATCACAAAAAGCAATGTGGAAGAACTGTACCCCTGGGAGAAAACAGAGAGACAGCAGAGTTGTCCGGCTATACCAAAAGGAGGACAGGAGAGATTTGATATGGGTTTAATCAGGCTGCAACTTTATTATTAGATGTCTGGGACTACCAGGCAGATAAAAATGTACAATGGAGATGACTCCACTTAAAGGTGTGGTGCAGTTAATGGCATTGCGTTATGTAGCAACCAGATCATGATCAGACAGTAATGAGAAATAGGCACAAGGGATCAAGCCCCAAACATATCATGTAATCCTGTTCTGTGTGTGCTGTACCTGCCCTTGACAGCTAATGGGTCTGACTTTTACTTACACTTGGCTTGGCAGAATTCAATTTTCATTTTTAAGCATTTTTTATATTTTTATCAATTTAAGTGTTCATAGCTGTATGAAATTATGGAGTGGTCAGACAGTGAGGGCAGTCAGAAAATAATTATTTAATGACAGTAGATGTTGAAATTCAAAAAGTTTAAGCTTTATAATCATTAAAACACAAACTGTCATCACATGTCAAAATATACAAAGTATGGTAAATATCCTTAAATCAAACTCTAAGAAGTTCTCAAGCAGTATTTTTCTTACTTTGCCTGTCTGTAAATTTTGATTATTATCAATGGAAATATTTTTCATTGTTTTGTGTGTGTATGGTGAAATAGACATTTACCAATAAAAGTCTAATACTTCAAAGCCTATTCAAACTCCATGAATACCTTTTCACTATCACTCACAATGATTTCATCAGTGGAGTTATCACGGGACTAGGCTCATAGTCATTGCCTGAATTATCAGCTACAAAACTAGTCTCAGGTCAGAACTCATGATGAAGTCTAAACCAACTTCATCTGTCATTTTTCTGTCAATCACTTAAACCAGAGATGAGTCTGATGGAAAGTACAGATTCAGAAAGTTTGGGGATGTTTAAATGTAAAAGGTTGGTCCTCCCATTGTAGAAATAAGGACCAGTTGCAAAACTCAGATCCATCTTAAGATTTCAAACCTTAAAGGATGTTGAGATCCAGGATTTTAGTTCAGGTCCATCTCTAGAACAGACTCAAAGTATATTAAATGTATGTAACAAACTATATTCATGAAATGTTAAGGTTACAAGTTCAAACACCAAAAGGTCAGCAAATGCAAAAGGTAAAGTTTTCAGAGGTACCCAGAAAAGCACAGGAGGGGTCTAGGGACTTTTAGCCACCCAGGAAGTGGGTGAAGCTCCTTGCAATGGGGCTGGAGGTGCATCTCTTCTTTTTTCTCCCCATTGTGAGCAGGGTCAGATCTGAAAGTTATGATAGTGACTTGAACTCTTAGTTTTTTATCCCAGCAACCGTTGACAGGAACCAGCTGCCTCACTGCTTCAGTATCTGTCACTGTATCCAAAGATTGACAAACACATTAGCAGATTGTTACTGTTACGACTTCTCTAGGTGTAGCTCCTACTTTGTGTTTTATAAATACCTGTTTATTTACTAAAAGTGGAATCCAAATTATTCAATATGTCTTAGTTATGACAGTCCAATACAGACTGCTGCTCATATGGAGAGTTCACTGTTGTTATTTCTTGATTTGTTCTGTGCATGTGAGATAAATAATTCAGACTGAAAATATCTGTTAGCTGTTTGTGTACAGGAAAACATCTTAGATTCAGCTGCAAAATTCTATGGGAGGGATGAATTTTGTGGCAATAGAATTACATAGGGTCTAGCAATTCCCCATTGGATAGATCAGGGAGCAACTTTTAATTGTTTCTAATTTTCTTATAATTTAGTTGGGTGTGTGCTTGTTTTCCAAATAAATAAATATACTAGTTTTTTAGTGACAACTAGAAGTTTTTTGTTTAGTGAGGACTAGAAGTGATTTTGTTCAGTGATGAGCAACAGAAATCTTAATTTTTTTCAGTGGAAAAAGTTGTTGAGGTGTTTTTGTTTTATTTCTTTCTCCAATAACCCAAACATAGCTCCACCTTTTTTTAAAACATGAAAAAATTCAGCCCACAAGAAGACTTTCAAAAAGTTATGAACAACTAAAAACAGGGATTTGTAATGGAGATGTTATTGCAACCAAAATTATAGTGTTTAGGAACATAAAGATTGCCATACTGGATCAGACTCTCAAGTCTGGTATCCTATTTCCAACAGTGGCTGATACTAGCATCTTCAGAGGAAGGTGTAAAATCTGCATAATAGACAATTATACAATAGTGTGCCTATGGGGAAAATAGTTTCCTACTTAAGGTGGTTAAGAAAAGGCTACATATCTAGGTTTTCATACTGCAGTAGTGGTATTTTAGCACCTAAATAATGCAGTGATTAGTGTTAAATAAGGATGTAAGAGACAGATATTTGTACTAAAACATGAGGGTTTAGAGCCCTTATAATTATTTATTCTATGTAACGTAACTGAAGGTGTTCTTAAATCCATCTTGTTTAGGTTCTTATGCCATGCCCACCACCATGACATTACTCATCTAAATGTCTGATCCTTTTTTGAATCCTATTAAATCCTTAGCTTCAATAACACCTCATGGCACTGAGATTAATAAATTAATTGCATTACACTAATCTCTAAACACTATTTATTTTCCAGGTAGATTTAAAGGACAGGTTGTTTTTGTCCCCAAAATTAAATTTTAAAATAATAATCCTACAGTAAGATACATTGCCATATTGTATTCTAATCCTACAATAAGCACTAATATTTTAAATGGGATTTTTATGGTTTTTGTATGAATTTATAGACTTCTCATTCAAGTTCATAAATCGCCAACTCCTACAATACTGTTTAGACTACAACCTGTAACCATTTCCTGGCTCAAGGTTGTCACTGAGGGAGAGCAGCTGCATGGCTTACACTGACATCAGCGTCATGGTACAACCACTGCTCTGCCACGGATGTGCAAGCCCAGGCCATGAATGTAGAAAAAAGTCCCCTCAAACACACACAATTACCAAGAATATGGTTGGGATTATTTTGCGATGTGAGGTGCATAGCTCAGCTCTGATGCCACTCTTACCCACCGACCTGGAACATTATTTATTTTAGGTTTTAATCGGAATAATTATCTTGCCAGTATTGAAGTGCTGAACAGAGTAAGTGGGTTTAAAAATAAAAACAAAAGTTTGTTCTTACTCCTCTTTGGTTTGATCACTTGTACTATGTATATATAATTATCAGCATACAACCTCCTAGTTTAGTTAGACTTTCACGAAAAGGAGGGACTGTGCTGGATTCTGAAACTGGACAGATTAGAGCATATTCTGATCTCTAATGGGGGTGTTCCATAACCTAGGGCCAAATGCAGATAACATCTAGCCTTCATTTCTTTAGTGAGGGAAAAGTGCTCTGGTGTCGCTGATGTGTGAGGTAGTCTTGGAGAGTGGGGGTTGTACATGATAAAATAATCTAGTTTCAGCCTATTAAGGTCTTTAAAGATTTAGACCAAAAAAATGAATATCAACCAGCACAGAGTGCAGAGCACTTGTCCAACGTGTTCCTTGTGCCTCACCTGACTCAGAAGGCTGGCTGCTGTGTTTTGGACAACCCAAAGTTTTTCCCTGGCCTTGGTTGCTAAAGCCAAAGTAGTGAGAGTTCAAGCCCTGAGGTGACTTGACATCAGGGAGGCAGCATGTACTGATCTAAAATAATAATTAGTTATGTAGACAGCTTTAACACACCTATTCTCAGATCTTCAGAGTTGGATTAAATAACTTCTTTCAGTAAAGAGCACCCGCAGCCCGGTCAGCCCGTATCAGTAACCCAAGGCTGGCCCAGAGACAGGTGACCAAACTGCTGTGGAAAGCTAGTTAAGAAATTGTAGTTTTTATGGGAAAAAAATATTTTTCACAATTTCTCATTATTTTTTTCTGTTGTTCTTTCCTCTCCCCTTCCTCTTCTTCCCTCCCATCCCGCATATCCATTGGTGATATGAAAAAAGGAAAAAAAGGGGGAGAGAAGGGAATGAAGGAAAGAGGGGGAGAAGGGAGATGGGGACTGAATGAACAAATGGACAATTCAGAGAACAACAAAACTATGGACATGGGGAAGATGCGGGGGGTGTGAGGTGAGTAGAGTGGGGGGTTGCTATGGGCATGGGAAGATGCGGGGGGTGTGAGGAGGGTAGAGTGGGGGTTGATATGGGAATGGGGAAGATGCGGGGAGTATGAGAGGGTAGAGTGGGGGGTTGATATGGGAATGGGGAAGATGCAGGGGGTGTGAGGTGGGTATAGTAGGGGTTGATATGGGCATGGGGAAGATGTGGGGGGGTGTGAGGTGGGTAGAGTGGGGGGTTGATATGGGCATGGGAAGATGCGGGGAGTGCGAGGAGGGTAGAGTGGGGGGTTGATATGGGTATGGGGAAGATGCGGGGGGTGCGAGGAGCGTAGAGTGGGGGGTTCAAATGGGCATTGGAAAGATGCGGGGGGTGTGAGGAGGGCAGAGTGGGGGGTTGATATGGGCATGGGAAGATGCGTGGCATGTGAGGTGGGTATAGTGGGGTTTGATATGGGCATGGGGAAGATGCGGGGGGTGTGAAGAGGGTAGAGTGGGGGGTTGATATGGGCATGGGGAAGATGCGGAGGGTGTGAGGGGGATATAGTTGGGGTTGATATGGGCATAGGGAAGATGCGGGGAGTGTGAGGTGGGTAGAGTGAGGGGTTGATATGGGAATGGGGAAGATGTGAGGGGTGTGAGGAGGGTAGAGTGGGGGTTGATATGGGCATGGGAAGATGCGGGGGGTGTGAGCTGGGTAGAGTGGGGGGTTGATATGGGAATGGGGAAGATGCGCGGGGTGTGAGGAGGGTAGAGTGGGGGGTTGATATGGGCATGGGAAATGCGGGGGGTGTGAGGAGGGCAGAGTGGGGGGTTGATATGGGAATGGGGAAGATACGGGGGGTGTGAGATGGGTAGAGTGGGGGGTTGATATGGGAATGGGGAAGATACGGGGGGTGTGAGATGGGTAGAGTGGGGGGTTGATATGGGAATGGGAAGATGCGGGGAGTGTGAGGGGGTATAGTGGGGGTTGATAATGGGGAAGATGCGGGGGGGGTGAGGTGGGTAGAGTGGGGGGTTGATATGGGAATGGGGAAGATACGGGGGGTGTGAGATGGGTAGAGTGGGGGGTTGATATGGGAATGGGAAGATGCGCGGAGTGTGAGGGGGTATAGTGGGGGTTGATAATGGGGAAGATGCGGGGGGGGGTGAGGTGGGTAGAGTGGGGGGTTGATATGGGAATGGGGAAGATGCGGGGGGTGCGAGGAGGGTAGAGTGGGGGGTTGATATGGGCATGGGAAGATGCGCGGGGTGTGAGGTGGGTATAGTGGGGGTTGATATGGGCATGGGGAAGATGCGGGGGGTGTGAGGAGGGTAGAGTGGGAGTTGATAGGGGCATGGGAAGATGCGGGGGGTGTGAGGAGGACAGAGTGGGGGGTTGATATGGGCATGGGGAATATGCGGGGGGTGTGAGGTGGGTAGAGTGGGGGGTTGATATGGGAATGGGGAAGATGTGTGGGGTGTGAGGAGGGTAGAGTGGGGGTTGATATGGGCATGGGAAGATGTGGGGGGTGTGAGGAGGGTACAGTGGGGTGTTGATATGGTCATGGGAAGATGCGGGGGGTATGAGGAGGGTATAGTGGGGGGTTGATATGGGAATGGGGAAGATGCGGGGGGTGTGAGGAGGGTATAGTGGGGGGTTGATATGGGAATGGGGAAGATGCGGGGGGGTGTGAGGACGGTAGAGTGGGGGGTTGATATGGGAATGGGGAAGATGCGCGGGGTGTGAGGAGGGCAGAGTGGGGGGTTGATATGGGCATGGGGAAGATGCGGGGGGTGTGAGGTGGGTAGAGTGGGGGGTTGAAATGGGAATGGGGAAGATGCAGGGGGTGTGAGGAGGGTAGAGTGGGGGTTGATATGGGCATGGGAAGAAGCGGGGGGTGTGAGGAGGGTATAGTGGGGGGTTGATATGGGAATGGGGAAGATGCAGGGGTATGAAGTGGGTAGAGTGGGGGGTTGATATGGGAATGGGGAAGATGCGGGGGTGCGAGGTGGGTATAGTGGGGGTTATATGGGAATGGGGAAGATGCAGTGGGTGTGAGGAGGATAGAGTGGGGGGTTGATATGGGAATGGGGAAGATGCGGGGGGTATGAGGAGGGTATAGTGGGGGGTTGATATGGGCATGGGGAAGATGCGGAGGGTGTGAGGAGGGTATAGTGGGGGGTTGATATGGGAATGGGGAAGATGCGGGGGGTATGAGGTGGGCAGAGTGGGGGGTTGATATGGGAATGGGCAAGATGCAGGAGGTGCGAGGAGGGTAGAGTGGGGGGGTTCACATGGGCATTGGGAAGATGCGGGGGGTGTGAGGAGGGCAGAGTGGGGGGTTGATATGGGCATGGGAAGATGCGCGGCATGTGAGGTGGGTATAGTGGGGGTTGATATGGGCATGGGGAAGATGCGGGGGGTGTGAGGAGGGTAGAGTGGGGGTTGATATGGGCATGGGGAAGATGCGGGGGGTGTGAGGAGGGCAGAGTGGGGGGTTGATATGGGCATGGGGAAGATGCGGGGGGTGTGAGGAGGGTATAGTGGGGGTTGATATGGGCATGGGAAGAAGCGGGGGGTGTGAGGAGGGTATAGTGGGGGGTTGATATGGGAATGGGGAAGATGCAGGGGTATGAAGTGGGTAGAGTGGGGGGTTGATATGGGAATGGGGAAGATGCGGGGGTGTGAGGTGGGTATAGTGGGGGTTATATGGGAATGGGGAAGATGCAGTGGGTGTGAGGAGGATAGAGTGGGGGGTTGATATGGGAATGGGGAAGATGCGGGGGGTATGAGGAGGGTATAGTGGGGGGTTGATATGGGCATGGGGAAGATGCGGAGGGTGTGAGGAGGGTATAGTGGGGGGTTGATATGGGAATGGGGAAGATGCGGGGGGTATGAGGTGGGCAGAGTGGGGGGTTGATATGGGAATGGGCAAGATGCAGGAGGTGCGAGGAGGGTAGAGTGGGGGGGTTCACATGGGCATTGGGAAGATGCGGGGGGTGTGAGGAGGGCAGAGTGGGGGGTTGATATGGGCATGGGAAGATGCGCGGCATGTGAGGTGGGTATAGTGGGGGTTGATATGGGCATGGGGAAGATGCGGGGGGTGTGAGGAGGGTAGAGTGGGGGTTGATATGGGCATGGGGAAGATGCGGGGGGTGTGAGGAGGGCAGAGTGGGGGGTTGATATGGGCATGGGGAAGATGCGGGGGGTGTGAGGAGGGTATAGTGGGGGGTTGATATGGGAATGGGGAAGATGTGGAGGTGTGAGGAGGGGAGAGTGGGGGGTTGATATGGGCATGGGGAAGATGCAGGGGGTGTGAGGTGGGTAGAGTGGGGGTTGATATGGGAATGGGGAAGATGCGGGGGATGTGAGGAGGGTAGAGTGGGGGTTGATATGGGCATGGGGAAGATGCGGGGGTGTGAGGAGGGTAGAGTGGGGGTTGATATGGGCATGGGGAAGATGCGGGGGGTGTGAGGAGGGTATAGTGGGGGGTTGTTATGGGCATGGGGAATATGCGGAGGGTGTGAGGAGGGCAGAGTGGGGGGTTGATATGGGAATGGGGAAGATGCGGGGGGTGTGAGGAGGGTATAGTGGGGGGTTGTTATGGGCATGGGGAATATGCGGAGGGTGTGAGGAGGGCAGAGTGGGGGGTTGATATGGGAATGGGGAAGATGCGGGGGGTGTGAGGAGGGTATAGTGGGGGGTTGATATGGGAATGGGGAAGATGCGGAGGGTGTGAGGAGGGCAGAGTGGGGGGTTGATATGGGCATGGGAAGATGCGGGGGGTGTGAGGAGGGTATAGTGGGGGGGTTGGTAATGGAGAAGATGCGGGGCGTGTGAGGAGGGTAGAGCGGGGGGTTGATATGGGAATGGGGAAGATGCGCGGGGTCTGCGGTGGGTCTACTGGAGGCTGATGTAAGTTTCGGGGATGCAGTGTGAGAGGGTCTGAGATCGGTGTGGGAACCACTGGTGCCTGGCTTGGCTCCGGGCCACGACCGTTCGCACCGGGCGCGGGTGGCCGCTCTGTGGGGCGCGTGACCGGACAGACCTGTGGAGAGGCCGCGCGCTCAGGCCGGACACAAGCCGCTCAGCTGGGCGGGCTCCCTTCTTGAACTGGGCGGGGCCGAGCTCCCTCGCGCTGGAGGCCGGGCGTCAGAGGGCGGGCAGCCACCAGCCTGAGCGGCGTTGCGGCCTGTTGTGAGGTGACCTGGGGCGCGAGCCACGCGGGGGTCTCTGCAGCGGGGGGCGCCGTGCCCTGTGCGGGCTGCGGCTGTTTCCTGAGGGAATGGGGACCACTGGGAAAGTCAGGTGAAGGGGAGCGCTGGGCGGCCGCCCCCCGCCCCGGCGCTAGCTAGGCGCCGGGCTGGGGTATGATGTGTTTGGAAAGGTGCTCTGGACTCCCAGCCCCCGGTCACCGCCACCCCCGGAAATGCCCCGAGCCCACCCCCTGGATCCAGCCACCCTCGGAAATACCCCGGGCCCACCCCCTAAAACCAGTCTCCCCCCCGGAAATGACCCGGGTCCATCCCTCCAACGTGCTACCCCCTAGGAATGCCCCGTCCCCACCAGCCACCCCAAGAAATGCCCCGTGCCCCCTCCCAACCTGCCACCCCAGAAATGCCCCGTGCCCCCTTCCAACCCGCCATCCCCAGAAAGGTCCCTTGCCCACCCCCCAAGTTGCCACCCCGGAAATGCCCTATGCCCACCCCCTAACCTGCCATCTCCAGAAATGCCTAGAAAAAGAAAAGGAGGACTTGTGGCACCTTAGAGACGAACCAATTTATTTGAGCATAAGCTTTCGTGAGCTACAGCTGCTACTCTGAAACTCATCCCTGGAACCTGTCCTGTGCCCCCCACTATGCTCCCAACACACCATTCCTAGAAGTTTCCCCCTGTTCGCCCCCACCGTGGTAACTTGGCATCCCTGGAAATTACCCCACCGACTAACCTGCCATCCCTGGAAAATTCTCTGTGCCTACCCCTCCCCAACTCACCATCATTAGAAAATACCACATACCAACTCCTGTCCTGGTAATGTGCCATGTCTGGAAAATGCATTATGCTCCCACTTACCCTGATAACCTGCTTTCTCTGGAAAATGCCTAATGCCCCCGCTCACCCTGGTAATCTGCCATCTTGGCAAAATATCCTGCACCCACTGCCAGTGTCCTAATCTGCTATGGCTGGAAAATTTCCACCCCCACCGTGGAAATGTGCCATTTTAGGGAAATTCCTTTCGCCCACTACTATTTTGGTGTCTTGCTATCTCCAGGAAATTTCCTGTGCCCACTCCCACCAGAGTAACGTTCTAGAGGATAGGGCACTGGACTGGGTTTCAGGAAACCTATGTACTGTGTGTGACTCAACCATTGTCCTGTACTGTACTGTGATCTTGGGCAAGTCACTTCACTTCTCTGTGCTGCAGTTTTACCTCACATTTGGTCTGTCTTGTCTAGACTGAGAACTGTTGCAGCAAAAATTCTTTCTCGCTATGTGTTTTTTCAGTGCCTAGCACAACGAAGCCCTGATTTTAGTTGGGGTTTCTAGCAGCTACTGTAGTATAGATAATCATGGAATTGAATAATAATAAATAACCTGTGGCATCAGGAGCGATCTGTTATTGCTGAGAAATGTCTTTTTTTTCTACTCCCCGTCTGTTGCTGCAGTAAATTGCTTGTCATGGGAAATAACCTTTCATTCTCAAAAAATACCATGCTGCAGTGATCGCTGACAGGGAATGATGCACAGGGCAAACTGCTCCATGCCTCACCTAATGAAATAATAGCCAAACAACTAAAATGCACATCTTGGTTTCATCCAACAACTCCTTTCTCTGTGTTCATTATCAATAATCCCTTTACTCTCCATCTGTAGCTCACGAAAGCTTATGCTCAAATAAATTTATTAGTCTCTAAGGTGCCACAAATACTCCTTTTTCTTTTTGCGGATACAGACTAACACGGCTGCTACTCTACATGGGCTGCGATCCTGCTGCCTGTACTGAGTTCCACTGATTTCAGTGAACTCCATGTGGCTGCCAGGGCCAGCCTGCATGATTGTAGGTCCAGGCCTGTAAATCTATCAAAGACAAAAACATCTCATAGCACTAGGACCTTATGTGAATTAAAATGTTAGATTGTGGGGAGGGGGTTTGGGGAGGGAGATTACTGTAGAAGAACCTGAAAGCCAGTCCATATGTACTTGAGTTTTGATACTGTGTTTGTAGTGCAACAGCAAATTTTGAAGTTTTTCAAGAAAAAGTGTTAATTTCTATAACTTTTTCGTATTGACACCTTTTGAGCAAAAGCTCATAAAATTCAGTTATAGTTTTTACTATAGTTAATTCAGGATATTTCTTTTACTAAACACTCAGGAAATGTTAAACATTTTTAGGCTGACCATAGTTGTTTAGTTGTAATGGGGAATAAGTAAAGAATGGTAAGTTTCTTAATTTACCAATCTATATTTTGTTTGGTTTTTCACTAATAAAAGAGAAAATCTCCAAACCAAAAATAAGATTTTCATTACAAAATAATTTAAAGGAGTGTCTGTAATCCACACCTTCAACCATTATCAAAGAATCTTTGCTCTGCTTTCTTAAATTACACATAACATACTTTTTTTTTTATAGTACAAGATTTTTTGGGAGAATGGGATAATGTTTGGTACCTAAATCATCACTAAATTTAACTGTTTATTTTGTAGGATTTTGAAAATTAATTTTTGGGATTCAGAAAAGAAGAAAAATATTCTACAGAAATGTCTAAGATTGATAAGATGAGCATCCTTGGAGTGAGGAGTTTTGGGGTAGAGGACAAAGACAAACAAGTTATCACTTTCTTTAGTCCTTTAACCATTTTGGTGGGGCCAAATGGTGCAGGAAAAACGGTAAGACTTTTGTACAGTACAAACAGGCTTCATGTCATTATAAATAATTACAAACTCATACAAACAAGAGTGATTGTTTATATGAATTTATAATTAATGAAATTATAAAACCTTAAACAGTTCGCATTTTGTGTCACTTGCATAATTTGGGCTCCACTTTCAGGCTTGCATTCTGCAACGAGCTTTGCGTAGGCACAGGATTCTGCCTGCATGGTGCTCATTGCAAGGTCAGAGCCTTAGTTGTTTTACAAATACCTGTTTATGCGCTAGGTATTAGAACCATATAAATTAGAGATGGGAAAGATCTGTTTAGTGTTTCTCAATGACCAGTCAGTCTGTGGACCGGCGCCAGTCCCTGAGAACTCCCTGACTCAGTTTAGGAAGGCAGCAAGCCAGTCCCTGGTATCCAAAAGGTTGAGAAACTGCATTAGATCATCTAATTGATCTCCTTGCCAATGCAGACTTATGCCATATTGTACATTTACTAGTGTTTTGTCCAATCTAATTTTAATCCACTATTGATTGGAATATCTCCACCTGAAGGTCTATTCCACAAGATAATTAGAGCTATTGCCCTGAAGTTTTTCCCAATACTCAGAAAGAACACATCTTAATTTCATCCCATTATGTTTCTCCTTTCTTTGTTCTCAGGTATTTAAAGACTGTTACTGTCTTGCCTCTTTAGTCCAGCTTTTTGCTTGCTCTAAATTGATATTACTGATACCTATTTATTTCCATTTTTGTAGACTATCATTGAATGCCTTAAATATATTTCCACTGGAGATTTCCCTCCAGGCACCAAAGGACACTCATTTGTTCATGATCCAAAGGTAGGAGTCATGATGGCTAGCTTGTATGTCTAACTGGTAGTAGATACGACAAAATATTTAATGAACATTGGACTGTGCCACAAATGGGGGGAGTCCAATAAGAGTTAATTATTTAAATCACCCATTTTAATGTAATACAAAAGCAAGGATTGAAGTTGGGAGGGAGAAATTACAAGAAATGAGTTGTCAACCTTAAATTTCTTGGTTGTCTTTTTTCTCACAATCTTAACATTACAAACTAGATTGTTTTGCAGTTAAATTTACCTTTTAATTTACTTTATGAAAGATTTCCACATGTGTATATACAACATCTAAGATGTTAAATTGTTTAAATCTTTTTTAAAAATGCTAAATTCATGTTCGCAACTGTATTTAGTTTCAGTGTGAGAATATCTGTTTCATTATTCTCTGGCTATGTTTTATAAGTTTTAGTTCTCAGAAAATACTTATACAAGAATAGGTAACATGTGACCTGATCACTTTTTATAATGTCTTTTGGTACAAAATGTCTGTCAAATAGTTGTTTGATATTTGGTATTTTCTTAGTCAGTATTGGTAAATGGATGGTTTTAACTGAAATGTTTTGAACATGGACTGTTCCTTCCCAGTTACTGATATTAAATAAATAAGATTTTATGGGAATATAATGTGGACACGTTGCATATGAGCTAACCTACAGTATAGAGATCTGCTCTCTGCATGATTTAGGCCCGGATCCTACCATGACTTGCACACTATGAGTAGTCCCATTGACAGAAATGAATGTTTGGTGTCTGACTTGGAGGAGGTTATTTTTCTGTTCTGTTTACTTAAGGGAAGGCCCTCTGATGATAACTGTTTATCAGATGAGTGTGGGGGAGTGTTTGCATTTTAGGGTATAAGAATACCCAAAGTGCAAGGTATGCATAAGAATCCTGGATAACCTCTAGGTCAAAAAATGATTTTGGGTGAAATCCTGGCCTCATTGAAGTCAATAGCAAAACTCCTATTGATTTCAGTGGAGCCAAGATTTCACTTACGGCTTTGGAACAGATGCTTGGATGACCACAAAAGTTTTCTTTGTTAAATAAGTTTTCATATATTTTTTCCTGCCAAAGGTTGCTAATGAAACAGATGTCAGAGCTCAGATTCGACTGCAGTTTCGTGATGTTAATGGAGAGCTTACAGCTGTCCAGCGATCCATGGTTTGTACTCAGAAAGGCAAGAAAACAGAGTTTAAAACTCTTGAAGGTATCATTACCAGAACAAAGTAAGTTGTAGGTTTTTTAAACATTGCCTCTTAGTTTGAGTGTCCATTTGCTTTGTCTGTATCTTTTCATGTAAGAAAAGAGATAAGTGGATAATTTATTCATTCAAACCTTCACCTATTCTTTCAGATTAAATTAAGTCTAACAAAAAGTTACATGTAGTCCCACTGCATTGTCTATTTGTTTTATGTGTTACAAGAAATCCCTAGATTTAATGGGTAAAACTTTCAAAATGGCCAAAGTCTCATTGGTTTTCCATGGACATAGGTGCCTAAGTCACTCAGTGATAGTTTAGTTCTGAAGGTGGTGTTTATGCACTACATTCACTTTATGTCCTGTTGGCACTGCAGAAGTAAATTAAAGTAATTTTGTGGGGAAATAGTTCCGTTCCAACTCATTCCAAGTACCTATCTGTTTGTTTGACTCTCATCTCTGACATTTTTTTAAAAAGATCATTTGTTTTGCACTGATCACTATGATTTTTGCTCCCTCTGCTGGCTATGCAGTCATAGTTAGCAAACTGGTGCTATATACATGGCTAACATGACATTAAGTTACAGAAAGATAGCTTGAAATCAAAGGAGTGCTGTATCAAAATCCATTTAGTTGAAAATGAGGTATTCCGAGTTAAAAATGGAAAAAGTGAGAGAAGAATGAGGGGCAAAAAACATTTACCACTGTAAAAGTAATTATTTTGTGACTTAGCATCAAAACAGGATGGGTTAGAATGTTGAAATTATACAGAATGTTATTTATTTTAGAAAAAAATCATAACTGTACAGCAACCAGTAGTCATCTTATTGTTATGCACTTTCTTAATCTATGTACACAGGCATGGGGAAAAGGTCAGTCTCAGTTCCAAGTGTGCAGAAATTGACCGAGAGATGATCAGCGCTCTTGGTGTTTCCAAATCTGTGATTAACAATGTCATTTTCTGTCATCAAGAAGAATCCAACTGGCCCTTAAGTGAGGGAAGGGCCCTGAAACAAAAATTTGATGAGATCTTCTCAGCAACAAGGTTTACTTCTTTCCATAACTAACATAATTACAGTAAAGTACTCCTTCCATTTAATTATAATTGTTTAAATGCTCACTAAAAATGCTCATTCGTAAAGCTGCATGTGCCAATAGAATTTGAAATTTACACATGGATTTCTTTTTGAAAGGTATATTAAAGCATTGGAAACTCTTCGTCAGGTACGTCAGAAGCAAAGCTTGCGGGTAAAAGAGTGTCAGACGGAACTGAAATATCTAAAACAGAATAAAGAAAAAGCACGTGAAATTCAAGATCATCTTAGTAATAGGGAAGCTCAACTGGCTGCTTCTAAGGAAAATGTAAAATCTATTGAGAATCGACTTGATCCTCTAAAGGTAATTTTATTTGTATGATCATGTAATTCAAGATTTTATTGTAATACTGTACATATTCACTAGGGGAGATAGAGTAAAGGTTGCTTGCTATGGGAATTTCCTGACTTCTTTGTGATTAAAATCTCTCCAGTTTAATGTTGTATTATCAGGGGGATTTTTTTTGCCATTTAACCATAAAATTCAGAGCAGAACTTAAGGCCATTTTCATCATGACAAATAATGAAATTGTATGAGTAGAATTTATATTCAAAGATGTGGTGGAAATGATCTGTTCTTAACTTTACACCATCTTGGACCAGTTTATTTGTTCTTATATTTAAATTAATTTACATCCAATTGGAGATTTTCAGGCCAAATCTTGAAAGCAACATGTATCTTTCCTTTCTTAAGCTGTCTGGTTTAGTTACAAAACTTCTGGGAAAATGCAATTTTCAACATTTACTCAAGCACCTCAACAGCTGATTTGGAAGATTGCACTCTCAGCAAATTTGCAGATGATACTAAACTGGGAGGAGTGGTAGATACGCTGGAGGGGAGGGATAGGATACAGAAGGACCTAGACAAATTGGAGGATTGGGCCAAAAGAAATCTGATGAGGTTCAATAAGGATAAGTGCAGGGTCCTGCACTTAGGATGGAAGAATCCAATGCACCGCTACAGACTAGGGACCGAATGGCTAGGCAGCAGTTCTGCGGAAAAGGACCTAGGGGTGACAGTGGACGAGAAGCTGGATATGAGTCAACAGTGTGCCCTTGTTGCCAAGAAGGCCAATGGCATTTTGGGATGTATAAGTAGGGGCATAGCCAGCAGATCGAGGGATGTGATCGTTCCCCTCTATTCGACACTGGTGAGGCCTCATCTGGAGTACTGTGTCCAGTTTTGGGCCCCACACTACAAGAAGGATGTGGATAAATTGGAGAGAGTCCAGCGAAGGGCAACAAAAATGATTAGGGGTCTAGAGCACATGACTTATGAGGAGAGGCTGAGGGAGCTGGGATTGTTTAGTCTGCAGAAGAGAAGAATGAGGGGGGATTTGATAGCTGCTTTCAACTACCTGAAAGGGGGTTCCAAAGAGGATGGCTCTAGACTGTTCTCAATGGTAGCAGATGACAGAACGAGGAGTAATGGTCTCAAGTTGCAATGGGGGAGGTTTAGATTGGATATTAGGAAAAACTTTTTCACTAAGAGGGTGGTGAAACACTGGAATGCGTTACCTAGGGAGGTGGTAGAATCTCCTTCCTTAGAGGTTTTTAAGGTCAGGCTTGACAAAGCCCTGGCTGGGAGGATTTAACTGGGAATTGGTCCTGCTTCGAGCAGGGGGTTGGACTAGATGACCTTCTGGGGTCCCTTCCAACCCTGATATTCTATGATTCTATGATTATACAACCTGCATAGTTTCACAGGGTGGCATATTTTCATATCTATTACCTTCCCCTCAAATAATATATTAGTACTTGAATATACTGTCAGCACAGGGTAGAAAAGCATCTATACAAAACCCTCTCCCTGCCTCTAAGTAAATGATACCTTGAGCCTGTATTTACCATGATGTCATGACACATTCCATAGCTACAACCAGTGTAGATAAATGATAGCAATTCTTGTCTCAGTAACTCTTCCATTAGTAGTACTGTGCATGTTTTTCTGGGATACCCTAGTGCAGAAGTTTTTAACCACGGTATGCAGAGAACTGAGTGTTAGCTATCTTTAAAAGAAGTTAAAATACATTAAATACATTGCTTTTATATTGTGTTGCATCTACATAGACAGTCAAGTCAAGTGTGTTTAAGATGCTTAGATAACCATGCAATAGCTGAGGTCATTATTTTTTTACACATATCCATGAGGGAACAAGGTATCCCTTGCTGATGGGTGCAGCCTGTAAGTATGTGGCCTACATATTCTAACTGGCCACAGCAGGAAAGGAGGGAGTTACAGAAGCCCTACTTATTGTCATTAGCAGCACATTTGATCACTCCACATCTAAAGTGATTGAGCTTCATCCAAAGATCGTGTAGAAGGTCAAAACCAGAGGGCTGGACTGTTGGATGTGTTATAAGATAGTCATTGGCTATGTTTGAAGCTTGTTCTTACCCCCTAGTATGCCACCTGGGAGTGATATTGAGGCTCCTTAGGGGAATTGTCCAAGCGGGGTGCCATGAGCTGAGATGTTGGCTAGGTGGATTAAACAAATCTTTAAATGGGTAGATATGGCATGTCTTGCACCTTAGGGAGCAGATTCTGCAAGGCTACTTGTTGCCTGAAGTCAGGAGGGACAGTGTTGTCTCATGGTGCTTGTTATATGCATGGTTTCATTCAGCTGAGTGTCTAAGAGTCCTGTGTGAAGTGAGATGAGACACACCAGGGAGCAATACTCCCTTACAGAATAGCACAAGGTAAGCCCAGGGTTTCTTAGTGTTTTACTCCTGGGGAAATTCTGCACCAAAAAATGTAAAATTCTGCATATTTTATTTGTCAAAATAATGCAATATAATCACACCAGTTTCACTTATTTTGGTAATTTATTTCAACTATCATACAGAAGAAATCACAATAACTGTTCAGAATTTCCTAAACACATGAAAGTTAAATTACAAATACTTGGTAACCAATACCCTGCATTCCAGTTGTAATCCTGGATTTTCCTTTACATTACATTACTTTTATTTTGGTGTTTGGTGTTCTGTAAAATAGAATGTTGCTTTAAATTGTTCACTTTCACACATGAAAGTCATACAGTTTTGCTAATCACTGTTGTGCATTTTTTTTTAAATGGATAAGTAAAATAGATCCTGAACTGTAACCTTACCCCATTCATTGTGCCTCTCTGGCACAGGAAAAGCGAGAAAGCCCATACTCCTTCCTAGCTGAGGAGTCTATAAGGCTCCTTTACACCACTCTAGCAAGGTAAAGGAGCCTTAATTGACTAAGAATGGGAACAATCAACTAACAATGGGAACATTAGCAGCCTGCCTGCTTAGGGCTTGTCTACACTGGCAATTTACAGTGCTGCAACTTTGCCGCCCCCCCCTCCCCCCGAGCGCAACAAGTTTCAGCGCTGTAAAGCGCCAATGTAGACAGTGCACCAGTGCTGGGAGCCACACCTGTTGTGGAGGTAGGTTTTTTAGAACACTAGGAGAGCTCTCTTCCAGCGCTCTGCCGTGACCACACAAGCCACATTAAAGCGCTGCCAGTGTAGAGTAGCCCTTAGTTGTTACATTTATGCTCTGCCTCAGGGACAGAGCCTGCTTCACACAGCCCTACGCCTCCAAGCCCGGGACGCAGCAACGGTGAGCGAGAGGGACAGAGTGAGTCTCTCTTACTCGTTCGCATGCAGGCAGCTGCCCAGTCCCACCCCCATAACGTCTCTCCCGAATGCACGCAAGCCCAGCCTCCCTCCTTCCCCTCCACGGTGATCCGCTGGCTTCTGGTGGCTTCTCCCAGCAGACGCGCCTGGGCTGCCGCAGAAGGGGCGTGTGTTCCCCACAGACTTTTTTGCTCCCCCATTTTTCTGTAGGGGAGTCAAGAAATCTGCAGACAGTATGAATTCTGCGCCCCTCCAGGAGTAGTGTTTGTGCTTTGGCTTCCCAGGTAGAACCAGCTGATTTGCTGAGCAGGCTGTTGTCTTTATTTTCAGCAACGTTTTGGTAAGGTATTCCTTGAAAATCAGTGTATGGCCCTGTGTAACTGCTAGATATACAGGCTTTGGGTCATGGTCCAGCCTTTGTCCATTCAGGAGGCTGTTGAGCAGTTTGTTGGCTTTTATGTGGTGTAGATGGAAGGAGCTCCATCTTTTACAATAGTAGGCCATCTCTTTCACGTCAACATTCAGCACTTCTAGGTGACTGGAATCCTGGTATTGTACTACCAGACAGATGTCATGACATAGATAAAATGCTTGGCAGTGGTATTGGGAAGGTCATTGTGAAGAGACTGAAAAGTGTTAGTGTTAGAATTGAGCCAGAAGGTAAACCGTTGTTTTGGGACCTCTAGGAGCTGGGATTTTTTTTTTTTTTTTTTTTTTTTTGTACAAGCAAAATTTTAAATTAGCAACTTCTCAACAACAGTTCAACAGCCATGACAACCTGCTTCAGTGGGACCTGTGACAGTTTGTATAATAGGCCTGTATACGAGATGATGTCATATTCAACAGTAAGGTCTAGGAATACTGCACCTGTCTTCTGCCTGCTCTGAAGGCCATTCTCAGTGTGGGTGGTGAGTGCCAGCACTTGATCACTGAGGTTATCATCAATGGTGGGGGAAATTCTCTGAAGAATAAGCTTTCAAATAATTTGTTAATATTACTTTTCCATTTAAGTAATGACTGTAGTTGCTGCAGGGATGCTGTCTAATCAGGAAGGGGAGGTGATCCACAAGATGATGTCTTGATTAACATGTGGGGCAAGGTCTGAAAAGATTTGAGAACCCTTGTCTTAGAGTCTAAAACTCCTTATAAACTTGTAGGTGCTGGAAATGACCCATTTTTAAAATGCAATATATTTAAATAGAAAATTTGATTATAAAATCCATAAACTGTAGTGAAGCCAATTTACTTTAGCAATCCTTTTTTTCTTTTTCTTTTTTCTTTTTTTTTCTTTTTTTCTTTTTTTTTCTTCTTTTTTTCTTTCTTTCAGAACCGTCTCGCAGAAATTGAACAGAATCTTGCAAAAGTAGTGAGACTTGACAATGAGATTAAAGCTCTGGACAGCAGGAAAAGGCAGATGGAAAAAGATAACCAAGATTTGCAACAGAAGATGGAGAAGGTTTGCTTTATAAATCCTGTGTGTCACCATCCTTCATCTTAAAAAATCAGAAGCAATCATGTATTACAGAATGAATAGTACATTTACTATAGAATGAACCATAAATTTTACAAAACTTGTGTACCCATAGCCAGAACAGTGTATTTTTGTTCTGTTGTTTTTATTTTCCAAGCATTTTTGGTCACAATTGTTGTAAAACTAAATACAGAAAGGTGTGAATGTTTTTAATGTACTCAACGGAGTATTCTTCAGTAAATATATAAATAAATCTTTTTTTTGGTTAAATCCCCCCACTAGTAAAGTCTCAATCCAGGAAAACACTTAAAAATATGAACAGTCCCATTCAGTTCAGTGGGACTACTCACATGCTTAAGTGTTTTTCTGGATCGGGGGCAAAGTTTATAAAAACTCAGTAAAAAAAAAAAGTGCAAAGAAACTATGAAAGGTGGTGGCTGTGGTTTTAAAATATATGGTTTGCTAAGAGTATTAAGCAGTTAAGTGTGGCTGACCCTCCTAATCAGTACTGTTTTTATTATCAGTCACCAGCATTGTTGATGTTTTCAAGCAGGCAAGATGCAATAGGTTGTTGTATAATGTAGTTAGGTAGTAATACAGATATCCATAAATATTATTCTGCATGTATGATTTCTGAGCAATTTACGACACTACAAAGTGAATTTTCAGTATGCTGTGGCTCTCAGAGTGAAGAGCAGCCAGACAGCCACGAGTATTAAGGAGTGGCCACCATCAACAAAAATGACCCCTAAAATAAATGGTTTAAATATAGCAAGTAGCTGTTAGAATACATCATGAAGATGTGTTTTTTTGATTTAGTAGGGAGATGAGGATTAAAACTGTTGTTATTACCTTTCCCTCCAAGATCTACAGAGTAGAATGAACTGCTCAGTGTGATGAACAATGGGGTGAGCAATTTTATAGAGTAGTAATGACTTGTCATGACCATATGTAAATGGCATTAACTGGCAGTGGACAGCAGAGCAACCCAAACTTGACCTACAAGTACAAGGACATCTCTTCTCATTAACATCACAAATCTTCCTGTTTTCTCTCCCCTTTAAAATAGCCAGTGAAAAAGTTAGTGGTCTTTTATTATGTTTGTGCTAATTATCTGAAATTATTTTGACAACTAGAAAGAATTTGTCCAAGAGCATGTATCACAAAAAGTATGTATCATATTGTTTTATCAATATGAAAAAGGAGAATCCCTTTATTGGACCCAGATAATTTTACTTAGTTCTTGTGGCTTAACTCCTGCAGTAAGAAGTTTATTAAAGCTAACCCAAAATACCTTTTAGCACTGCAGTTTGAGTAGTCTTACGGTAAAAATTACAAATCGGATGATATTTTATCTTTTTTAATTTTGTGTTTAACCTTTGGAAAATGTATTATACAGTTTATAAGCATGGGCAAAGTATTTTGTTACAAATCAGTTTAAAAAGCTAACTTTTTAATACTGCAGTATACTCTGACTGCATAGGTTTTTCAAGGAACAGATGACCAACTAAGGGATATGTACCAGAACCATCAGAGAACAGTAAAAGAGAAGGAAAGGAGATTAACAGACTGTCAACGTGAGCTGGATAGAGCAAGCAAAGAGTGTCAGAGATTTAACAGAGAGAAATCAGAATTACTTGTTGAACAAGGTATAATAGGCTAATTTTAAAAAAAAATAATGCAGAAATTATCTAATATAATATAGACACTTGTAAAAGGATGAGTGACAGAATTTCCATGTTTGAGCCAATGAGAATCTTGAAATGTGCTATACTTATTCAGTATTGGCTGCTTAGTACAGGGGGTCAAAGTTCAAATTTGAGACTTTGACCTTCACTGTCAGAGATAACCAAAAGGTCATTAGTCTTCTCCATGGGATTTCAATTGTACACGTGCCCTTTTGACCAATAATGTTGACATTGGTGCACTCATTCATTTATGGACTTTTTGCGGAAAAGGAGCCATTTTGGGCATTTCTGTTCTAGGTCACCAAGAAGTCATCAGTCTAACAATTTACAAAGCATATGTTTGGTCTGTGAGCTGGTTGCGTTAGCATGAGTCCTCCAGTTTGGAGGAATTGAGATCTGTCACCAATTTTAGTTAATGGATTTTAGCCAAGAAAATTGTTGGGAGGGAAGTGAGTGCACCATACATACCCAAAGGGTTGACTTCAGGCAAGTTGTATCTCATGTGGTTTCTTTAAAAATCCCTACATACCATGCATCATGTTCTGTATAGCTTATTAATTATTTCAAGATACATACATTAATTACAAGTTTTACGAAAATATCTATAAACAGAAAGTGTTGTCATAACTACAGTTATAATAATATCAATATTTGATAGTATAGTTAATAATGATCTTTGGAAGGACTATAAATGGAACAGGATTACTCAGATAGTAAGAGCATGACCTTTAAACGATGGACATTCCTTCTTGGTGTTGTGGTAATTAACCCCTTAGGTCCTGTGTTCTTGATTCAGACAATTACCAAAATTCCTTAATAGGACAAATTAACTTAATACACATGGTATGGAGGGAGGTTATTGCTTTTCTACTTAAAACAATTTTAAAACCTATATACTGAATTTTATGTGGATTTAGAAAGAGAAGAAAGTAAATGTGAGCTGGCAATTTTAGTGCAATTTTCATAATTATGTAATTTGAATTGGCTGAATGGCTAAGGCCACAAAATAGGCACTTAGAAAAGTAAAAAATAATCTTAAATATTGGTGGCAGCTTATCTCCTGCTGATCTGCCACTGCATTCCTTTGCCCCACCTACTGACATTCCTGCATTAGAATAAATGGCTTTTTGTTGAATTGGTCAAAGAAAAACATTTTGCTTTTAGAGTTTTTTTTAAATCTGTACAAAATACAGACTGAGAACTCCAATGCCTTGTTTCATTGCAAAGCAAGTAAAAGCTGTGATCTGCTGTTAAGATTTACTAGTGCAAACTCTTCTGCCTTCATGGAGTCCAAATGTAGGTCTTGTTGAAGACAAATGGAGCCTAAAATAGGGGAATGATAAAATGTTGCAAAATGTGGGGAAAATGGCAATGCCAATAGACCTTAAAAAGGGCATTTTTGGGTAGTTTAGACCAGTGATTCTCAAACTTTCGTATTGGTGACCCCTTACACACAGCAAGCCTCTTTTTACATTTAACACTATTACAAATGCTGGAGGCAAAGTGGGGTTTTGGATGGTGCCAGCTTTTGATCCCCCCCATGTAATAACTTTGTGACCCCCTGAGGAGTCACGACCCCCAGTTTGAGAACCCCTGGTTTAGACACAAAATTCAATTTTAATGTTTTTTTTTAAGAAAAGAATTTACAAGACTGTAGAAATGTTTTCATGATTTTTTTAAAAGTCAGTTAATATTTTTATTTATTTTAGAAAAATAACATGAAACTTGAAATCTAGTCTTTAAAAAAAAAAAAAAAAGTTGTTTTGAATACTGCACGAGACAGACATCCCACTTTCCTGGGATCACAGCAATTACATTTTCCTATTTTAAAAAATTGGAAGTGGAAGGGCATTCTCCCCTGCTGCTGTGTAAAAGGCCCACACAGACTGGGGAAACTGAGTAAAGGTTCAATGCTGCAAACACACTCGCAAGTAAATGAGGATAGTCCCACTGAACTCAGTTGACAGGTTCAGCCTTATTGACTACATGTGGGGGGAAGTGACAAAATGCTGTCAGATGTACAAAGTAAAAAACAGGGGAAAAAATTTCTCTAATGTCTGTCAGTTCTAGAAATCATATAAGTTACTTGAAACAATAGTAGCTAAAAATAAATTTTCCAACAGAAGTGAGTTGGGTTTCTTGTTTGTTTTTGGATTGTGTTTGGTTTCCCCCCCCCTTAGGACTTGTTTGTACACTGAAGTTACATTGGTTTAACATAAATCAGTTAAAAAAACAATTTAGGTAAACTGTTGCAACCCACTGTGTAGGCATACCTGCATTGATTTAAACCTGGTTGCATTCTGTAGCTTGTTTCTGTCAATTTACCAATGAAGGCTAAACCAATAAAAGTCATGTTTAAATTATTTTAGCATCCATACACAAAGTGGCCCTGATGAAATCAGTTTAGCATCACACCTTTAGTGTGAAACTATGTGGGCACAGCAGACCTGACTAAAAATAAAAGTTACCCTAATTAGCATATGTTCATTGTCCAAGCTAAGGGAAGTTCAAAAGTAAACAGCTAACATAAATAGTGATAAGTAAACTAAACTGTTTGTGTTAATAAATCTAAAGTGGCATTAGTAACATAAGAAATGAAACATATTTCTTTAAAAAAAGACCTTTTAAGAGTCTCTTCAACTATAGAAACTGCTAAAATTCAGTTATTGATGCATGCGATTTTAAAAAATTCAGTAGAAACATCCCTTCCAAGTGATTTGCATATTGAACATAATCAGATATAAGCAACATATGTTCTTGATGTATACACTTCTAAATGTGTAAACCTTATTTTTTTTGTGTGTGTGTGTGCGCACATGTGTGTACAAACATATATGGGAAGGTCGTCTTCAGCTACAAGCAGATCGTCACCAGCAGGACATCCGAACCAGGGATTCATTAATCCAGACTTTGGCAGCACTGTTGGAATTAGATGGTTTTGAACGAACACCTTTTAATGAGAGGCAAATTAACAGTTTTCACAAGCTTGTGAAAGAGAGACAAGAAAGAGAAGCAGAAACTGCCAGTCAGTTAATGGTAAGATTTTTGTCACCTTGCTTTATGCATTCTCATAATTAATTCTCATAATATCTGTTTTCATAATGCATGTGACTTGATAGCAGTAGAGTCATCAGAAGTCATGTTCTTTATTTCCTAGTCAAGTGTTCACAAGGGACCTATATTACCATTACATGAATCCTTATCTCACAATTAGAATAATAGAATATCAGGGTTGGAAGGGACCTTAGGAGGTCATCTAGTCCAACCCCCTGCTCAAAGTAGGAACAATCCCCAACTAAATCACCCCAGCCAGGGCTTTGTCAAGGCTGACCTTAAAAATCTCTAAGGAAGGAGATTCCACCACCTCCCTAGGTAACCCATTCCAGTGCTTCACCACCCTCCTAGTGAAAAAGTCTTTCCTAATATCCCACCTAACCCCCCTCTCCCCCCACTGCAACTTGAGACCATTACTCATTGTTCTGTCATCTGCTACCACTGAGAACAGTCTAGAGCCATCCTCTTTGGAACCCCCTTTCAGATAGTTGAAAGCAGCTATCAAATCCCCCCTCAGTCTTCTCTTCCGTAGACTAAACATCCCCAGTTCCCTCAGCCTCTCCTCATAAGTCATGTGCTCCAGCCCCCTAATCATTTTTCTTGCCCTCCGCTGGACTCTTTCCAATTTTTCCAATTCTAGTATTATACACACAGTTGTCAACCGTTTTTAGAGTATGCTTGGTATTAGAAGATGCTTCTGCCAGGAAGACCTTGCAAGGACACCTTATATTGTTCAGGTGCTGTTGTTTTTTTAAATTACACACAGTGTAACTTATCATAAGCTCTAACGTAGTGAAAAAACATTTAATACTTGGATTGTAAGTTCCCTGGGGAAGGCACCATCTTTTTGTTCTGTGTTTGTACTGTGCCTAGCACAGTGGTGTTCTTACCCATGACTGGGGCTCCTAGGTAGCACAGCCACCGACTTTTCATTGTGCTGGTGGGTGCTTAACCCCTGGCTCTGCCCCAGGCCCTACCCCCACTCCACCCCTTCCGTCAATGCCACAGCCCCGCCTCTTCCTGCCCCTGCACCACCTCTGTCCTGCCTCTTTCTGCCCCTGTTCCATCCCCAAGGCTGCCCCCTTTCCCTTCTCTCCCCAGCCTCCTGCACGCCACAAAACAGCTGATTGCTGTGGATGGGAGGGATGCGGAGGTGCTGATTGGCGGGGCCTGCTGGCAGGCAGGAGGATCGGGGGGAGGGGGAAGTGCTGATAGGGGGGCTGCTTAGGACCCACCATTTTTTTCCCTGTGAGTGCTCCAGCCCCGGAGCACCCACGGAGTCAGCACCTATGTTAGGTAGTCTGGTAATACAAATAATAATAATTCTGCTTAACATGAATGTCTAGAATTGGCTGGAAAAAATCCTCCTTGCCTATGCAAAATTTTGAATTTTGGAAAAAAAACTTTTGTCCCACATCAGGAGAATCGAAATGGAATTTTTCAGTTTGTTCAGAGGACTGCCCGACTCCTGCTAGGATGGCTGACTCCCCAAACACATGGTTCTTTGGGCTGCCCAGCTTAGAAGCTTGCTGCCCAGGCATTCAGGCATCCCCAGCTCCCAAGCTCTCCGCCAGGTGAACTGCTGACAAGCTAGGGAAGTGGGTAGATGAGCTGGTGGGAAACCAGGCAAGTTTTTGTTGGAAACCTGCCTGGTGTCTGTCAAAAGATTTGTCAAAATCAACACTTTCCTGCAAAATGATTTGATTTTAACGACTCGGTATTTTCCAACAGAAAAACATTTTGGTGGAAAATTTCCAACCAGCTCTATTACTGTTCCAAAATATTTCAGTGTGTTGCATTAGACAGGTACCAATATGGTCATAGTGATCTACTTATAGCAAAAAGTCTGTAGGGGGCTTTGTATAAAATAATTCAGCTGTAGATAATTGCTTAGTAACTGTTTTGATGACTTCTTTGTTCAGAGAGAATTTGCAGAAAAAGAAACAATGAAACAAAAACAGATAGATGAAATAAGAGATAAGAAAACTGGACTGGAAAAAATCATTGACCTGAAGTCAGACATTCAAAATAACAAACAGCTTGAACTGAAGAATGTGAAATATGAACTGAATCAATTGGAGGAGTCTTCAGACAGGATTCTGGAACTAGATCAGGAACTCATCAAGGCTGTAAGATTTTCTATTTGAATAATTTAAATAAATACACAACAGAAAGCATATTTGGTTGTCTTGTTGCGTTTGATCACATCAAGTATTGCAGATGCGGACAGCAATGATATAATGAAAGAACCTGATCACCTCTGCCATCCCCAAAACCCTGAAATCTATATCATGTTCTTTGAGAGTAACCTAGATTTTACTTGTTGGAATCAGTCATGATTTTTCTTGGACCCTGAAAAGAACATGGTGCCATGATTTTCACAGTTATAAACTTATAACAAGCCATCCCTATTCAAAGGCAAGTTGTCTAATTGCTGCCTCCTTACTTGTGCCTTTTTAGCCAAATGTTTGTACTTGTTTGCTTATAGCTGAAGAATTTAATGCATCATGGAATTTCTCCACATAGTCTTTCCCTTAAGTAAAACTCTTAAGTGTACTTTATCATTCAATGGATGCCAAAAAGCAAAGAGCAAACAGGATGTGGATGAGGCACATTGAAGCCATATTCTATCTATCTAGCACCTTAACAGGGGAATGAAAATTCATTTTTCTTCTTACGTTAGCATCCATCAGGGTAATAGATGAGCAGTTGGGGAGGCTTTACAACCTTTTTGGAGTCTTAACATCCATGTCCTCTTTTCTTTGTTTTACATCCCTTACTTACAGCCCCATTTCATAGCCTTCATCCTTCTGTCTGGAGTCCTTTCCGATCATGTAATTGTCATTCCTTTATCCATCAGAGTTATTACTGTTGAGTAATGAAAATCCCTTCCTCTTGTCTCATTATCAGTCTGACTTCATTAGTCTTGTTTGAATTGGCATAATTATAAATCACATTTTAAAAATAAATCTTTTGGTTGATTTTATTTTTCTGTTTAGGAATGTGAACTAGATAAGGCTGAGAAGAACAGCAATGTGGAAGCTCTTGAATTGGAGGTACAAAAACTTCAGAATGAGAAAGCAAACCTGGACAGGGTCCTTCGGAAATTGGATCAAGAGATGGAACAGCTAAACTTGCATACCACGACAATCACCCAAATGGATATGTTGAGGAAAGACAAAGTAGCGTATTTCTTTTGATTTTCCTAGTATCTTCCTTATTAAGAAATGTACATGAAGTTAATATCTTTCATTGAGGCTTTATGAGGAGCAGTTATTTATCAGAATCTTACATCATTAATTGCATAAAAAATTGTGCATTTGAAAAAAGATGTAACTTTATAAGTACACTGAATAAAATAACAGTTCGTGAATATAGAAAAGTATATTTTAAGAGTATTTTGTTCCCCAAGGTGGACAAAGAGGAGCAGATCAGAAAAATAAAATCTAGACATATTGATGAATTGACCTCATTGCTGGGATATTTTCCTAACAAAAACCAGCTTGAAGATTGGCTTCATGCTAAAACTAGAGAGATTAATCAGACAAGAGACAAGCTTGCCCAACTTAAGTAAGTATTCATTTGCTTGATTCTGGCTTCAGAATTAATTTCGGAAGTTAGTTCATTTTGAAGATGGAGATTTTAATCCATTGTTTCTGTTACCTTACTACAGATATGTCTTGTTTGATTTATTATTGTTTGTTGCATCTTAAAATTAATGCATATATAAGGTCAGAAGGGACCGTTATGCTAATCTAGTTATATCTATATATCTATATATATATATATTATATAGTATAATCTAGTTAATCTAATCTAGTTATGCTAATCTAGCTAATCTGACCCTCTGCATAACACAGGCTAAAAAACCTCACCCAGGAATCTCTATATCAAGCCCATAATTTCAGTTTGTAAAATTATTGAGGCCCCAGTCCTGCAGTGGGATACATATTGACAGACCCCCTTATAGCTGTGCAGAATCCAGTTGAAGTTCATGAGACTCCATATAGATCTGGTTATAAGATTTGAGACTCAATGATACTGCAAAATTCAGAAACATGAAATATAATGATCAGTCAAGAAATATACTTTTCTTGAAGAATAGAATGACAATTTGGTTTGGGTTTCATCCCCTTATGGTTGTAGAATAATGTTTTATTCAATAATATAAGTCTGATTTTTTTTATATTGGAAATATCCACGTACCAGGTACGTTCTGTAATGGACTTTGTTTATAACTGTTAGGAAGCAGTCTAATTTTAGAATTCCTAACAAATATATTTTTGCTTATGTAACTTAGCCCCCTTTCACAAGGATACTTAAGCCAAAAGCCAGTTCAAAATATTTTTAGAAAATGGGTTAGTATTAGGGCTGTCAATTAATCGCAGTTAACTCACGCAATGAACTCAAAAAAATTAATCGCGATTAAAAAAGTTAACCACGATTAATCGCACTGTTAAACAATAGAATACCAATAGAAATTTATTAAATATTTGTGGATGTTTTCTACATTTTCAAATGTAATTGAAATCAGTATAACACAGAATACAAAGTGTACAGTGCTCACTTTATTTTTTATTACAAATATTTGCACTGTAAAAAACAAAAGAAATAGTATTTTTCAAATCACCTAATACAAGTACTGTAGTGCAATCTTTTTATTATGAAAGTTGAACTTGCAAATGTAAAATTATGTACAAAAATAACTTCATTCAAAAATAAAACAATGTAAAACTTTAGAGGCTATATGTCCACTCAGTCCTACTTCAGCCAGTCGCTCAGACAAACAAGTTCGGTGTTACAATTTGCAGGAGATAATGCTGCCCGCTTCTTGTTTACAATGTCACCTGAAAGTGAGAACAGGTGTTCGCATGGCACTTCTGTAGCCAGCGTTGCAAGGTATTTACATGCCAGATATGCTAAATATTGGTATGCCCTTCGTTGTTCGGCCGCCATTCCAGAGGACATGCTGATGATGCTCATTAAAAAAATAACACGTTAACTAATTTTTTGACTGAACTCCTTGGGGGAGAATTGTATGTCTCCTGTTCTGTTTTACCCACATTCTGCCATATATTTCATGTTATAGCAGTCTCAGATGATGACCCAGCACATGTTTGCTTTAAGAACACTTTCACTGTAGATTTCACAAAACGCAAAAAAGGTACCAATGTCAGACTTCTAACCAACCCAAGGTTTAAGAATCTGAAGTGCCTTCCAAAATGTGAGAGGGATGACATATGGAGAATGCTTTCAGAAGACTTAGAAGAGAAACACTCAGATGCGGAAACTATAGAACCAGAACCACCAAAAAGAGAAAATCAACCTTCTGCTGGTGGCATCTGACTCAGATGATGAAAATGAACATGTCAGTCCGCACTGCTTTGGATCGTTATCGAGCAGAACCCATCATCAGCGTGGATGCATGTCCTCTGGAATGGTGGTTGAAGCATGAAGGGACATATGAATCTTTAGCACATCTGGCACGTAAATATCTTGTGGCGCCGACTACAACAGTGCCATGCGAACGCCTGTTCTCGCTATAGTGTTCCTTATAGATTAGGTTTTCAGCCAAAACTAGCAGGAATTTGTCCAATGTGAATTTGAGATTCAAGCTAACCTAATAGTTTCTGGGCTATAGTGGTTTGTAAGCTTGTTTCGGTGCCCTTCTTTAATATAAGAATTCACACATTCCTGTTTCAGCAAAGAACTAGCTTCAGCAGAACAAAATAAAAATCATACCAGTATTGAGTTAAGAAAAAAAGAAGAGCAGTTGTCCAATTATGAAGACAAACTTTTTGATGTTTGTGGAAGCCAAGATTTTGATAGTGATTTGTACAAACTTCAGGATGAAATTGAAAAGACTTCAAAGCAGCGAGGTAAGTTTATGTATTTCTTCACTTTCTTCTAAGCTCTTTTTAAATTTAAATTCCAAATCTTAAGACAGTAATACTGCCTGTTATATGGAGTAGTGGGTCCTTATCTTTATTTGTGAGATGAGCAATAGTTAATATAAAATTTTATATAAGGCCCAACCTGAAGGTGCCACATTTAAGAATAAAATTAAAATCAGTTTTCCTTAGTTTTATTCTTTTACTTCTATATTGCATGTAAACAGCCACGAAAACATTTTCGCTATCTCAGTGAATTTGTTACCTTATTACTTCATTCTTATAAATTTACTAATAACTACTTTGACGTAGTAAATATGTAGGTCCTGATCCTGGATTGTGTCAAAGCTGGGAGAATATTCCACTACCTGAATCTGCCAGCTATACAAACGGTGCAAACTAGCAGCTGCTGTTTGGCCATAGACGTGGCTCGTCGTGCCTAATGTTAGCAGAAGAGTCTGGTAGTATTCAAAGAAAATTACAGTCACTTTCACAATTCATTTATTCAAGAGAGAGCAATTTAAGCTAAAATATTCCATTGTTCTGTTAATTTCACAGGTTTCAACTTTGTTTCCTTTTATAGTGCTACAAATTATTGTTGCAGATTTGGTTATTCACTGCTTTAATTGACAAACTTTAAATTATTCTTTTAAAAACAGCTATGCTTGCTGGAGCCACAGCAGTTTATTCACAGTTTATTACACAGCTGACAGATGAGAACCAGTCATGTTGTCCAGTTTGTCAGAGGGTCTTTCAAACAGAATCAGAACTGCAAGATGTAATTGGCGATCTGCAGTCCAAGTTACGTCTTGCTCCAGATAAACTGAAGTCAACAGAGTCTGAGCTTAAAAGAAGAGAAAAGAAGCGTGATGAAATGATGGGGCTTAAACCAATAAGGTAAGGTACCATGCAGAGTATACTGCACCTCTTGTTACACACTTTTATTATATTACATATTATTCCAAATGATGATAGTTTCTGTGCGTTACAAAGAACAAGGATAAACGTGAGGAAAATATTTTGGAAGTAGATAATTCAACTCTCAAAACACTAACCCTCGAAAGTGTCATTACATCAATATATAATAACCAAGAGCTTTGTCCTCTACTCCCTTTAGACTGTACTATATGTTTGACAATTCCAGTACTTTCACATTTCTGTTGAGGGTTAGGCAGAGGAATTGGTTAAGTGTTGCTTCTTCAGTGGTCATGTCCAGTATAAAAAATCCTTCATTTTTTTTTTCACTTTTTAACATCTATATAATTAAAATGGTGAAATTATTTATGCTGTCACTAAAATGTCTTCATTCCACTTCATGTTAAATATGTTTGCCATAAGTGCTGAAGCAGAGGCTATGTTGCTGAAAACTAACTGTGAATCAAGCTCACCATTTTACAAACATTTTGTTACAGGAGATATAAATCAATTATTTTTATTAATCTTTCTGTTTCTGAGAAGGTTTTGTGAATTCAGACCTTCTGGAGCAGAAGCTCTGAACTTGGGATCTGCGGGGACATCCTAGTGGGTCCCCAGTACCTCTGTATTGCTGAGGTTCGTGTGTGTGTGTGTGTTTTCCTGCCTTTTTTGGAATCCATCCTTGTATCCGTATACTGCTAATCCAGGGGTTCTCAGACTTTTGTACTGGTGACCCCTTTCACACAGCAAGCTTCTGAGTGCAACCCCCCTTATACATTAAAAACACTTTTTTATATATATATTTCGCACCATTATAAATGCTGGAGACAAAGTGGGGTTTGGGGTGGAGGCTGACAGCTCGCGACCCCCCATGTAATTACCTCATGACCCCCTGAGGGGTCCCGACCACCAGTTTGAGAACCCCATCCCTGCATGGATTGAATTTTATCCCTTGACATTAGATATTTCTAAGGAGCAGTTTAATTGTTGTTGTCTTTGAAATTTACCAGTTGGCACCAGATAGCAGTTAATGTTGAAAAAAAATCACCAGATGGATCCCTGCAGATCTCTCTACAAAGATTAATTCTCCTTGCTTCAAAATTGTCTGCATCTTTTCAACTGGGAAAAATGTATCACACAGGGCAGTTTGAATTACTCTCCTTTTCTTCTCTCCCCACTCTCCCAAAACAAAACTGAAAAAAAGTTTAGCATTCATGTCAGTACCAACAAGATTTGGGTTTGGGGTGGAAAACGCATGAATTTTGCAGAGGTGAAGGATCTCCAAGTTCAAGAAATGTTGGGAGCCTGTTTTCTAGTAGAGTCTGGTTAGCTCAGGGTTGCATGGGACTTAGTGTGTAAGGGCAGGGGCGGGGGGGGAATACACAGTATAAAAAGCTGAGATGCTTTTTCTTCACAAGGTGGTAGTATTGTATAGTGGTTTTCTGTAAGATCTGAGACTAGCATGAGCACATTGCTTTGATAAGGTTTCTTGGCTTTGAACTGATCTTAGCTGACTGACAGGATAGGATCTGTTACCATAGGTTGATGAATGAGATGACCAGATAGGCAGGTTTCAGTAAGTGACAGTTTCTGTAAAACAGTTCCATCTGCTCCAATTCTAAATCATAGCACAAATTACCCATTATATTGAACTTAAGCTACTATTTTTAAATGGGCAATTGTTATTATAGATTTATATTTTATATTAAGGCAGACCATAACTGAACTTAAAGAAAAGGACATACCAGACTTAAGAAACAAGCTACAGAATGTAAACCGAGATATTCAGCGCCTAAAGAATGATGTAGAAGAACAGGAAACTCTCTTAGGTACAGTTATGCCTGAGGAGGAAAGTGCCAAAGCATGTTTACAAGATATAACACTTATGGAAAGGTATCAGGTAAGTTTACTAGATTTATTAATGAATAAAATAACACTCCCTTAGTGCTACCTTGGTATGCAGTCCATCACGGTGCCTCGAAATGTTGAAGAATCTCAAAGCCAATAGAGGAAAAAAAGGATTTAAAAATAATAATACCAAACTTATCATAAGTTTTGGGTGATAATAATATTATATACTTTTATAGTGCCCTTAATTTCAGAGGATACTAAAGTGCTTTACAAACAATTCACAAGCATCACTGGGTTTGTAGAACTCCATGGTGGAAGTAGGGGAAAGATCTTTTTCCTGTGTTCTCCAAGTGGGAACACAATCACTTTGGAAGCTACTCCTAATTAGTAACTGAACTGTCCTTTACAGCCCTAACCTTCTGCCACTCTATTCCAACTCTTCCTGCATCTGGGCTTCATACTATGTGCCTCTCCAAATATTGCCCATTTGTTATAGCTCCATCCACATACATGTGGGGGCAGCATTTGCCTCATAATTAAGTGAAAATATTCATGCAGCACTGAATAAGAGAAGATAAATTCAAGAATGTTCCTAACTCTGACTGATTTTTAAAAAAAACAATACAATAGTTGACATAGTTTCAGCTGTGTCAAACCATGGCACAGTGTTTAAAGGTGTCAAATGGGCAGGAAATAAAGTCTATACTTCTGCACCCGGTATGATTTGAAGTAAGTCATGTTGATCATACTGATTTAAAATTCCCTTAGTTCTGAATGCATCATTATATATTTATAACTCTGGCTACATTTTTCCTTTCTTTGTTTCAACAGACCTTAAGTGTAAGCTTTTACAATTGTGCCTAATTTAATAAAATGGACTACAAAATTACATCATCTATTTTACACACCTGAATTTTTCAGATAGAAACCTTTGTGTGAATGCTGTTTTCCCGTGCACATCTGAAGTTCTGAATTTGAGAATATTTAGGTGTTCAAAATAAATTATGCAATTTTGGAATCTGCGTTAAGAACCCTTTGCAAATTTTGTCTATAGTATAAACTCAATTTCTAATAACCTCATCCATTTGTACATTTGTTTTAAAAATAAATAGTACATTTTAGATTAAAACACATTTTTTAGTATAAGCTGCTCTGAATTTGAAGTAGTATAAGTGCAAGATTGTTTTCTTAAAGTTACTAAATACAGCAGTCAACAGTACAAAAATCTTAACGTTTTTTCCTGTTATTTTCAGACTGATCTAAGGGATGTTGAACGAAAAATTGCCCAGCAGGCCAATAAGCTGCAAGGGGTAGACTTAGGTCGAACTGTTATACAAGTAAGCCAGGAAAAACAAGAAAAAAAACACCTGTGGGATACAGGTAAATCATAGAATTAAACCGTTAGTTTCCTAGCCACTATGCATTTTGAATATTGAAAGTAACTTTTTAAAACTCTGTATTTTAAAGTATATGCTTATTTATATTTTTAATGTTTTAAAGCAATAGTTGATTATTTAAGATCTTTTAATGAAATCTTATGTCAGGCATACTGCTTCTCATTTTTCATTGGAATGTTTTGTGTGTTATGATCTGTCATCTGATACTAAGAGTAAGATTTCAGTTAGTGCAGAGTAAAAGGTGTTTTGGTTAATGTAAGGTTGATTAAATGTGGGGTTTTTTTAAATTTATTTTTCTACAGTTACTGGTAAAATTGAGTTAAATCAAAAACTTAAACAGGACCAGCAGACTCAGATCCAGCAGCTAAAGAGTACAGTGAATGAACTTAAAGCAGAGAAGCTACAAATTTCCAGTAATATGCAGCGTCGACAACAACTGGAAGATCAGACTGTAGAATTGTCCACTGGGGTTCAGTCTTTGTACAGAGAGATCAAAGTAAGAAAATCCAATAGTAATTTATTTACTTTTGCGGAAATACTGTTAAATATTTAATTTAACTGGGGTACGCTAGGATTAACTTTGTCCTATTTTAACATTATCAGTTATCATGGAAATTAAGGTTTTTTTTTTTAAATTTGTCATCTTTATTTTGCCACCATATAAATTTGGGGACCTATAGCACTTGCTTTATCGGCATATTCACAATTTCATTAACCCTGAAAAAATAAACATACTTCCTTAAAAAAACATTCCAGGTCACAGAAAAACCAGGTCTGTTCACATTCATGCATGGTTTTTTTTTTTTCACAATTTTAGAAGCAATAACATGAAACAATCTCTAAGGCATTGAGAAGATAAGGATGGATTTCTAATGGAAATTAAGCATCTTGGCCTTTTTTCCCCCCAGGAGGCGAAGGATCAGCTATTTCCTTTGGAAGCAACTTTAGAAAAACTTCAGCGGGAGAGAGTAGATCTAATCAACAAAAAGAACACAAGTAACAAAATAACACAAGAGAAGGTTAGACTACTTATCACATGTTAGTAAAATATATTTTGCTTGTTGGGATAGTAGAAATTCAGTCAATTAAAATTACACACTCTTTTAGACGAAGGTGCAGGGCCTTTGTCATCAGGAAGTTTGCCTTGTTGAGAATTGTGGTGGATTTACATAGTAGAAGATTAATGTGAAGCAACCTATTAGATGTGTGAGATTGTTTAGAATTTATATTGGTACTCATTGCCAAAGCACCTGGCTACTTTACAATTCTGACAACAATTAATTAAAAATCAATAAAATGTAGTAATATAATAAATAGCCTTGTTAGGGGAAAAAAGCTCTGTGTAACAACAGTCAGTAAAAATAATTATGCATCAATCTGCTAGAAAATATAACATTTTAATGTGTTTTGAAAAATATGTTAATGTGAGAGAAACTGGATTATACTTGGCTTTTAAAAACTAAATGGTTTCACAGCAAAGTAAACTTTAGCTATGATAATGATCTGCACTTTGAAAATGTTCTGTACTTAAAGTTTATACAGTTCTGTGAAGTATATATATTTCTTAGACCTAAACCTATATTTCATTAGATACTTTTCTCCACAGATAAATGAGATCAAAGAGAAAGTTAAAAATATCCATGATTATGTGAAAGAAATTGAGAAATATATTCAGGGAGGAAAAGAAGACTATAAAAAGGTAATTTTATAATAAAGAGAATAAAAATACTCTTAAACTTTATTTTTTGTTAAACTAACAAAATTTCCTATTTGTGTAGCAAAAAGAGTCTGAACTTGATGAAGTAAAAACTCAACTAGCTGACTGTGAGAAACAGAAAGAAAAAATAAATAAAGAAATGGGAACAATTAGACAAGACATTGATACTCAGAAGGTAGGTTCCGACTCATCTTGGTTTATGATAGAGCATATACTGAATGGTTAGGCCTTGATCTTGTAGGTGGGTCCAGGCAGGTGGTCCCTAGCACCTAGGCAGAACTGCAGTGACTCAGGAGTGACCTTCGCTGGCACAAGGGTCTTCCCACATAGATCAATTTGCCTGATCAGGACCTTAGTGAGAATAATTACCATGTATCAGCCCAAAAAATTGCAAGATTTACACATTCTAAAGTAGATGCATTCTTGAAAAGCGGGGTCTGTAATGTTCAGTTTACGTGGTAGTCCAAAAGTGTTAAGTATATAGTGTAATTAACAGCCTACATTTTCAGAAGTGACTAGTAATTTTGTGTCTAGAGCCTTCTGAGTAGGAGGGCCCTTTAAGGATACCCAGAAATCAAGGCATCAGAAGCAACTAGTCACTCTTGAACATGTTTATTAGCTTGTACCTGTGCTCTTTCAATACTTGAAATTCTTTGATGGTGTATTTAACAAATACTACGTATATTCTCAAGCATGAGATTGGATTTATCCCATTTTTTCCACTATGCTATGTGTTTAATCAGAATAAAGTATTATTGTGATACCTAAATTTTATTTATTTGCAAGCAAAAATCCCACTGGCATGTCTGATATTTTATTATTAATATTCATTGTAATGCCTAAAGGCATTTTGAGGCATACATGGTTCATGGAAAATTTCATCTCCGATGACTTATCTGTCCAGAGCCATTGATTAAAATAATCAAAAGCTTTCATTTAGTTGTGGAAAGTTATGTTTTTTGTAAAAACATGGAATTTGAAAAATGCATTAATCTGTTAAACCGCTTGACTTTATTTGACTTTAGATCCAGGAAAGATGGCTAGAGGATAACCTTACATTAAGAAAAAGAAATGAAGAGCTAAAAGAAGTTGAAGAAGAACGAAAGCAAAATTTGAAGGAGATGGGGGAAATGAAAGTTCCACAGCTGAAAAAGTAGGGGTATCTTATCTTTTTTTTAAAAAAATAACATCTTAAATGTTAAGCGGGCATTTTCAAGAAGTTGATCACATCTTAACAGAGAATTGTTTCATGGACAACCTTTCCTCCCCTCACACAGACCACTTCCCCTCCAAGTTCATGCTTGCGTAAAATCCCTGTGTCAACTATAGCATAAGCTAATTGCTTAAATTAAAAAGTGGTGCTAATTAAAAGTACATTAAATATTTTCCTGTCTTTTTGTGTGTCATTTAGTAGTGGGAATTAAGAGGAAGGCCAGCAAATTTTTGTTATTTTAATCAGCAAATATTCCAGAAACCATAGTTTTGAGGACTGCTGCTTTACAAAATCTCCAAAGGTCCAATCCTACAAACACTTCTTACATGAGTGAAGTTACACACGTGCATAAGTCCATTTGATGTTGGTGGGACTCCTCATACGAGTAGTCACTCACGTGTGTTTGCAGGATCTAACCCCAATGTAATCATATATACTTTGTGACTACTGTGGCAACCAATCCTGCAAGTAGCATTTCAGATAGAATTATAAAATAACAATACCACCACTTTTATATAACACGTCTAATACAGCTTAATATTTTATGAGCAGTGCATCTTTTCCGATAGTTTTGTAATATGAAATTTAAAATGTCACGTATGATTGTCTCATTTTAAAAAATGTAGCTAGGGAGAGTATCTTTGCCCTCTTTCTTGTTGCTGCACATTGAATGGTTTCAATGATTTTTCCATTATAATTCCAATCAATGGGTGGGGAATTAATTCACTTCTCCAGACAAGTATATCTTGTCTTCATGTCTTTTTTTCATGCTCAATCCTGCTTGCATTAAAGCCAATGGCAGATCTTCCATTGATTTCAGCAATTTTGGTATTAATCCCTTGGGATTGTGTATTCTTTGGGGCAGTAGCTATTTTTTATATTTGTTAGTACAGTGCCAAATGCAGTATTGGCACCTAACAAATTATCAAAATAATAATCTTGTTGCTGAGCAGCAGCATGAATAATTAGGTCCATAATGTCAGACTAGTTATTTTATATATTTCTAGCATTCCAGCCTCCAACATTGGTCATTTGTTTTCTCTAACTAGATAGTGGCTTTAAATTTATTCTGTAAACAAATTTTATCAAAAATGTTTTCTCACTTTTTGCCAATATTAAATGTACTTCCATAGTACGCTTCCAACTTTCAGACCAATAAATATACTTTAGGCCTGGTGGATTAATTTCTAGTACTTAAGTTTGTATACAAAATGTTACTTTCTGGCATAAATAGGGAAGTAGGGCTGTTTTTTAAAGACTTCTTTGTATATGAAGCCTTAAATGCAGAACACATAATATACCTCGATTCCTCTCTTACTTGACAGCGAACGACAACGTCTGGAGGAGAAAATAGAGGATTTGAAAAGAAATCACAGTTTGGCATTAGGTCGGCAGCATGGATTTGAGGAAGAGATCATTCGGTTTAAGAAAGAGCTTCGAGAATCTCAGTTCAAAGATGCTGAGGAAAAGTACAGAGAAATGATGATTGTTATGAGAACAACAGAGCTGGTAAACAGGGACCTAGACATGTACTACAAGGCACTTGATAAGTGAGTATTTTAATATGATGACACTCCCTAAACGTTTAGAGACTGTTTTACACTTAGAAACATAACACACCTCTCTCATGAGCCTAAAACTAAAATAATTTTTGAAATGCAATATTATCTTTTGCAGTGCAAACTATGCCACTAAAGCTGACTTATCATGTGTAGCTATTGGGGAAAAAAAAGTCTGATCAATATTCTTTTCTCCCGAGATGTAATTTTAAAAAGACATTGTCAAGCCCAAGGTTGACTGGGTCAAAATTGGTTAGGTTTTGATCAAAGCAAATTCTTCAATTTAATAAAAATAAATTATTCATATAGTACACTTAGGAACAACAGTGTATAACAAACCATTGGTGAACACAACAGGAAAGGGAAGAGTTTTGGTATGGAAACAGCTTTCAATTTCAAGCTTTCTAGGATAAATTCAAAATAGTGAGTAAATTAATTCTTAAAAATTCTTGACATTCTTGAAAAATACCATGATTCTTTCCCTGATATAAAATCAGTTATTTAAGTTTAAAGTTCCTATAGAAATATGAGGTATTTCTTTTTAAATGGTTCTATAATATTTATCCTGAAAACTTGCAACCGGAACTTCTTTATAGCTAGAAGATAGGATGAAGACAGCTGCATTTTCTTAAAACAAATTTTATTAATGAAGAAAATAATTCAGCACATTGCACAAGATTGGAACCATTAAAATGTCCCCAGAAATTAAGGTATATCTGTCATCATGTCATCCACTCCATTTTCATGTATGCAATCCAGCTGAACCAGTTAAGTCATAACAAAGTTGTCTTCCTAACCCTCTCAGACCCATTTCATTCCCAGTTCTTTAGAGAAACTCTTTGGGTCTGGATGTACATGTTAGGAGGTATGGGAGAAGATTCATATCATTATATTCATTCACTGGACAGTTTTGCTGAACCTAAACGATAAATACGGGATCATTCTGTTGGCCTTTTGTGTAGAACTCTCTCCATGCTATGAAACCCACGTTCATGGGGCTCCCCAGGGAAGCTAAAGGCAGAGGTAACCCAGGCAGCACTGTTCCCTAGCAGCAGAGTTGTCTGGGAACCAGAGGAGGATCCAAAGGTGGTGTGGAAACACAGGGTCTCCATGCAGATTGTCCTGTTCTCCTATAGATCCTTTCCCACATAAAGGAATTTTTTAGGAAACTGTATAAGGAGAGTCGCACAGAATTTTCATTTTCTTATCACTCCCTCTGATCATTGGCACGCCTCACACTGTTTTTTTTATGGGGGGAATGGGGAGGGAGTAAACTTTCGACTCAATAAAGATACACAAGGTATAACTGTGTTATGGATAATCAGGGATTTCTTTCTGCAGTTTTTCTCTCATTTAGCCCCAAAAGACAAAAAGTCAAAAGTAACAGTTATGAGCACGGTGGAATTTGGTTATCACACCCATTTTTTCCTCTTCTTTTCTATATAAGTTCTTGTACTACCTTCATTACCATAGTATCTTAGTACCTTCTAGTCACGCACTAAGCAATATGATTAGCATTTGTCACAAGTGCTTTGCTCTCTCTAACTCTGTCTCATACCAAGTGGAGAATTGTGTGTGCAGTGTAGTGTTTTGACTTGGAGGGGTTTGAGGGTTTTTTAATGTACGTGCTGTGTTTTCTGTTAGAGAAGAAAAGATTGAACAAGTGCTACTTAGAGTAGAGTGTGGTGAGGTTTGTGATGGTCCTTACTTCCTGTGGGAGTCCTTACGTCCTGTCATTCAAGTCTCAGATTGACCTCCTCAAGAAAGACTTTTCTCTTGCACAGAAGATCTTTCTCTTGTGGTAGAAAGCTCCATTGTCCCCAAGAAGCAGAACTGTTGATCGCAGTCTTCGTTCCAAAGCTTTAGTTGATCTTTTTGATACGCTCAGCTGGCCTAGGCTATTGAGCACCTTGCAGATAAGGATTGAGAAGTTGGTGTTGATATTCGATGGGAAACCAGCATAGAGAGTGGAGAACAGGTTACATGTGCTTGTGGTAGCCCATACTCCTGAAGAGATGTGATGAAGCATTCTGTACTAGTTGGAGTTTCCTAAGGGCTTATGGCTTCATGCCCAGGGCCTATGTTAAATGAATGTAAAGATAAAGCAAGCTGTTGGGGACTGTTTTTCCTCCATAATTTTTTTTTTAAAAGCAATAAACTAGTTTTCCTTTCTACTGGGCTTACAATTTTTCATCAGTAAAGGTATTCTACATGTTTGTTTTACAATGGAATTTAAACTACAACAAATATTCTTTAGTGTCTTCTGTATTTTACAAAGATTTAGAGAGACAGAGAGCACAGTTTGGGGCTAATATTATGCTACTTAACATATTATAGTAAATTATCACAATTATATTAGTCTTTTATGGATGCACTGCAGATGTATAAAGGTTAGTCCTCCATTGATAATGACTTAACCGGAGATGGTTATATATTGTGATGAACAAGAATTAAAATTTAAATTTATTACAGTTGTATTCAGTACATATTACCTCGTGTTTTTTCTGCGGTGTTCAAAAGTTGATTTTCAGTGAAAGTATACTTTCTTTACATGTAAATTTTTTCAGAATATGAAATTAGTGTAATAGAAGTAATTTTATTACTACAAAAATTAATTTCAGTTAAAGATTTGTTAATATTCCACTATAAGCCTCTCCAAAATTCATTAAATAGTGAATGTTGAAATTTAGTGTGCAACCTTGCACACTAAATTTTTACCTTGCAACCTAAATGGACGTGCTCTCCAGGAATTCCCCTGCAGGTTTCCCTTTTAGAGTTCAGAACTCACTTGCATAGTATAGATTCTATTGTGTGTCTGTTTAAGGCAATACAGGAAATCCAGTCATGTAATTTCAAGAAAAAACAGATAAGCATCACTTATTGGTAATCTACAATAATCAGTGAGAAGAAATGTTGCCTCTAATGGTCAGAGTTTGAAATCTCTACATGTAGGCTGGGAAGGTTTTGTGTGCACTTCTGTGTTCTCAAGGTTTCGCTGTAAGATTTTACATAGTTTTATTGTTTTGAAATTTGAAGATTGGTAATAAATATTGATGAGTAACAAATTCCTAAGTCCTTGAGAATGTTTTGAAGTTTTTTTCCTACATTCATGCTTAGCAATTCCTATTAATGGCATTGGGAATTTTGTATATCCCAACAAGAGGTAGAGAATGTTTCTGTTGATGGGCAGGTGGGAAAAATAGTTTTTTAAAATAGTACATTTTATTGCCCCAGTTTAAAAAAAGGAAAAAAGAAACATTCATGCAAATGACGTGAGCCAGCAATCTACTTCTATTTCCATGTTCTTATCTGATATTATAGCAAAGCACCAGGTTGAGCACTGCTTTCTGTTTAAAGGTCAACTCAAAAAATGCATCTTTCCTTCAGTGCTTACTTCTTACAGGTCTTTGGTTCAATGTCAAAAAAAGAAATGATTCAACATAAAAAACATATGTTTGATATTATTAGGTGGGGGATTCAAATGAAATATAGGATTAATAAAGTTCTTATGTCAGTTTTACTACTGTAGAACAAGGTGGGTGGAATTTATTAGTAGAATTAAGCATTTCCAAATGACTGAAACAGTATTCTTGGTAGAGCCAGAAGGGAGGAAAGAGTCCTCTGCACTCTGTAATCAAGAAGATACTACTCTATCTCCCCTCAATACCTGCTACCTGCAAAGCCCAACATATTATTGACTTGACTTCTTGACTGCAGAGTGAGTGCCTGAGTTGACTTTTGAAGCCTAACCCCTTCAAAATAATAAAGGGGCAAAAATTTTTCTTTTTCTAGCTAAAAGGGAGAAAAAGAGCACACATTTCTATATACATGTCAACCAAAGACCCAAGTTTATTTTTTATCCTTTTTGACTATTAATACAAAAAGCCTTCCCACCATAAGAATGATGCTCACTAATCTGATGTTCCCTTCCACCGAATAAACTCCTACCAACAATAATAATAAAAAGGAAACTACTAATATTTAAAAAACCAAAGGAAAAAACCCATCCACCTACCCCAAGCAGAGGTTTTGCCTTGAAAAGGGAAACATGTCAGAGATTACATTAAATCTGCTATTGACTTCGCTTTTGCCATTGGTTTTACTTTGTAGGTACTCAGATACTATGCTGATGGGCAACAGTATATAACACCAAGATAGATAGATACTCGCAAAATCTCTGAAATTACTTCAGGTTTTAAAATACACTATAAGACAAGACAAAGATAAGAACAAATAAATAATAGTGTGAATTAAGAAATCCTTGACAGAAAAGATTGTTGTTTGGTCAAAAGAGTTGCCACAGGGAAGTATTGCACTATAACTTTTCTCTGTGAGGAAAATTATTAGAATTTATAAGGGACTGTACCTTAAAAATGCTGTTTAGTTTAGGGGACGGTTCAGTGCTCTGGGAGCCAAAAGATCAGGAGTTCAGATCTCACCTCTTCCATTCCCTGCTATTTAAATATCTGGGCATTTCATAGCCTTACTAATAACATCAGACTAGATTATCATAATGGTCCAACATGGCCTTAAAATTTATGAATGTATGAAACATATATCTAAATTGAACCTCTGTTTTTTTTTTTAAAAAAATGTTCTGCCAAGCTTTGCTTCTCCATCCTTATGAGATAGAAACCAAAACAATCAAATATCTGTCCAGTTTTAAATATTTTTCTTGGCCCTCTAACATTAGTGATTTTCCAGTCTTGTCCAAAAGAATGAGAATTTGTCAAAATAAAAGGAGATGACTGAGTTAAAAAAATTTTCTTCTATTGCAACCATGTTTTCATTTTTATTTTAATTTGCATGTTTTTATCGTTTTTAATATACACTTCGGCTGGGCAAAGAGGCAGGGATGGTGAACCATCATGTGTTGGTATAGGGTTGCTTGCTCATTCCACTGTAGTCAGTGCCTACGAGTTTGCCTAGTGACTGATCCATAATTTTAAACTCTACAGTGCATACTGAATGTAGCCCAAGCTTCAGATGTTCTTTGATTGTGGTATGTTATATGATGTCCATTAGTCTCTTGCCAGATCTTGTTCACTTCTAAAAGGATTTTATTTTATTTGTGTTTTTAAAAATGAAGGCATATTTGTGCTTTTAAATTTGATAAAGATGGACATTTTTAGTGAAGGAAGACAAAATTATTACAAGGTTCACTTGCAAGACTGACAGATCCCTAAATGTGACTTAAAATACCGTTCTGTTTGCACATGGTGTCATTCCCCACTCTGCTAGTCTGCTTCATTTTTGTATACAGGCAAGCTGTATACAATAAATATCTGAGTGCTTCAAAAGTAGGACTTTGGTAAATTTCAGTACCTGCAATAAATGGATAGAATGGGGCAGGAGGTATAACGACATGTATATGCACACTCTGTCACATGCATATATATATATGTGTGCCTGCGAAGCAAGACATGGCTGAGAAGTCTTTCTGGGATTTTTTAAGCCCACCATCCTTGATGATATCCCTTTGCCTTCCTGTTGTGCCTAAGTATTGGTTGGTTTGCAAATCAGTGCATAAGAATTACCTGTGTGCTTCAATATTTAGAAATACTGATTGAGATTTTCAAAGTCTAGGATACTTAGCCACACATCTCTGTTCATTTTAAATGAATAGCTAAATTCCCTGCATTTCTTTGAAAATCTGAACCATTTTGTAGAATCAGTCATAAAGGTGAAAGGCAGTGCTATTTTTTTTCTGTACTGTCAACATTCTGTTCCTTTCATTAAAAAAGTAAATAAAAACTAAATGTTAGCAACATACTAAAAGAACAAAAGAGTTTGTCTGTTTAATAAAATTGTAATTAGCACCATCCTTTTAAAAAATTACCCCTCTAAGAATCTGAGCTGTAGACATGGTATGTCTGCCAGAATGACAGACATCAAGCACTGTAACCAAAAGGGAATGCAACTAGAAATTTAGAATAGAAAGTTTCTTTCAGATCTCTGTTTATGATAGTTGTGATCTCATTTTTCTGAAGGAGAAACCAAAAAAGACCAATTCTGCAAACATGTATGCACTTGAGTAACTTCATATATTGAACTCAGTGAGGGTACTTACATATGTAAAGATAGTCACCAGCATAAGAGTTTCCAGGGTCAGGGCCTAAGTCTATATAGCTCATAACTTTCGGAATCTTAAACAGGTGTCATTTTTGTGAAAGTTAACTGAGATTTTTTTTAAAATGTGGTGCACCCATAACTTTGAATTTATTTTTGCCACTTTAACGCTAACCATAACTTACTAACCCTAATGTAACTTAATCACAGTTGCTTTGTAGTCACTGCAGGTTTGGGGAACCTTTAATTTTTTTGGTAAAGATTTGAAATGTAGATTTTACGTGTGAATTATGATTATATTACAAGTTGTTAGTAGTCCTGTTCTTCAGTGAATGAATGCACATGTAAGAGTTTGCCTACATGGGAAGTTACTGCACTTCAAGTGAGGATGTCAAGCTACAGTATTACTAGTTTGCCATGTGGTACCATCTCATGTGAACACAGCCACAGTGCAGTAAAAGTCCCAGAATGTGGTGGCTTAATGTACTGCTGCGTGGCAAGCTGATGCGCTGTAGATTCACATCCTGGATTGCCAGGCAGTAAATTGCCATGTAGACAAGCCCTAAGAAGAGCAGACAAACAATTTTGCTTCCATTGCTCCAACATCTCTCAAGATGAAAATATATTAACATTAAAAAATAAGAGGTTGCGTAAGAGAGGGAATATTTACTTGTTTGTAATGTATTTATTGTATAGATATTTCTGCTACACTCACGACTATAAATTACTATTTTAAAGAGCATTTGAGTACCAACTATTTGCTTAGAAGACATAGAAGGAAAAGTGGTTCTTGCTCCAAGGAGCTTGCAGTCAGCCGCAGTGCACAGTTACACCCAAAGCAAATGGACTGTTTTTTTCACCCTTTCTTAGAGCAATAATGACATTTCACAGCATGAAAATGGAAGAAATCAACAAAATCATTCGTGATCTTTGGCGAAGCACCTACAGAGGGCAAGGTACGTACATTATTTTTTGTAGTTTTAGTTTATCGATATCAGTCTTCAGGTGCTGTCTAGTAGGTATAGAATGTTCTATAATAAAAACTGTGTACTCAAAATATAAAAAGCTAAGATATCAAAATAGAGAAGGTGCCATTCTTCAGAATCTGCATCTGTCCCCCTTTAGACTTTGAGCAGATTGTAGTAGTAATAAAGAATTATGTGGTTAACCATGGTTTGGTTTAATCGGAAGTAATTCATTCTCTTCACATATTTTCCAAAGTTCAGACATCCTTCCAAAGAAAAAACTTGTGCCGGTTAAGCATGCTTCTTTAGTTTTGCCTGTTTGTATAAATTAACCTGCTAATGTCAAAGATTCATCTGATGGCACGAGTGTTCTGAATATTCTTTGTATAATTATATTGCCTACAGTAACACTCTCTCTCCTTTCCCAACTCTGTTTAACTATTGTACATTTTACCACCTCACTGTCTCAATCCATTGTTTTAAAACATGTTTTTATAATGAAATTGCATTTTCTTCCCATATTAGATATCGAATATATAGAAATTCGTTCTGATGCAGATGAAAATGTTTCAGCATCTGATAAAAGGAGGAGCTACAATTATAGAGTAGTCATGATAAAAGGAGATACTGCTTTGGACATGCGAGGGAGATGCAGTGCTGGGCAAAAGGTATATTACGGCATTTTATTTAAATGCACATTCGAGGGACAAGAAGTCTGTGGGAGGTTTGGATGTTTGGGAGAATAGGCGTATTCTGGATCTTTAGAAGTGAAGATAAGGAAAGGGGAAAAAATGGCCCAAAATTAAAATGAGTGATTCAAAATATGTCTAGCTGCTCCATGGCACTCATGCATTGACAGGATATTCTATGAAAAGATGCATACAGTTATCAAGCTAGTGCGGGGAATGCCCTCAAATTAATCTCTTGCTGAAAGCAATTCTGTCCCTTTTTTTTTTTTAATAAAAATTCCACATGTTACGTTTTGAGGAAAATCTAAGACTTTTGCCAGACAGCAGTGTAAAGATAAAACTAAAAATACTGTTGCAGTAGCCTAGGATGTTCCATGAGAGCCCTTTGTAAATGAGTGGAACGTGTTCATTTGTTTTTCTCCTTAGACATTTTCTGAGAACTAGTTCATCAGGAAATATGCCTACATCTGTGGTCACTGGAAAGCATCATTTAGTAGAGTATACCCCTGCTACAATTCCCATTATGTGTTTATAATTTTTACTTGGTCATAAGGTCACATGAGAACCTAATCAATCAGGTTTAGTAACATAGTATCAGCCTGAGTAGTGGCAATTCAAGTGTCTCAACTTCAGAAAAATAATTCAGTGGTTCAGTTGTCCAAAAAGGGGCCAGGTCCACTAAGATATACAAACAGATCTCAACCATCCAGTGTCAAAAGGTGTGAGAATGGATCAAAATAAGTGTAATCACCTAATTCAAGACTGTATCTTAATGCATTCTTACATACACATGGAATTAAGTTTCCTGAGATATACTTAATTCTGTTATTTCCTAAGTTTTAAGTACTCCACTTTCCAACCTTCACAACATTCTTTTAGCATAGCTTTTTTGAATTAATTTAGATTTAGATTAGAATTTTTTCATTTTGTTCTGTCTGTTAACAGTGAATGAATCTGTTAATGGACATTTACAAACATCTGGCTTGTTGTCTTTTAACTCTAAGGCCTGCTGCTGGTTTTTCTTGGTGTTATAAATTGAACAGTTATGTACATCAGTGCTTTCTAATAACATGCTGAAGAGTGAGTTTTTATTTTCTTTCAGGTGCTTGCTTCCCTCATTATTCGTCTTGCTCTGGCAGAAACATTCTGTCTCAACTGTGGCATTCTTGCACTGGATGAACCTACCACCAATCTTGATCGAGAGAACATTGAGTCTCTTGCACATGCTCTGGTGGAGTAAGTGACTTCAGCTTTCATTGGGAGTCTTTTGGGATGGATATCTTCTGAGTTTTAATAGACTTGAGCAAGGTGGATTCTTTGTTATAAATAGATTTGGTTTTACACTACTGTGTCTTCATTGACCTATAGAGTTTTAAGTAAGAACAGAATCAGGTCCAGCATTTGCAGTAGTTTTGCCACTGGTTAGAATTTTTTTTTTTTTTTTTAAATCTTGCCCAATGGCTTGCTAATTCTGTACACCTCTTACCATATTTTGGGCAGGAAAAGCTTTAGATTCCTGCTTCTTTCTTTGGAAGAGAAGAGAAGAATTGTATCAGTTTTCTTTCATTTTACACATAGCCAAGAAATAACATGACCGTTAGCTGTTAGGTTGTTTGACAGTTTATGCTCCTTGTCTTGGTGCATCCACATTAGGGCTACCACAGGAACAGTGAAGAGCTTTTTAGTCATGCAGTTAATATGGGTCACAGCTCTTTATTATTTTATCTTTGCTAAGAGTTCACTACATCCTTGATACTCAGAGCCTAAGATTATGAACTGTGAAGCATTTTACTAATGGGCAACTTCATTAGATGACAGGAGGAGAGCCTGCATTTGTTTCCAATAGATTCCTGTTTTTGCCCAAATCGTTAATCACATTTTCTTATATATGAAAAATTAAATTAAAAATGAAGAGATAATAATTAGGATGATACCTTTTTTATTGAATACAGTATTGATTAGAATATTGCATTAATGTTGTTTTAGAGTTTTTTATTTTGTGTATTTGCAAGTTATGTAAAGTTAGTATGCAACTTCCTTAAAAGTGTCCTAAACTTCAACTCTTTCATAGGATAATAAAAAGCCGCTCGCAACAGCGCAACTTTCAGCTTCTTGTCATAACACATGATGAAGATTTTGTGGAGCTTTTGGGCCGTTCTGAATATGTGGAGAAATTCTACAGGATAAAAAAGAACATTGACCAATGTTCTGAGATTGTGAAGTGCAGTATCAGTTCCTTAGGTTCCTATGTTCATTAGAACTTTGAAGTAATTTTGTATTGTAGGATGACTCAGTAACACAGCAAAAGTTAAGTTACTGGATATGAAGAAAGGAACTATATTTTCTGACACTGAAAAAAAATATAGCTTAATGTTTAAATTCTAGTTAAGTAGTGTCAAACTATTGTACTGTTAAACTCTGCATCTTTAAAAAAATCTAAAATATACACATTTCTGTGCTTGTTTTAAATGTAGATACAAAAATATGGAGGATTTTGAATTATTACAAAATGCTTAGAAAGCACTATAAATGTACCTGGTGCTTTAAAAATATAAATAAAGGCATGTTCTTCAAGTATGTGTCAGCATGGATTCCTCCGTAGGTGCGCATGTCTCATGCATGCAAGGTCAGATTCTTTTGAATAGCAGTGTCTTTTAGGGCTGTGTACGTGCCCTGTGCCGCATAAAGGGCGGAGTGTCCCACCATCCCTCAATTCCTTCTAACTGCCTATGATAGCAAGATGGAACCCAGCAAGTCTCCAATTTTCTACTTTTCAGAGCTTCAAAGTTGTCTTTTTTCAGTTAAATTGCTGAAGAAAATTTATCTTCACCCTTCTTCCATGTTTTCTTTGATTGGATGTCCCCCATTCCTCCCCAAAAGGAGGGACGGGCGGATGGACACACCCACCTACCCACCCTTAAATAGGAGGGCAAGATACTGTATGCCAACATGGTTGACACTAAACCATCAGAGTTCAAATCCTGCCCATCCTGTGATGGACTCATCCCTGCTCAGTCATTGATACAACCTGTGACTCTTCTGCCTGGAGAGAGCCATATCCTGGACAGGTGTTTCGTGTGCAGGTTGTTTTTCTCCAGAACCTTCACATCAGGGACATTCAAGTCAAGTTACACGTGCTCAAGGAACCAATGTGGGCATGCTTGAGCAGTTGTCCGCTTCAGACCCAAAGTAAATGTCAACCAAGGTGGAACCAAAAGAGCAGATTGGCAGAGGCCCTGGGGGTTTTTCACTTTCCTCTGCAGCGTGGGGCATGGGTCACTTACTGGAGGATTCTCTGCACCTTGAAGTCTTTAAACCATGAGTTGAAGACTTCAGTAGCTCAGACGTAGGTCAGGGGTTTTACAGGAGTGTGTGGGTGAGATTCTATGGCCTGCGTTGACCTGCAGGAGGTCAGACTAGATGATCATAATGGTCCCTTCTGACCTTAAAGTCTATGAGCAAGCATCAGTCAGTACTCCCCCAAGCAGACACCATATCCTGGGATCAGGCAGTGAAAGTAAGGAAATAAAGAGGACATAGTTAACACCTGCACAATCAATGTCAACCCTGACAACCTCGGCACCAGTGTCCTAATCACTAACAACCTTGACACAGACTACCTCAATAATGGACCTGGCACCTATGCCACTGATACGGAAAGGCAGTGCGAGAGACAAACCTGCACAGACCATAAAGGTAGCTCCAAACAGCACATGGGATCATCCCACAAGGAAGATGTAAAAAATAACTCCTTCAAGGACTAAGCCTCCCAAGTCCTCTAGCAGGGAGAATATGGCAGAGGATGAAGGAGGCCTGGCACTGATACTAGTGCTGATGACTGAGCCAATTACAGGCTCAGTTACTTCCCTCAGAGACTCCAGCATCCCCCACTCCAGAGTGGCAACCAGCTCCAGAATTGGTGCAGATGCCACATTACTCTATGGCACTGTCATTTGAAGTGATTTATTTGTCCTCACTCTTGCTAGCTTACTCCTTCCTTGCATTGAGCAGGGATGCCTTTCCCCTCCCTTCAGAGAGCAACCCCAAGGACAGTGCCACAAGTCCCTTGATAAGATCTCTGTCCCAGGCAGGGCATAAGTGACACTGGGCCAAGCAGCCTCAAGCAAATCAGTACCCCATGCCACCTTAGCTATAACTGACTTAACTGGGGACCATCATTGCACGTGCCCTGGAGCAGATGCCCCTTTCACGCATCCAGGAAGAGGAGGAGATCCCATTCTCCAACAGCATCATTGTACAGCCTCATCTGATGAGGCAGTGACAACAGGTCCTCCCCTAGGAGCTGGTGACTTCAAAGCATTCTTCTGTCTGACATTGCAGATACTCTGGGCATTGAAATAGTAGTAATATGAGAGAAGTCCCATGTGCTTTTGGGGATGGTTTTTAAGTTTGATAACTCCAGCCAGGATTTCCCTCCCCATAGTGCGGCATACTGGAGCCAGCTAAGGGACTCTGTCAGAATTCATCCACTCTCTTCCTCTATCTAAACAGATGGGGAAAAATTACCAGATGTCTCCGAAGGGCTTTGAACTTTTGTACATCCACCAACTCCAGGATCTTCAGTGGTGTTCACAGTCCAATAGAAAATACATGTCATCACAAGGTACACCTACGGACAAAGTCGCAAAGAAATTAGATCTGTGTGGGTACAAAGAGTACACTTCTGCCTGCTCCAGGGATAGAACTATCAAGCCCTGTTAGCAAAATATAACATTTCTCACCTGGGAGAGGGTTACTCCCTTGCTGTTAGAGATCTCTGACAGGAGAACAACAGGGAGGAGTTGCAAGAAATCGTGAGTGCCAAATGGTTGCTAGAATGTCACTGTGGGTGGCCATGGACACACCCAGCACAGTTGATGGCTGTGGCCATCATGATGAGATGAATCTCTTAGTTGTTAGCATCTGAGTTACCCAAAGAGATACAAGTCACCTGCCCTTTGAGAAGTTGGAGCTCTTTAGCAAAAGAACCAAAAAGAATGGTGCTCTCCATTCTCTGAAGGTCTCGAGGAGTATGTTACTGTTAGGGATTTTCATACCATCTGCCTACCAGAAACCATAAAGGTATCAACCTTGGCAGAGGATGCCATTTTGCTCACAAGGCTGACAACACTGGAGCCAACCCAAAGCCTGCCACTACCTTTGGGAGCTGCCTTTCCCATTTCAGCCAACCTTGATCCATTGTCCTATTGGATAAATGGGTGTTAGCATGGCCACGCTATTCATTTCCACCAGTTGAGCTGCAGAGAAAAGAAAAAGTACCTTCCTCCCCAAACCTTTTCCCCATTTCCAGTAGTAACAAGGTCTCTAATATTCACTCAGGTTCTTAAGTAAGCATTAACCTCTGTGAAGGAAGCACGCATTCCCTACCCACCTTGCTCTACAACCTCCTGTAATGGTTTGACCTAAGTCCTATTCAAGAGTTCCTTGCATCTCCTCTCCAAGTCCCTTGTGGACAGAGAAGAAGGGGGAATGCCTTATAATCTCTAAAGAGAGCTTCTCATCATGAAAAAGCAGTAGTGTCACCCACAAATCTAAAGGTGTTTGGGGAAAAAACAACAGAAAACCCAACAAAAACAACTCCCCAAACATACAAACACAAGGCAAATGTCCTTGGCAGGGTGGGGCAGGGTGCAGAGAGTCTGGGCCATAGGCGCTGACTCTGTGGGTGCTCTGGGGCTCAAGCACCCACATAAAAAAAAAACAGTGGGTGCTCAGCACACACCAGCCACAGCTGTTTGACTGTGCCTCAGGGAAAACTAAAAGTCAGCCCCTGTTGTCAGGGCCCCTGGCATAAGTTAGAATATGTAGAGATCACCAGCAGCAGTGCATCATGCTCAAGCTCTGCTACCTTCCCACCCTCCCCCTCACAATACGCACACCCTATGTCTCCAGAAAAGGCAAGTGGGTGCCATTAAAACCAGAACAACTAGCCATCCCCAGGATACTTTTGTGTTGGAGCTACTTGTCAGATTTCCCCTACGATTTCATGTCTTGACACAGGGAGCTCAGGACTGTCTGATCCAAAAAGAACAGTGTTTGTCTCAGGCCACTAGACAGTTCATTTCTACAACCCAACATCTCTGTGATGTATGTACTGCTCCCCTTCTCTGCATTTCTGGAGATGGTTCAGTGCTGCAGCATAGTCTGTCTTATTGGGATCCAGGCTTCGCCCGCCCACTGCTAAAGGATCCCCCCCCCCCAGCCTAAGAGGAGGATCCACAGGACCTGGAAAACCAAATAATTACGGGGGACAACTAATGAACAACAGGGACAGGAGTGCGGTCAAAGGGTCAAACGAAGGGAACCGGATGGGGACACCGAGCAGAGAACCCTGGACAGCGCCCACTGCTCCTCAAAGGCGTCAAGGGAGTCAGTGGACGCCGCCCAGAGGAACTCTCCCCGGAGGCATGAATGGACGGAGGATCGGAAATAGGCCCCACAGTCACAGGAGACTCCATCGGCCAACCTCCTCACCCTGGTTTTATAGATGGCCACTTTAGCCAGGGCCAGAAGGAGGTTGACCAGGAGGTCCCGTGACTTAGTGGGGCCACGGACAGGGAGTGACTAGAGAAGGAGGTGAGGGGAAAAGTGCAACCAAAATCTTAACAAAATATTCGTGAGGAGCTGGAACAGGGGCTGCAGCCTGGCGCACTCCAGGCAGACGTGCGCCAGGGTTTCCCTCATGCCGCAAAAGGGGCAGGTGTCCGGGATTGGGGTGAACCGCGCCAAGTACACGCCCATGCTCACGGCCCTGTGAAGGAGCCGCCAACTGATATCCCTGGTGGGCCTCGGGACCAAGATGGAATATAGGCCGGCCCACTGGGGCTCTTCACCCTCTAGAGGTGGCAGGAGGTCCTGCCACTTTGTGTCGGGGCGGGACACAAGGGTGAGGACGTGAAGGGTGTGGAGCACAAGCATGTATAGATGTTTCCTTGGCATGGTCTGGAAACGGACCGGCTGCAGCTCGTGTAGCCTGCAGCATAGTCTGTGCTGGGCACATCCCTTTCTCCAGCTTCCCTCCAGAACTTCTGCCTCTAGGGCAGCAGTTAGTGGCAGTTTTCTTTGCTCCCAACCATTTCCTATGGCAACGTTTAGTTTTTAGGAATTAGCAAGCAATTTATAACTTTTTTTTCTTCCTTTTCTCCTGGATTGGGTAATTGGCAGCGTGGTGGCCTCATCCACCTGCATCTGCCACTCTTCTGCCTCCCACTCCCCTCAGGCAATAGCAGAGCCAGGGCACCAAACAGATGCCACATTTGGTTCTGGCCTTGGACTGCAGAGGCCCACTCCAGACAGTTCTACTATACAGCTTCTCTCCTCATTCATTACTAACGGCAATGCCCTCCACATGTGGGATCTGGAGCCAGTCCAGTGTCATTGTTTGAGACTGCAGATACTAAGCCTTACTTTTCAGCTCAGGCCAACAGAAGAGTTCTTCCAAAACTGTCAGAACACTCGAGCACCTCATTAAGATAGCTGAATGATATGATATATTAATTAACCTTAATGCAATTAGAGATTAATAAATTACAAGGCTAGAAGGGATTGTTGTGATCATCTAGTCTGACTTCCTGATAACACAGGCCATAGGAGTTCCCCGAATTAAATCCTGTTTGAACTTGAGAATATTGTTTAGAAAAACATCCAATCTTGATTTAAATTTGCAGTGATGGAGAATCCACCACAACCTTCACTAAATTATTCCAATGTTAATTACCCTCACTGTTAAAAATTTGCACCTTATTTCTAGTCAAAATTTGTCTAGCTTTAGCTTCCAGCTACTGGATCACATTGTATGTTTGTCTGCAAGATTGAAGAACCTTCTACTATCATATTTCCATTCCCCACGTATGGGACTATGATCAAGTCACCCCTTTAATCTTCTAAATCTAATTTCCCCAATACTAATTTCCCCCTACTGTTGCTCACACCTTCTTGTCAACTGTCTGAAATGGGCCACTCTCGTTACCACTTCAAAAGTTATTTTTCCTCCCTTGGTATCCTGCTGTCAATTAAATTGTCTCATTAGACTGACCTCACGCTTGGTAAGGCAACTCTTATCTTTTCATGTATTTATACCTGCTCCTGTATTTTCCACTCCATGCAGCTGATGATGTTGGTTCTAACCTACGAAAGCTTATGCCCAAATAAATTTGTTAGTCTCTAAGGTGCCACAAGGACTCCTCGTTTTTGCTGATACAGACTAACACCACTACCACTCTGAAACCTAAATAGATTGAATTATTCAAGACCTTCACTATAAAGCATGTTTTCCAATGTCTCAGTCAATTTTGTGGCTCTTCTCTGAACCCTCTAATTTTTCAACATCCTTCAGAATTGGACACGGTATTCTAGTAGTAGTTGTACCAGTGCCAAAATACAGGTAAAATTATCTCTCTATTCCTACTTGAGATCCCCTTGTTTATGCATCCCAGGATCAAATTAGTCCTTTTGGCCTCAACATCTCACTGGGAGCTCATGTTTATAGGATTATCCACCGTGACAGTCTTTTTCAGAGTTGCAGCTTCCCAGGATAAAGTCCTCCATCATGGCCTGAGTTTTATGTTCCTATGTGTATAACTTTACATTTGGCCTTACTGAAATGCACGTTGTTTGCTTGCACCCATTTTATCAAGTGACCCATACCACTCTGTATCCGTGACCTCTCCTCTTTATTATTTACCACTCCCCCAATCTTTGTGTCATACACAGACTTTATCAGTAATGATTTTATGTTTTCTTCCAGGTCACTGATAAATCTTAAATAGTGTAGGGCCAAGAACTGAACCCCCTGGAACCCCATCTGTTTGATGACATTTCCCCATTTATGATGACATTTTGAGACCTCTTAGTTCGCCTGGTTTTATTACATTTATGTTTGATGTTGATTTTGTATTGTTCTAATTTCTTAATCAAAATATCATGCCAGTACCAAGTCTAATGCTTTGCAGAAATCTAAGTATATTACATCAGCACTCTACCGTTATCACCCAAACTTGCAATCTCATCAAAAATGTCCAGTTACTGTGACAAGACCTGTTTCTATAAACTTGTGTTGATTGACATTAATTGTATTACCCGTCTTTAGTTCTTTATTAATTGAATGATATATTAGTTGTTCGTTATTTTGCCCAGGATCATTGTCAAGCTGAGTCCATTAATTTTTTTAAAATACTGGCACATTAACTTTGTTCCAGTTCTTTGGAACGTCTCTGGTGTTCCAGTCTTCCTGAAACTCATTAACGGTCCAGAGAGCTCCTCTGCTAGCTCTTTTAAAATTCTTGGATGGAAGTTATCAAGAGCTGCTTATTTTAAAGTGTCTGTCTAACTCAGTGGTTTTCAACCTGTTGTCCACAGACTCCTGGTCTAATTTTAATAGTTGCTGTTTAATAGCCTCCTGAGTTACTGTTGGAATGGAAAGTGTTTCTTTATCATCATCATGATATGAATACATCATCTGTTTTCCCCCCAACTACGGAACAGAAATATTTATTTAACGCTTCTTCCTTTTCTGCATTATTATTGACGATTCTACCATTTCCAAATAGTAATGAACCAATTCCATTGTTGAGATTTCTTTAGTTCTTAATATACTTTAAAAACTTCCTCATTATCCTTAACTCTGCTATTCATAGATTTTTTCCTTCTGCCTTTTTGTTTCCCATATCAATTTCTACAGTTCCTAGTTTCTAATTTATATCCATTGCTATCAACTTTCCCCTTTTTCCATTTGTTACATATTGTTTGATTTTTTTTTTTTGTAGCTGTTTTCACTTCTCCTCTAAGCCAGGTTGGGTTTATAATCAGTGAAGTCTTCTTTCTCAGTTGTGTTATTGTGGCTTTTTGGGCATCTAGCAAAATGTTCTTAAACAGTTCCCAATTATCATTCACATTACTCTATTTAAATGCTTCTTTGGTCATAATTGTTTTCAGGTTTTGAGAAATTTGCTCTTTTAAAGCGTTAAGTATATGTAGTGCTGGTTTGGGCTTTATCCTGTTTGCACATAACAAATGTGATCAAGTCACGATCACTTACGTGTAAGTAACCATGTATGCAGTGTTGTTATGGCCGTGTTGGTCTCAGGATAATAGAGAGATGAGGTGGGTGAGGTAATCTATTTTATTGGACCAACTTCTGTTGGTCAGAGAGGCAAGCTTTTAAGCCATACAGAGCTCTTCTTCCAGTCTATGTAGTTTGAAAGCTTGTCTCTTTCACCAACAGAAAGTGGTCCAATAAAAGATACTATCTTGTCTCTCACATAAGTAACCACTCATTTTAATTCTTTGATTAATTCCCCTCTATCAGTCAGAATAAGGTCTAGTGTAGAATTTCCCCATATTGGAGGCAATGCTCTTTCAGTGAGGAAATTGTCATCTATAATTTTTAGAAATTCCAAGGTTGTTTTAATACTGGCAGCATGAGACTGGCAGTATATGTTAGATTGAAGTCCCCTAAGATAACACAGCTTTTTTCCCTACATATTATAGATAGATGCCTAAGAAGCTGGTCATCTTGTCCTCTCATGATTTGATGGTCTGTCGCAGACACCAACTAGTCCCTCATCTTGTGCTTTATCTGTTAAAATGTTAAAAAATCTGTTAAATCTCCCTTTAAAGAAAATCGTCAATTTGTTACAGATTGTGTTCTGGTTGTGTCACAGCTATGGAGTGAACGTGCCTTTGACCGCTTTAGTTGCGCTTGAGTGCACCCTTTAGGAGACAGGCCTGGCTTCCTGCACCTCACTGTGGGTGAACCTCCATAGTCCAAACACACTTACACTGGTTTTCTGGGCTACATCCCAGCACACCTGGTTCCCCACTGTGTTAACTAGACAGGCCCAACTTAGTTGTGGCACTGATAAGAATTTCCCTTTGGGAGCCTGTGACCATCTACATTTGCAGTGACACAGAAACAGCATCTTCAGAACAAAGCACTATTTATTTATCCCTCAAATGCACAAAGCAGGTAGAGCAAAGGGCAAAAACAAGAAAAGAACTACATGCATGGGTGTCACTGACATCTTAAACTTTCCTTGCTAGCTATTAAGTTCCCTTTAGCTTTGTTAAATCCATCACTGGCAGGGAGAAGCAGCCTATCCTGCTCACAGTATCTGTGGCTCTGTCTCTGTGTATCTCGTTGCCAGTCTGTCAGTTTTCACTGACACACTAAGCATTCTCTGGCCCCTACCTCGTTTACTAGCATTTGAGGTTTAGGATTTCCTTTGATACTAGCCATGGGAAAAGTAAACCATTCTAGCTTGGATGGAGCCGGATTGATAGTTTCACGTGGCCAAGGAAAGAATGGTTTTTAGACCTGGCAGACTTGGTGTTGAAATCCTCATTGCATCTAACAGTGAGCCTTGACATCCTTCACTGACATCTGAAGGATCCTGGAATTCCAGCTGTTCTGATTTCTCTTTAGGATGGTACGGGCAGGGGACTTCAGCCCAGTACCATAGCGCATCAGATGTTGGTCACAGGATAGTCCCTGCCTATCTTACAAGTAGGGTCCTTGGGAGTTTTAGGCAAAATACTTAAGTCTCAAGATTTCTCAGCTTGCTCAAACTGGCTAGACTTATAGTCAGACCAATCTTTCCAAAGTGGGATCTACCACTGCTACTAGCAGCTCTGACCACCCACCCCTTTGAACCATTAACAATGGTCACACCATTCTATCTATCTATCGGTCAACACCTGCTACTTGGTCACAATCACATCTGCTAGACAAGTCTTGGAATTAGCAGCTCTATCCATGCAAGAACCCTATTGTGGGTTCTGTGATGACAAGATGGTTCTTAAGGACTCCAGAATTTTTCTTACCAAAGAGAACAGTGGTCCTCCCATTGTTCTGTCCAAATTCACAGCATCCTATTGAAAAGATATCACACGATCTGGATGAATGTATTAAAGATCTACCTCAAGCACACTGAATTGATTAGAAGATCTGGCTCCTTGTTTGAGTCCTTTCACCCAAAGTGCCCAGGTTTTCAGGCATCCAAACTATGCTGGCCAGATGGATTAAGTTATGCATTGTGGAGGCACACAAAGCATCAAGTGAACCTATTCTTGAAGGTATTGAGGTGCATTCTACATGACCTCTGGTGACTTGGGCAGAAGGACCTTGTGCTGCAACTGAGGAAATCTGCAGTGCAGCAGCTTGGTCCTCTATCAACACCTTTTATTAAACATTACAGGGTGGATTTTCTATCTTCTACAATAGCTTACTTCGGAAGGAAGGCGGTGCCTCCACTGATCCAAAAATAACTGCCAAATCAGGCATTTACTTTCAAGGAAAGTCTTCTCTATTTGTCTGTTTCATTCCCCATCCCTATTTAATGTTGAGTGCTTTTGCTACTTCCCATATGTCACAGAATTGTGGCATCTGGGCTGCAGAGTGGGAAATTTCTTATTCGATAATTTCCTTTCTGCTAGCAGTGTCTCCCACAATTCTTCCTTCCCTGGTGTGGCTTCGTTAGCCAAGGGACATTTTAATTTTTTATGTCTACAGTATGTGGGCCAGCTAGCCTACTGCATAATTTTACTGATTAGCATTGAGGTTATTGATTCCAATCATATTCTAGGAGCTCTGGAATAATGCTTCTGATGGGAAGGTAGAGCAGGAGACATGGCAAGCATGGGCTCCACTACAACACAACCCCCTCCAGAACTGCAGAGAAGAGTGAAAACAGCTTTTATGTCACAGAATTGTGAGAGATGCTACTAGCAAAAAAGGTAAATATTAGGTAAGAAATTTCCCATTTCCTTGGCTCAAGGAGCTCAGGGCTTTCTTTTAACAGTGTTGCTAGCTCTCCTGATGTTATCATGAGTCTTGTGGTATTTGGTATTTTACTTAAAGCTACAGCTGCTGGAACCAAGAGATTGCATGAGAATCTCAGGGTTTGCTTGTGTTTTTTGTCTTGTTTTAAGTAAGTTTCTAGCCCTCATATTGGCAGAGAAAAGCTGGAAACCAGAAGGGAAATAAAAAAAATCAAAATATATTATTTTTTAAAATATCCCAGGATTTTTAAGCCAATGTCATGATTTTGGGGGTCCTGACACATAGTTTTTTAACATTTGACTTTGGCAATACTGTTAGTTACATAGACTCATATTTCCAGGCCAGAAAGGACCATCATGATCATCTAGTCTGACTCCTGCATGTTACGGAAGTCCCCAAATCATGATTTAAAGATTTCATGTTACAGAGAGTCCACCATTTACTCGAATTTAAACCTGCAAGTGACCTGTGTCCCGTGCTGCAGAAAAAAGCAAAAAACTCCCAGGGTCCCTGCCAATCTGACTTGGTAGAAAATTCCTTCCCGACCCCAAATATGGAGGTCAGTTAGTCCTGGTCTACACTACGGAGTTAGGTCGAATTTAGCCACGTTAGGTTGATTTTAAAATAAATGCGTCTACACAACCAACCCCGTTCCATCAACCTAAAGGGCTCTTAAAATCGACTTCTGTAATTCTCCCCGGCGAGGGGAGTAGCGCTAAAATCGACTTTGCTGGGTCGAATTTGGTGTAGTACAGACGCAATTCAATGGTATTGGCCTCCGGGAGCTATCCCAGAGTGCTCCAGTGTGACTGCTCTGGACAGCACTTTGAACTCCAATGCACTAGCCAGGTACACAGGAAAAGCCCTGGGAAATTTTGACTTTCATTTCCTGTTTGGTCAGTGTGGCAAGCTCAGCAGAACAGAAGACCATGCAGTCCCCCAGAATCGCAAACAAGCTCCAGCATGGACCAAAAGGGAGACACTGGATCTGATTGCTGTATGGGGAGAAGAATCTGTGCAGGCCGAACTCCAATCAAAAAGAAGAAATGCTAATATATATGCCAAAATCGCACAGGGCGTGGTGGAGAGAGGCTACAACGGGGACACACAGCAGTGCCGTGTGAAAGTTAAGGAGCTCAGGCAAGCCTACCAAAAGACAAAGGAGGCAAACAGTTGCTCCGGGTCAGAGCCCCATACATGCAGCTTCTATGATCAGCTGCATGCAATTCTGGGGGGGGGGGGACCCCTACCACTACCCCACCACTGTCCGTGGACACCTGCAAGGGGGGAGTCTCACGCAACAGGGAGGAGGATTTTGTGGATGAGGAAGAGGAGGAGGAGGAGGAGAATGCGCAGCAGGCAAGCGGTGAATCCGTTCTCCCCAGCAGTCAGGACCTTTTCATCACCCTGAAGCCGGAGAAGGCAGCTCTGGTGAGTGCACATTTGTAACTACAGTACGGGGTTTAAAAGCAATAGTGTTTAATGTTGGATTTGCCCTGAAGAATTGGGATGCATTCGCAGCCAGTACAGCTACTGGAAAAGTCTGTTAACGTGTCTGGGGATGGAGTGGGAATCCTCCAGGGACATCTCCATGAAGCTCTCCTGGAGGTACTCTGAAAGCCTTTGCAGAAGCTTTCTGGGGAGGGCTGCCTTATTTCATCCTTCACGGTAGGACACTTTACCACGCCAAGCCAGTAGCAAGTATTCTGGAATCATTGCAGCACAAAGCATGGCAGCGAATGGTCCTGGGTTTTGGTCTTTGTCTTTCTGTGTCTTTCAGCCTCAGGAGAGTGATGTCATTCATGGTCACCTGGTTGAAATAGGGGAATTTTTGTAAGGGAACAGTAAAAGGACTCCGTTCATGCTGGGTTGTTTGCGCTTGGCTAAAAGGGATCATCCCAGAGAATAGCCGCGAGGGGAGGGGTGAAGGGATCATCCCAGAGAAGAGCCATGCGGTGGGGTGGGGGGAGGTGTGTGCTACACATCCACCCAAAAACCACAGCCCCTCCTTTTAAATGTGAAACCCAGCCGGCATTGCTTGCTATGGGAAAGGATGGTGCTGCAGATTGAAACCATTCCCACATGTGATGAAGGCGGAGGAAGCCAAGCCCGCATACCAAAAGGCTTACCATGGCTGCCTGGAAACTGAAATCTGTTGCTCAGCTGTGTGTGATGTGTCACCATACCAGCAGGCGCTCCTTACTACTGTCCAGGCTGCCTGTGTATGGCTTCATGAGCCATGGGAGCAAGGGGTAGGCTGGGTCCCCAAGGATAACTATTGGCATTTCAGCATCCCCAACGGTAATTTTCTGGTCTGGGAAGTAAGTCCCCTCTTGCAACTGCTCAAACAGTCCTGAGTTCCTTAAGATGCGAGCGTCATGCACCTTTCCCGGCCATCCCACGTTGATGTCGGTGAAACGTTCCTTGTGATCCACCAATGCTTGCAGCACTGTTGAGAAGTACCCCTTGCGGTTTATATTCTGGTTGGCAAGGTGGTCCGGTGCCAAGATAGGGATATGCGTTCCGTCTATCGCCCCACCACAGTTAGGGAACCCCATTGCAGCAAACCCATCCAACATGACCTGCGCATTTTCCAGAGTCACTAGCCTTGATAGCAGAACATTAGTGATTGCATTGGCTACTTGTATCACAGCAGTCCCCACAGTAGACTTGTCCACTCCAAATTGATTCCCGACTGACCGGTAGCAGTCAGGTGTTTCAAGCTTCCACAGGGCTATCGCCACTCGCTTTTCAGCTGTCAGGGCAGCTCTTATCATGGTATTCCTGCACTTCAGGGAGGGGGAAAGCAACTCAAAAGTTCAAGGAAAGTGGCCTTACGCATGCAAAAGTTTCGTAGCCACTGTGAATCATCCCAGACCCTCAACACTATGCGGTCCCACCAGTCAGTGCTTGTTTGCCAGGCCCAGAATTGGCGTTCCACTGTATCAACCAGGCCCACTGCCACCATGATGTCCCAATTGCTACAGCCCGTGCTCTCAGGAACGTCTGTGTCCGTGTCCTCATCACAATCATCCTCGTGCTGGCATCTTAGCTTGGTTCTGCACATACTCCAGGATAATGCGCGAGGTGTTTACAATGCTCACAACAGCAGTGGTGAGCTGAGCGAGCTCCATGTTTGCTGTGGTATGGTGTCTGCACGGGTAACCCAGGAAAAAAGCTGCGAAACAATTGTCTGCTGTTGCTTTCATGGAGGGAGGGAGGGGCGACTGACCACATGTACCCAAAACCACCGATGATAATGTTTTTGCCCCATCAGGCATTGGGAGCTTAACCCAGAAATCCAATGGGCAGTGGAGGCTGCGGGAACTGTGGGACACCTACCCACAGTGCACTGCTCCAGAAGTCAATGCTAGCCACGGTATTGAAGACACAGTCCACCGACTTAATGTGCTTGGTGGGGACATACACAATCGACTGTATAAAATCGATTTCTAAAAATCGACTTCTATAAAATCGACCTAATTTCTTAGTGTAGACATACCCTGAGACCCTGAACATGTCAGCAAGACCCACCAGCCAAACACATTGGGAAAGAATTCTCTGTAGTAACTCAGAGCGCTCCTCATCTAGTGACCCATCACCAGCCATTGGGGATATGTGCTACTAGCAGTCACAAATCTAGTACATTGCATTGTAGGCAGTGTCATCGTACCATCCACTCCAGAAACTTTTCACACCTCAATTATGAAGCCAGTTAGGTTTTTTCCCCCACTGCTCCCCTTGGAAGGCTGTTCCAGAATTTCACTCCTCTAATCGTTAGAAACCTTCATCTAATTTCAAGCCTCAACTTGGCCAGTTTTATTTCCATTTGTTCTTGTGTCAACACTGGCACTTAACTTAAAGAACTCCTCTCCCACATTCATTAGGCATTTCTGTGTTTCTCTCAGTTACACTGTGGGGTTAATTGGCTCTCCTCCCCCATTCTTTGGTGGCAGGTTTCCCTCCAATTTTCCTTTGGCCTTTTCTCTGCTGGACAGGCTGTCACAACAGAGGACACTCTAGAGAGGTCCCTATGGCCTGCAATCTCCTATAGGGCCTACTATGTCTGTTGGGCTCCTTTATTGCAGTGCCGTGACTGTCTCTCAGGACATCTTGGTTCCCTTTCTGGTTCCATTTCAATGCCTACGAACTACCAGCTGTCCAGTCAGACTTGTGTTCTCTTTCCCTCCTGAAGAGGGAATACTTCTTGTGAGAACAAGGGAAACATATACATCAGGTATCATGGTCTAAAACTGGCTTGTTTCCATTATATCCATCATTTATGTTTTCTCAAATATTAATGATTTGTGGCTGCTACTTGTGCTATGCCCTATGTCTACATGAAGTCTCCACGTGTAATAAACAAGGTGCAACTCTGATACTACAGTAACGAATGCTATAGAAATGCCAATAAATAAATTGAATACATTCACACTAAATAGTAAAATAAGTAACAGTATTCCCCTACTAATGCAAAACCAACACAAGTCATGACTAATTTTATTATTTATTATGGAGCAAAAATAGTGTGCTAAGCACTTTCAGACAGATATGAAGACAAGGTCCTCGCTCAGAAGAGATTTCAATCTTTATTTTAGAGTTCTTCAGTTAGGGAAGTTGGAAATTCTCCCTTTGCTCCCAAAACTGTGTTCCCTGACTCTTGAAATAAAATAATGACTTAAGGAAAAGAAAAAAACCCAATGGTTCTTCTAGGAACAAATACTCAGCATAGTCTCTAACTTGGAAGTTCAGTTTTTTTCATGCATAATTATAGCCACTAAAGTTTTTGCATGCCCTAAAACTAGAATTTCATATTCAAATAAGGTAATTAGATGGCTAAAGTACTCCATTTGTGTGTGAGCAAAAGCAACTTTGCAAAAACTCAGTCACAACCCAAAACTTGGATACATAAATATAGATGATGCTTTTAAATGTTTAACCTTTTAATATTTCCTTGTAACTGTGGAACAGTTTATTATTTAAACAACATTTAAATATCTGTCCTAATCTATTTCAGTATGACAATTCTGTGCTAACTACTTGGCCAACATGTATCTAACCAATATTTTATCATCTATTTGTACATGAGAACTGAAAGGTTCAACTTTGGCTAACTTGATACAATTTACAATTTTACTTAGTCTCTCATTCCATCAAAATTGACCTATCTAAAATAATAAATACCTATTTGGATTTTTCTGTACCAATCATTTACATTTGCTTATGTAGCCAAATGATTTGCTTACTAAAAATGTTACTGTGGTATACTGCCAATATACTTATCAAAACGGCATATAAAATCAACCACTGATTAAGAGATACTACACATGCTGACATGAGATATATTGTGACTCATGTTTGGTGCTATTCAGGTTCTAAAAAAATTCATTTAACTCCTGCATCATCTTCTAAAAGTAAAGATCAGTGCAACAATCAAGAACTCTAGAAAAATTCTTCCTTCTGTGAGGATCTATACTCTCTGAGGGCTTGTCAACACAGGAAAGTTAGACTTGTATTGCATGCTCAGAAAAGTCATAAAATAACATTATTAAAATTACAAAATCAAGCACTCAAAAGTTATGGAATGATGTATGCATTCATAGATTCCAAGGCCAAAAGGGACCACTGTGATCATCTAGCCGATCTTCTGTATTACAGAAGCCATAATACTTCCCCAAAATAATTCCTTTTGAACTAGAGCAGCTCCTTTAGAAAAAATTTCAGTCTTGGATTTAACAATTGCCAGTGATGAGAATCCTCCACAACCCTTGGTAAATTGTTCCAATGGTTCACGACCCTCACTGTTAAAAATTTACACTTTATTTTGTGTCTGAATTGTCTAGCTTCATCTTCCAGCCATTGGACTGTGTTATACCTTTGTCTGCTGGATTTAAGAGCACATTTCTAAATATTGTTCCCCATGTAAGGACGTATAGATGGTAACCAAGTCACCCCTTAACCTTCTCTTTGTTAAGCTGCATAGATGGAGGTCCTGGAGCAGCGGTCGCACCAGTGCCAAATATAGAGGTAAATAACCCCTCTACTCCTACTCAAGATTCCCCTGTTTAAGCATCCAAGGATTTTATTAGCCCTTTTGGCTACAGCATCGTACTGGAAGCTCATGATCATTATGATACAGTCTTTAACTACATGATCGCATGCTGTTTCTTCCAAAAGACCTCATTCAGTGCCCAGAATGGACAGTACTCAGTGAGTCAATATTTTGTTTTATCTTCATTGTTCAATATGTGGACACATGACTTATTTGCTATAACCTAGTCAAAACCTGCAATGAAGATAGAATTATTAATTTCCTCATGGGCTTCACCAACAGTAATTAATATTTCTTCACATAACCCCTGTGAGGTGAAAAACATTTCACATGAAAATTTCACCCAGCTTAAGTTCTGGGTGCTCTGAACTTCTGTAAGTCGTGACCCAGGCTCTCAGGTGGGGACACCCAGAAAATGAGGAACATACAGTTAGCGATCGCCTGAAAGGGCTTGCTCAGCATCTCATAGTAACACTGTAGCAGAGACAGGGATAGAATCCAGTTCTCCAGGGAAGCACTGATCTGCCTTTATCATGGGACTCCCTTATCTCTTCCTGAAGTCCCCTGCCTCATTCAATACACATGTTCCAACTTCTGTTGGGGGTCATACAGACAACAGCCTCTTTTACTATATTGCTCTGATTCATGACCAGAGTAGAGGGAGCTCTCACTCACCTTCATGTCCAAGCTCAGTGTTTCCCTCAGCCCCATTCGAACTGGCTTCCAGTCCCGCCATCATTTCCATCACCATCTTCCAGTCTCTGTTTCCCTGACTCCCACTTCTAGCCTCTCTGCCCAACTGGTGCCACGCTTCCCCTCCCAGTTCCAGTTTCTCTCCCTCCACACTCCGGTTCCAGTGTCACCAGACTCCTTGTCCTAGTCTATTCCTTTCCCTACCCACTGATCCAGATTTTGTCCTCTCTGCATTCAAATCAAACAGCTTCCTCTTCCCTGTGGACACGTGGCTGGGTGGGGGGCATCTAAAGGAGAGACAATCTGGCCCAGAGCAGCAGTTACAGAGAAAGTCCTGAGCCCCTGTAGCCCTGGGTTTGGCGCATGCTTGGTTGCTCTGTGGGGATCGCTCATGTGCAGGCTGGTCACACATAGGAGCTGTGAGAGGATAGACAATGTTCAATCAGTCTGGGCCAGTGTGTGCAGTATCCAGCTACACACAGGCACTCCGAAGAGATGGATCATGTACAGTCCAATCAGTGCTAGGGGTGTGAGAACCTAGCAGGCTCAGGGAGGACAGATTTTTGGAGATTTTAGTTGTTAAGCTCTAGCAAACCTCCACTGAGCAAATGCAAACAGTGAGTTTTTAAAAGGCTTGTAATAGGGCCAGATTTGGGGATGGCAAAAGGCACATCCCTGAAACAAAGGTCAACCCCTTGCCAAATTTCAGGTTCCTCCACCAAGGTATAGGAGCACTAGAGCATTTCAAAGAAAATGTCTCAAGAATTTTTTAATATGAACCCAAGAACATACGTTTCCTTAGCTTCGTTCTCCAAAATGACTGACTTGTTCTGGCTGAAATTTTTAGAAATAATTTCAGTCTGAGGCAGATATCCAGCATGGAAAACTTCAGCCCAAATGTTTGAAGTTTGGCAAAGTTGTAAACAGAGTCTTATATTGGGAAGTGGTGAGCAACCTTACAATAATAAGGTGGTATGTGAAGTTATGTTGATATAACTCCCCATGTGGGCACACTTATTCTGATTCCAGTAGGAGTCCTTTTTCCAGGCTTAGTTTATAAGTATCCACACTGGGAGTTATACTTGTATATTTATAGTGCTTTAACTACACCTGTGTCATTATATTGGTATAACTGGAAAATTTTCCTATGTACACAACCCCTGATATAAAAAAAGAGTCATGGAAAGAAGTTCATGGAAAAAGAAAGTCTTCATCAATCACTGGGGAAGAGGAGGATTACTAGTGAGGTGGTAAGTGACAGCACTGTAAAACTTTGACTATCATGCAGAAGGAAAACCAAAGCTTACTATCAGTGTAACTGTTTAACACATCCAGCTCCCTTGTGCCAGCTTTCCATATACTGTACCGTAACTTAAGCAATAAGATATGGCTCTGGGTTATTTAAACAGTAAAGGCTCATTTCAAGATAGTTTCACTGCTGTAAGGTTGTCTTGTGTGCTCAGGGGGAAGTGAGGAGTTGTCTGTCATCAGTTGGAATGGAGACCTTATTAGGCATTCAAAGCTATCCCTTTGTTTTCAAGAGTGTCACCATCCAGAAGCACAAACGTGGAAACACAGAGTCTTAATTGGGAGCCCCCAAAGGCCCTGTGTGCAAATTTGTAGGGTACAGAGTGGCTTCAGCTTCAACTTTAGTGCTACGCACCTTTCAAAAGGCCTTCGCTGTAGGTACAGTTTAATTTTCCAGTATCTTTCAATGGGGCTTCATGCCCTCACAAGCAGCTGCCTCTCTTGGGCAGAGAAAAACGGGAAAAGTTGGTCAATGTTATTATTTATTAAGCTCTGACACTATACTTGGCACTATGCAGGACACAAACCAAGACAGTGTGTCCCAGAAGAACAGACAATCTAAAACAACAAATTATCTGATATTTGTTACTGGGCAGAGAGAACACTGCAGTTTTGCACCACTTCATAACACGGGTGTTGGCTTATTACAGGCAATGCTGCTCTCAGGGTGAATCCTTAGTCCCTCTGACATATCACAGCTGGTCACTGTGAATTGAGGGACAATGATGCCTTGCAGTTGGGAAAAAGCAGGAGCATGTGTCCACTTCAGAAGCAAAGATCCTGTTTTCACATAAATGCGTTTAGGAGTAAAGAGGAAATGAAATATACATCACATTGGTAGATACGGTTCTGAACAGCACGCTAAATTGAATGCTTTCTTGCGCTTCCCAGAGCCACTTTTAATGGACTTGAGCTCCCAAGTTTGGATCCAGATCAGAACCCCTTCAGAGTGCAGGCGTGTTTGGATTTTGGCTCAACCCATTGTAGAGATTCAGTATGGACTAGTCCTGAAGTTTAATCAAGCTTCCCATTTTCCCCAGATTTGGGGGTTATATTGGTTTGGACCTTATCTCTGCTTTTAAAAAAATAAGCTAATTTTTTTGCACTGATTTAAATTAAATTGATTATGCTCTCACCCACCTACTTCCAGCAGCAAGAGAAAGCAAATGTTTTCTTTCTGACCCTTCCTCCCTGTTAGTGAACATGGCCTAAGTTTTGTTTTTTTTCATGAAAGCCAAATCCATGTGAAATTTGCTTAGTTTCATTTCAAAAGTTTTTCACCCACTCTGCTAATGAGCAAAAACCCAGATCTACCATCCAAGGCCATATTTCAACAGGAAAGAGCATATCTGCGTGCACATAAATGCACATGCATTCGTGGACTTATGTTTGCTTGCACAAATTGCTGTTTAATGTTTCAATACCTAAATTTGCATGAAAAGCCTGGGAAAGGAAGCTTGGAATGAAGACGGACCTCAGTTCCCCTTCGCTGGAAGTGACTCTCTGTGGCATTCCCAGGATAGCATAACACAGAGTCCAAGGTAGAAGCAAAAAGAATCGACACTTCTCCGTCAAACAAAAATAGAATTGTAAATTGTTGCACAAATTCAAGATGGGTGGGGGGAGACGATGCTTTATCATTTTCTTTGGGGATATGGCTATACTGCAGTCCGTATTGGAGCAGTGAAGCTATACAGGATGGTCTTCAGTTCAGACTAGCAACCCAAGTAATTACCCCGGGTTAGAGGCAGCTTTGTACAGGCCATGCCGAGGCCTACGCTGCCATGGCTTCACTGCTCGAGCACCTGAAATAGCTAGATTAAATTACACCCCATGATTGCAGTGTAGACATACCCTTAGTTGCTGAATTTGCTTTAGTACTTTCAGTAATCAGAGACTGATCTGTAGAACGAAGTTTTGTCTTCCTTTTCCCCCCATCACACCACCATACTGGGTCAACTGATAAGCCCGCTTTTCTTCCACCTTGAGTATTTTGGTAACTAAACCTATAGATTAGTGCTGTTTCTTAGAATCTCTCTCCGCAGGCTCCCCTGTTGCATTCCACCCACACTGGCTGAACTGACATAAGTATGGTAGGCTTTCCCCAGCTCTTTAACTGTTACAGTATCTAGAATCGGATTCTGTCATCTGTCTGGTAAAAGATTTTATCTCCCTCCTGGGTGATAGACCCATATTTACCGCAGTTAGTTGTTGTGCTTTTAGTACTCCAAACTCCTTGGAGACATTCTCCTAACAACCCCAAATCACTCACTTTCCAGTCACAAATGTGGACAAATATGACAGGCACCTCTCCAGAGTTGGCACCATCAAACTCCCTGAGATCATGGAATTTCTGCTTTCTTACATCAGGCTTGGGCAGTAGGTTTTTAGATTGTAAACTCCTTGCATCAAGAACTACCTATGTCTCTTCTGTGCCATTGCAATCACTGTGCAGGGATTTCACTAATAAGAATAATATTGGAACAAGACTCCTTTGGACATCTTGAACAGCATGGGGGAACAGAGACTGACTTTGACCACTTAACTGGAGAAATCTCCAGAATGGGGAGTCTCCGGTAGGCATACACCTAACCTAGTCAATTTCTAAATCTCTAGCCCTGTGACCTCTGGCTGAGAAGGTGGGGTGGGCAGGTAGAGGAGTGACCCAATGCTTGGCTGGGTCTGAGCTAGAGCTGGGTGGGAAGTGGATTTTCCATTTTGTGGGCAATTCCACGTAGTTTTTAATTTTTTTCCATTCCAAAATGGAACGAAAACAGAAATTTCTCAATTTCCCACAAAACATCATTCCAGTAATAATTTAGTTTTAGGTCAATCGAAACACTGGACAAAAATCAAAATGTTTCATTCCAATTTTGACTTTATTTTATACAATGCAATTAATATACAGACATTAACTAACAGTTGTTTCTAAATGGCAAATCAAACCATTGCATTCCTAAAAGGTCAAAACAGAACATTTCAGTGTTAATAAAATGCCTTTTTTTCTATCTTTTTCCAATACAACATTTCATCAAAACCGACCTGTTTCCACAAAGCATTTAATTTACACCAATGCAGCATTTTCTGACAGCAGAACATTTTGTCAGATAGTTTCCAACCAGCACTATGATCCTCAGGGCAGCTTCCACAGTCTAATCTGGGCTTCAGGCTAGGGCTGGGCAAAGAACTAGGTAATATAATTAGCTCCAGAACCCACAATCCTCCTTTTTTATATGCCTAGCATTAAGCCAGGTGCGGTAGAGGATATGCCATAATGAAGGCTATGATTATGTCATGGAATCCGTGACTTCCAGAGACCTCCGTGACATTTTCTGCCTGGGGCTGGAGCTGTCAGCTGACAGGCTGCACAGCTCTCAGCCCCTGCTGGCGGCAGGCCCCCAGCACCTCCTAGCCCCTGGGCAGCAGGGGAACCCCGCAGCTCTCACCTGCTGAGGGTGATGAAGGACCACCCATTGCTCCAGCCACCACAGCTGGTGAGGGGACCCCCCGGAGCGGCCAGGGGAGCCCCCTTCCTCCCCATTTGGTCAGGGATATTTTTAGTCAATATCACGGACGGCACAGGCTGCTGTGAATTTTTGTTTATTGCCCTTGACCTGTCCATGATATTGACTAAAAATATCCCTGACCAAATCTGAGCCTTAGCCATAATGCTCAGGTGTAAAAATGAAGCCAGAGTTCTTAGTAAGTAACAAAGCACATGTGCCTTTGGAGACTTGTTTTTCTAAAACTGTGTTAGAAAGCATGTAATGACTTACGTCTGTTCCTGAAAAAGTTTCGTACCATGGAATACCTTGGCTTCTCTTAGAATAATGTGTCCACCAAATACTAGTCTATAATATTCAAAGTTCAGGCTGAAAGGGAAATACCATGCTCCAACTTAAAACTATTACATATTAGCCATCACAGAACTCGGGCCGCTGAAAAGAGTTGTGGATGCCCCTGGTTTAGCTGTTGCAGATATTGTGATAGACTTGTATTCTGTGTCCAGGTCACAGAATATAGAACAATTTAAAAAAAAAAAGAACACTTCATGTGTTAGACCAATTTCGAGGTCATTGCAGATGTTTAACGTCTTGATAAGTATTGAGGGTTTCTTTCAAATCCAATTTAGGCTTTAAAAATAAAAAGCATAGCTTGTAGCCACCTGCATTAAAACAATGCAGCTGTTTAAATATTTTTCATATACTAGACAGATAAAACTGCACCTTTTAAACATTAGAAATGCTTGGGAAGGAATTTAAAATTAATTGGAACTGTTCGTTAAGTCTTCAGAAGTGATTATGTAACCCCCTAGTGAGTGTGTGTTATAGGTCCCCCTGTGTGCCCAGTCCACAGAAGTTATAAGTCTGTTACAGTCCCAGCTAGAAAGCTAAGTTCAAGCTATAGTAGTGCATGCTTTTAGGTCACAAGGTCCCCAGTTTAATCCACGGGGTGTTGGCCAAGACGACAGCTGTCACACATTGAGGAAATATAAATGAAATAAAATTTGATTAAAGCCATTGTAACAATCTCGCAAGAACCATTTCAATGTATTCTCTTGATAGATGCATTTTCAAAGCCAGTCATCAATTTTTTTTTACATTTTCAAAGCCAGTCTCCCTCACTGGTCCCACTTTTGGGGATGTGCAAGATGACCTTACTGTCGTACTAGGCTGAAGCCATCCAGAGGGAATTAACGCAGCATTATCAGCAGCAGGTAGAGCCCCAGGTGAAATAACACAAAATAAAATGGAAAAACAATGTATAAATCAAAAAAACTGACCCTGCAGCAGAAGCTCCTGCAGCTCTTGGCTGGCAAGGCTGGGCCAGTTCCCTGCTCTAGTTGTTGCACCTTCACACTTGAGGTCGTAAGGCTGTTCAGGTTTGGCCTGGCTGCCCATTGCACATGATGGTGGAAAGGCGGCAGGCCAAACCTGAGCAGCCCTGTGACCCAGTGCACCAGGTTGCAACACCACTTACTGAGATGTGGCCCAGCCACCCCCCTCCCCAGTCATAAGGATAACCAATATCACTATAAAGGTTTTAGTAGTGTCTGTACAGGCCTTAACATTTTTGTTACAAAGTAATAAAATTCTAACATCAAACAATCACAAAAGCCTATCTCCGAAGTGCCTAGCTGCCGTTTCACTCTGCAAAGTGACTTGGGAGGGTTCTATTAGCCAGACAAGGTGAGTGACATAATATCTCTTATTGGACCAACTTCTGTTGGTGAGAGAGACGAGCTTTCAAACTGAGCTCTTTCGGGACCATGCCTCATCGCCAGTAATAAAGATTACAGCTGTGCCAATAACCAATTTTTTGGTGTGCTGGCAATATCGAAAAAAAATTTCAGTCAAGCCAAAATAAACTGGGAAAAATTGGTTACATTTTGATTTTGAACAGTTTTTAATGTTTTGTGTTGCTTTTCAAATACAAATCAAAGAAATTCTGACCCAAAAAGTCATTTTGAACCAAAAAATAAAAATGTTTAATTTCATAAATGTCAAAATGGATTTTTTTAACCAAAACTGTGTGTTTTAACCAAATCAGCCTGAATTCACAAAATATTTCAGCATTATCAGCTCTTTATTTTTTTGTTTAAAAAAAAAAGTTTTGGCTAAAATTTCCCACCCGGCTCTAATAAAGATTCTTCTTCGGATCTCCTATAATAAGCTTGCAGGAGACCTGAAGAAGCGCTCTGTGAAGCTCAAAAGCATGTCTCTTGCACCAAAAAAGCTGGCCCAATAAAAGATTTTACCTCACCCACCTTGTCTCTTTCATTTGACACTTGAACAGATGCCTTAATAATGCTCTACCCTGAGGAAAAAAGCTGACATCCTCATCTCAAGGACTAAACTGGTGGAAATGTTGGAAAATAAAAAACAAAAGTTTGAAATAGTGAAATTCTAGTGACATGGATTAAATGGGAGAAATACTCATAGCATTTGTAATTTGTTTTGTGTGCACGTATTTTAAGAGAGTGGTTATGTTTTCGTTATATTTGTTTTTATTTTGCTGTGCACTTTGGAGGGAATCTTTTCTGTAGTTAACATTATTATAAATAATACAACAGAGTATACGCATATTAATAATAGACTATATTGCTGTATAGTAATGCATTTGGTTTTTAAGCCATCTAACATATAAAAGTAAGGTATGTATTATATGTATATTAATAACGGGTGTGATCCACAGCTTTTGGTCACTGGCAATTTATTGTGTGTATGCAATTTAAGAGGTTGGGGTTTTATTAAATATTATTTGTTTTTATTTAATGGGGGATGATACATAAAATTATTTTAAACAATAAAAAATCAAGGATTTGTGTATTGCTAAGAGTATATTATTACATACAATAATGGACATGGTTTGTCAGATAATGTTTTCTATATGTAGGCTGTATTTTATCTGCATGTTGCTATGCATATTAATAGATATGTATACTATATCACAGAGTCTAAGTTTACAGCCAGAAATAATTATTCACTAGATCTGATAAAAGCAAAAATGATTTTGTGGTTCGGAAGTGGACACAGAGCAAATATGCCAAATCATGAGTTCCCCATCAAGGTCTACCTGGTAGATGGTTTGGAAAAAATGATTAAGAGGAAAACACTTTTTTTACATGTAAATACGTGTAACAAATAGCAAACTATTGTTTTCACTTAGTATGCAGTGATGTTGTAACCCTGTTGTGATGTTTAACTCCTTATCAGATCAAGTGACGTGGGTTTGTTTAAAAATAAATCTCTTTGTGTGTCATCAAAATCCATACAGCAGAATAGTTAGTTTACGTCATCATCGTTTCCTCTTATACACTATAAAATAATTAGCTTGCAAGGTGCATCAACGTTGAGAGCGCTTCAAACGGTTCTAACCAGGCAATACAAAGAGTTGTGACCAGGCAATCCAAGATGTTCAGTTTGTTAAAGGCAACTTTTGCTCTTTTCTGTCTGATAGATCATATTTCTTCCCGACCAATGAGTAGTACCTTTTTCAAGTCTACTCGCCAGGAAACCAGCATGAAAGAGATGGTCAAGAGAATCACCAACCTAAGTTCAGGAGCTCAGGTAAATAATGTTTGTCGTTAATGATACCTAAGGAAATGTATCAGCATTTTGTAATTATTGGTTTCCAGTGCATAATATATACTTGATAGTTATAGGCCAGATTCTGCCACATATTTTCTTCCTTGGAGCTGTTAACAGAAGGCCTCATTCTTGCAAACATCTACGCTTTACTGCAAGCACATAAGTAGAGCCATTGATTTCAGTGGGATGACTAGTTTCCTTCCAGTTAAGTACGTGCCTAAATATTTGGGCCGAAGGCATTATTCATTGTGAATACTGTCTCACCTTTGTAATTACACAGCTGATACTTTGTGTTCTGTTTAGATACATTTTTCTCTTTTGCTCTAGCAAACAGTAATAACAACTGTTACAATATTAACCTATGCGTATGTAGTATCTATATTTTGAAAATGGGCAGGACTGAAGGAGTAATCTGATTGGCTAATCAAGGTTGTGATGATATCCTGAAATACAGTTTCGATCTTTTGCCTGCTAGCTCCTTTTTGCTTGTTTGTTTGATCACTCAAAGTCAAATCTGAGGTGAAGTCACACACTCCAATAAGGAGAGAGGTGTTTAAATTTACCACACTTGGGTCACTCTTCTGCTTTGTCAGACGCCCGAGGCATGTTCTTATCCCACAGCGACTGCACCCCGTGCTTTGCACTACTGGAATATTTGAAAATTCCCATCCTTAATGCTTAATATCTAGGAGTTAATTTTAGATCCACTTGAGTCCATGGGAGCGACACCTGTATGACTGAGGACAGGACTTGCCTCATAGCAATAATATCAAGCCGCTATGAGGCTAGAACAACTAACTGGTGGTGTAAGAAATAACACACAACAGGGTATGGTATGTTGTGTGCTAGGCAAGGTGCCGGAGATCCCGAGCACCTGGCACCCAAGAAGTCTGTTGGACTCGGAACAACTGCACTGCCCAGACCACTAACTGAGGCAAAATGGAGATGTGACTAATTAGACAATAGATGAGAACTTTGTGATGTTTATGTGAAGTTGAAAAATATTCAGTTTATTTAAGACTCTAGTTTTAACTTATTTCTTTGGTTTGGTTTTCTTGCTCCCAAAGGAAATGATAGGGAAATTGTTCACAAAGCTTTGCTTGATTGTACTGCGGTTGGGGTTACACTAAAAGCACAAGTCTGCTGAAAACTGCCAGACACACACACTGTTTTGCTTTGAATCACTCTAAATTCTTATTCTGATGGCTATCATTTGTGTTGCTTTTCCAGATACCCTGCAATAATACCAGAGTGATGAGGGTCAAATTCACTGATCCAAAGGTAAGAGATGATATATAGGTATACAGAAAAAAATATTTAAGACATAGACAGAAATAACTAAAGATTTAATTTTATATATAAACAGTATTTGTATTAGTTAGCAAACAGAAATTAAACAAGTACCACTAGCTTTTCTTCACACAAACTTGCACTGTTTTACTAATTTGGTTTAAAAATACAACATTAGTGAAATGTCTACACACAAATCTGCAGCAAAGACTTGTTTTACGTGAGCCAAAATGGAGACCTCAGTGGTTAACATGTCTAAAAGATATACCAGTTGGTAGATGGTGTGCAATTTCTGCTAAGTTTTCATATAGCACAGGGATGACTTAAACACAGGCCATGTTTAAAATAATACCCAGGCCTGACAATTCATAAATGCTCATCAAAAGCATCTTGTTATCGTCTGATAACTGGCTAGTGTAGCCACTTCATGTCAATGGAACTGCTCTGTGGCTACATAAGGTCCTATAAAGACTACACCGAATATATGTGCATAACCAAGGTCATTTATCATATAGGAAGGATTTAGAATGAGATTAAAGAGACTCTGTAAAGGGTAACTAAAGGGATTCTGGTTTAGGGAGTCAATGGCTAATTTCCCATTGATTTCAATGGGAGGAGATATCCAGAAACCATTAGCTGGGTGTGACCATTTATAGCAATTGCAAAGGTTTTAATCATTTTTCCTGCTGTCTTGTGTTTTATAGGTGCCTGAGTCTGAAAAGTTGTGCCAAGCCTTAGAGACTCTGAAGAGCGTCACTAAATGTAAAGATTATTACGAACCAATCCTAAGCAATTTGCTCAGTCTGCATGAAAGAAACGTAAGTATCTGTTGAAAGCCCATAGTATAGTTCAGAACGTGTTGGCCAGGCATTTCTGATTATACTCTCATTTCTGATTATAGTCTCATGCCTCAGCTCTATTTGTTATACAGCCAATTTGTATTTTAAACCTGTGCTTTTTTGCAATTTAGTTGCACTCGGAGTCGGAGAGTGAACCTCAAGCATTCTCACAACAAGCTAGTCCAGATCTTAAGAATCAGTTTCAGGCACATACAAGATTTTATGAGGATGGTAATAATCATGAATGCATAGCAAATCCGGTGCCGTTAGTGTCATGGAAATAAATGTTGCTCAGAGCATTTAAAGAAAGGTTTCTACCTATCTTAGAATGGCTCAGATTTGTGGTAGTTGTGAGCCATTCAGTAATGGATTAGAAACGTGTCCTCTTAATGCAAGTAAAGCAATGAAATAATATTCTGCTTCCTTCCCCAAAACACAAATAAAAACAACCTTTGAATCTTTATCAGATTGCGGAAAAACATATTCAGTAGCCTATAAAGGGCAGGCCCTTTACTATCAGTAAAGCACCTGGCACATTGGGGATGTTATATAAATAGCTAATGCTAACCCTAATATAATAAGTAGGATAGGGGCTCCCTTGTTTCTGAACTTGAAGGTCTTCTCTCATCATCCTTTCCTAGAAAGGCAAAATTCCTGAACTCCAGGTTCGTAGTAAACCCCTCTTTTAATTGAACAGAACATACTAGTATTATTTATTATCTGTAAAGCTCTGTAGATCTACTGGTATCTTATTGACATACAGAGAAAGTCCATGACCTGGAGAGCTTAACATTTACATTCCAAGTTCCAGTCATTGTCTCCACTGTCAGTAGGGGCAGGCGGTTATTTTGCAGAACTGGTTTTGCTTACGTATTTGGCTCATAAAGCAAACAAATGGCCATTTGTTTTTTAAGTGATTTGAAAATTGCTGGTAGCTTTGTCTAACCATTTCTGACCTGGTTTCTTTAGCAGAACTGCTCCTTGGAAAACGGAGATGAGATTTATCTGAGAAACTTCTTGCCTCAGCTGGGAAACTACACCCAAGGACTCATCAGAAACTTAAGAGTCAACTAAATTAAACCAACGTTTGATCAGGCTGTTGGCTGCAGATGATGTTTTAAAACCAACTGCCCATTAATCTCTGTTCTAATCGCTCTTAAAATAGGTTGTAACGTTGATAAATGCAACATGCTCTTCCTCAGCCTTGGACAGGTGAGTGTCCATTGATTGGTATGCTAACCCGCCCAATGCCAATGCTCCATTGAATTGTAAAGGGGCCAGCACTAAAATTAATTTGCGCTGTCTGTCAAACGTGAAGCTGCCTCTTCCGCACTTGTGCCTCAGTTCAACAAGGTACTTCGCATATCATGCCTAACTGTAAGCATGTGATTTGTTCCACTGACTTTAATGGAACTGCTCACGTGCTCAGCGTCAGGCATGTGCTTAAGTACCTTGTTGAATGGGAATCATACAAGTGGCGTAATTGTGGGCCTATTCCTCAAGGTACACTGGCATGGTTAGTTTTGTCACTCTATGCCCGGAGACATTCTGCTGAGGCACAGTGTGTGTGTATATATATATATATGTGTGTGTCTCTGTGTGTACCTAAAATAAATAACTAAAAGCTCAGTGGCAGGAGAGAGCATCAGTCCCTCCTTGCCCTTGGGATTTCTATACCACTGGAGCCAATAGCCTCCTCCTGACCTCAGCATCCCGTCAGCCTACAATGGGCAGGCTTGGAGCTCCTACATGGCCACTCCATTGTCAAGGCCACACAGGGGAGCTCTCGGGGGCTTTCTGTGTGACCTCTGCACTTGGGTACATGTCATCTGTATTTCATAAAAATGCTTTTATTGCCATACTAAATTGGTTGGCGGTATTCCCCTGGAGGAGAAGGTGAGCTGTGATAGGGGAGAGCAGACTACAGAGCATAGGACCTGATTCAAGAAACTGTCCTCCTTCAGAAAAGCACTTATTCACATACTTAATTTAAGAAAAAAGAAGAGGAGTACTTGTGGCACCTTAGAGACTAACAAATTTATTTGAGCATAAGCTTTCGTGAGCTACAGCTCACTTCATCGGATGCATTCACTGAATTTGTTAGTCTCTAAGGTGCCACAAGTCCTCCTTTTCTTTTTGCCAATAAAGACTAACACGGCTGCTACTCTGAGACTTAATTTAAGGGCATGCTTAAGTGCTTTCCTGAAACAGAGCCATAATGGGTAGGGATGTCATTTATTTGTCTGATTTTTGGAGGCAGAGGGTGGTTGTAGCTGCTTGTTATTCCCTTTGATAAAGTCAGCGCATGTCACCATCTTCACAAAGGGACCAAAACTACAAAAAAAAAAAATCAGAAAGTCCAATAGAAATATTTTCAAGACATGTTTTTAAAAAAACAACCTATGAAAGCATTTCACTGGGGTTTAAATGTTCCTCTACAGTGCCCTGTTGAGCTCAAGTTTGTGTCATGCATGAGACTGTCTTAGATCCCACGGAGACAGCTCTTATTAGAAATACCTGTTATGCTGATGGGAAAGCTAAAACTAGAAAGTGAAATTGATTATAATCAGACCATTTTAGTTTCATTCTCTAAGCTGAGAAAAGTGGAAGTGTTGAACAAAATAACAAACAATCAAGGGGTGGGAATTCTTTCAGATGTAATAATCCAAGTATTGTTAGTACAAAAGGTAAATAATTTTTAATATATGACTTTAATATTGATAGTGTCCTTTTAAATCATTAATAGTAAAAATCCAGGATTCTGTACAATTTTGACAGTTTATTGGACTGCTTTGATGCTTTTAGTAGTTCAGCGGTACAATATAGTTTGATTTTATTTATTATTGTATTTTATTTAAAGGTAACTTATTTTATAGTGTATGTTCTAAAAATGATTTGATCAAGACCAAAGTCCTGATTTAGGAACACATATGCTTAAATTTAACAGCGACCTACAATAAGAGGCCAGTGCTTAGAATTTGCATTTTACATTTTAACTTATATATTTGTATTCTGTGTATTTAAAATCCTGCTACCTCATTCTCAGGGCATTATTTTCCAGTTGCCTTCTCAAGACAGCAAGTGAGCCTGTGCTGAGCCATAATTTATTCTTCTTCCCTATATTTAAACTATTTGTATTACAAAAGAGTTGTTAATATATTCAAACTGTCATATATAATTGTATTTTATTTTTTTATGACAAGTTGCTACTGACAATATAAAATATCTTGGTTTCCAAACAAGCAATAAAAGATTGAACAAAACATTCTGCAAATGACTGACTGTATTTGATATTATTCTTCACGGTATTTTATTAAGTAGCTAGGTTAAAACGTGGCAAAAAAGCAGCAACTGCCACATATGTGTGAATGTAAACCTCAGACAGAGGAACGGAAGGGGCCAATCCTGCAATTTCCATATACTGTTTCCAATTAAGTCATGTGATTAAGGGCTGTTGGGCTTGACCTTATTATAATGAATGTTTGAGCCAAACTGAAGACAATATACTGTGTAACAAGGCAAAACAATGAAGTCTCTGGGCTCCAACTTCTTACTTGTATGGATTAGTACATAAGAAAGCTAATTTTGTGCACCAAACCCTTAAGCAGTGCTTAATTTGTAATGAAAGGGCGGCTGGAGCTCAAGCCATTAGTTGCTGGGGCTTACGCAATATTTTTGCTTTCATAACTGACGCGGTAAACCCAAAGCTTCTGGGGCTCAGAACTGCCAAGCCTAGAGGTGCCCGGGGTTCAGCCCTGGTAAGCTCTGGCATAAATTAAATACTGCCCTTAGCATGCAAGTTGATATCACTATTGACTTCAAAGTCCCCTGGAAGGACCACTGAGGGGATACAGGAAGGTGTCAGGCAGGACTGTAGGCTTGTGTAATGGAGACAACCAGACAGAGAAAGCATGTAAGGGTTATACTTATATTGTAAGGTCTCTGGGGCAGGGACCACCTTTTTGTACCGTGTTTGTACAATGCCTCACATGATGGGGTCCTGGTGTGGGGCTCCTAGGTGATACAGATAATACAAAAAAGAAAGGGGGCAGCTTCTGGCAACTTTAAAGTTGTCTTGAGTGGCAGAGATCTTGACTGCAGCCCACACAGTTACTCTCAACCATACGTGGTAATTCTACAAATTAGCAGAGTATGAAAACAGACAAGAATTTTTCTATGCATGCTTCCTTGAACATGTTTACCGTAGCTGGTGTTTCCACAACACAACAACAGCAGCAAAAATGTCTGCTTTTTGCAAGCCATTTAGATCTGTCTTTGGGGCAGCACAGCTTATTTTCATTGGACAAAGGGCCCATTTAAATGATAGGTAAAGTGAGCCCATTTTCAAGTTCACAATGAAATGGAAAACGGCCCTCAAATTCCACGTCGGGTTTTTTTTGTCTCTCATTGACATATTTCATGTTCTACTTTGTGGAATCATCATTTTTACCCCACACTGTAACTCGGAAGTTACAATTACAAACTGGCAGTTAAAATTGCTAAGATGTTATCAAAGAAAGCGTCAAAAAAGCAAAGAAAATACACCGCAAGCCACTCTTGAATGGAGAAACACTTCCACCGAAGGCCTTAATAACAGCCTGGCACAATGCTTGATTTCAAGATGCATGTATTCCTGGGTGCCCACACCCCCAGCATTACCATAACCTGTGTTAGAGGAAGAAGTAACAGGAAAAAAAGGAAGAAAGACACACAAAAGCCTGTTATGAATGACAAACTAAAGATTTCCAAGGACTGCAACTCAGAGACCCTATCAGGATCAAATTATTCCCTTGGGAAAAATCACATACTTGGAAATAAGATACATGTGTTGCACAAATAAATCCTCATCCCTAAAATGTAGCAGAGGATGGGCATATATGTCACTGAAATTGCCAGTCCATTAATCCTCATAAACAAGGGTGTGGAGAACAGTAGTCCATCAGAACAATGACTAAATACCTTTAAAAATCTGGGCCTTTGTTCCTACGTGTGCGGCTTTCACTTGGCCCTATTGTTAACTTGCACCCAGCTTACCAAATGATTCAGCTTGTTCTGTATCAGTGATGTGTCCTCTTCAGTATTGACCACGTTCCCCCCAATCTTTGTGTTGCTGGCAAAATTTATTAGTGATGACTTTATGTTTTGCTCCAGGTTATTGATAAAAATGTTAAATAGCCAAGAACAAGGACCCCACTAGAAGTACACCTGCTCAGTGATGATTTTTCCCCACTTATCATCACATTTTGAGACCTATCAACTAGCTATTTTTTAATCCATTTAATGTGTCCAACATTGATTTTGTAACGTTTTATTTTCTTAATCAAAATGTTGTGTGGCACCAAGCCAAATGCCTTACAGAAGTCTATTTCCTCAACACTATTATCTTTTATCAACCAAACTTATACTCTCATCAACAAAAAAAGCTCATTAGTTTGACAAGATCTATTTTCCATAAACCCGTGTTGATTGGCATTAATTATATTACCCCCATTAAATTCTTTATTAACTGAGTTCCATATCAGCTATTCCATTATTTTGCCCAGAATCAGTCAGGCTGATTGGCCTATTTCACAGATCGTTGCATTTCTCTTTTAAAATATTGATACAACTTTAGCTTTCATCCAGTCCTCTGGCACTTTCCCAGTCTTCCAAGACTTACTGAAAATCAACATCAGTGGGACAAGAGCTCCTTGGCCAGCTCTTGTAAAGTTCTCGGATGGGAGTTTACTCCAGACCTGCTGATTAAATATTATGAGGCAACTGTTAGCACTAGTGCTAGACATTATGTGCAAGCTATGCATATACAACTCTGCTAGTTCACTTTAATCACTTCAATCCACTCCTTCTTCTAGCATACTTCTGGGTCTACCTGAGCAGCAACTGCCAATCAAGCTGAACTGAAGTTTTCTGGCATGTAGAGATAGCAATGAGCCTACCAAACCTCTTTGTCATTGGTAAATTACAGAAATCTAAGATTTTTTTGCACTCGGAAGTGAAAAACGAATGTATTAATTGACTGTCTCAAAGACCAGGCTATCCCTGTTTGGATTCCTGTTATGTTTAAATAAAAGAGGCTTTAGGAATCAGTTTACCTGCTGCCATTGTCCCTTAACTTTCCATTGAAAGCAATGGAATCTTAGGATGTAGCTGATACATTCAACAGCAAACAAGTGTTTAACTTTCGTCACAACAAAATACCAAACTGGATGTTTTTAAATCTGCCATAGGGCTAGAATCCTGGGAGGCCTAGTTCTGCACTCTGCTGGCAACAGTATGCAGAGCTGACTCTGGGCTTTTCACTAGCAAGCGTGAGAGCAACATTTGGCTTATATCATTATTTAGAAACAATTCTATCAGAATTGCTACTTGTATTTTCCATACGGTAGCAAGAGCTTTCTCCCCCACCCCCAGAATCCTCTTCTCAGCATCATCATGTCTAACTTCTCACACTATTTACAGGTACTGACTTATCCACACACTGGAAAGAAGTAACCAATAATTATGTCATACAATCATTGTCAGGGGACACGATTGGAAATGAAATCACATGTTCCAACTGGGGCTGCATTGATTTTATTGTTAAACAATCTCACAACTGACCCAAGAATTTATTCATAGAGATTTAGACTGTATCCATACTATGTAACTATATCATTTAAATGCCTAAGTATAATTAATATTATACATCGCATCCTACTCCATGGAAAGCATGTGGTAATTTTTTATTTTTTTGTATTCTAGCCCAGTGATTTTACTACTGCATAGGTGATGCAGTTTTCCATAGTGCTTCAATCTGAGGCATTTAAAGGTTACTTTTTTTCTGTCAGTTTAGCGGAGCAGATGATTGAGTCCTAATTTCATAGCTTTCCATTATGATTGATGAGTATCCGTGCTCAGTGATAGTGATCAACTGACATCTTAAAACAAAATATTTTTTTTTATTTAGCAGTTGGAACAAAGCATCAGAGAAAAGGGGATTTTAACTTAACAAAAAGCCTGCATGCATATTTAGGCTCATCTAGTCTCAGGCTTCATACAAGCTAAGTTCGACAGGCTTTCCTATTCAGTTACCGGAACAGAACCATGTTACAGTCTCCTACCAGCTCAAATCCTCCTCTGAGTCTGTGGGATTCTTGGTCTTGTTTTCCCCCTTATCCACCCTGTTCAGACTGTCTTTTGATGCTCGACCCCACCCCACGACTACAGGCTAGAGCACGAAGGCTGGCTATGGGCTCTAGCATTGTCTCTTTAGTGTAAGCTATTGCTAGGAAATGACTAGAAAGTGCCTCCGCCCTCTTTCCTTATGTTGGTAGATTCTGCCACCCAGGCAGAATCCTGGGGTGAATGATCCATCCCTATCTATGGTAGACACCACATGGTAATGACAGACAATATTAATCATCATTAAAGTGCACCCCCGCACACACACATTTGTCACTGTACCTCTGGTCAATAGAGATACTGTGATCATAGAGTCCTCCCGCTAGACTGCTTTAACCTCTCATTTTATCTACCTTCGATTAAGGAATAAACACACAAGACCTCCTCATAACCATTCAGATTTCAGAACCCCTTTGGAAGATCTTTTTTAGTCAGTGACACTCCTTTCATCTGAGGCATTTCATGACTAGAACAAACACAATGACTCTCAGTTCGTCTGCCCCTCAATTAACAAAGCACACGGTAGCTCTTATCTAGCATCTCATTGAAAGTTGCTATTTGAGTTTGAAAAATACCAGTTAGCTATAGCAAAACTCCAAACTTTCCCAGCGCGGCTCTATGCTCAGCATTATTTCCGGATGCGACACCGGTGTATGATGCTGAGGAAGGTATTGTCTGAATCCCCCATAGTCATTGGCACCGTACTATTTTCACAGCCTGATTTTGTCCATAACACTTAGTTTGCCAGTCTCTCTCTGTAGCTGATTTACAATAATTGCTTGCAGTAAATGTGCTGGGCTGAAGGCGAATGTGTGAAGCAAGCCAAAGTAGTTGCTTTGATTTGCGATTGTGTGTGTGTATGTGGGAGGAAAACTCTGAGCCCCATCTGGCTAGGTGCTGAGGGCTCAACTCCCACTGACTTCGATGGGAGTTTGTAGTGACTTGACCATCTTAGTGGAGTCTCACCAGGATCTGTCCTAGGTCTGGTACGAGTCACTATTTTCATTAATAAGTCAGACGCTGGAGTGGAGAGTATGCTTATAAAATTTGTGGATGACACCAAGCTGAGAGGGTTGCTAGTTCTTTGGAGGGCAGGATTAGAAGTCAAAACGACCTTGACAAATTGGAGAATTGGGCTGAAATCAACAAGGTGCACATCGATAAAGACAAGTACAAAGTACTAAAGGAAAATCAAATGCATGACTTCAATATGGGGAATAACTGGCTAGGCAGGAGAACTGACGAAAAGGAGCTTGGGGGTTACAGGGGATCACAAATTGAACTTATCAACAATGTCCTGCAGTTGCAAAAATAGGCCACTATCATTATGGGGGTGTATTAACTGGAGTGTTGTAGGTAAGAGATGGGCAGTAACTATCCTGCTTCACTTGTTATGGTGAGGCCTCAGCTGGAGTACCGCATCCAAGTCTGGGTGCCGCACTTTAGGAAAGACGTGGACAAATTGGAGAGAGTCCGGAGGACAGCAGCGAAAACGATAAACAATTTAGAAACCCTGGCCTGTGAGGCGATCTTAAAATTGCTGGGCCTGTCCAGTCTCAAGTCTGCTAACAGGGTCCAAATACGGTCTGGGCTGCTGTAAACAGGCGTGGGAACAACTGGTCTTCATATTAGCAGCCGGTAGGACAAGAAGCAATGGACTGACTCTGTAGTAGTGGAGATTTAGGTTAGCTCAGTGGGTCTCAACCTATTTACCAGTCCACAGTGCATTATGTGTGCTGCAGGTTGTGAACCGCTGCGTCAGACACACACTGGCCCGCCCAGCCCTGCGCTGCCAGCCTGCCCTTTCCCCTTGGTGGCAGGCCCACACCTCACTGACCCCCTGCCCAGCAGCCCCCTGACTCCCTATACCCAGTGTTCCCCGCCCAGAGACCCCCTTCACAGAGTGGGGCCAAGAGCAGGGACGCCACGGCGCAGGGCCAGGAGCAGAGCCCCAGGTAAAACCTGGGCATGCTGCACCACCCTAGTTCCTGGGCCTATGCTGCCAGCACCCCCCTAAAATGCCCCACCCCTCACTGCCCAGAGACCCTCCAGAGACCCACTTTCCTGCACCCTGCCACACTCACTGGCCCCCATTGCTGGCAGGGCTGCCTGATGCTGTCGCCCCCTCACCCGCCCCTGCCAAACCAGAGAGGCAAATTTTGAATTTATTTTTTGCAACCAGCTGGACTGCAGCTGTGTGCTAATTGGGCCACATGCGGCCCACGGGCTGAGAACCACTGGGTTGGATATTGGGAAACACTTTCTAACTATCAGGCTAGTTAAGCACCGGAATAAGTTTCCAAGGGAAGTTGTGGATGCCCCATCATTGGTGCTTTTTTACGAACAGGTTAGCCAAACACCTGTCAAGGCTGGGCTAACTAAGGCCTTGTCTACACTACACAATTTTGTCAATGCACATTAAGCGGCACTCCTGTCGGAGGCACGCGTCCACAGTTGGTGCTCTAGCATCGACAATGAGAGCAGTGCACTCTGGGTAGTTCTCCTACTCTGCTACTCACCACCTTCTGCAGCTAGGAGTTGTGGGAAGGTAGCATGGATAGCAGTGCATCATGGGTGTGGGCTCAACGTCCCATGATGTCGTGTTTTTTTTCCATCCCAGCATTCCATGGACTTCTGACTGTGTTTTGTGGCATTTTTCAATGCCCCCTGTTTACTGTGCACCCATTATCTCTGTCTGAATGGATGGATCCCACACTACACTCATGGTCACTGTTATGAACACATCACGCATAGTCATGCAGTATATCATGAGCTCCAAAGCTGAACCTGCTGTGTGCCATGGAAAGAAACACCACCAGATTACTTTTGGCATTCATGGAGCAGCTGAACATGGTGGACCATCACTTTTGGGCGGGGGAAACATGCACTGAGTGGTGGGATTGCATCCTTACATAGGTCTAGGATGATGAGCAGTGGCTGCAGAACTTCCGGCTGCGTAATGCCAGCTTCCTGGACATCTGTGCAGAGCTCGTGCCAGCACTGCGGGGCAAGGACACCAAAATGAGAGCTGCCCTCTCGGTAGAGAAGCACGTGGCAATTGGTGTGTGGAAGCTGGCGACTCCGGACTGCTGTTGGTGGGTTGCGAATCAGTTTGGAGTTGAGAAGGCAACCACTGGGGCTCCAGTTATGCAAGTGTGCAGGGCCATTAAGCACATTCTGCTACAAAAGACTGTGCCTCTTTGTGAATGGCTTTGCAGCAATGGGCTTCCCTAACTGCGGCAGGGTGATAGACAGGACCAGCTCTAGGCACCAGCAAAGCAAGCATGTGTTTGGAGTGGCACAATTCCAGGGGTGGCATTCCGCCCACCCTTTTTTTTTTTTGGTTGGGCAGTTGCGCTCTCAGAGCTTGGTGTGGCAAATTTTTTGCTTGGGGGGGGGGCAACAAAAAACCTAGAGCCGGCCCTGGTGCTAGATGGCATACATACCCCAAATTTGGCCCCGGAGCATCTGGTGATGGAGTACCTCAATAGAAAGGGATACTTCTCTATGGTATTGCAGGCACTCATGGCTCACCATGGGAGTTTCACTGACATCAATGTGGGGTGGTCCGGGAAGGTGCATGCTGCATGCATCTTCAGGAGCACTGGCCTGTACAGAAAGCTCCAAGTAGGGACATTATTTCCAGACAAGAAGATTCCAGTGGAGGATGTTGAAATGCCCACAGCGATCCTGGGAGACCCAGCATAGCTTTACACCCAATGGGTCATGAAGCCTTACATGGGAAACCTGGACAGCAAGGAGTGCTTCAGCAGTCAGCTGAGCAGGTGCAGAATGATCACAGAATGTGCCCTTAGCAGATTAAAAGTGCGCTGGTGTTGCCTTTATGGCAGGTTGGACCTAAATGAGGAAAATATTCCCATTGGCATAGCAGCCTGTTGTGTGCTCCATAATATTTGTGAGGCTAAGGGTGAAAAGTTTCCCTGGGGTGGAGCATCTGGCTGCTGAAATTGAGCAGCCAGATACCTGAGTTATTAGAGAGGCACAACGGAAGGGGGAAGCGGGAGGGGCGTGCGTTATTCGAATCAGGGAGGCTTTAAAGCAACATTTTGACAATGAGCACCATTCATGTGTCTTTCTATATAGCACTCTGCCATGCTTTGTTCACTTACTGCTATACATGAAAATTGTGATGATTCCTGACTGGGATTTGTAGTCAGCAAATGATCAAATTGCCACTATGTATTACTACCAGCAGCAACCCCCATGTGTAGGAGACAAATAAAGATTTGTTATCTTTCAGAGAATTTGCTTTTATTAAATACCAATTAACAACACATACAAAAGGCTTGGTGGGAAGAGAGATAAGAGTGCAGGGCAGGGCCGAGTAGGCTCTCATAGTTGTGTGTAAGTCCAGCTACCATTCTGAAAGCTGTCCGAAGGGGTGGAGTGAATGGGGTACTGAGACGTTTTGGGAAGTTGCAAGGAATGTTTGGGAAGAGTTTGGGGAGTGCATGGAAAGCAGTTCTATATTAGCTGCAGGCGTGGGGGGCGAGCATACTTGTATTCTGCCTGGAGCATGATTAGGAACTTCAACATCTTTGTTTGCTCCTCCATCACTTTTATCATCCACTCCTGGCCCTTTACAATGCGCTCCTCACTCTCTTTTCTGTCCTGCCTTTCTATTTTAAATTTTTCCTTCAGGGGCTCTCTCCACTCCCTGCGTTCTCTTATTTCTGCCTCTGAGGATTGGCGCATCTCTCAGAACATGTCCTCCTTGCTCCACCTTGGTGGCCTCCTTATCTGGCAAAGGTGCTCTTCTGGTGTGTAAGGAGGTCCCCTGAAGGCCACATCTGCAGCAGCACAAGAAATGATACACAGAAGCAAGATTGTTAGTTCACACACAGCATTGAATCATTATAGTAAAATACACCTTTATGTACAAACATACAAATCACTTTCTCACTATCCTTGGGAAGCATACATCTCGGTTAACAACCTAACCATGGTGAGTTAACCCCGGAGCAGGGGGTTGCGTGTTCAAGATGGGGCAAAGGGTCTATGTGTTTTTTTAAGCAGATCACTGCAGGCCACTAGAGACAATATTGTAAATTCTGCCACCATTTTCCACAGGTGAGAATCATTTAAGCCGATATCTCACTCCTGAGGGTAAGCAAAGATGCAAGGGTACATTTCCTGCACACATGCAGCTTCAGACCCCGTCCCTATGCTGCTCACCTGTGTGCCACTTTGATCCCTGCACCAGTGACTGCTGAGTGGTGCAGGAAAGTTTCCTACACTAGGGGAAGGATCAAAGCATATGTGCCACATCATTCGCAACTCGACCTCCTCATCCATGACTGCATCCTCAGGATTGAGTCCACTGTCTGCCATCTCCAGCCTAGCCGAATTTAGGGTTGCCAAATTTCTAATTGCACAAAACCGAACATCCTTGCCACACCCCTGCACCGCCCCTTCCATGAGGCCCTGCCCCTCCCCTTCTCTGAGGCCCCACCCCCATTCATTCCAGCCCCCCGCCATCACTTGCTCTCCCACACCCTCATTCACTTTCACTGGGCTGGGGCAGGGGCTCGGGGGTGTGGGAGGGAGTGAGGGCTCCAGCTGGGGGGTGTGGGAGCCGAGTGGCAGCCAGAAATGCGGGGTTCAGGGTGCGGGAGGGGACTTTCACTGGGCTGGGGAAGGGGGTTAGGGTGTGGGAGGCAGTGAGGGCTTCGGCTGGGGGGGTGCAGGCTTTGGGATGCAGGATGAGGCTCTGGCCTGGAGCCAAGTGGTTTGGAGCGGATGAGCAGGCTCAGGGTTGGGGCAGGGGGTTAGAGTACAGAAGGGGTTTCAGGCTCTGGGAGAGCATTTGGGTGCAGGAGTGGGTTCCAACCTGGGGCAGGTGGTTGGGGTGAGGGTGGGAGCATGGGGTTTGGGAGGGCGATAGGGTGTGGGACAGTGTTACAGACTGGGGCAGGGGGTTTGGGGTGTGGCCTCTGGCTGGGCAGCACGTATCTCAGGTCAGTCCCAGTCAGCAGCACAGCGGGGCTAAGGCAGGCTCCCCGCTTGCCCTGGCTCCGTGCTGCTCCTGGAAGCGGCCGGCATGTGGCGGTGTGGCCAGACAGCTCTGCATGGCATGTGCTGCTGGCGCCTGCAGACGCCGCCCCTGCAGCTTCCATTGGCCACAGTTCCCAGCCAATGGGCACTGCAGAGCCGGTGTTGGGGGCGGGGGCAGCACGTGGACCTTCTCTGATTACCCCTAAGCCGAGGGGCCGCAGGGACATGCCGGCTGCTTCTGGAGAGCTGTGCAGAGCCTTGGCAGGCAGGGAGTTGCTGACCAGACTTTTAACAGCCCTGACAGTGGTGCTGACCAGAGCCACCAACATCCCTTTTCGACTGGGTGTTCCAGTCGAAAACCAGACTCCTGGCAGCCCTAGCTGAAGTATCCATGGGGCTCTTGGCAGTGGAGGTGCGGTCACTGCCAAAGATGGCGTCCAGCACCTTCTAGAAGTGGCTGGTCTTCAGTGCAGCACCAGAGCAATGGTTTGCCACCCTTGCTGTCTGGTACACCTGCTTCAGCTCCTTTATCTTTGCACAGCACGGATGTGTGTCCCATTTGTAGCCCCTATACAACAAGCCATGAGAAATCTGACTGTAGGTCTCCAAATGCCTATGGCTGGAGCGGAGCTGGGATTGCACAGCCTCCTCTCCCTACAGACCCAACAACTCAGGTGTGCTCCAAGCAGGAGAGCGTTTGCTTCATGGAGCCGCCATGGTCAGCTGGGAAGATGCAATGTGAGCGCGCCACACAGAAAAAACAGGAAGTGGAATTTCAAAAAGCTCTAGTCCTCTCATCAGAGGCAACACATGGTGGGGAAGGGGCATGACAAGGTTCAGTTTCTGCCAGGGTTCACATCAGAACACGTCGAGCAGCAGCCTTTCACCACTGTGCAGGTGGGAACTGATGGGCGCTGCTTCCAGCCGCAGAGGGGATGGGGGAGAAGGGATGACCTGGCAGCGCTCATCCCTTCTTCCCGCCGGCAGCTGGAAGCAGCTCCCGTCCCTCCCTGCCCGCATAGTGCCAAAAGGCAGCTAATAGCTCCAGGCTGCTGCAGGCCACTGACATAATCCAGTCACTCCTGTCCCCTGGGTGCAGCGCAGGCAGGAAGGGGTTAAGCCCTAAGGAGGCATTGTGGACTGGGGCCCCAGGGAACCTGACTGCAGGGGCTTCAGCGGCTAGGAACACAGCCAGAGGTGGCTCAGCGGGGGAGGGCGCCTAGGGGACAGAGCAGCCCACGCTCCCTGGAGCCAGGACCAAGGATGTGGGGGCGGGAGAGGGGAAAGAGGACGCTAAGCCCCTGCCTGGGGGGGCTGCTGTGGAGCTTGCCGGTTGGGCTGGAAATCGCTTCCCCTCTCTACTCCAGTACACATCTGAGAGGCGCCCCCATGCCCGCCTGTGTAGTGTCCAGCTGGTGCTGTGCAGGGCTCTGGCACATGCAGGGCTGCCTTCCCTGGGTGCCGGCCCAGGCAAAGGCAGTGGGGGAGGAAGGAGCCTGCCGGGCAGGCTGCAGGTGAGCTGAGCGCTCCCACCAGGAGCTGGTTCTCGGCACAGTGCTGGGAGCAGGACACGCCCCGCCGGGGGTTTATGGAGGAGCAGTGGGGATGGTGGGGGGCGAAGAGGCAAAGCGGGAAAGGACAGCGTGGAGGGGAGCTTGTAAAGCACCGCTGGGTGGGCAGCAGAGGTGACACATGGGGCCATCATGTGACCTCCAAATCTTTAAATTGCCCACCCTGCACTGTCAACAGTTATGAGTCGCTGGCTCTCATCCAGGTGGTTTTTATCGGCAAAGCAGAAGAGTTTTGTGCGTGGAAGGAGCATTGCAGCATGTACCCCTCCACTGTTTTGTCGATGAAACTTTTTTTTTTTTTTTGATGAAACTATGTAGTGTAGACAAGGCCTAAGACAGGCTTAGCCTTGCCTCAGCTCAGGGGCTGGACTTGATGACTTCTTGCGGTCCTTCCCAGACCTACATGCGTCTATGATCCCAGCTAGATTGTTTAGCTAAAACAATTCGCAATGATCAAGTTAACACTGTCGATATTTAAACTACCATCAGTAGACTTGGCAATTAACACCACATTGAGATGCACAGAGCAGCTAGCACTTCTCTTCAACCTATCCTTCAGCGTTAGAGCACTGAGTCACAGTCAGAAGGGTTTCTCTGCAGTTACAGAACTACCTGTAACAGTTGGGTGACTACGCAGCCAAGATTTTTATAGTCTGATATTGCATTTTTTTTGAGTCGGTTACTGAATATTTAAGATGTCTGTAGGGGCCTGATTTAGAGCCCTCCACGGCTTTCCCTGGATTATGGTGGGTTTTGCTCTACCCATTGACATACTCCCTAAAGGTGATTATTTTATTACTTTTTTGTTCTGATCATTTACTGATCATTTATGGAAGTAAGCAATAAAAGCATTATAGATGTGGCAGCAATGTTCATAGTACCTAGGATGCTTCTTCCCCCATCAGGGTACCTTTAATTCACCATATCAAGATAAAAATGTAATAGGAAATGTCCTTCCTTTTATATGTCACCTTTTTCTATAGTGACCATTAAAGGGTCTTTTTTGCACCAATTTAATACGCTGTAGATAGATAACGTTATGCAATGACCATTGTGAAACAAAAATTTGCTTTATATCAATATTTGTAAATATTAACATTAAAGAGAGGGAGCGAGAGCAATGAAAGAGTAGACAAGCTAATTAGAGGTCACTTCAAACCACAAAATTGGGACAAAGCCCCACTGGTGGTCAGATATGGGATGTTGGTTTGGGCTTATCTAGGCTCTAACTTTGCTTAACAACTAATTATACATTGCCTGGTGTAATGAAATTAGAAAAACTGCAATTTAGAGTTATTTGTATGCAATTACAGCATACAAATACCCTGAAGTGACTCCTATCAGTTGTTATCGGCAGGACGGAAATTTCCTATGATCAATTCAATTGTAAGATTAGAAACAAAAGTCTCATTTTTCCCTTTTATCTATATCCTGGAAGCAGATATAAGCTCATGAACAGTAATGACTTAGCCAGTTGTGCACAAAAATCTATTTATATTTTCAGTGTTTTTCCGGCAGCTTCAGCAACTTCATGCCTATAAGTAGTGACACTTTTTCCAGAATCACACAGCAAGGTATTGTAAATAAATCCTCTTGATTCACAATTGCTAGATATTTGAATAATATATAATCAGACATGGGTGTAAGGTTTCCAGTTATTCTAACTTGCTTCTGCTTGTTAGCCTGCAACAATCATATGGTCCTGGGAAGGCACAGAATCTGCTGGGTCACCTATTTAAGAGAGATCATCAAGATACTGGACCACATTACGAAGCAGAAGGTATGTGAATTCTCAAGAGCGGTCCTTTCACTATTTGATGGGAGGGACAAAAGACTTTATTCAGGTTCTGTAACTGCTGAAGTAAAGATAAGCGCTGAGCTGACAGTGGCAGGCAAAAAAATTTGTTAAGCAAACTAGACTGAAATCATCCTCTAGTACCTCTTTGAGGAGAGCAGATAACCCACAAGCTTATCCGGGGGTTATCGGCTTGTCTAGCCTGACGTCTCCTCTCTCTCTTTTTGCCTTGATCAAGGTTTCCTGTGGCGAGATGAACGTGACAAATATTTTTGCAAACACAAAGGTAAGAGAAAAAGAAATCATCCTAAATTCAGGCATAGCAGATGGTTGTTATGGGCTTCACCAAGAAACACTGTTCAAAGAATGTGTAACTCTAACAGTGCCGGTGGAACTGAAGAGTTTCCTCTCTTAGCTAGGGAACTGGACAAAAATACACCCCAACATATGGATGATGAACAATTCTGTTTCTCATTCTGCTAGAGATAAAATTGAAGAGAACACCTGAGTTAGAGTCGAGGCCACTATTCAGATAATAAAGGGCAGAAGCTTGCCGGCCTTCTTCAGGCAAAACCCTTCCTCCTGGAGGTTTTCAGAATTTAGCAGAAACTATTTCTGATAAGAAAGTTTGTAAGCATTCTGTTCAGCTACTTTCAGTGAAGAGCAATCCCACAGAGCAGTGGTGTTGACAGGATTGCTGGGACTACAATAACTGAAAGGCTTTACAGGCTCTTTACCTTTGCTGGCACAAGAGAACACACTGCAAAACTAAAAAGAATTGAAACTTCCTTTTTCTTGGAGCTGTGTGTGTGTGTCTGTCTCTCTCATACACACATGCCACATCATTCTATATTGCTATTTCTGGTTAGGCAGAATATCCCTCTAGTCACACTTATCTGGAGGAAGCTTGTTTAGTTAGCACATAGCGATTTAATAGCAGATAATAAAGTCTCAGATGCTTTTTTTGTCCTCTGAAAACTGTTGCCTAAGTCAAGTATCTCTAGCTTTACAGTTCCTGCATTCATAGAAAGGTGATGTTCTATACTGCTGCAGCAAGGCAGCTCATGATCCTACCTGATCTCATCCGCTCCCTTATGGACGATGCCCTCCACACTGCTGAACTGCTGAACCCCTCTTGTGCTCCTGGGCGGGGGGTGACAAGCCAGGCACTGCACCCCTTGTGCCCCACTGAGCTTGGCTCTGAACTGCCTCCAGCTGGACTGGCACATAAGGGAATGAGTTGCGGGAAGAGTCACTGGATGCTGGGAACACCAGAATAGGGGTGTGGAGAGGTGGCAGGAGGATCCGCTGCAGAGATGCTGCCATGCAACCTGCTGTCTCCCTGCAGTTTGTATTGGGGACAGGGAGGTAATGTAGATGTCAGCCTCGCTGCCCGTTTGTAAAGAGGCAGAAATTTCACCCAGAGTCTGTGTCCCTCCCCACTCCCAGGCTTCACTTTTGACACACACCGTTTTATAACAGATCTTGAAAAGTTTTCATTCTCATTCAGTGGCATTGAACATCGGCTCCTTCATGGGGGATGATCACTGAAAAACCACTGGGATGGTGAAATTAGGGAAACCACCATTCACTCAATTGCCATGGAGTTTATCGATGTTGTCAATATGTTTTTCTCATAGTCATATTTATTCAGGATGATCTAACAAACCAACATTCCTTTCTTTCTAATCCAGTTTCTGGCGTCTACAAGTTTAGTGAACATACCCCAAGTTCCAACCTGTCCATCCCTCGTCCTGGTAAGTCACATCCAAAGAGTACTTTAACATGGAAGCTTTGGCATCAAATACTAAGTCTGCTCTGGGCTATGGAAAGCAGAGTCCAGCAGGACATCCTTACAGACCAGGGTAGCAAGTGAGATCTTCAAGCGCATCAGGCTCTGGGTAGAGATGTTGCATCGACACACCTGTAATGTAAATCATCTCTTTTAAGGTGTTTCTAGCTTTTTCTGAATCTGTTCAGATGCAGCTAGCATCTATTGGTTTTCAGCCCTGGAAGAGGATGGCTTCTAAAATTGTTTATAAAAGTCAAAAGGACTCTAATAGCTTCTGCCACTTCAATTACTTCTAAACTGCCTCCTCCCAAAAATGTTATAGTTAACTTAGGTGGCACTTTTCCTATTTGAAGCATTTGAGGAATGTTAACAGACTATCCAGAACCCTCCCCTCTGAGCTGGGCCATATTATGCCCATTTAACAGATGGGAAAACGGAGGGAGTGAGGTTAAAAAGTATATGCTGTCCACATGCCTGCCTATTTTCCCCTTGGAGTCCTCAATTCTCAATCTCATAATCAGATAGGATGACCAGATGTCCCGATTTTATAGGGACAGTCCCAATATTCAGGACTTTTTCTTATATAGGTGCCTATTGCCCCCCCATCCCCTGTCCCGATTTTTCACACTTGCTATCTGGTCATTCTATAATCAGATCATTACGATGTATCAGTTGACATTGGAAGGTGCTCCTTGCTTATGCCTCCCTTGGAGTTGGTGCAAGACAGGAGCTCCTGAATCAGGGCTTTCACTTCACCACTCTTAATCAGAGAAAGGCTAACAACGTAGAGGCTGATCTGAGGCATTTTATTTAGTCTGGAGTGTTAAGAACTGCCTTTTTTTCCTGAAAAGTTGGCACTTACTTCTCTGCTGCTAGCTGAAACCAGAACTTGTAGGCACATATTTTATATATATACACACACACACAGTATGAGCAGGAACAAGAGCAGGAAGTAACCATAACTTTTTCAGATCTCATGGTTTTAGTTCAGGGTGCAGTTTTCTTCCTTCCTTAGAATCAGAAGTGGATTGCATCTTCCCAGTGTTCATCAGCTATTAATAAAGTCTCTGCTATCACCGCGCAGTTATGTTTATCACCCCGTGAGAGTGTCTAGAAAAGGAATACACTTTTTTTTTTCCTCTTTCTTTTAGAAAAAGGAAACATTTGATATTTTATGCAAAGCTGCAACGGTTGTTGAAAACGGCAGTTACTGCCATCCCTACAAGTTTCCCTTGGAAGGCATTTATGTTAATTTAATACAGCTAATTCAGAAGGTGAGTAATGTCCTTGCATCAGAGCCAGGCTTTTTGGCCGGGGTATGTACACAGTGGTAGATTAACCACTGGGCCAACAGGGCCCGTGCCCAGGGGCCTCAGCCAATTGGGGGGACCCCAGAAAAATGTGTGCTCCTGGGCCCTGACCCACACCGCCCAGTGCTCCCGTCAGGGAGTGGGATCAGGGCACAGGGGCTCGCCCCATTGTGCCTGCCTGCCTGGCACTCCTGCCAGGGAGCGGGGCAAGCGCCTGTGCCCCGACTCCACTCCCCAGCAAGAGCACAGAGCGGGTGGAGCAGGGCAAGCCCCCACACCCCGACCATGGTCGGGGGGGTGGGGGGGGAGAATGCAGGTAGAAGAGGTGGGGAGGGGCCCCCACAAAAGCCTAATTGCTTCTGTACATACATCACCTAGCACACGGGGATTCTGGTCCATGACTGGGACGCCGAGGCACTACCCTACTAGAAATAATATGGTCCTGTGTTTTCAAATAGGATACATTTTAGAAGTACATTCATCATTTTTCACTTTTGAGGGAACCTCACACAGAGCTCAACCAAGTATTTTTCTACTGATTGGCTGCTTGCATGACGTTTTTCATCAAGTCATGGGTGATTCAAGCAAATCCTGATGAGTAATTCATACATTCACATACACTTCATAATTTTGCACCATTCAAGCCACATTTGGCTACAAACTATGTGAGAAAATCCTTCTCAGAGCAGGTCTAACCACAAGAAAGGTGTTTGCTCTTGCCACCAGTTAGCAGCTAAAACCACCACCATAAACTAAGTACCTCAGCAATTGTACTAACATCTGTGATGTGACCTTTCCTTTATAGGTACCCTGTCCAGTGAAGGCAGACAACAATATTAAGTTGAAACATTTTCTAGAGAATCTGAAAGATTTCTCCAAAAAGATAATGAAAGAAAAACTACAGTAGAATTAGAGGATAAATTTTTCCATTCACAAATGTACAGTGGCATTGTATTATTATTATTAATAAAGATTATTTATAATTAACCTTAAAATAAAGTGGTTTTGGATCAATGCTGCTGATGTGTTATAGGAGACATTTCTTGGTAACCATTTGTAGAGCATCAGCAATGCACTTAGTTTATTCAGAAGACACAGCTATAAAGACAGTCTCTGCCTCATGCATCGTACAATGTAAAGCAGGAATGTGAGAGAGCCAAAATGCGCTGGGAGAAAGATGAAGCATTTTTTCTTCTGTCCTCTTCTCTGCTCACCAACCACACACAACATGGGAGCACAAAAGACACAAGCACATGTGTGTGTGTAGGGCTTTGTTAGGGGTCTGAGGGAGGAGAGTGTTTATTTCACACTGGAATTGCAAGGTTATTACATGCCCAATGAAGGAACGGAATGTATGAACTTGGGAGAGGGAGAAGGAAAGTAGGATGAGGTGAGGATCAGATGTTTCATTTTGGTATGGTGGACAAGGGCAAGTCTGCGAAGGAATTGAAGGAGGGTGCGGTGTGGGAGGAGCAATGGGTGAAGATAATTTAGCAGCTGCGTTTTGTTAGGCCAGGAAGGGAGTGCTGAATACTACAACGAAGATGGTTTCAGTAATCAAGGAGGGAGGGAACCAAGGCACAGTGACTGACAAGTTTTACTGTTACACCAGAAAAGGAGGATCAGATTTTGACAATTGTGTGGTGCGAGCAGTGAGAATTGGTGCTAGCCCAGATGCTCCAAAAAGAGCTATAACTCCGACAAGAAGCCAGTGTTAGTGACAGCAAAGGAGAAAGGAGGAATTGAGCCTGGGAGGAAAGATAAGGAGCCATGTTTGGTTTCAGCTGGCAAAGGGCAAGAAAGAATCCAAAGCATGTGAGAGTCAAATGGATGGTTGGAAGTAGTCATTAAAGCCATGAATAGAATATTCATAGAGTCTATTTTGCAAATCCAGTGTTCAGAAACGTGGTCTTATGCAAGCAAGCTACAGGGATGGCATAAACCTAAGGCCAGCAATAGCAAGCCAGTGGTTCAGAAGTACATAGAAGTTGGCTACGTGCTTCAAAGGGCAATATCAATTCTAGAGCCATGAGGTGGTCACAGGTGATTTTGCAGAGTCCTTCATGCAGCAGACCTCAGATTTCCTCTTTTGAGTGCTCAACTCAGTGCAGCGCACACCATCACCACCCCACTTTACTACTATCAACAATTCAAAGAGGAGTTTGTGACAGCAGCAGCAAAGGGCAAGAAAGGAGAAAGACCAGAGGGCCAGAATGGCCAAGAACAAGAAGTCTGAGCTGAACACCCCCAGACTCCTGTGGCATTCAGAGCAGGAGTTTAGTTTCAAGTCTTTCTATCAACAAAATGCCTGACGCAGCAGGTTGCACTTAACTTCAGCAAAAGTGTGGGAGATTTCTGATGAAACACAGCATGCAGTAGCTTTGGAAAGTCCCTGTACTCCAGTAAGGTTCAACTGGTACATCAGCTGAGTCAGAGTATTCTCAATGGAACTGCTCAGTTATCTATCGAAACCCTTTATCTATTGCCTGCACATAGCCCAAGAAAGATTTTCTTCTGCGAAAGGAAAGCACTCTAATACACAGTATTGTGTGTGTGTGTGTCAATAAGTCATTCCTTACAGCAGAGGAAATGGAACTTAACTTCTAAAAACCTCAGCTAATTTTGCAGCAGCCTCGCAACACTGTTTAGAGTATGCAAGTGTGGTTATTAACACCAAGAGCACATTTTTAAAAACATGAAATCAAGAGCAGTTTCAAAATGCTCCCCAATCTGTCATCTCATCTTCTACGTGCAGGGACTATTTTTGTTGTTGTGTACACAAAATGCATAGGCCAATGGCCCCTAATCCAATCACAACACAAATAACTACTACAAACGGGGACAAGACTACCTGCCATCAACTCTAGCCTCTCGCCCCCTCTCCCAGAAGGGCATGTAGGCATTACAGCATAGGAGGTGAGCAAGTGCAAGGGATAGCAGGATGGGCTGAAGGGAGAAAGGAAGAATTTTCTGAGGTGAGAACACTATTCCAGAGGATGCCTGCTGGCAGTGAAGCTACTAGAAGGGGTGGATTACCATACCAATCAGAGAGTGGTCTCCAAGGACGACAGCTGGAATCCATTTAGAGCTTTAAGGATAGATTTTCAGTAGTGCTCAGAACCCAGCTGCCCCTCCAATAGATTGGCTGGGTAAGGATCAATTTTGAAAATCTGGCCTGTATACGGAAAGTGTTGCCTTTAATCTATGAATCAAGAAATGAATGGGCAGCCAATGCAGCTGACAGAGCAGAGGTAATGTGTGCCCAGCAAGAATCACCACTTCAAAGATGGGGCAACTCTATTCTGCACAAGCTAAAATTTCTAAATGGTCAAATTACTCTTTCTGCAGTCAACACAGGTGGAAGATTGCATTTGTGCTATGGTCAGATCTCGGAGCAAAGCAGCATGAAGCCAGCCTACGGGTGAAATAGAAGACTTCCCAAGAGCACCAAGATGGTGCATGAAGTTGTGGTGGGAATTCAGTAGGTAGCACTTGGCTCTGAGTCATGCCAGGGTGTAAGTAGGGGCCTTACACTACTGCAGGAGCTATCTTTTGGGCTAAAGCCTAGATAGTCTGACCACATGTTGTTATTAAAGATTTCATGACACTTTTGCTAAAAGTAGATGTAATAAATGTTAGTTTCTGGACAAATTCTAGGGCAGGTAATTCTATTCTTCCTAGTTAAAAGTCCCCTGAATTTAAATTGGACACAATCTTCACTTCTGCTCCTCAACTGCATACAACATTACACAATTTAAGAGCAGCTAGGTTCCTCTCGAGAGCATGCCACATTTCAGTAGTGGGTAAGATGTCTTTTTAAAAAAAAAGCTCTAGCCCAACCAGGAGTTTTAGGTTTGAAGCAAGAATCACTGGGTGAAATTTTATGTTGATCAGACCAGTGCTCATGATGATCCCTTCTGACCTTAAAAACGTATGATCCTTATTGCTTACTTCCCTCGCAGGGGTGACTGACTTAGTTAAGACTGGTAAAACATTTGAGATCCTTGGAGGAAAGATGCTCCAGAAGTGCAATTAAATGCTATCATATTTCAAAGCTCTACTGCTGATCTTAGCTACTGTCCTTCTAATGACCATTGGATGGATTAGTCAACACAGAGTAGTAAGAAGCTGTGTACACAGAAGAACAGCCATACTGAGTCAGACCAATGGTCCATCTAGCTCAGCATTTTGTCTTCTGACGGTGGCCAGAGTCAGATGCTTTAGAGCAGGGGTAGTCAACTATTTTTTGTTGAGGTCCAGATTTCTTGGTCAAGGTATAGTTAAGGTCCACATTCCTGAGAACATTTAAAAAAAAACAATAATAAGTAAAAAAGATTTCAGGGTCAGTTCAAAAGCATCTGGCGATCAGGACTTGGCCTGCGGTCCACCTATTGACTACCCCTGCTTTAGAGGAAATGAACGGAACAGGGCAATTTCCAGAGATCCATCCAGTCATCCAGTTCCAGCTTCTACCAATTGGAGGTTTAGGGACACCTGGCGTATGGGGTTGCATCTCTGAACATCTTGACTAATTGCTATTGTTGGGCCTATCCTGCATGACCTTATCTAAACTCTTTTTTGAACCTAGTTACACTTTTGGCCTTCACAACATCCCATGGCAACAAGTTTTACAGGCTGACTGTGTTGTGTGAAGTAGTACTTCCTTATGTTTGTTTTAAACCTGATGCCTATTAATTTAATCGGGTGACTCCTGGTTCTTGTGTTATGTGAAAAAAGCCACACTGATAAAGAGATGAAACATTAGAGGAGTTCAAATTTTTATTCCTTGGCAAGAACATGCACCATGTAGACACAATACTGGTATGTACAATGTAACAAATAAAATTTATACATAAAATACAATGAATAATCAGAAACAACACTTCCAACAAAGTTAGCAAAACAATAAATAGGGAGTAATTGTACAACTAGAATTTCTTGCCTATATACAAATTGGTGAAACAGAACTAAAGCGAAATAGCTATAATTTAAACTGTGCAGACTACAGTATAAGTCAGTGAAAGGCACTAAGGAAGATTTCCCCCCCATTCTAGCAATTCCAGGACCAGGAAAAAATCAAATGCAAAATATGCTCTATTAAAAGCAGTGTTAAGAATGTAACAAACTGACAAAAGACCCAGGAAATGTCAGTGTTAAGGCCAACACTTCCTGAAGAGAGGAAACTGGGAGGAAAACTGACAGACAACCACACAAAAGAGCATGAGTTAAGGAAAGACTGAACTGAGACCAGAATAGCTGTATTGGCTAAAGCATAAATTTAAAAAAAGATTTAAAAATGAGTTATGGACAGAATAAGCCTGCAGATAATCCAAGAGCTGCAGGGTAAATCTGTAGCCCAGATGCATTTTTAGCAACTTTAAAAATAATGCCCATACTCAGACAAACATTCAAACCTTTCAAACATCAGTCAAGCTTCATAAATATAAACAGAACCTACTTAAAAATATTTCATTTCAAAGTTCCTCCTTCTTAATAGCAAGGGATTTTGTTCTCCAAAGTCGAAGCTGTGACAGCAAATCACAGCCAGCAAGTCTATCATGGAACATGCTGGTTTTATGTGCAAATTGGTATAAAAGATAGAAATGACACAAGAAGCTTCCTTTTTTAACAAACATACATACAGAAAAGCTGTCCTCTTAACTACTGTTGTACAAGTAACATTTGTTTATCAGGGACTTGTCTTTTACAGATCTGTTCCACTGTAGCAAATGCACTTTTAGACTTAATCATTTAATGTTTTAGTATGGGTAGAATGGCTCACAATGGCACCTTCAAGGTGCCATTAATGGTCTGTCAGACAGACAGACCATTTGGTAAGATCATTTTTAAAAAGCACTGATTAAGGAGGAAGTGTTTATTTGCCTAGTTGCTGGATCCTACTGCAACAAGGTCATAATGGTATTAACTTTTATCATAAAAACCAAGGAACTCCAGATCTTCTCTTACTGACACTGGCCCCAATTCTACACTGAGCACATGGCTCCAGAAGCCCACATGAAGCTTGGGCTTCCTGCGGCTGCAGAGGTCCTCTTGCATGGACCTGATGAAGGCCTGGGGCCATAGCAATGACTTCTGAGCCATTATGGACTCTCTTCAGTCTTTTTAGCATGTATGACAAGTATACAAGTTAGGTAAATTAGGACGTTTAATAAGTTTACTGCACATTCACAGTAAGTTAAGTTTAAGTACCAATACTTTAATTTTTCTTCAAGATGAGAAGTACACCTCATTTTGGGGGAAGAGCTTGATGAATTCCCTCTTATTTAAATGCTGTGCTATAAAAAAAAATCTTGTATAAACTTTAAAATGATAGTGCCAATTGTTTTTAAAAAAACCCACGCAACATAATAAGTTTTGCTCCTGGGTGAAGACACTGAGTATGCCAACCCTTCAATTAAACACCCACAGCTAGCCCATGTCAGCTGACTTGGGCACACATGGGCTGCAGTGTTGTAAAATTGTGGTGCAGATTTTCAGGCTAGGGCTGGAGCATTCCCCCTCGCAGGGTCCCAAAGCCTGGGCTCCAACCCAAGCACAAACATCTACACTGCAATTTTACAGTACCCAAGCCTGAGTTAGCTGACACGGACCAACCACGTATGTTTAATCACAGTGTAGACATACACATCAAAAGAAACAGATTTTTTAAAAAGGACAACAGAGCTTAACCAGAATGCTACTGAAATTCTCAAAGTTAAATATGTCCTTGTGAGACCAAATTTTAACTATCAGACTGTGCATCTTACACTTGCATATAGATCCACAAGACAGAGCTATTGGTCATAGTACTAAGAAGGGGACATGAACACATGGTATTTTGATGCATTTTTAAATATTCTGCACACTACAGAAAGAATATTTCAACTAACTGTAAATCTTGTTACCAGAACGAATGCACGACACCCGCAGTGGAACAGTGCTATGCTTTTGTTTAGGGACTCCACCTTTTCACATCAGCAGTCACAGCTTTTTACACTCCATGCAACATTGTAAGGTTATGCTGAAGTTACAGACATTAATCATAAATGGGTTTATGAAGACTGAAGACATCTGTAACTGATGTGTTCCTGCACTAGTTACAGAACATACACAAGACAAAGGAATAATTTCTCCTGTATCACAAAAGCAATATATTAAAATGTTAAATGTTTAGTAGCAGCACAGTATTCAGGGGGAATCAAATGAACTAGTAAATCAGCAGCCACTCAATGCAAAGGATAATGATTTTAGAAGAAATTAAGCTACTGTCTCTAAGTGTAATGGAAAACAAAAGGCTACTTGGGTGTAGACAGGACCGACTTTTGTGCGGATGTTACTACTACCTGGAGATGGGAAGTAAAGGAAGCACCTATTTTAAAATATAAAGGGTCCAAATTCATCCCTGGTCAATAGAGCATTGCCCCCAAAATATTAGGGCCAAGGGTGCGAAAGCTAGCCACAAGCTCTGAAAACACCTAGCCTGAGCTATATTACGGGTTTGTGGCATTCTCTTTAACACATTAGGATTTTATCTTCTCCATCCATATTGAGAGTAGAGCAATTCATACAAAAAATGCAAGGCTCAGTTACAATCAGAGAGATCAGTTACACATCCTCCACTCAGTGCAAGCGCAGTCAAGGTGCAAAGCAGCCTTTTAAAAAGTAAAATATATTCTCTTGCATTTTCTTCAGCAATGGCCACCCACACAAAAGTAGTCAAAGTTGTTGCCTAGAGATTGTGTGCATTTAAACAGTAAATAAAAGGACAACAGCACTTCAAATAAAATGAAACTAAACAGTTTTGTTTTCATTTGCACTGAAACTAAACAAAACATTGTCCTTGCCCAATGTTCTTGAATTTGTACAGTTTAGGTTTTCAGAACAGTCACTCTTTATGCAACAATATACAGTAAGTCTACATATGTCAGTTACTAAAGGAACAGAAAGACAATTAGTCATTTAATGTATGAAATTCAAATAGCAGCTACAAATAGGGAGTATTTAAATAGCCAAGGAAGGGGGCTCAGTATTCAGATTAAGTTATATCATGGATTTATACCCACTACATGAAAACATACAACAGTGCAACACAGGACAACAGTGTAAGCCGCTAGTTTATGTACAAAGCAGGACATAAAACAGAGTTATCAGGATTTAAAGTTCAGGATCTATCCACCACACTGGGCTAATATTTTTAAAATTTAAACACACCTAAAGTTCTTGCTTTCTATACATTTCAACAAGGTTTACTGCCACTGGTTTCCCTGCACAACACAAAGAGTGGTGTAATATATTGACAATTTTGCAACAACACATATATTGGTTTAACATATGTTAATATAACATACAGTATAAGGGTAATTAGAGAAACAAATTCATTTTTGTTTACTGATGAGGCATTGTTTGGTAGCCCCTTCTGGTCAAATTGCGCCAGTTTTTCAATATTTTCTAACGAATTATGAATTTTAGCAAAGCATTACAACACACATTAATCTTTACTCTGAAGCGGAATGCAAAAAACACCTACTGAAGCAGAGAGTCAATGACGGCTCCTGGCTTTGCTGAACGTTTTCTGTTGAGAGAGGAGGGGTGGAAAAAGACAAACACACATTAGTAGTCTACCCAAGAAAAGGAAGGGGTTAACATTTTCCAAATCTAAAGTATATAGTATTAACATTTACACAAGTTTGGTTTCTAGCCTCTAAAAATAATATGCTAAAATCTCAACAACAGCATATTTAATATTTTAGAAGGCTAACTCAAAGTACAATCTATCTAGGTTTACATTTGGTCATCCATCAGCACCACCCTCATTTGGACAGGTAACTTATGTGTACTCTCACATGTCACTTGTGAATCTGACCTCCAAAGTCTATGCATGCTAGAATAGAACACATCAAGTAGCCAGAGGAGAGGAATGTAGCAAGAACTACACACACAAATGTTTAAGATGTTAAAGTAGGCCACTTCTTAAGTCACTTAGACTTGATTATGTGTCTTTAAGAGTCAAATTTACCCCACTTTATGCCTCTTAACTTGACCCCAAAAGTTAATGTTTCTTGCCAAAGCCAACTCTCCCATGATAAAAAACTACATAGCATGCGCAGTATGTTTTCTCTGTTGACTATAAATCTTCATGCACTACAGTCAGTTAAAAAGTGTACCTTAAAATCTGGGGTATGACTGAGTAAGCATAATGTATTATGTTTGCTGACTTGGTGTTACTGTCCCAAGCTTAATGCTGGTGGGCTTTTTGTATAATTAACCCAAACTGGAACCAGAACTAAACTTAGCAACTCCCAAACCTTGACTCAGACTGAGTCTTTACCTCATATCACCTAAGGAACGTTATATTCCTCTGTGTAGGCTTCAGTGATTTTAGCATTGTTGAGGCATGTATTCATATATGTCTTCCATTTAATTCCATTCTCCATTTTATTTAAATACCACTATTTATACTATGACAAATCTTATACCCCTTTTTATAGTTCTCTGCAGGCATAGGACTATTTAGTTTGAAAAAGTTAGTTTTTTAAATGTCAAAATTATTTAAAAAGGGGGAAAAAAGAAACTGTCAATTTCTGAAAAAATGGAGGAGAAATCAGAAGCAGCTCTAATAATTTGATATCTTGGCAACAGAAAATTGCCCTTAAATCAATAGAGCATGCTTTCCAAGTATTATGGCTTTTGATCAGCAGTCACTATAGTTCAATGACTTTCTCTGTGGAATGCATTACAGCACTGCTCAAAGGGCCTGGGGTCCTGCTGTTCATTCCTTAACTCCCATTCAAATTAAAGGGATGCCCAAATTCAGCCTACCGGACTGATCCCCAAAATAAACCTTTAGTTAGGACTTAAAACACTTCACACGGAAGTTCCCAACCACATACAAAACCATTTCACAAGAACTCTCACCTTCTATTAGTTTTAGGCCTTGATCTTCCTTTTGAAGTCCTCGGCCTCTCTAACTTCATCAAAGACTGCCTCAGGCTTTCTTCTGTGTAAGCTAGATAAACATGGGAAAGATCCACCTCAAAGGGCTAGGGAACGAATACACAGAATCCATTTTACGACTGTTAGTATATGTTCTTCTATAACACTTATCAAGAAGTGTGCTTCATCAAAACACAAAGACTATAAAAATCAGAGTTAGAAAGTTTTATAGCAGGAGATGCAGCACATATGGTAGGGCCCTACGAAATTCATGGTCCGTTTTGGTCAATTTCATGGTCTCAGGATTTTAAAAATGGTAAAGTTTATGATTTCAGCTATTTAAATCTGAAATTTCACAGTAATTGTAGGGGTCCTGAACACACACACACAAAAAGCTGTGGGGTGGTCACAAGGGGGGTTTTTTGGGGGCGGGGGGGGAGAAGAGGAGTTGTGGTATTGCTACCCTTATTTCTGCACTGTTGCTGGCAGTGGCACTGCCTTCAGAGCTGGGCAGCTGGAGAGCAGTGGCTGCAGGCAGGAAGCCCAGCTCTGAAGGCAGAGCCAGTGCCAGCAGCAGGGTAGAAGTAAGGATGGCCTGGTACAGTATTGACACCCTTACTTCTGCGCTGCTGCCTGCAGAGCTGGGCCCTCAGTCAGCAGCCACCACTCTCCGGCCGCCCAGCTCTGAAGGCAGCAGCACAGAAGTAAGGGTTGCATAGTATGGTATTGCCACCCTTACTTCTGCCCTGCTGTTGGCAGGGTGCTGCCTTCAGAGCTGGGCACCTGGCCAACAGCTACCGCTCCCTGGCTGCCCAGCTCTGAAGGCAGCACAGAAATAAGGGGACCCCCTTGCAACTCCCTTTTGGGTCAGGACCCCCAATTTGGGCAACACTAGTCTCCTCCATGAAATCTGTATAGTATAGGGTAAAAGCATACAAAAGACAAGATTTCACAGTCCTGGATGCGTTTTTCAAGGCCGTGAATTTGGCCGGGCCCTACATATGGGTATTCATTGGCTTGTACACTATAGATCTATACAGTTTGATCCATATTTAAGAAGAGATACTTACATCTTTTTCCTTTTTATCTGGTACTGGGGTCTGTTTTCTCATGTTGTTCCCTGTATATGCAACACATTTCTTAAAGAAAGAGAAAGATCCGTTAGCAAAGTCAACTATATTATAAAACTGACTGCATGACTGGGTAGGTTTATATTTGCTTCCAGCCTCAATTCAATTAATCTGGGAGTTTACAAGATGAAAGACACACTTTGCACCTTTTACCCATCATGACAGTTAAGATTAGCTTGGATTAGAGCTGAATGAATAATTTTTTAAAAATCCACTCATTTCAAACCAATTTTTCTCTCTCTCTCGCCAAAACAAAAAAAAAATATATTCAAAATTTTTTAATTTGGGTCAAATCAAAACATTTGACATTTTTTGTCTTGAAATGTGGATTCAAAACATTGTCATTTTGACATTTCCAACATTTTTGTTGTCCAGTTTTTTGTCAAATTCAATCCCAAATTCACGAATAATTTTAGTGCCCTGAAAAATGCATTTTTGTATCTTTATTTTTTTTTTTCCTTCCTGCTCAACTGCAGCTGGGATGTTCTTTATAAAGTGCCTGAAGCAGAACTTCCTAGAACTAGTGGCTAAACAGAACATCTATAGCTCTGCAACTTTTACTACCCTTGGCAGTTTGCCAGTCTAGTGAACTTCAGGCCATGACGCAAGATAAATATATATACACAAATATATATTTCTGTAACATTTCAGATGATCTTTTCTGTTCCAACAACATGGCTGGTAATATTGTTGGTGACAGCTGCAATGGCTTCGATTAGCTCACATCAATGAAACACCAAAATCCTCAAAAAAGACCCAAACAAAAACCTGCCATAACATCTGGGATAAGTAACAAACCCATCACAGAGATCTTGCAGTCAGTGTCTTACTACAACTCCCTGAAAGTCCATTGTTTAAAAGACCCTCTGTTGTGATGATACTGTATGCCAACTGAAGTACCTCTGCCCTGTTAAAAACAGGTTTCAATCAATCTGCAGCCAAACAATAGTTGCAACAAAGGGGTTAGCTCATCCCTTCACCTACTCCATTTATTCTGATGTGGGGCGAACTTCTAATTGGAATTGCATTTTAACAATATTAACAGAAAGAGGTTTGAATCCTGGTTTGCTTTAGGAAAGCCAGAGAATTAACTGCAAGAGACATGAATGCTACATGTTTTAAAGTGCAGAAGTCAGGAAGTGAAAACATGAAGGTTATCAGAGTAACACTGACTCTCCATTATGGCACAATCTAACTAGTCAATGAAAACTGTATAGCTAAGGTTGGCGAGTTAGCCTGAGAACCCTCGCTTTCATTTCATACCCCTTGAGAACCTTTGCATTGCACTAGTGCAGCTACCTGCATTTTCTATCAGCTAAGCTTACCAACTGCCATTCTCCAATGTCTTCATTCCAGTGAACATAGTTTTCAATCATTTCCTTAGAAGAAATAAGAAAAATAATTGTTCTAGGTTTGTGAACTTTAACTCTTCATACACTCTAAATACATCTTCCATAAGGTACACCCAAGAGATCATGGGCAAAGTGAATTTAACAACAGCATTAAAGCCCTGTTAAACATGGCTCCTCCTCAAGTCAATTTAATCAAAGCTGATTCACTGATGTGGATGACCATATCCTGTTAAAAAACCACACCCACACACTGAAGGCCATGGCCTGTGAGGATAGGTCTACACTGCCATAAAAAAATCCGTGGCAGCAAGTCTCAGAGTCTAGGTCAACTGACTGGAGCTAAAAATTGCTGTGTAGATGTTTGGTTTCAGGCTGGAGCCCAGGCTCTGAGACCCACCCTACTTGTAGGGTTTCAGAACCTGGGCTCCATCTGAAGGCTGAACATCTACACTGCAATTTTTAGCCCCGCAACCTAAGCCTGAGTTAGCTGAACTGGGCTAGCCATGGCTGTGCATCTTTTATTGCAGTGTAGACATACGCTTAGTCTGAATCACCTGTTCCAGGGCATATTGGAGTACCCTGCACGTGTACAGGTCTCCAGTCATTAAGATAATTGTCCAGGTGTGATATTCATAAAAACAAAGGAAAAATGCTTAGTGTGTTTTGTACTGGGTGGTGAGAGATATTTAAATTGTCAGGTTTCAGAGTAACAGCCGTGTTAGTCTGTATTCGCAAAAAGAAAAGGAGGACTTGTGGCACCTTAGAGACTAACCAATTTATTTGAGCATAAGCTTTCGTGAGCTACAGCTCACTTCATCGGATGCATACTGTGGAAATTGTAGAAGATCTTTTTATATACACACAAAGCATGAAAAAATATCTCCTCCCACCCCACTCTCCTGCTGGTAATAGCTTATTCTAAAGTGATCACTCTCCTTACAATGTGTATGATAATCAAGTTGGGCCATTTCCAGCACAAATCCAGGTTTTCTCACCCCCCGCCCCCACACACACAAACCCACTCTCCTGCTGGTAATAGGATTTGTGCTGGAAATGGCCCACCTTGATTATCATACACATTGTAAGGAGAGTGGTCACTTTAGATAAGCTATTACCAGCAGGAGAGTGGGGTGGGAGGAGGTATTTTTTCATGCTTTGTGTGTATATAAAAAGATCTTCTACACTTTCCACAGTATGCATCTGATGAAATGAGCTGTAGCTCACGAAAGCTTATGCTCAAATAAATTGGTTAGTCTTTAAGGTGCCACAAGTACTCCTTTTCTTTTTATTTAAATTGTCAGATACAATGGCTCTCAGGCACACCATAAACTGGGGAGCCAAGAGAACACTACAAAGAAAGTTCTAGGTACTGTCATGTTGTGCGTCTTTTAACATCAAATACTGCTGCTAACTTCATCTTCATCCATCTGTCCCTAGACCAGAACGGGTCCTGAAACATCCCATTAGTCATTCTGGCGAATGGATCAATTTTCATTAATTTTCTTGTAATGAACTGATAGCCCTGTTTTGGGGGATCTGCACCAGTTTTAACACTTTGCCTTTGGGTAGGCTACATAAGCTGGCTTTGTGCCTTGTAACTCCTACTCCCTTTTGATGGGAACTTCATCCTCAATCAATAATGCTTTTTATAGTAGGAGGTCCAACAGGAGATTTTCATTTCTGTGAAGAGCAGAGTGAAAGATGAATATTTAGGATGCGTTGGCAGAGTTTGAGCCTGTAGTTCCCTGTTGGTGTAGTCATCAGCTATTTGTAACCACTGTTGTCCAAAAGCTACTCAGTCCCAGGGTGAAGTTGCCACAGTGGACAATTACAGGTATACATTTTCCTATTGTAGAGATGGCCTTCAGTTTAAAAGATCTGAAGTATTTTCTAAGACAGAGGGTGGAGAGGAAGTGGATCCACCCCAGATAATCAAGTAATTGCTTCACTTTATCAATATACTCAACCAGGCTTTTCAAAGCATTACATAAAGACTACAGGGAGAAAGGTGACTGGTGAAGTCATTCTGCTTAGTGAACAATTGTAATGCTCACCAGAAACCTCTGTCTTGGTATTTTCAGAAGACTGACTCAGTCACATCTGGGGTCTCTGATTTTCATGTTTTTGACAGTGATTTAAAACTAATATGGAAATGTGACAGAGTTGCACCTGGTAGCACGCATATAACTGTGTTGGTCTGAAACAAACCTAATTACCTTGATTTTCCTTCTAATTAAATTCAATTAGAGGCTTGCTGTGTTTTATAAATACTCTTTTACAAATATATACATAAGTTAGAATCTTAAGTGGCTCATTGTTTTTTGTGCGATGCTATTTAATACCTACTAGCTCTAAAACTGGATACAGAGATGAGGTGTGCTGAGTCACTCCCACTACTGATGGGGACAGAAGGAATGCTGGAGAAATCAATGGGTGTGTCTAACATTACTAAAAACCCCAAATCCAAGACTAGGCTTCCCTTCCTTTACCTGGTAGTCCTGAGGAATGAAGTTATCTATGATGAGCATTTGAAGACGAAGCTCCCTGCTGAGCTGCCGAATATTCTCCAGCAATCCTTCAATCTCTCTCTGATGTTCCTGTTGCAGATCTGCCATCTATGGACAATAAAGCAAGCCATCAGGAAGCTAGAAGTAGTTCAAACATGAAAGCCTTTTAAAAAGTTGTTGGCCTTTCATCATTCCATCTCCATTTAAATTCACAGGCAAAATGAATTCATTTATTATAAACTATCCCCAAGAATTGATAAATTAAACATACAAGCTCAGACTGGTACTTTTTGCCTACAAGACTTCTGCAAATCCCTGCTCTGCACTTGTTGGAAGAAACCAGGAGCAGAGCAGTCTAGATATATCCTGTTCAAGGAAGGGACCTGCACACCCTAAAGAAAATCCCGTTATCCAACAGACTACTATGCAACTCAGGCAGCTGCAGGAAGCAGCTCTCAGCCTGAAGACCTCCTGCAGCATGGGCTACAGGCACCAGCCAATAGACATTCTGAGCTCCCACAGGTTGGAGGGAAAGGGAAAGAATGTGGTAACCAGGTGGCGAGTGATTGGGGATCCCGGACAGAAGGATAGGATAGGGAAAAAAAAGCTACAGAAAGGAGAAAAATATGCTACGGAGATGAAAAGTCACAGGAGAGAAAGAACAAAACAAAAAAGAGTGAAATTCCAAGGAGATACAATTAAGATAAATTATTAATCCCATATTCTGTCAAGTGATTACATTACTCTGACAGAAAAGATAAGAGACTATTCAAGTCAAGCAGGAGCAGGGGATTGTGCAGAGCAAGTGTGTTGGCAACTGATGATTTTATAACATGTTTAGCGATAACTGGTGATTTTATTAAAGCTCCAGCTCCCAGAGTCATATGAATGAGACCCTCCGCTTTCATTTCAAAGAAAAATAATTCTCGCCTTCATTAGGGTGACCAGGTGTCCTGATTTCATAGGGACAGTCCTAATATTTGGGGCTTTGTCTTATATAGGCACCTATTACCCCCCGCCCCCGTCCTGATTTTTCACACTTGCTGTCTGGTCACCCTAGCCCTCGTGGATTCAGAGAAAAGCTTGAAGATGTAACCCCCAGAGGCTCAAATTACCAGTGTTCAGGTAGTTCTCTGAAAACATACAAGCCAAGAGGTGCTTTATAAAGACACCGGTAAAGCACTTTTCCAGGGTTACATAGTGCAGGGCACATATTTACAAACTAAGTCTGTTTTGGAAATACTAACTAAACAACTCTTTTGGACACTGACCTCCGATTTTGCAGCCATTAGCATTGTCCAGACTTTCTTCAGCTTCTTGGTCTTGCCCTGTGCCTCTTCCTGCAGGCTGGTGTACTTCTCTTCAATGTCCAGGCGTTCTTGCTGTTTGCAACATTTAAAAACAAAAGGCAACACACAATTTACTATTGTTAGAGAAGCATTTGGCTGTGGTATAGCCAGAGGAGAAACTACTTGGACTAAGTGAAGTGCCGGCTCTGCCTACACCGATCTGTATCACACACGCCCCACTGTTTTTACGCGCTGCTATAAAGCTTGTCCTTGCACACACTTCTGTACCAGAGAACTGCCTACCCATTTCAGGTGTCAGTCTCTAGGAACGTTGGCATCAGCTCCTGCCATAGCTTCCACATCAAGTGTGCAACAAGGCTGAGAGAGACAGTGGAAGGTGAGCACAATCAGTTCTGTCAGTTAAGATCATCAGCACTACAATAAGGAAGCTAATCAAACCTCTTTTTCCTCAAGCTCTTTGCGAAGCTGCTCAGCTCTTTTTCTTCGCTCTTCAAGCTCCATGTTAGATTCCTCTAGAAGTTTCTCCTGCTCCTCAGCTTTTGCCAGCAAGTCCACACCTCCCACAATCACCTTCTTCTCCAAAGCTGATAACTTCTCCAGCAGCGACTGGTGTTCCTGTCTGATGAGAGAGACAGGGAGTGGAACACCATGTATTCCAGGCTCTCTCTAGTGGTGGGACCTGGCCTGAACAATGGGCCTGAAGTGTGGGCAGGAGGGGGCCTGAACACTCATCTCACTTTCGAGACTGCAAGAATAAGAAAATACAAGTCACTGGAGAGAGCTGCAGCTAAAAGTCGAACAGGGCAGCTGACAGTGAACAGTCTCTCCTGCTGCAAATCCTCCCTTCCACTGGGGGCTGCTGGGGCACTGAGATCAAGGAGACTGTCTCCTCCTCCACTTTCAATGCTCCCTCTGCTGGGGCCCAGGCAACATGGAGACCCAGGAGGAGAGAGAATAAGAGGTGGCAGCAGCAGCTGTTTACCTCAGGGCCTTGGTGGCAAGGAGAAGAGAAAATAATCACACATGGGGGCCAGGGGAAGACAAGCAGGGATCATGGAGGCTTCACACAGGAGTCCATTACCTCTCCAGCCCTTGTCCCACCAGCCATGTGCCTCGTGCACCTGCTTGCCTTGTGCTCTGCCCTGAGGCTCTGTGAGAACTCACAGGTCACTTTTCAGCTCCAGCCTGGATCAGTCTTTCCACATCAAGATAGATTCTGTGCCCAGAATCAACCACCTCCATCTCATTAAACTGTATGGCAGTAAAGGCTGTTATGATGGTTCTTAGTACTTGACTATTTCATTAGCAGTCAGTCAATACATACAGGAGCTTGTCCGGCTTTTTCAAATTTGGATTTTTTTTTTAAAGCTCTATGGCTGGCTGAAATTTTGAAAAAAAATTTAAAAAATGCAGTTTTTTTTTTTTAATTGGATTCTCTGACCAGCTCTAACCTACACAGGAAGCTCATTTGCTTTAACAGCAGGACAGGAGAGCATTCATTTTGTGCATCCCTGCTTTAATCAACCAATTCATTTGAATTTCCACCAGTCACACATCCCTAATTAGATCTGATTACTGAACTGTAAAAAAAAAAAAAAACAACAACAACAACAAAAAAAACACATTCTTATGATACAGTACTAACTGGGCTTTGAGCAGATCTTTTTCTCTCTTCTCCAGTTCAGCCCTGGCTTTGTTTCTCTCTTCCTCTTCCATGTCAAGCTTGGTTTCAAGTGCTTTTCTCTCTTCCTCAATCTTGGCTTGCATCTCTACCATTTTATCTGGGGAAACTTTCTTCTTGCCTTTGGAAAGATTCAGGTTAAGTACGAATTATTTGATGACAAAAATAAAACACCGTCTCTTATTATAGTGAAGATTTCTATCTTGTCATCCGATTTCAAATTAAATGTGATTTTCAACAAAAGTTAAATAAAAATATTTCAATGGCAATATATAGTTATACCATATCTCTGCAACTACTGGAGTGTATAATAGTACTATTCAGTGCAAATGGATATTTAATAGATGCTGGTGATGCTTCCCAGCTCTGTCAGGAAACCAGCTTGTATCACATCACTGTCCAACACAGGCAACTTTTATACTAAATGTTTTAGAGTAGCTTTGTTATTAAGACTTCAACAAAGCCATCCAGTGGCACTTTGGAAACTGGACAAGAAGAAAAATAGTAACTGACTTATATGAAGAAGAGTTAGGTGCACACCAGACTCGTTCCATCTTAGAGATCTAGTGACATTTACAAGCCACTCAAGCCCTGCTTTTGCTATTTATTGCCACTGGGGACACAGAAGTATTAAGCTAATATTGTGTATAATATTAAAATCAAATTTAAAAAAAGAATAAAACTGTTGTGAAAAAGACTGCCATCTTAAAAAAAGCCAGAAGTTTGAGACCTAAATTACTTTAAAGGGATAATGAAAGGTTAGTCTGCACAGTTCAATCCAGAGTTTATTTTTTAAGCAAACTTTAAAATGTAATCACATCTCTTTATAATTAGATGCTCATGTTTCTTTTTGTAGCCTGTTAGAAGAGTTGAGTTCTAAAGCTAAGTTCAGAATTCCACTTTCCAAAAATTCACACTGGAAGAAATTTTCTCCAAGATACCCTTCTGTATTGCATTCCCTATGGAACGTCACTGCGAAAGTTAGCAGTAAGATCTTTTAAGACTGTATTGTCCACAACGAAGAACTACAATGTGCAGAGAAATGCAGAAAAGCCCTATTCGATAACAGCAGATAAGGGATGGACAACAGCTTGTGGACTCAGATTGTCTTTGTAGCAGTGTCCATTCAGAGATTCTGGGGTGGTGCGATTTGTAATTGTCTATAAAGGTAGTACTTTGACCACTGGTAAAAAGTAAAAAACAAACCAGTTTTTTACACTACACCTCTGTGATTACAATGGAGGTAACTTGAGCAACTAACTGGTATTCAGATTGAGTTCAGTAGCCCTATAAGGTCATCTGAAAATAATTCAGAATTCTAGAACAAGAAGAATGGCTCCTATAAATCATCCTCCAAATCTCAGAGATCAACATTAGTTGAAAAATAACTTTGGATTGGGAAGATCTTAATTACAAAACTGCACAATATATCAATGCATATGAACATGAACAGGTTTCGGATTAATTGCACGAGGGGTGGCAGAGAGGATAGCAAGATACCAAGCTAATTTAGATTTCTAGAACTTTTAGTGTGTGGAAAATACCCTTTATTTACCCTGTTTTGATTTTTCCCAGCCACATTCTAACAAAATCTAGACAAAAGAAAACTAACTTGAATGTGTGAAAATCCAATAGCAACAATTTAGCGCTACTGCAGGGGAGAAAAAACAAGAAAAAAAACCCTGCAGAATACCCTGCCAAACATTATCATTCGGTAAAAGGCTCTCCACTGCGCATACACACACAACTTTTGTAAAGACACTGAAACATCACCTTATTAATTTTTAAATTAGGGCTGTCAAGCGATTAAAAAAATTAATTGTGCAATTAATCGCACTGTTAAACAATACTAGAATGCCATTTATTTAAATATTTTTGGTTGTCTTCTACATTTTCTAATATATTGATTTCAATTACACAATAAAAAGTGTACAGTGCTCACTTTATTTTTGATTACAAGTATTTGCACTGTAAAAAAAAGAAATAGTATTTTTCAATTCACATAATACAAGTACTGTAGTGCAATCTCTTTATCATGAAAGCTGAACTTACAAAATGTAGAATTATGTACAAAGAAACCGCATTCAAAAACAAAACAATGTAAAATTTTAGATCCTGCAAGTCCACACAGTCCTACTTCTTATTCAGCCAATCGCTAAGACAAACAAGTTTGTTTACATTTGCAGTAGATAAAGCTGCCCACTTCTTGTTTCCAATGTCACCTTAAAGTGAAAACAGGTGTTTGCATGGCACTGTTGTGGCCAGCGCCACAAGGTATTTACGTGCCAGATGCGCTAAAGATTCATATGTCCCTTCATGCTTCAACCACCATTCCAGTGGACATGCATCCACGCTGAGGATGGGTTCTGTTCAATACCAGTCCAAAGCAGTGCAGACCAATGCATGTTCATCATCTGAGTCAGATCTCACCAGCAGAAGGTTGATTTTCTTCTATGGTGCTTCGGGTTCTGTAGTTTCCGCATCGGACTGTTGCTCTTTGACGGCTTCTGAAAGCATGCTCCACACTTCGTCCCTCTCAGATTTTGGAAGGCACTTCAGATTCTTAAACCTTGGGTCGGTTAGAAATCTCACATAGATACCTTCTTTGTGTTTTGTAAAATCTGCAGTGAAAGTGTTCTTAAAATGAAGATGTGCTGGGTCATCATCTGAGACTGCTATAACATGAAATATATGGCAGAATGCGGGTAAAACAGATCAGGGGACATACAATTCCCCCCCAAGGAGTTCAGTCACAAATTTAATTAATGCATTATTTAACAAGCATCATCAGCATGGAAGCATGTCCTCCTGAATGGTGGCCGAAGCATGAAGGGCCACACGATTGTTTAGCATATCTGGCACCTAAATACCTTGCAATGCCAGCTACAAAAGTGCCATGCAAATGCCCAATTCTCACTTTCTGGTGACACTGTAAATAAAAAAAAGAGGGCAGCATTATTGCCTGTAAATGTAAACAAACTTGTTTGTCTTAGCGATTGGCTGAACAAGAAGGAGGACTAAGTGGACTTATAGGCTCTGAAGTTTTACATTGTTTTGTTTTTGAGTGCAGTTATGTAACAACAACAACAGCAATCTACATTTGTAAGTTGCATTTTCACGACAAAGAGATTGCACTACAGTACTTATATGAAGTGAACTGAAAAATACGATTTCTTTTGTTTATCATTTTTACAGTGCAAATATTTGTAATCCAAAATATACGCTTTGATTTCACTTAGAACACAGAATACAATGTATCTGAAAATGTAGAAAAACATCCAAACTATTTAATAAATTTCAATTGGTATCCTATTGTTTAACCGTGCAATTAAAACTGATTAATCACGATTCATTTTTTTGAGTTAATCGCGTGAGTTAACTAAGATTAATCAACAGACCTATTTTAAATACACACACACACACCCCCCCACCCACCAGAAATGGGGGTGTGGAGGGGGAATTATGTAGGTATCTGGGTGTAGTATATAATTTCGTGGCAGGATATGTGACAGTAATTCAGGAACAGGACAATCAAAATAATTTGGTTTAGATTCCATTTGCTTCTCCTGTTGGCCCAATGGTGAGAAGTAGCAACATGTAGGTTCACAGCCGCAGTATGTTGCTTGACCAAGCTTTGGGCAATATCCTTTAGAAGTTTGAGCTTTCTGTGAAATTCTATATAGAGAAATCCTTAAGCAAAAAGGTCAGGGACAGGTGAATGAAGGAGCCTTACCTGTCAAAACACATTCTTAGATCTTCTCAATTTTAAAGAATGAAAGTTAGATTGAGCAGCAAGACCGTTTACAAGCTCTGTATCTGTACTATATCGATCACAAATCAATCACACCAACCTGCTTGATCTTGCATTAAGAGGAAGTAGTAAGCAAATCGCAGATAGGCAGCATACGCATAAAAAAGGGAGGAAAAAGAAAAACATTACTGCTTGATTGTTTTGTGATAAGATCATCAGTATCAGTATAAGGATTAATCTAAATCTGCATCTACAGACAGAAAAAAATCAGCAGAATAATCATTGAGAAATAAGAGGCCATTAAAGCAAATATTTGCGTTACGATTTATGGTTGGCCAGAGTAAATTTTCTGAACCAAAGGATACTTTTTTTTGCATATTCAGATTAATCTTCAAACCATTCTTGCATTCTCCTATTCAGTTCAATAAAACGCAGATTCTATATATGACATTACGAGCCTGCCGCAAAGATCATGCCCTAAGAAACATCCAAGCGGGCATCTACCACCCTAAAGTAAGACTGAGGTATGTTTTCAAGGTAGCCAATTTTTTTTTTACATTACCTGTAAAACCTTAGCACACAGAAAGAAAGCTTGCTTTGCATTTTAGCGAGATTTCCAAGTCAATTCTTTGTTTTATATGATCAACTGCACATATGGGATTTCAGCACAAGATTTCTATGTTCAATTAAACAGGATATTAGTAGGTTAATTTGCAGTAACTGATGCTTCCATAGAGGTATATGGCTAATTTTGGTTATTCAAGCAGGTGTGATCAGAATGAAACAGGAAAAGAAAAAGAAAAAAAGATAATGTAGAAGGAAGACGACATGCAAAAGATCCACACAACATATGAGGACAATTACTATTTTGACTGTAGAACAAGTAGTGTTTATTCTACCACTGACGGTCTGAGCCAACTTCCACCATAATAAATTGGAGTCTCTTCACTGACGGATGGGAGGTGGACTGGTCCCCAACTAAGTATTTCAGTAGACAACTTGCCATTAAGTGATTTGCCCACATCCAAATATTCTGGTTAAAAGCAAGTTTGGAAAAGCAAATGCATTTCAATGCCTCCAATAAAGTAAACCACTAGAGGGTTTTTACATTTTAAGCCTTCTTGACTGTGACAAGTAAATGGGATTTTGTATTTTACTATTGGTGGAAAAATGTTAATACCACCAATAAATGAACAGTTTAGAAACTAAGGAGCTCTCCTTTTTAGATAAAACTAGAAGATATCAACACCATGAACTATCAGCCTCCCTCTGCCTAAGAAAGGGGAAAAGTGTGACTCGGGCTTGCAGAAGTAAGATACAATCTAGTGTTAGAAAGTTCCCACCAATCTGGAATTAGGGCTTTTAAAGAGTATTTTGAGTAAAACAGCCATCACTAATTAATTAATTCTGGTGTTTATAAGAGGACCAAAAAGCCCTGCCTGGAGCCAGGGGCAACTAAGCCAATAGTTTCTTCATCCAGACCACTGGCCCCTTCTCTGAACAAAGAATGACAATGATGCCCAAGCAAATGATGATTTACAGTGACTTGGATATCTTTCCACAATAGACAAGTCACATTTACTTGCCACCCTTAAAGATCTGAATCCAGATCTCTTTAGATCAAAGGACTGTGAATTAATCAAATGCTATCTAGCCCCCTTTCCAGATTATAAATCTAAAGTAAGATTTTGATTGTTCCACTGATTTGTTCTCTGCCAATGTCTCAATAAAGAAGGAAGCCAATGAAACAAAAACTGGAATTGGATTTTCCATGCTATTTCCCCCCTCTCTTTACAGTTAGCTCGAACAAAGCACTAACTTGCCTTACATTTTCTCAAACATTAAGCTAAGTTGTACGTTGAACAATTGTTTAAAGCTTGGAAGCAGCAAAAGAAAAGCATGCTTTAGCCAATTTATAAACCCACATTTTTCTCTTAAATAAAAAAGTGGCAGGGAGCAGTGTGGCATTTACAAAATGGAGTGCACAGGTTATGGAAAGGCCAAAGCTTTGTTAAATGACTTAAGAGCTCCCACTCACTAGTGAAGGACTTATCCAGAGGTTTCTCTATGACAGAGCATGTGGAGTCTGAACTACTGGTGCTGCTACTGCCTGGAAAACAAAAAAGTAAGACCCACGGAAAACCCAGGAAAGAAGGAACAAGAATATGAAGAAACACGCAGCTAAAAATTAGTTCCAAAACAAAGAAATCCAAAGAAACCCAGAAGAACCAGCAAACTGGTTTGAAAAGGCAAAGTAATACTTATGTTTGGAAGCATTTGCTTGGATCCCACTTAGATTCACTCCTGTAGAGCCACCATTGTATACTCTAAAATGTAGGCTACAGAACAACCATATTTCAGCAAAAATCCATCCTGACCATGTCTAGTATGAGACCCAATATGCCTAGTGATTTTTTGTTGTAATTGCTCAAAATGAAAAGTGACCCACATGCCTATTTTCACTTTAATTCTACAGATTATGAAAAAAATATTATGCACCATTCATTCTGTATCAGGCACATGACTCCAAGAAGGATTTGTCCTATAAAGGGTCATAATACCTGCTTGCAAAGGGGCAGTTACTAAAAAGAAGCCTGTTGATCAGGTCACGAAGGTAACTAAATCACAAGAGAACTCTTGACCCACCGTGCTATTTAGAATTGACTAGTTTAACGCAGCAACATAAGTAGTGGTGGTCAGCTTTTTTGCCACAAGAAATGACCCTCGCACAAGAGACAAGTGCTAGGCTACAGACCTATTAAACAATGGTATAGGCAATGAATTTCTAGAATCAATGAATCGTAATTGACAGGAGATTCTCAGCACCATACAATCCTCTGAACTGGCATATGCTGAAGATTTATAGTGCTTAGCAATGAAGGGCATATTACTTCACTGAGCTAAATTCTGCACTCAGATAACTTTCTGGATTTGCACCAGTTAATCTGAGAGCAGAACTTCAGCCCCAGAGATACTTCTGTAATTGTACTGAAGACCAGTTACAACAATTCTACTTTTTGCCCTTATGGGCTGATAACCCACTATGAACATCAAGTAGAGTACACGTAAAAGTAAAATCATCTAACCAACTGAAAGCATGTGAACAAAACAGAAAGGCCACTTGTGGATTTTTAAAAACACACCAGGTAACCATGCCAACAGCACTAGCAGCAACTTGATTGAACACGATAAACAGCTGTAACATGAACATTACCCATCAAAAACAATCCCACATAAGCTTGAAATGACTTGTTTAAACCATACATCATATTGTAGCTTTAATACGATTATGTTGCAATACTGATCATCAATAATGTGACTGAAGCCTCCTTAAACACCAACAATGAAACAAATTGTAGAGAAAGCTGCAGAATTTAGGCTCAGGACAGAGTTCTGGGAGTTCACCATGGCAAAATGCACTTTTTACATCTGAGTAAACCTTTAAACATAAAAAGGTTAATTAAAACTGGCATTTGAGCTTGGGGCCCCTCTGAAGAAAACAGACAATTTGTAACACTAATGAAAGACAAGTCAAATGTAACAGATTCCTTCCAGCATTAAGTCTGGAATTCTGTTTAAACACATTCTACACTTCAGACAGGAAAGAAGTCTGAGCACTAAAAATAGTTTAACAAACAGGATGAATTTAGCTTGTAATATTAGAGCCCAATCCTACAGTCTCTACTCCCAGCAAAGAGAAGTCAATGGGAGTTCCTTCATCTCTTCCATATACACAGCAGGCTCTTATTAGACAAGGCCACTAAGTTTGTGGCAGCTCGTTAGACTCTCCCTCCCAGGGTTGCCAACCCTCCAGGATTGTCCTGGAGTCTCCAGGATTCAAGGATTAATCTTTAATTAAAGATGTCATGTGACGACACCTTCAGGATACATCAAAGCAAAATTGGCAACCCTACTCCCTCCCCACAACTCCACATCCCAGAGGCAGTTCTGTTGTGTGGGTTTGCTATCAGTCTCATAGACATGCGCACAGTAAAAAGCCATACGTGGCCACCCTGCTGTAACCAGGGAACCACCACGTAAGAGAAAGTTACTACAAGCAAAACTACCCAAGTGGAAGCAGATGCTATACAAAGGTATAGCAGTCTAGCTAGACTGACTGCTTCAAATGGCTTCGTTTCTACAAGAGGCATGATAATTGCAGCGGGCAGTAGAACTTTACTACCGTCTCAGTTAAGTTCATACTTATGCAAAGTTGCATCCTGATTCCTTCATGCAAAGAAATTTCCGGAGTCAACTTCTTGATGACTAAGGACGAGAGAATTGGAGCATGCGGATACCTTACCCCTTCGTTTTTTACGCTTTTCCCCATCCTCTCCAACCTCCCCTTCTTCTTCTTCATCTTCATCTTCATCACCACTGATATCAGAGCCAGATATCTCTTCCCCTAAAACACAAATATATGTTTCCAAGGCATTCTCTTTCACAGCATATCAGACAATTAATTGTAACAGCAGCATTTTATCGACCTTCAACTTTATTTGAGCAGTGTCTTGGCAGCAGGTACTAAATGACTGTACAGGCAATGCAGATTTGGGAAAGATCTGGGTTTTTCCATTTGTTTACTCATGTAATAGGTACATGTTTCTTTTTCAGCATATAAAATCCGATAAATATTAAACCAGCAATCTCAGTAAGGCTGACAGTCCAGTTCCAAAATACGCTGACATACATAATTATAGGTAGAATTTTGGTATTTTAGAAAGTTTGCGATTGGAGTCTAATATTGCAGCGTTCGTAAAGCACGAGTGCTAAGCATTATTCTGCTACAATTCTTCAACAAGATATTATTTTACCTCTAAGCACTTTAGATGAAGTTTGAAATACAGAGAAAAATGGCTACAGTGTTCATCAGGAATATTTACACTTTAAGCATTATGCCATATAGATGTTTTTTTTAAACTGTCCAGAGTCTCTCAGTTGTTTTCTGAAAAGATGACTCTCTGCTGTAACCAAGGTATGCTTTGGTATTTTTAATGATTCAACTTCAATTTGAAACCAAAGTCTGTCAGAACTTTAAAATGTAATTCAGTGCAAAAGTTCAAAAGAATAGCACAGCTGCATCCTTACATCTATGAGTGTCAGTTTGAGCTGTACGCTTTAATCAGACTTCCATTTGCAAGGCATTTATTCTGCGGTGTGGGGCCCAAAATTAGCAAAGGGACTCAACAGGGGTTGAAATAATGGGTTAAGAACAGTGGGTGGGAACACTGCTGTACTTTCCATGTCTCTCTCGGATTGAAAAGATTTCCAAGTGGAAATCCGAGTGGAAATCTCCTTCTCTGTGCCTTCTCCCTTATCCACAGTCGGTACGATACTGATGTGTCCGTATAAACACATGGAATCATAGCTCTGCTCTCTCAGGCTATATGCTGCCAAGGACCTCACCTACGAAGAGGCTGATTCTCGTTTGTGGGATGTGAAGGGTTCAGTTGCCCACAGAGCCTGTGGAGCCATATGGTTTTGTAGCTTTACCCCCTTATTCTTTAGAAGGAGACTTAAAAGCCATCTCCACAAGTTCAGTTTGAGAGTTTCAGAGGCATTTGTTCCCTTCCCAAGCACTTTTTTCTGCTAGAAGGAGAACAATTAACCCTTTGTCATTATGCTTTTTAAAACCCCAGTTTGCACTTGTCCCCAGCCTGACATTAGCATAACATGAATGAGGAGGAAGCAGGAGCACGCAAGAGGGCAGGGCTCCTGCCTCATACTGAGAAAGAAGGACGATCAGCGAGTTATCTCAAGTGCCTATACACAAATGCAAGAAGCCTGGGAAACAAGCAGGGAGAACTGGAAGTCCTGGCTCAGTCAAGGAATTATGATGTGATTGGAATAACAGAGACTTGGTGGGATAACTCACATGACTGGAGTACTGTCATGGATGGATATAAACTGTTCAGGAAGGACAGGCAGGGCAGAAAAGGTGGGGGAGTTGCACTGTATGTAAGGGAGCAGTATGACTGCTCAGAGCTCAAGTATGAAACTACAGAAAAACCTGAGTGTCTCTGGATTAAGTTTAGAAGTCTGAGCAACAAGGGTGATGTCGTGGTGGGAGTCTGCTATAGACCACCGGACCAGGGGGATGAGGTGGACGAGGCTTTCTTCTGGCAACTCACGGAAGTTACTAGATTGCAGGCCCTGGTTCTCATGGGAGACTTCCAGCAGATATCAGGGTGATTGGAGAGCAATACAGCGGTGCACAGACAATCCAAGAAGTTTTTGGAAAGGGTAGGGGACAATTTCCTGGTGCAAGTGCTGGAGGAACCAACTAGGGGCAGAGCTCTTCTTGACCTGCTGCTCACAAACCAGGAAGAATTAGTAGGGGAAGCTAAAGTGGATGGGAACCTGGGAGGCAGTGACCATGAGATGGTTTAGTTCAGGATCCTGACACAGGGAAGAAAGGAGAGCAGCAGAATACGGACCCTGGACTTCAGAAAAGCAGACTTTGACTCCCTCAGGGAACTGATGGGCAGGATCCCCTAGGAGAATAACATGAGGGGGAAAGGAGTCCAGGAGAGCTGGCTGTATTTTAAAGAATCTTTATTGAGGTTACAGGGACAAACCATCCCAATGTGTAGAAAGAACAGTAAATATGGCAGGCGACCAGCTTGGCTTAACAGTGAAATCCTTGCTGATCTTGAACACAAAAAAGAAGCTTACAAGAAGTGGAAGATTGGACAAATGACCAGGGAAGAGTATAAAAATATTGCTTGGGGATGCAGGAGTGAAATCAAGAAGGCCAAATCACACCTGGAGGTGCAGCTAGCAAGAGATGTTAAGAGTAACAAGAAGGGTTTCTTCAGGTATGTCAGCAACAAGAAGAAAGTCAAGGAAAGTGTGGGCCCCTTACTGAATGAGGGAGGCAACCTAGTGACAGAGGATGTGGAAAAAGCTAATGTACTCAATGCTTTTTTTGCCTCTGTCTTCACGAACAAGGTCAGCTCCCAGACTACAGCACTGGGCAGCACAGCATGGGGAGGAGGTGACCAACCCTCTGTGGAGAAAGAAGTGGTTTGGGACTATTTAGAAAAGCTGGACGAGCACAAGTCCATGGGGCCGGATGCGCTGCATCCGAGAGTGCTAAAGGAGTTGACGGATGTGATTGCAGAGCCATTGGCCATTATCTTTGAAAACTCATGGCGATCCGGGGAAGTCCCGGACGACTGGAAAAAGGCTAATGTAGTGCCCATCTTTAAAAAAAAAGGAAGGAGGATGATCCTGGGAACTACAGACCAGTCAGCCTCACCTCAGTCCCTGGAAAAATCACGGAGCAGGTCCTCAAGGAATCAATTCTGAAGCACTTAGAGGAGAGGAAAGTGATCAGGAACAGTCAGCATGGATTCACCAAGGGCAAGTCATGTCTGACTAATCTAATTGCCTTCTATGACGAGATAACTGGCTCTGTGGATGAGGGGAAAGCGGTGGACGTGTTGTTCCTTGACTTTAGCAAAGCTTTTGACACGGTCTCCCACAGTATTCTTGCCAGCAAGTTAAAGAAGTATGGACTGGATGAATGGACTATAAGGTGGATAGAAAGTTGGCTAGATTATCGGGCTCAACGGGTAGTGATCAATGGCTCCATGTCTAGTTGGCAGCTGGTATCAAGTAGAGTGCCCCAAAGGGTCGGTCCTGGGGCCGGTTTTGTTCAATATCTTCATAAATGATCTGGAGGATGGTGTGGATTGCACCCTCAGCAAGTTTGCAGATGACACTAAACTGAGAGGAGAGGTAGATACGCTGGATGGTAGGGATAGGATACAGAGGGCCCTAGAAAATTAGAGGATTGGGCCAAAAGAAATCTGATGAGGTTCAACAAGGACAAGTGCAGAGTCCTGCACTTAGGATGGAAGAACCCCATGCACCACTACAGACTAGGGACCGAATGGCTAGCCAGCAGTTCTGCAGAAAAGGACCTAGGAGTTACAGAGGATGAGAAGCTGGATATGAGTCAGTGTGCCCTTGTTGCCAAGAAGGCCAATGGCATTTTGGGATGTATAGGTAGGGACATTGCCAGCAGATCGAGGGACGTGATTGTTCCCCTCTTTTCGACATTGGTGAGGCCTCATCTGGAGTACTGTGTCCAGTTTTGGGCCCCACACTACAAGAAAGATGTGGAAAAATTGGAAAACATCCAGCGGAGGGCAACAAAAGTTATTAGGGGACTGGAACACATGACTTATGAGGAGAGGCTGAGGGAACTGGGATTGTTTAGTCTGCGGAAGAGAAGAATGAGGGGGGATTTGATAGCTGCTTTCAACTACCTGAAAGGGGGTTCCAAAGAGGCTGGATCTAGACTGTTCTCAGTGGTAGCTGATGACAGAACAAGGAGTAATGGTCTCAAGTTGCAGTGGGGGAGGTTTAGGTTGGATATTAGGAAAAACTTTTTCACTAGGAGGGTGGTAGAACACTGGAATGCATTACCTAGGGAGGTGGTAGAATCTCCTTCCTTAGATATTTTTAAGGTCAGGCTTGACAAAGCCCTGGCTGGGATGATTTAGTCGGGGATTGGTCCTGCTTTGCGCAGGGGGTTGGACTAGATGACCTCCTGAGCTCCCTTCCAACCCTGATATTCTATGAGACTTTTAAAATTAGTACATTTCAATTATATACAGGTCACATCCAAACCTAAACCAAGGAGAGAAGAAAAGATGAAATCTGCTAGCTTATATTAGCTCTAAATACCATCTAGTGGACAAATCCAATACTTAACTGAAGAAAAGCTCTAGCTTGCATTCAGCATAGAAATACGTGCATGCCATCTATTTCTATTTATGGGTGATTTTTGGGTTTCTTCTTTTTACTTGAGCCTAATGTAACAAACTCATATGTGAAAGCACCGGGACTTCAGATGTTATTACAAAACTCCTGAAAAGCATCCCATGGTAAGTCTTTAAAAAGGAGATGTGTCACACAGGAACAGAATAACCTGAAGGTACAGAGAACATTATTAGGAACAAGGGAAGTTACCTTCCTCCAGCTTTTTTTTAAGCTCTTCAATTTCTTTTTGAAACTGACGGAGCAAGGCATCCTTGGGATCTTCATTAATTCTGGCCTTATTCTTGATGTTTTTGGCACGGTTGGCATATCTGAGTGTGCTGATAGTTTCATCATAATTATAGTCTGCCGGACCAATATTTGCACACTGTTACATAAAAAAAAAAAAAGGAGTTACTTGTGTAGATGGGATTTAGCACTATGTAAAAGCTTGAATGACACAAATACAAGGAATTGCAAGACCAGGAAATGTAAAAACAGACCCACGCCCTGTTCTGCAAATCCCTTACTGTAGTTTTCTGCCTGCAAACTGTACTTTTCTGCTGCCTTCAGAGCATGAACTAAGTCCTGTCCCGGGATGCACAAGCACAGCTTCCATTTGAACCTATGCGTCTGGGTACTCTTGTTCTGGTCTATAGCCTCCCATGTCCATGAAGTGAATTTTATGTTCAGACAGATGTAAGGCTAAAAGCTGTACAGGATGAGAGTATGTTAACAGGACTGTTGTATACGAGAGACACAGGAGGTAATTGTACTGCTTTATAAGGTACTGGTGAGGCCCCAGCTGGAATACTGGATTAAGTTTGGGTGCCACATTTTAAGAAAGATGTGCCAAAGTGGAGAGTCCAGAGAAGAGGTACAGAAAATGACAAAAGGTTTAGAAAACCTGACCTATGAGTAGGGCCCTACCAAATTTGTGGCCATGAAAAATGCGTTGTGGACCGTGAAATCTGGTCTTTTGTGTGCTTTTACCCTATACTATACAGACTTCATGAGGGAGACCAGCAGCGTTCCCTTTAATTTTTCCCCACGCATATGAGGAATGAATTTTATGATGTGCACAATATGGAGGTTATGTGACACATCACCTCCATATTGGTGTACATAACAAAATTCATGTGGCGGGGGTGGGGCCGAGGGGTTCGGAGTGTGGGAGGGGGCTCAGGGTGTGGGCTCGGAAGTGGGGCCGGGGATGCTGAGCTCAGGGCTGGGGCAGAGGATTGGGGTATGGGGAGGTGAGGGCTCCGACTCTGGGTGCAGGCTCCGGGACTACAGGAGGGAGGGAGGGAGGGAGGACGGACAGGGGAGAGAGAGAGAGAGAGGGAGAAAGAGGACTCCCCCCAGCTCTCTCTCGCTGCAACAGCACCTGGGCTGGGGAGGGGGTGGGGGAAGAGGCATCTCTCCCCAAGGCAGCTCTGAGACTAGGTCCGTGGGATAGGCACCCCTCCCCTGGCCACAGCAGGTCCGGGGCATCTCTCCCTGCTGCAGCCCTGAGCACCTGTGCAGCGCTTAATAGGCTACTGCGTGGCTTAGAGGGAACTTAGGAAACCAGCGATTCTCAAATTGGAGGTCCTGACCCAAAAGGGTGTTGCGGGCGGGGGGGGAGTCACAAGGTTATTTTAGGGGGAGGTTGCAGTATTGCCACCCTTACTTCTGCGCTGCCTTCAGAGCTGGGCAGACAGAGGGTGGCAGCTGTTGGCCGGGCCCCCAGTTCTGAGGGCAGCATCCTGCCAGCAACAGCGCAGAAGTCAGGGTAGCAATGCCATACCGTGCCATCCTTACTTCTGCGCTGCTGCTGGCAGTGCCTCTGCTTTCAGAGCTGGGCTCCTGGCCAGCAGCTGCTGCTCTCCAGCTGCCCAACACTGAAGGCAGCGTCGCTGCCAGCAGCTGAGCAGAAGTCAGGGTAGCAGTACCGCAACCCCCCCACAGTAACCTTGCAAACCCTCCCCCCTCCCTCCTTTTTGGGTCAGGGACACCTACCGTTACAACACCCTGAAATTTCAGATTTAAATGCTGAAATCATGAAATTTATAATTGTTTTAATCCTATGACCATGAAATTGACCATGACTTTGGTAGGGCCCTACCTATGAGGACGTTAAAACTGGGCATATTTAAATCTTGAGAAAAGAAAACTGAGGAGGGCTGAAAGAAGTCTCAAATATGTGAAGGGCTGTTATAAAGAGGATATCATACACATTGTAAGGAGAGTGGTCACTTTAGATAAGCTATTACCAGCAGGAGAGTGGGGTGGGAGGAGGTATTTTTTCATGCTGTGTGTGTATATAATAAGATCTTCTAAACTTTCCACAGTATGCATCCGATGAAGTGAGCTGTAGCTCACGAAAGCTTATGCTCAAATAAATTGGTTAGTCTCTAAGGTGCCACAAGTACTCCTTTTCTTTTTGCAAATACAGACTAACACGGCTGTTACTCTGAAACCTCAAAGAGGTTTATGTCATAAAGAGGATAGTGAGCAATTGTTCTCCACGTCCACTAAAAGTAGAACAAGAAGTAACGGGCTAAACCAGCAGCAAGGGAGATTTAGGTTAGATATTAGGGAAAACTTTCTAACTAGAAGAATAGTAAGCACCAGAGCAGGCTTCCAAGGGAGCTTATGGAAGCACCATCATTGAAGGATTTTAAGAACAGGTTGCACAAACACGTATTAGGGATGCCCTAGGTTCTTGGTCCTGCCTCAGCATAGGGGTTGGACTAAATGACCTCTCAAGGGGTCTTCCTGCCCTACATTTCTATGCACTGATGAAAGAGCACAGTCCTGAAATAAAAAAGGGTAAATACAAACGTCAAACTATTCCCATGAGAATTTTGCTTCAATTCCACCTTAAAGATATAAACCAGGTTACTGGGACATTGAACTTTGGCGTATCCCATTCTTACCATCATGGTTTTTGAGTTGCCCCCCAGGGAATCCTGAAGAAGTCGAGTCAATTTAGAGTTACGATAGGGCACATGAGTACTCTTGCCATCCACCAGGGCAGAAATAACATTCCCAAGAGTGGAAAGTGAAAGGTTAATTTTTGTGGCTTCCTTTAGTCGTTGCCCAGTAGCTCCAGTTTTTGTCTGCCTTTCTGATCCCTGGCGAAAGGAATACACAGGTATTTAGAGGGTGAAAGGACAAGGTCAAGCAGGTCTTAATGGAATCTTTAGACTCATGGTAGCACTGAACAGTGCACAGCAAAGAGACATAGTTGGAAAAATGGAATGTACCATTCTCATATACAAACATTTATTTTAGAAAAACAAACTGTAGCTAATACACAACACTGCATAACACCCTAATGGTAAGTTTTTAAATATGATCTTCTGATTCCCCCAATCAATGGATATGAGGGAAAAGAAACATCTAGTAACTTATAAACAATTACACTTTTACAAGAAAAAAAATGTAATGGAACCATCTAGATGCACATAACACACTTGAGCGACCTCAAAAATGTGACTATTGTATCCCTTGTCCTCCCTCGGCCATCCTCTCCACTGGGAAAGTTATGCATGTCTAAGGAAGGCCCCAATCCTGCAATTTATTTCACATAGGCAGATCTTCGCATTCAGGCAGAATTGCATTGATTTAAGTCGGGTTCCACAGCAGTCTGTCCCCACAGAAACTCGTACTGCATCTGGGCCTTACATCGTAAGCTCTTTCAGGGAGGGGCAGTGCCTTTTCCCTATCTTGTTAAGGGTCCAGCATAACAATCAGTAACCATCCCACAACTAGCATTTTGTTAGAGCTGCACGTTACTACTTACAGCTAGATCTACAAGGTGCAGCTTGCCCATACGAACATGCATGTTTCCATCAACACCCTTCTCGCTGCATTCAATGGTAATAGTGAAGATGGCATGGGAACGGGAGCTGTGCTCATTCATATTAGTGGCACCAACAGAACCTTCAGTTAAGAGACCCAAAAACATCAGAATTAACAATGAACTATAAGGTAAAACAGTCCCTAATCTGAAAACAAAGAGGCCACAAAGCAGTTATAATTTACAGAGTTTATAATCTTACTTAAAACAACTGAATGCATTTCTTGTTTAACTTCAGAAAATGATAAGACTTAATAATTAGTGTAGAATAATTATCTCAGCTGTAACACCCAACATTCTGCAGTGATTCTGATGCTGCATTTCCCCTCAGACCCTGTGGTGAAGGATTTTTTTCTGGGCTTGAAATTGCAGCATTCATCTTTAGTCCGGACGTGCAATCATTTGAAAGACAAGTAGAGGTTTTGCTTCTAGCTGTATCCCTGCATATGCCTTTCAAGGTCCAATCCCAAAAGGCACTAGGCAGCCTCACGCCCATTCATCTCCTTTGGAAAATAAAACTGACTCAGCAAAGACTGCAAATCCAAGAGAGATGATGCTCAGTACCCATTAGGGTCAGACCATTAATCCTGGCTGATTGCAATTTTTTTACTACTCGTAAAACACAACTCAGTTTTCAATGTAGTGGCAGTGACAGCCATTAACCCTTGCTTGATTTGTACATTAACCTATAGTACTTCATTCAGAAAGTGTCCTGGATGTTAAAATGAGCTGTTTTGTTGCTCCGAGAAAACATGCAATCGCATCACCAGTTTACAATACTACAGAGCACAACACTGGTCTAATGTTTGCTCACCTGGGCAAAGGTGAGAGGAAGAAAAGGAGAATGAATGGGCAAGTTCAAGACCCACTAGGAGTCCCAGTGGTCTCCTCTTGCTTTGCTGTAGTCTCAAAACCTCAGTTACAGCCCCACTCTCACACCCTGTCTCACACCGTCAAGACTCCACATTGGAACAAGCCTTCCAGCCAAGAAAAGCTGCTGTATAGGGCCTGTCCTACCTTCACTGGCTGCTTCTGAATCACAGGACTTAGCAAGGAGTCATCCCTCTCACTGCTCAGCTGAGAGTGCTGTTCCTGAAGAGTTGTGAAGACTGTGCCCAGGTCCGAAAGTCAGCTGTCTACCTGGCAATGCATAGTGCTACACTAAACTGTGCTCTGGACAAGAGTTTAAAACCCTAATAATGAGCGCTACTTACGGTTTTTGTGGCCTAGTGTCATGATTCTATCCATATCATCTGCATTGTTTACAACATAAGCTGAAAGATCTTTGATATAAACTCCCACATCAGGTCTCTCTTTAACCTAAACAAGAAACAGATTTGTTTGGGCACTTCCAGGAGGTGCACAGAGATTATTTTTGGAAGCTGTTCCCTGTAGTATTCACATATACCAGTTATCATAACGTAATGCACTAGTGTACTGCTATTTCTAGAAGCATAGTTTCTGTTCTATACAAGCATTACTTATCAGAACCATACAAGCCTATGGATCAAGAGTGTTGTAGCCTTCTACTGCCCCTTCTCCCAAGGCAAATCAAATGGAGGGAACACCAATCAGGAGGAAGCCTCAAATCTCCATAGAGATCGTAAAGAGGGGTTCAGAGAGGGGAGTAGGCACAACACATTCAGAGGCAGAGAAAGCACTTGGTCTAATCAACTGTTTCCTGGCCCCAGGGACCACTGAGAATTTCTGAAGTATTTAATAAATAAAAAGCTGGCTTGTCCATCTCTTATTTCTTCTCTCAAGAGAAGTACTTCAAACAAAGGTTTCAAGGCATTGCTACAATAACTGAACAGCATACCCCACATGCTACTCTCCTATTCTGTACAGATGCCCACATCTTTTCTCCTAGCCCTGGGAAGAGTCTTTGTGAAGTCAGCTAAAGAGCCATGGTTTAGAGCAGGGGTCTCAAACACGCAGCCCGCGGGGTTATTTCCTGCAGACCGCCAAGCAGCCCGCACTCCCCCGGCCTACCTCCAGGCCAGGGGTGGGCAAACTACAGCCCACAGGCCGGATCCAGCTGGCGGGATTGCCCCCCCGTGGCCCCGCGCTGCTCCCTGAAGCAGCCGGCACAACTTCCCTGCGGCCCAGGGAGGGGGTGGGGGAGCAGAGGGCTCCGTGAATTGCCCTGGCTTCCAGGCACTGCCCCCCGCAACTCCAATTGGCCAGGAACGGGGAACTGCAGCCAATGGGAGCTTCGGGGGAGGTACCTGGAGGAGCCGCAAGGCAGCGCACAGAGCCCTGTGCCCCCATGCCCCGGCCACAGGGACATGGTTCCAGCTGCTTCCTGGTGTGGGGCCGGGGCCGGCAGGCAGGGACCCTGCCCTGGCCCCAGTGCATGCTGCTGCCACCCTGGCGCCGCTCTAAGTAAGCGGCGCAGGCCGAAGCCCGCACCCCGAATCCTTCCTGCACTGCCTGGGCGCGGGGGGGGGCGAAGGGGGGAGTTGGGGTGGGGACTTCAGGGAATAGGTTGGAATGGAGGCAGGGAAGGGGTGGAGAGAGGGGCGGGGCCAGGGACAGCGATGGGGGGGTGTCAGTGATGCGGCCCTCGGGCCAATGCACTAGTCCTCACGTGGCCCTCGTGGTCATTTGAGTTTGAGACCCCTGGTTTACAGCCTGGGGGTCTGCAGACTATGTCTAAAGGGTCCATGAAAGGCTGTAATTACCAGAGAACAGTGGTTTTCAACCCATGGTTGCTGGACCCCTTGGGATCTATAGACTATGTCTAAGATGTCCAAAGGTATCCACTCCTCCATTTGAAATTTTTTTAGCGGTTGCAAATGAAAAGATTGAAAACCACTGGTCTAGAACCAGAGAGTAAATATACCACCCTGCAAACTGTTGGCTCTTATAAACAGGCTCATAACTCACTGAGCGATCTACAGACAGTCTGTCAGGGAGCTCCCAAAAGTCTTTGGGATGATAAGATTGTGAGAAAACTGGCCATAAAAGTGGGAGAAGTTCCCTGGAGGGAATCACAGGAAAAGCACCAGTGTAAAGGACAAAGGCACTTTGGCCACGGAGTTCATTTGACAGCAATACAGGCGCTGACTAGAATGTTTCTGTATCTTATTTTGAATATTTTCAGCTATTCTTCCCTGGATTCTCCTAAGGGGAATTAGTCTAGAGTGTGAGGGAAATAATGTTACATTACTAGACTAAAGGTTAAGTGAGAAGAAGAAATGAGAAAAGGCAAAATACTGATAGTGGCAAAAGGTCACCTTTGGTGCTAAGGAAAACTTTTCTTCCCCTCCAAGGTCTGTCTGTTCTTTTAATACTCAGTTCTTCTTGAAGAGACAATTTGTTCCTTTAAAATGCAAAATGTCAGTGATTCAAAACACTCCATCCTCACCTCTAGCCTCTGTGTCTGGTCTTTTCCGAGCAGGTCACGTACTTCTTCATTGTAAATTTCCAAGTAAGACACTCGAACCAAAAATCTAAGATTAAAAAAGTCATTTATAAACTGAAATATTTGTTAAATGTAACTGGTTTGATCTCAGCGTACAAAGAAAATATGCAGAGTACTAATACAAACTGACAGCTTACTGATTCATAAACGAAGATGTGCTTAAGCACAAAAGGTGAAATCCTGGCCCACAATTAAGTCAATGGCAAAACTCACATTGACTTTAACAGGGTCAGGATTTTACCCAAGATGTCTGAAAGTTTGTGCTTCAATCTTTTGCTTGTCTCGGGGATGGGGGTGAGGCAAAGGAAGAAAATTTGTTCACCTTGTGTCCCCCTCTGCCTTTGCAATGTGACCAAATATATGGGCAAATGAATTGGGGATGATTCCTCTAAGTTCAGGAACAGCTCGTACACCTTCCATGGTAAAAGTTTTGCCTGTGCCAGTCTGTCCATATGCAAAGATGGTGCCTGCAGTACAAGAAAAATATTTATAATGAATCGTAATACCAAAGTTTTTAATCATTACCTTGGCACTACCAAAACCACCAGTAACAACGAGTTAGAACTTACCAGCTTTTCCAATACACACTGTACAGGCTTATAGGAAATGTAAGTGTTGTACAGTCTTTGCAAACAGGGCTGAACTACCACAAAGGACTAATGTGTTATTTCAATCAAGCACAACGGCTCTAGGAATATGTCTCACACAATCCGTCAGAGCTAGGCCAATTAATAATGTATTTATTAACAGGGAGAATGAATGACTCTTCGTTCAGGCACATTTACTCGTTTCCTTTAAATTTAAAAAGTAGATTATTTCAATCTTTGTCTTGTACAAAGGCAAAGAAGAGTAATTAACTAGACAAGGGTAACTCATGTTCCAAAATATGTACAAAACTGTTAAGTTTCTTTTTAAAAGGGTAAGTGGCTACAGAATGGTGTCAACCTGCCTTAGGGCCACTCCCCATGGGTGGGCATCAGCATTCCCTCAACCACAGCTGTAGCAACCTCAAATTGATTCAGCATAGGCCCCACACATGGGCATTTCACAAACCAGGACACAGATTTTCAGAATCATTTACAATTTGGATTACATCACCAATCTGCGAGGCATGAAACTTCCTCCTTCACTTGTATCAGAAAGACTTACCAGAATCATGGACCAAGTATTGCAAAAATAAGTTTGGCTCCTAAGTCAGATTTATGCTTTGTTGCAGCTACAAAAGACCCCTGGCCAAAAACAGATACTTAATTCTACTCTACTTTTACACACAGCCTTAACAAAGCTTTTGCCTTAGCATTTAAACTTCAGGAAACTTCCTATATTTTACACCTATACTTACCCCAATACAAATGAAGTATTTCTCCTAGATCTTTAAAATCTTTGCAACTTACTATTATTTATAACTGTCCATTTGGAAACAATTTCCTTACCAACATTTTTCTTCCATTATACATACATGCCAAGTTGTTACTGCAGAGTTGCTCACACATGCAGGGCTACTGATATTTTACAAGAAGAAAAGCACTCAAGAACCTGGGTGTGCTAAAAAGATAAATAAAATGCAAATCCTTTACAAATAGAAAAAAGTAGTTGACAAGTTTGGCCCACTAACCTTGCCAGTACCTGATGCTCACAATGTAACTGATAATTATCTGTTACCAATTATAAAAGCACAACCACTGGCAACAGGGAACTCAGAATTGTGAATACCCTTATTGGATTTTCTATTTTAAGTAAAACGAGGTTATTGTTAACTATATGAATGATATGGTGCTCTTACCTGCAGTCTTTCTTCAGATAAACTCCTACTAAAATCAGATGGAATTTTGACAGCATAAGGGATCCTTAATTTTTAGGACAATAAGGGACTTACCATTGTATCCTTCCAGAACAGAGTCAATAATTGGTCTCGCAGTTAAGTTATAGACATCAAGCTGTTTACTCTCTGGTCCAAAAACTGTATCAAATGTAAATGTCTTTGGAGGTTCGTTGGAAGAGTCTGTTTTATGAACAGTAATGGTTCCCCTCATTTCATCCACATTAACTGCCATCTTGTAGCACATTACTTTCTCTCTTTCATTGAAAGGTCGGCATCGGACGACAACCTTGACATTATCACAGCTCTCAGGCTTGTCCGGCTTCTCAGATTTGTTGATCTACACACATGAAAAACAAAATAAACATCTTCATGTGTTACAGTGTAAGATGTACAGATGTGCTTAAATGTACACACTGAGTAATTATATTACATATATTTAAGTACGAGCAAGTCTTTGCAGGATCAGGGGCCTAAGTGTTCAGAACAGGACTGATTTACAACTGGAGCTAACAGAATAAAGTGCAACAAAGAACTAATTTGATTAAATTAACCTTTTTCTGTTCACAAGTTGTACATGGGTTGTGAAATTCAAATGTATTAGTCATTCAAGATTTGTGAATTTCAACAAATGATTCTTCGCTTGCACGCTTTGTTGAAAATATTTGTTCATTTGAAAACATGTTCACTGTACTGTTTAGTTACATTGATATTGTTTTTAGTCCCTGATTGAAAGACGTAAGTAAGTAATGAACACAAACTGCAGATTTTACAATCAAATATACTGTTAAACATTTGATTTTGAACAGTCAAGCTAAAATTCACATTTTGCAACTATGTACACTAATAACACATGTAAGCTTGAACATTCCCAGAATTCAAATACAGAAGGGTCATGAACACAATCAAACAGATATTTCTTTTGAAGTGAATATTTGCAAAAAGTCCATATACACACTTCGTTCAGTTCTACTTCAAGTGTAACTTGGGGGACCATATTTGGGGTGCTGGGTCTTTCATATACTCCTAAAATACATGAAAGTTTTCTATTCTGCCATCAAGAATTTTGAAATATGAATTATAAGCCAACTGTTACACAATTTGAGGTTGAACACTGCTGATGAAAGACATCTATCACTCATCTTAACACTTACAATTGCCCAGTCAGTACAAAAAACCCTATCGCTTGATGCTACAGAGGTTGCTAACTACCAGCCAGCATCTAACTTTTGCTAAGCAAGCTAATCAGGATGTTAGCATTTCGAGAGTGGGGTTGGTTTGGTTTTTTGCTACTAGTCAGCAGCCAATATTCTGGACTGCTGTCAAGCTTTAGGCCAAAGCACTACTGAGGCAGCATTTGTTCTGCTGGTAGATGAGCTCCTCCAGCCCACAGACAAGAGAAGTACATGTACTCATCCTGTTGAATGGGTGATCAATTATTGTTCCATCATAGGACCAGCAGTAAGAGACACTCCCTGATATGGCCTACAAAACAAGTGGGTTATAACTGGCAACAGTTCCTCCATCTCCAAAGACGTCACCTGCATCACTCCACAAGACTCAGTCCCTTCTCCCATTACTCTTTATGAAGCCATTGGGAGAACTAGTTAAATAATACTGGCAATCAGCACCCAAATGAAAAACTGGCTAAAGCGGAACCCAGTAAGACTGAGGAGAAGGAAGTAGCTTTAAAAGAACGTTCTTCTTGTATAACATTCCCCACCCAACCAAGGGCATCTGTCCTCAGATTGTTAAATTGGTTACTGTTATATTCCACTGGAACAATGAAACCACTAACCAATAAGAGAAGGGTGAGAAAAACAGCTTTCCGAGCAGTTGAACCTAGCCTATGGAGGTTACTTCCACAAGGGATAAGAATGATCAGTAAACTCAGCATTCTGAATTAAGCGTACTCGCATCAGAACACAACATGTAGGCAGAGCATTTTAAAAAAGAAAATCCCTATATATTAATCATGCTATTTCTCCTGTAAGTTGGGAAGAGAAAGATTTCTATTTCTACTCTGAAATACTTATAAAGAGCTCACATGCCAAGCTAATAGGGGCCTTATAAGTAAATTAGATCAAAAATCTTATCACCAAAGACTAAACCTAGTAAGAGCCACAAGGTGGGCAAATGTAACAGTTACTTTAGGTTATATACTGCAGTTCAGAGTCAGCAGAGGAGTCTAAAAGTAAAGACTTTACGTGGAGATAGACTCAACAAGGCTAAAAACTTGCAGGTCCTCTGTTTGCAATCCAGTCATAAGGAGAAACCTTATTATTTAACTGAATCATTACTATTAGACAATGGTAAGGACTGCAGATCAGTAGTTCTCTGCTACAGTGAATATTATGTACTTTGAAATTCCTTGAACTCTCTAGCTCCCTAACATTAAAAAAAAAAAATTCTGTAACTAGTTGAGATTTCACCATATGAAGAAAAATAAATTGCAGAGCATACATCAGACAGTACATGGGGCACCAATCATTCTGGCTGCATAGATTACCAAAAGCACCTGTCAAAAGTTATTGGAAAGGCAGGCATTTTGGGCCTAGGAAACATATTACCTTAAAAAAAAAAAAAAAAAAAAAAACCGCAAGCCAAAAATAGCCTTATCACCATTAGAAGCTCAGGTTGATCGTAATAAATGTGCATAACAATCAGGATGACTTTGTGAATAATAAATAGAGACCACGGGAGGCACAACAGTGTGTTACTATCTATAATAAATTGAAAAATGCATGTTCTGCAATCCAGTAATAGGAATACAGTATTTGCCATACTAGATACAAACCACTCACTCAAGAAGCCTAGGATCTAGCACTATCCAATGCTTCAGAAGAAGGTGTGAAAAATCTCTACACTTTCATTGTACAATAATCTATTTGAGGTGTGGAAGAAATTCCCTTTCTGAACCCTGCAACAACCAGTTTATGCACTGAACTGTGAGATTTGTTTGCATACAGAACTATTAGTAAAAAAATATATAATATACTGAACACAGCAATTGGCATGGAGGAACTTAGTTACAAAACAGGATATTATTCTAAGCAATAGTAGAATATTGCCCAGGTCTTCCACCACCCACCAGGCCTATCCATTATAAAAGCATCCTGCCTGCTTATAAATGCACATGATTTAAGCTTCCCCGTGTCAAACTTCAACCACCACCTTTGTCTAGCACTTCTCTGCCCCTCCCTTCTCTCAAATCCCAGTACTCAGCAACACCCCAGGCCAGCACCATCCCTGTTACACCCGATCAGCACCTGCCTACACCGTGAACCCTAGGCCTAGGGCCCCAAACCTAAGGGCTCCAGAGCCTTCCTACACCGTGAGCCTAGGACATCCGACACAAGGTACCCAGAGACAAGCACTTTACCAGGGCCCCTCTGCATCCTTCACCTCTGAGTGGGCACCACTCTCAGGCCAGACCCTCCCGTACCCTGCACTCCATCTCTCAATGCCAGGCCCATGATCCCAGACCTGCTCCACAGACCCAGCCCAGAGCCCCACTGCACTCCATCCCCCAGTACCAGGCACCAACCTCAGACCCACTCCCCAGACCAAGCCCAGAGCCCCCCTGTACCCTGCACTCCACCCCCCAATGCCAGACCCCAACCTCAAACCCAGCCCAGAGCCCCCCTGTACCCTGCACTCCACCCCCCAGTGCCAGGCCCCGACCTCAGACCCAGCCCAGAGCCCCCCTGTACCCTGCACTCCACCCCCCCCCAGTGCCAGGCCCCAACCTCAGACCCAGCCCAGAGCCCCCCTGTACCCTGCACTCCACCCCCCAGTGCCAGGCCCGGACCTCAGACCCAGCCCAGAGCCCCCCTGTACCCTGCACTCCACCCCCCCCCAGTGCCAGGCCCCAACCTCAGACCCAGCCCAGAGCCCCCCTGTACCCTGCACTCCACCCCCCAGTGCCAGGCCCGGACCTCAGACCCAGCCCAGAGCCCCCCTGTACCCTGCACTCCACCCCCCAGTGCCAGGCCCGGACCTCAGACCCACTCCCCAGACCCAGCCCAGAGCCCCCCTGTATCTCGCACTCCACCCCCCCCCATGCCAGGCCCCTCTCCTCAGTCCCCCCTCCCCGGTCTAAGGCCCCCCGTACCCTGCGCTCCACCCCCCAATGCCAGACCTCGACCCCAGATCCACTCCCCCTCCCCGGCCCCCCTGTACCCCGCACGCCACCCCCCCAAGCCGGCCCAGGCTCCCCGCTGCTCCCAGGCCCCGCGCCACCCTAGCAACGGCACAACACTCCGTAGCGACGGGGAAGGCGGGACCGCGGGCCGGGCCTGGATCCTCACCGGCATCCTGAGCGAGTCCCTGCGGGGCGGCTCCCGTCCGCACCCAGCTTCTCCGCCCGAAGGGGAAGGGCGGGCTCAGTGTAACCCCGAACCCGCTACAGTGTAACAATAACAGGGGCGCGAGAGCTGCGACGCCTGCCGCTCCTGGCCCCACCTCCACGGGCGAGTGACTGGGCGCTCAGCTAACCCCTGCGCCATGCGGAGGACGCTCAACCAATGGGCTTGGGGATGGGGTGGGGCGCCTCTATCCCCCGCGCGGCCATTGGTGCAGGGTTCCAGCCAATGAGGGGAGAGGCAGGGGCTGGGCGAAGCGGCCTCACTGCAGCAGCCGCGCCCGATGCTTCGAGGGGTTTGGCTCTGTTGAGGTTGGGGGCTGGGCCGGGCCGGGCCGGGCCGGGGGCCACACGCAGCCCAGAGTGGAAGCTGGATCCAAAAGCAGCCTCCTGGAGCAGCAACTGTCGTCACCATATTGCATCATTAATAATAATTAATGCTAATTAACTATTCATTCATTAGTAGTGATCTAGGGGTTCTCATCCGGAGAGCTCAGCATGCTCTGCCCAGTTCAGGAGCTGATCCTGCAGTCTGATCTGCTCAGGTGTACGCCATACGCCCACACAGACTCCAGCAAAGGGGCCGGAATGTAGCATTATCTGGCCAGCTGAGGATTCACTGGTCTATACAGCTAGCTTCTATCTCAGCCTCCTGACCCAGAGACAGGCCTGGTTGGAGCACTGCTAGATTCTGGCTATTCTGACCTGACAGGTGGCCTCTTTGTGGGACTTTTACCAGCTAGCCAAGGTCAGAGCAAGTTCCCAAGTTGCTTGAACCAGGGCAGTGGTGGCAGAGCATGAGGGGCACAGAATCAGGGAGCTATAATAACCAATTGTCTGATGGCCTCCTCTCTGCTGCAAGGAGCTGATCTCTGCTACAGCAAAGAACCTGGCCTGTAGATGTTAGTGTTCACCATAGTCGGGTTATTAGTTTATTTGGTAGAAGGCTCTGTTGTAATTATGGCTACACTATGACATGTACAGATGACAAGCAGTTATTATGCAACACAGTGAAAGGGTCTGGTCCTGCAAGTGCTTTCATGTTTGCTCAGCACAAAATCAAGCCTGGTCTCCTTCCTCACAGAAATACTCTCATTGACTTCAGTGGGGCTTACTCACATGAGTAAGGTGAGCAAACATTGAGACCAATTTTCTCTTAAGGGAGCCATTGTGAAAAATGAGAACACAGTATTTTTATATTGAGGACCAAATCCTGGTTTTAGCATACATCCTGAGTACTGGGGGCTGGGAAGAAACAATTCCCTCATAGGCTGCACAGTAACTGTAAAACAGCAAAACCCTGCTGTGGTTTTACCCCACAGATCCTAATTTCACATAAAGAAATGGATCTGATTCTTCTCCAGTCTCTTCCCATCCTTCCCCCAAAAGCCATAAGGAGTTTTCCCCCACATTGCCTGCAAAGCAAATCTCCTGTGTACTGTCTTGGAGTCCTGTACCATCTGCAGAATAGCTGCACAGGTATAACTAGAGGGACCACCATTTACAGTTACAGTGGGCAGCCACAGAGAGGGGAAGAAGTATATATGGGGCTACTCAGCCTCTGATTTTATACATCTACAAAAAACATCAATATCAGAAGAAAGGTGAGGTCTGTAATATTTAGCAACTGTGCACATTTGCCCTCAGGTTATATGAGAAAGTGGAAATATGGCAGGGGTCAAGACTAAGTTTTTATAAGAGGATGGGTTAGACACCTAATATAGTATTATACAACTAGCAATTATCCTGTGGCATATGCATGGGAACTTGCACATAATTACAGGAGTGCGTACCATTTCCTCAGACCTATAGGTGCTGTCAAAAGTGAGTCAAAAAGGTGAGAATAAGTAAGTAAAACATAATCTCTTCACAGCTATTTTTCATTATGTATATAGTGCCACAATGGTATATAGCACTTGACAGTGTGCAAAGAATCCTAATGGAGACATTTAGCCCTCCCCTCCAAGAGTTTATAACTTAAAAGAAAGAAGAGATTCAAATACAGTAAACAGACAGAATGGTGTGTGGATGTCTCCAGAGAGCAGCTGGGGCTTTGAAAGGGCATGCCATATATTAGCTGGGGGTCTACTCCATATGAAAGTGCTGCATAAAAGAATCCAAAATTAGGCATGGAGGAAAAAGACAAGGGAAGCAGTCAGGGGAGAAGCTTGGGTGGAACAAAAGGAGCCAGAGGGAGGAGAGAAAGACAAAAGCAGTTATATAGAGCTACGAGAGTGAAGAAGAGACACTTGGATTGTCTTATGAGAAGCCAGGGCAAAGATCCAATTCCTACAATCCTCGAGTAGCAGGTAGGGAAACTGCTCCAAGCAACCGCATTTTGGCTGGAGCTACAGAAGAAATTGCACAGGGGTACACCAGAGAAGGACTCTGAAGGAAGTTGTTGTGGTCAAGGCAGTAGTCAATGCTAGGAAAGGAAAGAGGAAGGGACAGATTCTGGAGATACTCCAAAGGAAGAAAAGGTAGGAACTGTAGCCCAGTCTTGTATTTTTTCCTCTGCCAAAACTTGAACTGACTACAGTGAAAGCAAGATTTGGCCCTATGGTAGCTAATGGACAGATTCAGCCACCCTTACTCATACTGAGTGGAACTTTGAAATCAGCTGGCCTACTTGTGGAATGAAGTACTACCCAATTCAAGTAAAAGTGACACAATTTGGCCCTGAATGTGTAGGAATTAATTTAAAATATTTATTATGATATAGGTCTTAGCTTTTCTTTCTTTTTTGCTGAACATATTTTCCATTCATATAACACAACATTTTAGTCACTACCACAATAGTTTTCAATCATGGGCCCATGGGGGTTTTAAGACTGTGTCTAAGGGGTACGTGAAAGGTTGTCATTACCACAGAATAGTGATTTTCAACTTGTGGTCCGCGGACCACTGAGGATTTGCAGACTAAGATTTCCAAAGGGGTCCGCACCTCCATCAGAAAATGTTTAGGGATCCGCAAATGAAAAAAGGTTGAAAACCATTGGTCTACACCGTGAGTTTACTGGAATTTGTTTTGGGAGCAATTTCTAACATATGGCCATCCAAGGCTTGGGCTGCATGTACATTGAGAATGACTCATAGACTTTAAGGTCAGAAGGGACCATCGTGATCATCTAGATTGACCTCCTGCACATTGCAGGCCACAGAACTTCACCCACCCCCTCCTGAAATAGACCCCTAACCTCTGGCTAAGTTACTGAAGTCTTCAAATCATGGTTTAAAGACAAGTTACAGAGAATTCATTATTTACACTAGTTTAAACCTGCAAATGACCTGTGTCCCATGCTGTAGAGGAAGGAAAAGAAAACCCATGGCCTTTGCCAATTGCCAAAATTCCTTCCTAACCCCAAATATGGCTATCTGTTAGACCCTGAGCATGTGGGCAAAATCCTCCAGGCAGAGATACCTGGGAAAGAATTCTCTGTAGTAACTCAGAGCCCTCCCCATCTAATGTTCCATCTCCAGCTCTTGGAGATTTTTGCTACTGGCAGTCGCCAATGAGTTACATGACACTGTCGGCAGTTTCATCATACCATCCCCTCCATAAACTTATCAAGCTCAATCTTGGAAACCAGTTAGATTTTTTGCCCCTACTGCTCCCCTTGGAAGGCTGTTGGTTAGAAACATTCACCTAATTTCAAATCTAAAAAAAAACAATAGTTAGCTCTTCACCTCCCTTGAACCAATCTGCACCCCCATAATCCTTCCCCCTTCTTAAAAGCCTGGGAAAACAGGCAGCCTTGCAGTGCATTCAGAAGGGTATTTAAATTGATACTATTATATTTTCATAATAAAATGTCATTAACAAAACTTGCTTAATGAAGTTCTTTGTACAACAGCTCAGGTGAACTTAGTGTGGGCCAATTTTTGCCCAATTCCTATTAAATCCATGAGTTGTTTGGCCCAACCAGTCGAATCCTAGCCTTTTGAAGTTAGTATCAAGACTTCCATTGGCTTCAATGGAAGCAGGTTTTGGCTCTGATTTTGTTAATTCTGTGTGTGTTTGAGAATCGATCTCAGGGTAGTGGCTGAGGCCAAATGTTCCAGGCCAGGTGTCTATGATTATGATCATATCAAAGAAGTGTTCCAATTTTGAAGGTGTTGCAGCACAGTGATACTTGAGCTGTGATATTCTACAAGTGCCTGACACTCTTTATGGGGCCTGATCCAAAGCCCACTGAAGTCAAAAGAAAGCTTCCCTTTGGGTCAGTCTACACTCGCGGCAGTTGTAGAGTATGGACTTTGCATGTCCAGCTAGCATGGGTATAAATAGCAGTGTCGAGAGTGAGGCAGTCCTTAGGTGAGTAGACATGCCAGAACCCATGGGTACAATGTACCCTACACAGCTCTCTAAGTGCCCAGCCAGTGCATCCCCCATCTACACTGCTGCTTTTAGCAGTGTAATATCACGCTGTCCCTCCATGGCCAGAGCCTTTCCTCGATGCCGTGAAAGACTCTGACAGCAGAGAAAGGTTCTTGCAGGAGGAAGGCACGAGGGAAAGGCTCTGGCAGCTCCCGACTGCCAGAGTCTTTCCCGGCTGCTTCTTCTCTACCAGAGCCTTTCCCTGCAGCGTGTAGCTACACATCACAGTGAGTGTGGACGCTGTGTGTATCCTACACACTGCCACAAGTGTAGACAAGGCCTTTGACTTCAGTGGGAATTGGATCAAGCCCCTGTGTCGGCTCCTCTTCCCTGTAAGCTCTTTAAAGTGTCATGTGACTCCCGGATCAGCTGTGAACACAATCTGGTGGCTGCCCTAGGAAAAACAATGACAATTTGAAACAGGTAGAAGGAGGCAGAAAGAAATACATACATATGAGTGGTAGTGAACCAACAGAGGCAGAGTTCTCATGCTCCATCTGTCAAGCTGCCCTAGATAATACAGTTCATACCACAACCTTTACTCAGCTCTCTTGGTGGCTATATATTGAAGCGGATTGTCCCAGTGATTGGAGCAGGACCCTGGCTGCAACACTGGATAACTCAAGTTGTGAACAGCTACAACATGGTTTTGTCTTCGTCTGTGGATATATATGGTATAACCAAGTTAAGGAATTACATACCCTAAATATCTACCAGGTTTAAAACAAAAGACCTACCAACATATAACTCTTTTTTGTCAAGAAAGACATCTGCACCTGAATGCAGTTCTGAGATGCAGATAGAGGCTAGAGCCTGCTATGCTAGTGAATGAAATTGAGACCCAGAAACTATTAACAGAAGTGGAATTGAGGAGTCTGTTTTTATTTTCCAGACTGAGTGAAACACAAAACACAAAGTCCATAAACAGTGAGAATCAAATGCCGTGTGTAAAATGTGTTCCCAGTTTAATATAACAGAAGGTGTGGTCAGTAACAGACTAACAGTTATTAAACGTGTAACACATAACATTAAATACAGACACTCAGGTCCCCAATCCGGCAAACACTTCCACATGTGCTTCGTTTTTATTACCCTGAGTATCAGTGGCACGACTCGGATCACTCTCCAGACTGCGCATTTGTTCCTGCAAACGCGTTTGCTTTTCGCTAGTCTTGCCCGCTATGTTTTCGGAAGTGTGGACCCGGGCGTCAGCAGAGGAATCCTTGCCACGGCAACTCTCGAGAGCCCAAACAAAGGCCGGTGAGTGGCCGACGGCCACGCTGGCCTGGATACAGCGGGTGCTAAAAGCCCCCAGGGGACCCAGGGAGGCTGGGACAGTCCGAGAAGCAGAGCCGGCTGCCAGGCTGCCACCGGATCCCGCCTCCAGCTGGGCGGGCTTGTTCTCTGGGCCGCAGGGCAGGAGGAGTTGTGTGCGTGCGGGCTGGGAGCTGCCTGCTCCATGCGGAGGCTCACGTAGCCCCCGGGAGGGGGAGCTGTCCTCCTGCAGCTGGGCTGGGCACCCCCGGGACCCGGCAGGGGAGGGCGAGCTGTGCGAGCCCAGCTCTCGGCAGGGGAGAGGCGGAGCCTGGCGCGATCAGAGCCAGCCCCAAAGGCTGCGCAGGCTCCGGAGCCTGTCAACAGAGCGATTCTCCCCGCTAGGTATCCCTGCCAGCGGCTCGTCCTCCGGGGCAGGGCAGGGCTGTCTTCCCCGCGGGCTGGGCGGGGGTCAGCAGCCCCCGTCTAGCATGATCCGGGGAGAGCCCCTCTGCCTGCACAGGCGGAGCCATTTCCTGGGGCTGAGGCTGCCGCAGCCGGCGCTGGGACTGGACACAATGGGAGGGGAAGCGGCGGAGTGAAGGGCTGAACCCCACCGTGCAGGCGGCTCCCCAATGCCCTGCCCGCGCGACCCAGGAGACCCGCGGCGGCCGATCCAGGGAGGTGAGCCCCGGGGAAGGGACGGGCACGGGTGTAGCTCTCGGCGGGACTCCCCCCCCCACCGGCACCCCGTGCTGGTACCCTGACTCTGATCCCAGCCCCCACCGCGTTCCCCGAGATTCCTGACTTGGGGCAGCCGCTGCCCGGCTCCCAGGGCCGGTGATGTGGTTACTTGTGTAGTTAGTTGCCAGCCCATCACATGATCGCCCTCCCTTTTGTTTCCGAAATGAAAACGAAAGAGGGATGGTGGAGTCGCTGCCTGCCTTGCTCCTGCCCTCTGCCCCTCAGCCTGGTTATTGTGTAGGTGCTGAGTGCAGCGTCCAGACAGAAGTTACCCCCCAGCGCGGGCTCAGATTGTGCTCCCAACATAAGGGCCTGGGAACAGCGGGAGAGGAAACCCTGGCCCAGATGTGTTCACACTAAGATCCAACAGTCAAATTCCACTCCCCTCCCCTTCCTTCTGGTGCCTTTTCAGCATTAAAAAAAAAAACTAGAGCGAGAGAGAAACAGACAACTCCAGGGAACCAGGATTTTTTGCCCCCATCAGCTCTACAAGGGAGATAGAGCACAATGAGAAGTGACAAAGGGTCCTAAGGGCATCCCTGGCACCAGGTCAAAATCATGGACAGTCCCCGGGTTTCGCCCAGTTACAAGGAGACCCCCCTCCACCCTACATCTTAACACCCTGTGACAACCAGCCCCCCTGAGTGGATTGTCATATAAAGGGGGCTTTGGGCCAATATGTGATGAAGGGGGAAAACGAGTGCACAGATACAAGATACTCCCACCCTTCCCACGGCCTGATATCCAAGTTAAAATGAGGTGGGGGGTTGTTAATGCTGCTCTAAAGCTATCCCTGCTCTGAGAGTTTTCGGAGGGAGGAGGTGGCACAGTACAGGCAATGGCTGCTAGCCATGGCAACACAACGTGAGGCCCACAGCTGGAGACTGATAGGATTATGGAGGTGTCTCTCTCTCCATACCCTGGCTAGGCTCACAAGTGTTTAGAGAGGTGAGAATTTCCTACAGGTGCTAATTTCTTCAATCCTCACCCCTCTCACCCACCTTTCCCCCAACCATGTCAATCTCCCACTGCTTCCATCTTCTTTCTGTTTTAAAAAAAAAATAGTCGAGCTTACCTTATTGCTGCTGCTTCCAGATCCAAGGTTTCACCCACTCAGGGAATGGGGTACCCTGTGCGACAGCATATCCCTGTGATTGGCTCTGCCTCATCAGTGTGACTGGGGATCCAGAGTTATGGCCAGGGATTCCTGACCTATATGGCCTACCCGGGCCCATCCTCATCATCCTGCTGTCAGTCCTGTGCAGAGGATGGTGTGTCTGAAATGTAGGTCTCTTATTCTCATGCGCCATTTGGGTAAATGTTGCCAGCTGTACCTCTTTGTGGGAACAAAGGAGGCAAAGACAAGAGAAGGAAATGAACTGTTGAATCATTTGATCCATTCCCCTGCTGTGGCAGGATTACTCTGTAACGTGTCATTTTAAATAATGTGGTGCTTCAGGAAAGGCAGAAGATTGCAAATGGATTTTGATAAGAATCATTTGTAAATGTAAAATGTGAGAGATCCTTTCTGTTAATCAGTTGGAGTGCCCAGTTTGCACATACAGTATTTTGGGAAGTATAGTTACTTATATTGCCAATATTAATGTTTCTGTATTAAGAATTGCTTCTATTTAATTTTAATTGTTTTTAATTTTTTTTTTAAACCAGGAACAGGGATATGTAAGTGTGTATCAGAAAGTGGCCTGACAGTTCTTGTTTCAAACTCTCCTTTTGGTTAAATTGGCTTCAGTTCTTGTTTCAAACTCTCCCTTTGGTTAAATGTTACGGCTTTCAGTTCTGATGCTCTTTTACACCCAGTGCCAATTAAAGCCAAAGTCATGTGCATTATTTTTGCCTTTAGCAGGGGAGGGGAAAAACATGTCATGGAGTTTCAGCTTTGGAAATGTAGAGTAGTTTCCAGAAGATTCATGGAGGCTTTGAATACTTAACTGAGCTGCTGAAAATAGTGATAAGAGCTTCTGGGAAGCAAAGATGAGGAAGCCAGGGTCCACAGGTCTTTATAAAGAAAAGAAGTCGAGAACTTAAAATTAGTAAAAATCAACCTTGGGTCCTGTTTCACAGGTGAAACACTATGTCCAGTGCTCATGCTCTTTCCTTTCAGCTACTCAAGTGGCACTGAAATGTAAGCATTAAAATCTTTAATTTCACCTTGACAATGAAGTTCACATTTCTTGATACCCAAGTGTAACTGTTTTGACTGGTTAGAGGTGGTGATTTTTCTAAAGCAATGCTGTTAGTTTAAAATTTTGTTTTTAAAAATCAAATTTCCTTACCTGTGTTACCAGTAACAGCCAAGATTAAAACAACAAACAGAATTTTTAAAATCTAGTTTATTTTTCATTAGCTTTCATTTACCATCTTTGCATTGCTTTCTGCTTGACTAACGGAAACAGACTCACCAGTTTCATTTCAGGTTCTCAGTCACTAGCACTAGACTGTAAAGTTTAGATTCCAAACACTGCAATCAAAGTTTGATCTTGTTTTAAGCAAAACTCTTTCCCCTGGAATTATAAAACCCATTGAAAACAATTTTGTTCTTAGGTTTTGTGTGAAAACAAAGCAAAAAAGGATGTTGAACCTGTTTACCTTAAACTAAAACTTTAGGCCTCTGTTTTCCAAAACCTTTAATGTAGCAGTTAATAATAGTTTTTTTTTTTTTTTTTAAAGCTAGTTGGGAACCTCATTTCATTTATAGAGTACGTGAGCTCAGTAGTAGGTAGTCTTCCATCAGAAGGATACTGCAAGCATTTATGAAATCTATGAAGAAAAGCTCTTGGCTGCATAGTTGTTCAGTTGTCTGAGGTTCTTTCATCATGGATCTGCTTCTGCTTCTGTGGAAGTTAATGGCAAAATTGTCATGAACTGGCATGAAAGCAAGCTTGGGTCCTACCTCTTAACATCTTTGGCCAATAGACAAGTAGCAGGGACATTCTTTAGCTAGTTATCAACATTTTAAAGTTGAAGAAGCCACTATGAAAAAAATCCTCATATAGTTTTAAGGAGTTGTGATAGTGTTTTATAATGCTTCAGTTTTCCTTGATTTAGATAGCTGTGCCTGCCTGGGAAACTGGCCCATCCACTCGTTGCCATGAAGTGTACCGGATCTTCTGAGTGTCAGAGACTTCCCTTCCTACTAGAGGATGCCCTAACAAGAGAGGCCAGGAATTGGAAGGTGCCAGTTTTTTGGAATTTCACACTGAAGGTATTTTTTTCTCTTCTCTATGGAAATGCATTAGGATTCCAGAAGGTTTTCTGCAAAATACAGCCCCAATTCTGCTATCCGATCCACATGTCCACATCGCATATGGACTAGATACCAGGATTGGGATCTGTGTCTGTCCAGATTTCAATTTAGTGTAACAAGATGCACAATATCTAAAACAGTTGATCCAAAATAAAATTTAGAGAATATCCTTGCATAAATGAGAACCTGGGAGTGGCAATCAGATGACAGGGGATTGTGTTTATTTGGTGTTAAATAGGTCATATACGTAAGTAATCCTAAAATCTACAGTGCTTGGTCACTTTTTATTCCCCACCCTCCAATTTCACTGAGATGAGAGTAAGAGAGGATGCTCTGTGATCTAATGATTAGGAGTCAGGAAACTAAATTCTGTTCCTGGCTCTGCCATTGGCTCACTCTGTTACCTAGGGAAGCCACTTAACTTCGCTCAGTTTTTCTGTCTGTCATATGGGGATAATAATGCTTACTACATTTGTAAAGTGCTTTGAGAAATTTGCCCTTGAAAAGCATTTCAGGCTATGTCCCTTCTCTTCACAATCTAATGGAAGTGCTAGATAAGTGCAAGGTATTAGTATTTATTTTATTAATGAACCGGGCACTATCGTCTGAATGGATAATTTGAGATCAATATAATACAAGTTAATGGTGGACATTGTTATCTGAATCATCGCCTAATTTATACTTTGTGCCTATGACACAGCTCTGGTTGCTTTTACATTAACATTTAAATGCATACCATAAATCACTTACAATAATACAATGTCAACAAGACTTATTTTAGTCTGTCCTCTCCTCCGAACACGTCCTCACAAGAAAAGCCTCTGTAGGTAGATAGGTTTTGCGGCATGTCCTGTATAGTAGCAAACTTGGCTTCTATCCAGTCCAGGGATAGAGCAAATTTGAGAGACATGGAGCTGCACAAAGAACCTGTAGATGTACAAATCAGCTCAAGCCCCCAAGATGATCTCTACTGTTGGACTAAGAGTATAACTGAGCTGTTGATTAGAGCATTTAAACAGATGGGTTTTTAAATTCTGTTCCTCCAAAGTAAGTGTGGTGTTTAACAAACCACCAATTGTGTTTTACTTTCTTCCTCCATCTCAGGGCACAGATCTCTCTCCATCACATTATGAGAAAGCAGTTCTCTGGATTGCAGAATTGAGCTCCCAGTTCCAGTTTTACTCTGAAACGTTTGCCTTGGCTATCAACATTCTTAACCGGTTTTTGGCATCAGTAAAGGTAGAGATTCTCTTTGGAAGCTTTCTTTTATGATTTTATTATTAACCAGGGCTGCCGCGAATATTTAATTAGGATTCAGTTTGTACACAAATCTAGCTGGACTGTAGGTATTTCAGAATCACTCCGATAGTGAACCTCTAGAAAGCACAGAACTCAGATAGCAATCAAGGCCCTGGCACGTGTTAAACTTTAAGTCAGTAGGACATAAGTAGGAGCTTAATTTAAGTACATACTTGAGTGCTGTCCTAAATAGGGATTCCCCCTGAATTATAATTCAAATGTAGTTATAAACATGAAGACTTTGTGTTCGTGCAACTACGTTTCACCACTATTTTACACAAACTACGGTCCCGATGGCTCTGCCTTTGGAAATCAGTGGCAAAATTTCCCATTGGCTTCTGTGTCAACAGGACAGGACCCTATCTTATGTATTATTACTCAGAGTCATAATCGGCATCAGGCAAAGGTTCAAATCTAGTATACAGTACCCACCAATTTACAATAAATAAATGGAATCATCACATTCTGACTGGTAGCACTGCAGGTTAGGGCTGACTGTATTGCATGATCTAAGAACGGAATGCCGTGATACCTGCACTCAGGAGGGGATTCCTTCCATTGTAATTTTTCATGTCTTTGCTTTGTTTGAACATCAAATTATCCTTTACTAATAGGAACTTCAATTTAGGTCGAAGTAGTTTTAATGCAAAGTAAAGGTGAAGATTTGGGCCTCTCTGTCTGAATGACCATTGTTTATTTTCATCTAGAACGTTGTCTTCTATGCTCAGTGTTTTGCTCTTTCCCCTTCAGGCACAAGTAAAATACCTTCGGTGCATAGCAGTTACCTGCCTCGTCCTTGCAGCAAAAACCAATGAAGAAGATGAGGTCTGTTTGTTTTATTTAAATACAGTAAATCAACTTCTGGTCATTCTTGGAAGCCATTCATGTTTCCAGGCTTTTACCAATTTATCCTCTTTGTCCTTTGGTTAGCTAACCTGTAAAGTGGGAACAATAACACTTGTCTTGTCTTGATATTGCTTAACCATCATTTGGAAAGTGTAATGAGTCCCTTGAATGAAAGATGTATATTATTAAAGCTCTGTCCTTCACTTGTGCTCCAGTGATGGGAAATTGGGAGATTAAGGAAGCCAAGACAGGGTAATAGTTCTTCAAAGGAAGGTTAGACGGTATGTATTTTCCTGAGGGTAGAAGATGTGGCTTGACTTCTATCCAATTAAGTTTGGAGCAGATAACTCAAACATGGGTTGGTTCCCAGTCCATTCATTAAACACTTAAATCAGCAACTGCTTACCTGAAAAGAGATAATCTCTGTGAGATAATTACCCAGTTATAATCATGTGGCTAAAACCTCTCGCAGCATTTTGAAAGCACACCTCAAAAATCATGTAAACCATTTTGAACTAGTTCCATTTCAAATTTGGAGTTAAAAAAAAATCGAAGGCTTGCAATAATAGCGCAAAATTGCCTTTGAAGAGCATAGACCGCATCCTCTCCTCTTCGTTATCTAAATGTGGCCAAAGCTTTTATTTTTCAAACTGTAATGAAAGGAGAAGAGCTCTGGGCTCAAGACCTTTTTAAAGGTCATGAAGTAGAAGAACGCGGTATTGTAAATGCTGGAGTCAGAAGTGTGTTTCTCCTTGAACATGTCAACATCCTTGAAGTGCTCTGCAGAGATGCTCATAAGCCTTCACACAATACATACCGTAAGGTTGTGCTTTGCAATATTTTCCCAGTGTACAGGAGAAGTTGAGTCATTGGCCACAGGAAATAAGATAACCACAAATAAAGAAAAAGCACCGAGAAACAGGCTAGCAGGAGGCTTCAGAGAGACCGTCACAACAGCAAAATAATAAGGCTGGGGAAGCAGTGCTCTTGAATCTCGAATTTCATATTAAACAGGGTCACATTCCCTCTTGGTGTTGTCAGGAGGTATTTAGAAATCGGGTAACCTGAATTTAAACAATTCTTGGCTCCTCAAGGCACCCATGTGTTAATCAGATCCCTTTGCACGCACAGACAACAAAAGGTCACGCACAACGTTGTGTAGTAAGGTGGCTTCTTTATTATTATTATTCTTTTCAATTTTCACAGGTAATACCATCAGTGAAGAAGCTTGCAGTGCAGAGTGGTTGTAAATGCTCTCCAGCTGAGATTTTGAGAATGGAAAGAATTATACTAGATAAGCTTCACTGGGATCTTTACACAGCTACACCTATGGATTTCTTAAACATTGTAAGCACTAAGAATTTTGCAAAAGTCTAAACCAGTTTTGTTTCTCATTTAAGGAAACAGCTCTTTTACCAAATAAGACTAGAAAACACAGATGCACGTGTGCTCACCACCCCCCTCCACAATGACTTTTAAGCCACACATTCTTAGCTATCTGCAAGTCTTTTGAAGAATGTTACAGTGCAAAATGTCGATTTCTTTTAAACACTGCTAGTCAAAACCTTTAATTTTTGTTTAAAAATTATTCAACCAGACCCCCATTTTTAAAGGACAACTAAAATGGACTTTAAAAAGATTCCTGTACTGCACAACTGTACTCCATTTTTATTTCTATTTTTTTAAATACACACTGCAAAAATATTTCTAACTATTTCCATTCTATTAATACTGTACATACAAAGCTGTCAGAATTTTTGCTACATTTCACACACAGGTCCTCTCAAACCATCTTTTGCCCACCACTGAAACTTGACCACAGTTTTGGGCAATTAGACCATACGGATCTGGCACTTAGTCACATTATTTGCTAAACACTTCATAGAAACAATTACACTTTTCTTAAATAAATGATCATGTATTTATAAGGCAAAAATCACGTGTTATGAACATACCCTGGGCTCTCTTTTTATGGTAATGGATGGATATTTAAACCATATTAAGCTGCTGATTGTTTGAAAACCACCTATCATACCCAGGTGCTTGGACTATGAATTTACTGAGGAAACAGAAGCATTACAACTGAATTTACTCCTATCTGCTGGCCTGAATACCACTTGTCTTTTGTTGGCAATCAGGATAATGCAGTGACTTCAGAATTTGTTAGAAAACACAGACCTTTTACATTCATTATAAGCTTTAAAACAGTTTGATGGTTGGCAAGTACAACACAAACCAAGTAACACATGGTAACAGGGAAAATATTTCTACACTTCCTGATGTGGATTGAAATTAGTTTGCACTTCTGGTCAATAACATATGAAACGTACAAAGTTCACTGTTGACCTCTGCTTTTTTTATATATATATGTATGTATATATTTATCTTCTCTCCAGTTCCATGCCATGGTGATGTCCAACTGGCCCCATCTACTAAATGGGCTGCCTCAGATGAATCCTTCCCGCCATGTTGCGTTCTTGACCAAACAGCTACAGCACTGTATGGCATGCCACCAACTATTGCAGTTTAAGGGCTCCACATTGGCTTTGGTGATCATCACCTTAGAGTTGGAGAGGCTGACTCCTGACTGGTTTCCTGTTATTACTGATCTGCTAAAAAAAGCACAGGTAGGAGTCAAAATGGCCTCAAACCACAAATTTGAGGCCAGCGCACAGATAAATGAATAAAGCTTGCGGCGTATTTACAACCAACATTGCACGTTTTTAATGTACTTCTCAGGAGTGCATGTATATGTCAGGGTCTGTTCTCCCTTTGATACCAACCCCCTTAGTGTTAATAGGAGTTAGGTACTCCTGGAGGAAAGAGTGCACTGCATTTCGTTACGGGGTCTTTTATTGTGAAAGGTGGGTCAATCACATTAGACCCAATTTTCGAGACATCTCAGTGCTCATTTGCTCTCAAAGAGGAGGAGGTTCTTCATTGTTCTCAATGGGAACTGCTGGGTGCTGAGCAGGATTGAAAATCTGCTCGTTTATATGATTTAGGAATGCCAGGATCTTTCAGTGCATTTACTTCAGCTAAAAACAGTCTGTTGAAGATATGGATAGATGAAGGCCACACCCTACCTCCTGGGCATTTCTGTTTGTCTTGAAATGGAGACATTTTCTCTTATTTACAGAACACACGTGCTCATTAAGAACATGTGCAGTGAGTATGGAGGTAGTCTGGGAGTCAAAAAACCTAGAATCTGTTCTTAACTTTGCCATTTGCTCATCATGTGACCTTGGGCTCGTCAGTGACTGAACCCCCTACATCCTAGTTTCCTCATCAGTAACATTGGGATAATGATTTTCACCCACCTTTTGTAAAATTCTTTGAGATCTACTGATGAGGAGCTCTATAAATGCTAAGCTATTATTATAAGCCTTGAATACTGGAAAATTTGATATTGGTTTTTTCCTTTCACTGAGCTTACTTAGAATTGCACATCAATTAAAGCTTTCACCAGAGGACAGAATAATTTAACAAACTGGAGAAAAATGGTTCTGTATCTTTCATTGCAGGTTAGTAGCGTCAAATTCATCCATTGTAAAGAGCTTGTGGATCAGCAGCTAATGCATTTACAACCATCCAACGCTGTTTATATCTTTAATCCTGCCAACCAAGCCATCCAAGCCCATCCAGAGGAAAAGTTACCCTACTGTTATTCTGAATGGAAGAATTCAAGTCAAATTAGTTCAAGGGTCATTGTGAGTCAGCCAGTTCCAGCAACTTTCACACCTACTTCCGTCAAAATTCATGAAGACAGCATGGAGACAGATGAGTTCTATGATGGATTCAGGCACCTATACAACGAGGATGGTGTCCCAGAAGGTGGAAGGGTCAGCATCGCTGGCTCATGCAATAATCTGAGGCAAGGAGAACGTAGTTCCCCTTGTCCTCCATTACAGCCACCTGAAATTAACTAGGGGAGGCCATAATTGTGTAGGAACTAGCAAATGCGGTTGCCAATAGGTCAGATGAATGGAATGCTAGATGCTGTCAAATGAAAGCATTCCTTGTTTTGGATAGAGCAATGCCAAAAACATTAACTTGCCGCCTTTTTAAGTGTGTCCTAAAACAATGTTTGCTACTTCCCCACCATTTTTGTATGATCTGAGCATAAAGCTGGGTAAAAACCTCAACAGCTATGGATAGCTGAAGTCATACAACTCAGGGATCTAAATTCAGCAGATGGGGCTTCACACTGCACTTGGAGGAACTGATGGAACTACATTCCTTGGGCAGCTATTATTTAGGCTCTCTCCCAGCATGCATTGTGACTTCAGCCCTTCCAGACTATAACATTGTTCTCTTCTACAAGCTGTTTCCATAATATGAACAGCTGTAGGTGAGTTGCCTTGTGGGGAAGGGAGCTGCCATTGCATGGACCGTTAGGTCTATTAAAATATTCCTAGGTGGGACCAAACTTCTGATTTAACAGTGAACAAAAATGTGTCATGAGAACAGACTAAGCCACAGTGTAGGAAATTCCAGTTTTACTTAAGGGCTGATCTTGAACTCAAAAGATGCTCTGAGTGCTCTGGCACCTTTCAGAATCAAGCTTTTAGGGACTGATCCATTGCAACCAATGGAAAGACTCCAGTGGGCTTTGCATCAGACCTTCACAGATTATGTGGTGCAATTGAATTTTGTTCATATTGTAGCATGCGAACTGTCTCTCTCTCTCTCCTTTTTTTTTTTTTTTTTAAAACACCTTTTCTTTTACAATTTATATATTTTTAAAAACATTTGGTTCTTTGCCTTAACTACTAATTTCCACAGTGAGGCAGCTAAACTGACTTCTGTAGTTTGTAACAGTTTTAAAGCAGCCTGGCAAATGTTTTAAAGGATGAGTCCTGAAAGAGTGATTGTTACGTTTTTATTTAAAACGGGGGCCAGCACTTTTAAGTTAATTTTTTGTTTGTATACTAATTTGGAAGTGTAATCAGAACAATACTGTAGGGAAAACAGATTAGGCCTTGATCCTGCAAGTTGTGGCCCAGTATGAAAGCTAGCTGCGTGCCTTTGTATGAGTGCAGGTAAGGGGCTTCAGGCATAACTCATCAGAGTGAGGGCCCCGGCCCATTCACTCTCAGTTGCGCGAGGGTGAACATGGGGTGGGGCTAAGCAGAGACCTGGATGTAAGTGCCGTCCTCATACTACTAGAGGGTTTACCCAAGCCTCATTCTAGCTATGCAGGCAGCATTCTCCTTAATGAAGGACGAGGTTTCCTGGCAATCTTTGTCCTGCTCATCTCTTTTTACCTTGTGCTTATGTGAAGCATCTCCCGCAGCTACGCTGTGCAGGCTCAAAACTGTTAGTGGCTGAATTAACAGATTTAGTTTTAGAAATGTTCTGGTAAAATGTTGACAGCGTAAGCACCGTGGTACGGTCAGCTTTGTGTGTGTGTGCGTGCACATGCACAGGTGTGTAAGCCAAATTTCTTTTAAACTGCAAAAATATGTGCTAAATGTACCAAACAGTTGTTATCGCAGGGTGATGAATTAATGCAAGCGAGAGATGTGTGTATGAGTGGATTTGGACAACCCTTGGAACACAGGATGGAGTCGTACAGCAAGGCAAGGGCTACCACAAACTGTGAATGTTGCGCTTTATACTAGTTTAAACCACAGCTCTCCTTACAGGTTGAGCAAGGTGGTTTGCCAGTCTGTCTCTTTGCAAGGATGTAGTAAATAAGTTTTCAAATTGGAATTAAAAAAGGATGCACTGTACCAGAAGAGAAAACTGTTTACAAGCCTTTCCACGCATCTCGAGGGCTAGTTTCTGGAGGGACTTGGAATGTTATTTATTAATCCTGCTGAAGTCGCATAAGGAACGTTTTCATTTTGTGGTAGGACCCCCCGAAAAAAAGCCAAGAAGGAAAAAAAAAAAAAAAGCAGCGCCTTCCTTTTCTATCACAAACTGTGACTTGACTGCCTGACTTTTAAAGAGGCAAGTTATCTTTTGTAGTTTTCATTAAATAAACTGTAATCTAAATTCTGGCTTTCTGAGTGTGTTCCTTAAGGTTAAGAATGTAATAAAATTGGAATAGGGCCACAATCTGCCCTGATGCCACTCCATGCAATCCCTTGAAGGTAACAGGGTTGAGGGGGTGTTTGTCAAGGGACAATCTGGTCCCAGGGCCGTTTCATTTTGTATGCTGTTTCTTATGCACCCTCAGTAGCATAGCTGTAACTGACCTAAAACACTCAGACACATTGCACATCTTCCTTTCTGTCTAGCTTTGAGCTTGTGCGTAGTTTCCTGCCCCTCAGCTGGACAATTCATCCTACACTATTTAACAAAGCCAAATTTTAACCTTTCTGTATTCTGGTCCACGGCACTTATCCCACTTTGTATACGGTTTCTTCATTCTAAAAGGCACACTCACACTGAAAAGCCTATTCAGAGATGTCACCATTTCCCAAATTAGGAACATGACTTGACACTAAAAGTGAACAGCAAAATCTACAGAGTGCCCATTGCAACAAAGGTATTCTGGCAGCTCTGTACCTTTGGGAGCATGCATCACCTCCCAAACACGTATTCTAATGTTACAGCTGTATCATAAATGTACTCGTTAGACTTCTGCACTTCCTCAACAGACAAACAAAATGTCTCTTGTCAGCTAGCCATGGCTATGTTATCTACATAAAGATCATCCATTAGAATTTATAAAATTCCATGGTATATCGCTCAGACATACTTGCTGTTCTTTTAAGGACAGAAGAGCTGCTGCAATGGCCTGACCCGAGCTATAAGGAAGACAGTATTATCTTGGGTGTATGCGGTGCATATAAATTTCCACACCTGTAAGGGAATACGGTCTGGGCTTGTTAGCATCTCTTCCCTTATTGACTGAGCAACTAATCAGCATGGGAAGGCTGTGTATACTGTTTAGTCAAGCGTCCTAAGGATCAGTAATACCAGAATTTAGAATCATGTTGCCAAGTTCGATTTCATGGATCAGTATTTTACTTTTGCCACCCCCCCCTTCCCCTCTTTTTTTTGGTACAAGTCCACATCAATCACAGATTACACTCATTCCAAGCAAGATTTGCACTGGTCTCTCTTCACAGTATTATAAAGGACATCAGTGTATTCCGTTAATTAGCCAAATCATTGTGGCAATAGCAGCTATGGCTAAACTGTTGTGTATCATTATCATATTAAATAACCACTTTATTATAGAGGTTATACCTGCCATTGCTCCTGGGCAGAATTGTACCGATTCAGCCAGCTTTGCATTGGCTTGTGAAGGTCTGGTGTGGTTAGAGCTGATTTTGGCAGGACCACTATTTGCCAGAGGCTTGGCATGTACATATTTATACCAAGCAAAGGTCTCTTATAACCTAGGGGGTAAATATATATTCAGTGGTGCTTACTCAAGACTATCAAAGCTTCTGCTAACCAAAAACAGCCAGTAACATATGTTTCTAGCAGAGAAGCAGCTTGGGCTTTAAGACTGAGCATAGGACAGAGAATCAGGAATGCCTCATGTCTAATCCTGGCTCTGCTACTGACTGACCATGTGATCTTGGGAAAGTTACTGAACTTTTGTGTCTGTTTCCTTATTTTATTTGGGATAAAATACTGATTTCTCTGTCTCATGGAGCACTGTGAGGGTCATAATTAATGACACTCATTTGTGGAGGGAGTGGGTTGTTCTTTAGTGGAATGTTCTCCTATGCCAACGTGTCACACCAGGAAAGATCTGGATGCAAAATATTATTGCAACATACCGTACGAGAGAAGGGTCTGGTTTTCTTCTCTCCTACTTCTTCTCTCACCGCTGCAGCTCTATTGACTTCAGCAGAGTTACTCCTGATTTACACTGGTATAACTGAGAGCAGAACCTGGCTTCAGGGGTATTATCTCTATATTTTAATACAAGGTGAAGTTTTAGTGGTGGAAAAAACTCTTCCTGAGCCCTTAGGCGTGTTATTACCACCTATTTCTGTAATTAGGGAAACCGGGAGAATTTGCAGGGTGGGGAGGGTGAGTTGTACCATGTTTGATTCTGGATCCCCTTGCTGATGGTCTGTATGGATGGCCTAGCCTGGGTTTCCACATCGACAGTCCTTGTAAAGAAATGCCACAGGCTAATTATAGAATATTCCCAAAGAGCAGTGTAGCTCAACAAGACAGAGCACCTTGTCTGGTAAGGTGAAAAGGCTTGGGTCCGCTCTCACCCTGAATGGACTTTTTCAGTCGTGTGGACACACCCTCTTCTTTTGAATGGTGTATTTAGCAAGCAATTTTTCCTGGTGTGAAACAGCATTTAATGACACACTAAGGGCGTGTCTACACTACACAGCTTTTAGAGACAAGGTTTTTTTAATACTAAAATATTCAAATATGCACACCTCCACACCAGTCAAAAACAAATAACTGTCCAAAGTGCATCTGGACAGTTCTAAGTGAGCTCCACAGTGACGGATATGGGCAGGACCTATGCCAAGGCAGCCCGGTGGTTAATTAAAATCCTGGATAATCAACATGAACTATCAAAGATGGGATCTTTTTTGGCTCTTGCCTTACCCTGGTCAAACCTCCCGCACACTGAAACACAAAGTAACAAGTACCTTTTACACAGACGTGCCATAACATAGGAAATCATCTACTATAAGTAATTTGTGGGACTGGTTAGCCTGTAAGCAGTTTCCTGATAAATCCTTCAGATACTGTTGTCTTCCAAGCAGTTTGAGATTCTGAATCAGAATCAAAACATGAACGTGAACTGAACATAGAAGCACATGCATACAGAGTGAAATAGTTTCCCATCAATGTGGTCACGTTTCTCCTTCATTAAATGTGTGCCACAGAGATTGGCTATATACCACAGTTAATAAAGCATATTACAAACAATCAGATCTAAATGTAGCATCAGGGCATTTCAAATAATATTCCAACCTTTGATCACTACTTGCTGCATACGTCGTGCAGTTAATCTAAAAGAGAAGGTAATTTACAGTTACACGTATTAGGAAACTCCTGTGGTCAGACAAAGAAGAGATCCAGAAGCAGAGCAATAAAGAAGAAGGATTTGAGATTCAAAATTCATTTGCCCTTACACAGGTTTCTGAAAGAAACAGAGGTGCTGAAACTTGAAGCAAAAGTACATGGCTTCAATGGGCTAATATTTTCCCCCTTTAATAACAGTAACATAAGAACAGTCATAACATTTAGTCCCATATCCTGTCTACAACTGACCAATACCAATGCTTCAAGAGAAGGTGAAAAACCTCAACATAGAAAATTATGCAGCAATGTGCCTGTGGAAAAAGTTAGTGGTTGGCTTATGTTTTGAAGCATGGGAGGTTGATATTACTTACAACTTTTACCCTCCTTAGTGTAACTGACAATATCATATCAACGCCTAATCCTTGTTTGAATCCTACTATGCTCTTTTGTCTTAATAGCCTACAACAGCACGTTCCACACGTTAATTATACTTTATATAAAATGTTTCCTTCTACATCAGTTTAATCTGCTACCTCGGGGAGTTTGCTTTGGTCATTGCTGGGGATCGCAGGATATGTGCCTGTGACTTTCAGTAAATGTATCTCTGTGATTGAGTGTATGTAAAAGGCACCCCAATGCTCTGGTGATGGGAGCGTTCATGACAATGAGAACTCTGAGCCCTCTCTGGAGCACACATGCACTATCCCTGTCTCAAGCGGCACACATGCACTATCCCTGTCTCAAGATGCACAGTCATTTCCTCATTAATCCAAATTCTGGACCCATTCTGTTCAATGGGCACTTCGCGACAGACTCCAAGATCTGGCATATTGTGGAGATCACAGAAAGCTACGTTTCTTTCCATTCTGTGGCCCAGCTCACTGTCTCCACTTGGCTCTTTGCACCATTCAAGCGCTACAAAGGGAGTGGAAACCTCCCTCGAGACACCTGCCAGGGACTGCCCTCAGATGAAGGGAGCCCCCAGCAGGCACTGGGCCAGCATAGCTAGCTCCTGCCCCTGCCTACTCACAGCCCTACTGCAGGGCATGTGTTGGGGCAGGGAAAGTGGCCAGAACAGGATGTGCTCTGGCTATCTCCATCTGGTGTATAGCTAGGAAAGTTTAGAGCAGCACCAATGTTGCTGTAAACCTGCACCCAGAGAGAGAAAATCAGGGAGCTGTAACCAGCTCCCTAGTAGCCCCACTCTGTTTCTATCAGGTTTTTATTCTTATCTATTTTAAAGGAGACAAACAGGGTAAAGCGAACTAGATTTATGGCTAAGGTTATGAATTGGGACACATGGCTTCATTTTTCCACTGAACATATTTAGGTTTACTATAAAGTACACTTTTAAAGTATATATTCATTTCACAATTCATCTTTTTATTAAACCTACCTTTGGTGCAATGAAGATTATTCCTGTAATTAGTTTATGCAAGTTTTTAAACAAAAATGAAAAATGGGCTTCTGTATATTTCTATACTTTTGGTTTGGTGCAGAGAAAGTGCAGCCTTTTACCAGTATTTGCTTTTAGGGGAAGTGGCCCTCTGGCATAAACATATAACCTACAACCATGAACTCTACATTTTTCAGATTTCTAGCTTTAGGCCCTAGTGCATAAAACTTAACCCCGTCATGAACTAATTACATTTAGTTGTCCTTTAAAATGGTTCCATTATCACTCAACGCATCAACAGATTATTTGCAGATAGAGAAGGATTCTGGAATTACAATCCAATATTACCTGGAACTGAAGAATCAGGTGCAAGCACAGAAATTGGGGACAATGGAAGTTTTAGGAGAGGATTTTTAAACATGAGGCACATGTATTATCATTGGGAAAATTGAACAAATAAAGGGATTCTTTTGGCTATAAAAGTTTTCACTGATAATCTACATTTAAAAAACTATACAAAATAGTTATTGCTAAGAAATATTAGAATCCATCTGATATGTTAAGGACATTAGAAACTTCTCTAATTACAATCCAAAAATCAAATTAAGAGGAACAAATCAAACTCCCATTACTGTACAATGGCAGCTTAAGCAGCAAGCTGAAAATCTGATTCATGCTAACACACCAAGACGGTTCCTCTGCTACTTGGAAACTTTAACAGTGTAAATGCTTATGACTACTTTGTATGGGTTCTTAATCCCAGAGATGATTAGTATCTTGGTTTTAGTGCTTGTCATGCATTAGCCGTAATTAGCAATTTATCTTTTAGTGAGTATCTTAGATTTCATTTATCAAGAAACCTGTTCAAAAGAACTTGTCCAAATCAAAAGATACAGTATATCTTAGTTCTTGCTATATACTCTCTTCTGTGCAATATATTGCAAGCATAAAGGTGAAAGCACCAGTTAATTTCTTCTGCATGAGATGTTTTGGCCTTAATAAATCTTCTAATTAACATGTCTTCCTGATGTTATGGAGCAGGCACTGGGAAGACTAAAAAAGCTACAGAAAGAACAAGAGAGAGTCAATATTTAAGTTGCAGGTAAATTGCATCAAGTGTAGAGAGCACAAAAGGTCAAAGTAGCACAAAACCTAAAGTTGCACATAGGCTGGTAACATGCAGCGCTAGGCATGCACGAGGCACCCCTGACTTGAACGGGGACATATTTGCGGAAGATTTCATGTTGGAACTGGGATTTTTAGATCAACTGGTAATGCTGGAGAAATCATCCAAAATAAAGATATTCCACAGAGACAGAAGGAACGTGGAGCCCGTTTCCCTTGTACTCAAGTTTAGCCATAACCGAGGACCTCTGGAGATTAGCTAGTTCAATGAAAAAACAATTTTCTAAGATTAAGTACCAAGAGGCCAAACCGGTCTGTGCCTTAGAGACTTTATACACTTAACCACTACACACTCCTCCCTCTTAAATACCACAGAACTGGGAGGCAAGAAACCTGGGTTTTGCTGCAGAGCCAGATATAGGTTTGCTGTGTGACCTAGGTACCAGTTGTTTGATCTCTTGTTTTCTATCTTTCCCAGTCTATAAACTGCAGATAATACCTAACTCATCTGGGTGTAGTGAGGCTTAACATTCACCATTGTCTGTAAAAAAAGCTTTGAGATCCTTGGAAGGTGGTACAGAAATGCAAAATATTATTATAAAGGTTACTTCTGTGGGAGAGAGAAGCCACCCTGAGAAATATTTTACCAGGTCACAAAGTGTTCACCATTAATTATTACCAATGCAGCTACTAGAGAACTATGTACCCTCTTCCGTCACTCCCTTTACACATAGACCTTATAGGCCAAAGTTTCTTAATTTCCAGTTCAGGATGTGGTTAAGTCACATTTGCTGCAACTTCCATCTGCTTGGGATTCTGTGGGAAGTGTACTCATCTAATTCTAATAACTCCAACACTTAACAATTCCTAACTCTGTGATCCAGGCTGGGCTCCCAGGCCAGGTGGCAATAGTACCATCAAGGCCATCAAAGGTTGGTCAATGGTCATCAGAACACAGCACATGCCTTCCTTCTTTCACCCATATCCATTCAAATCCCCAAAACACCAACTATTATGGAACAGTTTTTATTTTTAAAGCTCTGGGTTTCAGGACAGCTTTGGCCAAAAACACAACCAGAGCTAGTGTCACATGTTAAGGTCAAAGTCTGCCTGAGGCTGGAATTAAGGTTGTTACTTCTTAAGCGCAACCGTAATTTCTGAGTCCAGTAGCTTAGGACAAACAGATCGAGACGCTCATTCCTCAAGTTATATTTGATTTAAGAGTTAGCAGGGCCCCATGGAAGATACATTCAGAAAAGGACTCCAGTTAGATTTTTAATTAGCAAGTCTCTCCAAAATAATTTTGTGTATTTGTTTCCTAGGGTTGCTGAGTGAACTAAGGGCACGTTGTGCCCCTGCATAAATGTATGTAGCTTCCATTAACACTGAAAGGAAGTGTCAGTAGAAGACCAGATCCCCCACCTTTTCATGGAGATCCTATAGTGACAGTTTGGCCAACTTTACATCAGAGAAACATCTGATAGATCTATTCTTAAAGAATTACACAGTGGAAGACTGTTTATAAGCATCTTGAAAAAGCAGCATTTGCCCAATAGGAGAGAAACATAAGTTGGTACTTAAGAATTTTCCCCAAGATAGAAAAGCATCTCTTTTTGTACACCATATGATACATTTACTAGTTAGCTATTTTTATTTCATCGAGAGCCCAATTCAAAGCCATAACAGAAAACAAATACTGTATCTGGATAAGCTTGCAATCATTACACTATTATTTCATTAGGATGCTATCAGCAGATGGAAATTTTAGAAAAGTACTGTCAAATAAACGACACCACAAAACTCAAAATAAATGTGAGATTTAATAAAAGAAATAAGTACAAAGTGAACAGAAATAATTGAAAGTCAAAAAACAGTATGAATGACAAAGTGAATGAATGCAACACTTTCTGAGAAGCATGTTAACTTTCCAAAAGAGCAGTTCCACAAATTTCTCCATATTTTTGCCAAATTAAAAACAAAAAAACCCAGCACCCACTTCTGTGTGGAACCTGCTCCATGCACACATAAAACGTTTATAAAATTAAGAGACATCCAAAATACATTTTAACTTAAAAAGCAGAAAAAATACATGGTAATGGGTGTTTAAATGATAGGAAATGGATAACTTTTCCATTAATGCCAGCATTTTACAGATGTATGTTAAAAAAATAACCAGAAAAAATATTCTAATTGGATTGCTCATTTTGGGTATAATTTCTGAAGCAATCGTTATTTTCTTCTAGCCTACAACACAAGAGGTAAATCTTCAGCTTGGAGTGAGATTAGTGTCACATTATATTGATAACTTGTTAAATAAAAAGCAAGTACATAACTACCTTAATGCACCAAACATTTAAATTTGGTCTCAGGCAAAAATAAAAATCAAGTACTAACAAAAGAAGAAGCATATATTGACTTCTGTTGGGAGAGAATATTATGGTCTATCAATTCAAGAGGTTAATAATGACCAAGGGAAAGTTGAGGTCAGTATTTAACTAAAAGGACAATGATGTTTACCACAACATAAAGTCAATGTATATATATAATAATAATAATAATTAATAATTAATATATCATTACATACATTCTGAATGTCTTCAGAAATATCTGGAAATCTCTCTCTTATGGCCACGGATATTAAGTTTTTATTTTTATCATCATTATTTTTTTTTAACTAACATACTAAGAAAACAATAGTTACAGCTCTAGGAATAAAAGTATTCTGATTGCTGATGAGCCAATCAGGAAGAAAATATTTGCATAGATGATCTTGTTGGCTGCAGCATGAGATCAGGAGAAAACTACTGTCTGAAAAGCCAATCATAATGCATTCATTTGCATGTGTGATCTAATTAGTTAACTTTATTCCAACTCTCAGTAATGTTGGCCTTTGAGAAGGTAAAATAATATAAGCCAGAAGCTATTGCTTTACTCATGTGATTAGTCCACTGATCTTTATGGAACTTCTCACATGAGTAAGAATACCATGATTTTCTACTAATTTGCCACATGACTATTTTCAGCCAATCATGTGCTAGGATTGTCGTGTATGTAACAATATGCTATATTCTTTGAGCATCTATTCTAAAAAACATATTAACCCTCAACATTTGACAGTTATTCTTTACAATATATTTAGTTTAAAGAGGCACAGCCTTAAAATTAAATGGTCAGATCTCAGCAAAGTCCTGAATAAGTGTTAATACTCTCTATTAACTCTCTTTCTTTTTAAAATGGCCTGTCTTTAAAAGTACCTGTATAATTTTCATGAGGTTCTTACTTACAAATATCAAGTAATACTGTGACATGATTTTCAATATATTCATATAAAAGGCCAACATCTGTAAGAAAATATTTCAACACCTGAGCATGTATTTAAAAAGCTGCTTTATCAGGATATGCAAGTTGAAGAACCTCAGTATACAATACAGCTAAATGCTACCTCTGAACAGACCTGCTAAAGGCTCAGATTACAAGGCTATACACCATTTTTTAAAAAGTCAAATAAGGAATTTGCCAGCACATTTGTTTAAAGACTAAGAGATCTCTAAAAATGATTAGAAGAAATGAATGCTAAATAAAATGGACATGCTCACAATCAACACCTAATTAGCCAGTGTTTGCTGAAACGGTTAACCAAAACTCTAAAGGCACTAAGTGGGAGCTAGTATAAAACATTTGTTTTCTTTTAGCCCATTATCGGAAGGAATTTTTGAGTCTAACTATTTTTAGCTAAGACAACTGTGTCTAAATGAAAAGGGACAATCTACCTAACACACCCACAGTCACCAACTGCCTTGCCTACATCATGCAAAGGGTGGGCCATTGGCCACTGCTTGAAATAGTATTGTTCCCTATACAGCCCTGTGGGCTAAACAGTGGTTTCCAAATATCAAAATAGTGTTAAAGAGAAAAATTTGTGAGAGGAGGGGACTAATGGGACTTGGGAGTACGTAGCCCCGCTTAGAATCAGGCTGCTTGTATTCATTACACATCTGTTTATGGGTATATTTTTTTACACTGGAAACAATTTAAAAGTTGAAGATGAATGATCAAACATCTTGACAGCAAAACACACTGGTTAAGTTACAAGTGGAGGTACAAAAATCCCATCGTTCCACATAATATAACATACCCTAAGGAAAGGAAAAAATTTCCTATTTAAATGTTCCATGTTAGCAGTAAAGAAAAATCAAAACATTGTCATAGGACTTGTATTGCCACTTTCTTTATATTATGCATGGCACAAAGTGTTTAGAGAAATTAGGTTTTTTTAAAAAAATTACCTGAGAGTAGGTTACTCAGCCTAGAGCACTTGGGACCTCTTAGGAAATTCAAAGCGTTGTTTTCAATTCTAAACTTATTCAAGTTGTGACTTTTGTTAGAAAAATAAAAGTGTGTTCTTCACACTACTCATAACAAATGTAGAAAAAAAATCAAATCAGGAGCCCCATTAAGCAGTAAAAATTAATGTAATCTGTAAAGTAACTATCAATTAGTAATATTAGTTCTGATAAAACAATTATGGTCACTTTACAAGTGGATGTTTGCCCATCAGGTCTGAAACAAAACAAGCCTGCTCATTTTCAGGATTAGTTGACTTTGTGTCAGAAAATTTACACAATATGACGTTTACTTCCTTAAAAACTATTCATAAATCCTGTACAGATAACAATACATTGTTACACTGTAAACACTGAAGAGGCTCATTTTCTCTTTCACTTTGGTCCACTCACACAATGTTATGACAGAAGTAACACAAGGTAGGAAACTCGCGCAACTTAACACATGAAAGTACAAAGTCCACTCTTGGCCTGCGTGTGATTAACTGAAAGAAACAAAAACATAAAACAAAAACAGCATGGATTAATGTTATGGAAATTAAACAAAAGCAAACTCTAGAGAAAACATATACAATGAAGACGAGAGACCACAGATCTGGCATTTCAGGACTTGCTAACTGCGTCCTAAACTAAAGGTGGTGCGAAGCATAATCTGGCTGACAATTGCATTTGTGAAAGCCAGCCTCCTTGTTGAAACATTTTATCTGATTATTTGCAATCCTTAATCCCCGATTCCTGATTTTAATAATCAAAGCTATGAAAAAAAATTAACTCTATAGAAATTTAAAATCAAATGTCAGATTTAATGAGCCATCTTACAAGAACTTCAATGAAACAGAATTAGTAAAGCATTTCCGCCAAGGATTCCTATTCTATCTCCCCATTCCTTCTCCCTGGGCTTACTTATCTCCTGCTCCCAGAGGCCAACAGAAGATCTATCTGTTCAAGAACAGGCGGATGGTCCTCTGTTCAGACACCACTCCTACATCCACCAAATGGGTTGAGGAAGCATCCTTTGTGGCATTCTCGGGTCCTGATTTCCCAATCCCTGCACCTTGGGTAGTCAGGGAGCGTAGAACACTACCATTATGAGTTGGTGGCATTTTACTCTCTCTTTTCACTGGTGTAAATGACTGCACAAGTTCAGCATAACAGAACTGGACCGTCAGCCTTTGTCAGTTAAGGGAGCAGGAATCCAGACTCTGCAAATCCAACCCAGGTCTCTTGTGTGATAGTGCTCTGTACTAATTACAGATTCAGCTTTATAGAGTGTCAGCCTGACTGAAGTTTTCCACACACATACCCCTTTCCCAAGGTTAATATGAAAAGCACTGCTCTAAAATCATACTAAAATATGTGACAACCCAACAACACAATCAGGAATAGGCATCGAAGCATGTTTTCAGTAGTATCCACCAGAGGTCGCTGTTTGCACAGGTAAAAACTATCAAGGTTCTGGCACTTTGCTAGTTATGCTTTTGGTGAAACATCCCAAATTAAAGACACCGGATAATTAAGAATTTAAACACACAGCTCCCATTAATTTCAGTGGGTCTTGTGTTGCTAAATCTCCTAGTCCTCTTGAAAAATGTTTACTACTAAGCATATTATAACTTGGGCTGGGCAGGAAACTGTTTTTCCATTCCAGGAGACTTTGAAAAATTTTCCCATCCCAAATCAGGATGAAAAATCAATCTCAAAATTTTCATGAACTGACAAATTTTTTTAAAAAATGGTTTCTTGGGGGGGGTCAATCAAAAACATTTAATTAAAACATTTCATTTCAACTTCAACTTGTTCTCTTTTTTTAAAAAAAAAAGTTTAGCATAAATTAAGTTACATTTTGAAAGGAAAAGTCATTTTGACCCAAAAAACCAAAACTTTTCGTTTAAATAATGTCGAAAGGGGATGTTTCAACAATTTCAAAATGTTTTTTCCAACATTTTTTTAAGTCAGGAAACTCATCAAACCGACCCTTTCTTTTCTCAAAAAATTGCTGGCCAGCTGTAATTATAACAGTCCCCATAGGGGCAGAGCTGGGTGGGATGGGTTGAGACATAAGGCTACATTAATGCTCTTCCACACTCTCCCTCCTGTCTCCACATGGATATGCAATAACGGTATTACCAAAAAAAAAAAAAAAAAAAAGGATGGGAATACCATTCCAGACAAAATATTTAAAAAGTAAGAGCATTGGCAGGCAATGGTGAATGGAACCTTTTCCAGCTCGAGATTCTTACGTTCCGTACCACGCAATCCTGATTGAGCAGAAAACATTTTGCTATTTTGTACAAACAGCATTCTGGAACTTGCCCCCATATTCATTGTCTCACAATGACTTCTGCAGCAGGTGTACAAGTAAAAAAAGGTGGTATTTTTCAAAATGCCAAACTGAACCTGGAATCTGAGACTCAAGATAGAATCTTTCAGGTTTTTTAGTCACAGTTAGAGCCCCCACAACTGGAACTTCTTTATCAAACCTCTCGATGCACAAACCACAAAAGAATCCAGCTCAGTGTCCCACCCGTGCGTTCAGAAGTACTTACGTCAGCCAGAATAAATAGTCTGTAATTTATTCAGTCAGATTCTTTCTCAGTTAATCTGTTGTCATTTTTACACAGTCCCATTTCTGACTGTAACCACCTTGTAATGACAGTGGCAAAACTCAGACTATTCAGTCATGTGCTAATAACGAGGGAGTTTCAAATCACATCTCAGATCGATTGCTAAATAATGAAGCATATGATATCTATTTCTAAATGGAGAGCTAGATAATGCATCATGGATGAGATGCGAACCCATCTGGCTTCTGCCTGGCCAGAGTATGGCCACCAACACTACCGCTGATGGGGAATGCAATTAGCTCATGTCCCATATTCAAATAAATTAAGTCAAAGTATATGTAAATTAGCATGTTTGTGTTTTTTTAATGAGATAATAAATACTGCAAAATTATGAGAGCGAGAAGCTGAGGCAGCAAGTGCTAAGTCACCCAGGATTTAAATGTTTATTTTAAATGCACGCATGAATTTGGGTGCTCGTCAAACAGTAGGCAGGCCTGCAAACTCCCCCTCATACTTTAAGGTACCTCCCTCTTTATCTGCAGCATCCTCTTCTATTACATTGACTCACACAATCAGGACAAGATGCAACTCAACATGTTATTCCTGTATCGATACAGCTCTCGAGCAGAGCTGGTCAACAAGGCCACACTGTGTATTGCTAACGATGATTAATTATAACTCCCAGGTCCTGAAGGCTATGTAATCAAATCAACACACTAAGCTGTGATGGCCTGAACTACATTTAGTAGCATCCCCCAGTCACAAGATGTACAGAACATTATGCAACACTCAGAGCTGCAACAAAGGCGGCTATTCAGCCATGGACTATACGCACTATATCCAAGGGCAGAGTATCAAGTCTTAAAGATTCTTTATACTGTAAGGGCGGGGCCAGATTCTGATCTTTCTTACGTCAGTTTCAGTTTACACAAGTGTAACTGAGGACAGAATTCGGCCCCTTGTCTTTTGTCTAAAAAGCCCCATGATGTTATTCAATCATTTTCATGCAAAATCATGGCTGACATTTGAAGGTTTGAAATAAATTTAGCCCAAAGATCTCAGAGATGCACAAGCACGTGGGCCTTAATTTGCACTACATTTGAACGGATGATCCTTTTATTATAATATAATATTTTATAATCAGTGCTTGTATTCTAGCTGCAGGTCGGATGCGCACAAAGCATGCAGGACAGCACCAGAATTGGTTTTTACCGCACCAGGAAAATGTTAATCCAAAGTAAACACATTAAATAATAGAAACAGTCCTCCCTGGGAGGAAACAAACTACCTAGTGAAGTGTTAGTGCATACTGTACTGTAGTTAGCATTACAGAGATAATATATTCGCTTGTAGCACAATATTTCATAGGCAATCTCAAACCTGAAAGCCCTGTTGTCAAGAGTAAACTTGAATTATGATTGCTACACCTGTTCTTTATCTTTCTATCATCAAAATTATCAGTTACTGTTACCACCAGCTTGCTCTGGATCTGATGGAACATAAAGAGAATATTTAAGTTCCTCTTGCAGGAGAAAACAGCGTAAGATGTTAGAACAGTGGAGAAGTATAGCAGTTTGTAGGGTGACCCCTTTTCCATTTTGTTCCCTATCCTGCACTCACTGAAGACAGACTTCAAGGGGAGCAGGAGCAGACCATTTCTTTCACTTGTTTTCTCTTTCCCCCTGTCACTCGCATAGGGCTATATTCTGAAAACCATTATTCCGACTGATGAGCACCCTTATGCCAGAAGCACTACCACTGAACTCAGTGGGAATGCTAAGAGGCCAGTCACAGAGGTACCAGAATCTGGCTCATAGGGTAGAAGAAAAATCTTCTCATATCTAAAGGTCAGTGATTCAAAATAGGCAGGAACAAGACCCAAGAGGCCACGATGCATTCATACTGTCCCTTCATTTTTAGCTGCCCTTTTTTCTTTTTTTAACTCTTTACTGTCCAGCAAAGCCAACAGCCCTTCAGCATCCTACAGACACAGTCCCAAACCCTGCAGCTCACAATAATGTTATTGCACTGCCTGAGGCCAGTCCTGAAGGACACTGCACTATTTGTTTTTTCTGGAATCCTCCTCTTCCCTCTCCTGTGAAAGAGAGACAACGCATTTCCCTGAGGCTAAACAGGCTAAGCCAGTCCCTGGAACCAGCCATCAAGGAGGTGGGCATAAATGTCACCTGATTCTCATTTTTAACAGGCCTGAAAAGGGACAGGTCCATTTTCTCTCCAGTCACCAAGGCTTCTATAGGGGGCAGATATAACCGGACCCTTTCAGGAGGATCAGAAGAATGCTGGTTTAAGATTTAAAATCCCCTTTAATTTACTAGCTTTACAGCTTCATTTGTGTGGTGTTTTATTGTGTTTGTTTCTGTCTAAAACGACCAAGTTGTTGAAAGAATAAAATGTTTTGAATGGCTGAAAAAGGTTCAAATTAAACCGCTTACTTTTTCTTGTCTTTATCCTTCTTCAGTGGCTGCTGTGAAGTAGCTTGCAAGGACTGAGACTGCAGGGTTTCGACTGCTAATTTCCGCCTGTTGAAGGCATTCATCTCATCCTCCAGCTCCCTCCTCTTCTCCTCCACCTTCCTCTTCTCTTCCTGATGTATCCTCTTTAAATGCTCAAACTTTTCGTGTAGCTGGTAGAAGACAGACTCCATGAGCGTTGCCTCCACGACCGTCTGCTGGGCTACTGCCCCAGGCCCCACTTCTCACCACGGAGCAGCAATCACAGACTCTTACTGCTGTGCAGAGTCCCACTGAGGTCATAGAGCTTCAACACAAGACTCAGGGTCTGACATTGCTGCTCTCTCTGCCAGACAGGGGCCTAAACTACCTGCTTTTTGCATATTACTTGCCTTTGCACGTAAAGGGCAAGCCAACATGACAACCTCAACATTGTCTGTCTCAGTCTCTCTCTCTAACCACTCATTATAATGTATAACAGCAAGAGGGGAAGGACGTCTTAGGGCCAGGGCACTGGATTAGGACTCAAAAGACAGAAGTTCAGTTCCAGGTTCTACCACAGGCTTCCTCTGTGATTTTAGTCATGACAGTAAGTGCTTGATTTTCACAGCTCCTGTTGGCGTCAACCAGAGCTGTGGGTGCTCAGCTCCTCTGAGAAGCCTTAATTTTCAGAAGCATCTAAGTGGCTTAGGAGCCTATAACCTCACTGATCCTCAATGGGACCTACGCAACTATTCCCATTGTACAGAATGGGGAGGAGGGAGGACAGAGAATAACATTTCCAGAAGAATCTAAGCCCCCACTGACATTCAATGGGACTTACGCTTCTAAGTCACTTAGGGTATGTCTACACAGCATTTTGGAGTGATCCCCCCCAGCCTGGGTCAACAGGCTCCGGCTAGCCAGGCTTGCACTAGTGTTCTAAAATTAGTTGTATATACAGCACTTTGCAGCTTCAGCTTGAGCTGGAGCTTGGGCTCTGAAGTCCACCTATTCCAGTAGTTCTCAAAGTTTTCTACTGGTGACCCTTTCACACAACAAGCCTCTGAGTGCGACCTCCCTTATCAAACAAAACTACATTTTTAAATAGTTAACACTATTATAAATACTGGAGGCGAAGCGGGGTTTGTGGGTAGAGGCTGAAAGCTCAGGACCCTCACATTATAACCTCGTGACTCCCTGAGCGACCCCCAGTTTGAGAATCTCTGGCCTACTCCCTAGGTTTCAGAGCCTGAGCTCCCACTCACTCCCGCTTGCTCCAAAATGCTGTGTGGACATACCCTTAGGTGGTTTTCAAAATGTCATCCTCTGTGCCTCCCTCCCCAATCTGTACAAGGGGAATCATTCCCTACCATGCCGGGCTACTGCAGGGATAAATTCATTAACGTTTGTGAGCTGTCCAGATCCCACGGTGATGGAGCCCACGTAAGCATCTAGCTAGATACCACTGCGTATATTTGAGACCCACCCTCGGGTGCTGGGGTAGGCTACTCAGGGAGTTACGTGACTCTGATCGCTGTGCTCAGCTCACAGCTTTCAAGAGCTCACACTTCATCCACATCTGGACCTCAGAGCTGAACGGGTGGTTTGGGCTCGTCTCGCAGATCTCTGATACACCCACCTCTCTTTCCTTCTCTTTCAGTTCTGATTCAGTTTCCTTGACTTTGTTAACAAACATTTGCCTCATTTCTTCCTCTTTCTTCTGCAGTTCACCAAGGAACTCTTTTCTTTTGGTCTCATATGTTTCTTGAAGGCTGGATAAAAAGCAAATGAGACACTACAGTATTATTCAATAGTGACTAGCAAGGCTATGCCCTTCTCAATTGCTTGAAGGCAGAGGGGACGGAGAAGAGAAAAAATATCTTAATCAGCCGAGAGGTTCAAAATCAATGTTAGCAGGTCTCAGTCTAGTGGCCTGATGTTGCAAGCTCTCTGCCTATGGGGATTCCAGTGGATGGAAGGTTTGCAGGATTACTACTGGAATGCTACTGGAAATGGATTGGGGAGATGAAGGTCACTCACCTGAATGGCTGGCTGTCAGGATCTGTGTCCTTGAACCCCATCTCCTCCAGCTTGCATCGTCTGTACAGCTCATAGTGGCGGGTGTGAGTCTGTTCCCGAAGATCTTCCATGTTGACCCGAATCAGCATTTCTCGCAGTTTCACAAAGTCACAGTGACTTTCATTCTCGACTGATTAAACAGAAGGGAAGAAATTCAGCAAACATGGGAGAGATTGAGGGGAGGGGAAGATTGCAAGCATACGGGCAGGATATTTTAACCCCAGTGAGATCCTCTCTCAGGGAATGTGTACCTCTGGTGCAATGGGCGAAGCTTTCCAACAGGAGAGCATTGCAGAAGCAGGGCCTTTCCGTTTAGGAATAATCTGCATAGGCCGGAATCTGCTCCTTACCAGGGTGCAAGGTTCTAGGGCTAGGACAGCATTTCCGAGAGCTAGGGTCATGAGCACAAAGGAATTAATGGCCGTTCAATGGGACGACCTATGGGACTTGGTGCCTCGCATACACTGCTGGTCATGGAAATGGGTGTCACAGAAGGATGCTAGGGCATGTGCACAAAGGGGGGTGGGAGCGGTTCTGTCACCAAGACTCTGCCCCACTCAGGGAAAAGAGGAAATAAAACCCAGAAAAAATACATTTCCCTTCAACCTGGGTCTATCTGCCGTTCTGAGCTGTACATTCGGCGGCACGGGGCTCAGGTGAACGATCCTGCCCAGACTGCCCAGCACGCGTTTTGAGAGGGACTCCATAAGGAGGAGCAGCGCTCGAGGGAGGGCACTTGTACTGCACTAATCATCCCAGCACAACACTGAGTGAACGCCTCTGGAAGCAGCCTGAACAAGCTAGGGAGGGTTACAGTCCCCCACCTAGGCATCCAGCACACAGCCACCGTTGCTGGAAGGGGCGCTGGAAGCGAGAGAAGCAGAAAGACCCTCAGGAGCAGCTGGAGTTCCCACCCTGCTCTGAGAAGAGCTCCCACACACTGTATAAAGCCAACCCTCCTTCCAAGGCTTGAGTTTCATTGGTAACAACAGCTCAACATAAACTTCAGTCTACGTTTTCGCCCTAAAATTGGCTGCTCCTAAGGTTTTCCCTGCTGGAACTTCTCTGACCCAGAGCTTAGTTCTCTCTGCTCATGAAAGAGACTCAGAACCTGCTCCAGCCTGGTTGGAGCAAAGTGAATGCACCTGCCGGTATGACCCAACCATAAGCACACTGCACCTTCAGGCAGGGTTAAAGCACCTGATAACTTGATTCAACAAAGGAGCCCTGAATGGTGATACAGAGTCCTCAGGTCTCTTGCCCTGGCGCCCAACACGCTGACGTGGTGGTAGGAGGGAGACATGCAGGAGAGAGCGTGAGCATACACACACGCCGAGGGGCTTCACAGCTCTGAAACGTGCCCTGCTGTTGACTTTCTTACCTTGCACCACCCCCCATGGGTACTGACGAGCTCTCACCAGCTTGTTTCCAACTTTCACCTCCTCCGTGCTGCCCACAACAGCAAAGGGCAGATGAGCCTGAAACAGAACCAGCCCAGGGATTCAGTGCACACGCTCGAGTCTCTCACAAGCATCAGTCTTACAAAGCTGCCATGAGCCTCTTCTCGCTCAGGCACAAAATCTGCTTCAAAATCATTTCTCTTGAGCGCAGAATCTTTGTTACTCAGAGTGAAAACAATCTCCACTCTGAAATGGCATAGGGCACCCTGCATGCCCAACACCTGGTTGCCGTGGAGCTCTGCAGTGCGACTTGGAGCCAGAGCATGGCACAGCAGGTTCGGGTACCGGCTTTGGCACTGAGTCAGTTAGAGATTTTATTAATGCCCTGGACAGTTACTTCCAAACTACAGCTGTTCCCAACACATAAAGCGTCACTGGCTTCCATGGCGAGCAAGTAGAGGCCTCTCTCTGCCAGATTGTTCTTATGGCTGTGGCATCCCCAGTGTGCTAAGCCCTATCCGCACACAGAGGGTGGGACAATGCCTTCTTTGAAGAACATAAAAACAAAGACATTTGTTAGTGGCGATTTGCACAGCAGCTCACATGAAGGCACAGGATGGGACGTTGGCAGGACACATCACACATCTTAGTTATTAGAGACATGGTGTCGAGGAGTGTGTGTGTGGGAGTGGAAATCACAACATGTTTAGGGAACACGGCATCAAGACGACATCATCAGCTTTGTAAGCGCAGTAAAGGAGGCCATTGGCTGAGCACACACAGTGTTTGTTGGACACAGCCTGCAGAGTAGCTCCCATCTTCCCTTCTCCCAGCACAAATGACTGAATGTCTCCTTACAGAGAGAGCTACAAGCACTCAGTGCCTCTGTCCCATCCCGAGGCAAATATCAATTAGAGAACATGTGTTACATTCTCACTACTCTCCTCACATCACCGCTTCTTTCCTCCGTCGTGGTACTGATGCTGGAAGCTGGAAAGTCATGCTGCAATAAGTGTTATGGCACTTACCAGCACAGAATGACCACCCAGCCACACACTGCACCCCCTCCTGCCTAAGCACCAGACAACTGATCTTCCCCAAACACCAGCACATGCAGGGTTTTACTGTGATAGGTACAAGACTGGTTCGATTACCTGCTGGTCTGCCAGCAAAGCTCTCAGTAGTCAATGGGAGCTTTGCTGGAATAAGGAGCACAGAAAACACTAGGAGCTAGGTATTATAGTGGTACCGGATGCAGGTAGGTATTATGCTCCCAGTTACAGCCAGTATCCAGAGTTCACCACATTGTTAAACGTACTGCAATCTTGGTCTGCTTCCCAGGGATTTCAAAGGGGAGGGGCTAACAGAGGTCCTTAATTATTAAAAGGAAGTACACTCAAAAGTAGAACTCATGGGGAAATGTTCCCTCTTCCTTTCCCCATGAACAACTTTGATGAAAGCAAAAGAATGTTCATTTTCATCAACATTTTTCTGCATTTTTCAGTTTTTTGTCAAAAAATAAAAATAAAAAATAAAAATCAGCAACCAAAACCCAAAATATTTCAACCAATGGGGCAAACGTTTTTGTTTCATTGCAAATTTTTGCCCAATTTTTTTCAGTTTTGGGTTGCCAGAACCCACCCCCCGACCCAATTTCCATTTTTATTTTTTTGGTGAGAGACCAAAACATTTAATCAAAAATAGAAATTTACTGTGGAAAAAGCCAATTTTAGTTAAAAAAAAAATCCAAAACACACCATTTCAGATGAAAAATTTCAACCAACTCTACTCAAAAGCGCAATTCAGATTTCAGATAGCCCAGTTCATGGAAATTAGCAAGACTCACACTCATTTAAACCAGGGCTGAATTTGGCCTTTAAAAAAACCAACACCACAGCAGAGTACAATCATCCCTATTTTTATTTTAAGTTGGGCTCAATCTATTTAGCTTCCTTGGTTTAGGAGACTCTAAACTAGAGCTGGTTGAAATTTTTAATTCAAAGCTTCCCCTCCCCACCATGAAAAATGGCCTTTAAAAAAAAAAAAGAAAGAAAGAAAGAAAGATGAACAATTTCGGCACAAAGTTTCCATTTCAAAATCTACTGAGTCTTCAACAAAACATTTAAACTCAAAAACGTTTCAGTTTTTCTCCTCTCCCTTCAACTCTTCTCCATTTTCTCCTTTTTCATTTTGCTTCTGAAAAAGGGATGGAAAAAACTCCCAAACTACAAAAAACTGAACACTTTTCCCTTTTCTCATCCCTAAAGTCAGAAAATTTCTAATTTTTTCTAAACATTTAAAAACCAAAAAAATTTGTAAAGCATATTTCGACATGCTGCAAACCCAGCCTTGAAATATCAGCATGCAATCTATTTTAGAGCAGAACATGGCCTCTCATAAGAGCTGTATGAGATTAAGTAACAGTCACACTTTAATTAAATTCCTGTACAGTGAGGTTTAAAGGCACAAACAAAATAGTCTCTTCCTCTCTTTAGCAGTAGCCTTAGGCCTCTGTCAGATGCACTGCTCATCTTTAAAACAGATCTAGTATCCACACAACCCCCTTGAAGACCCACTTTAAAATGTGTCGTTGTCCAGCAGTTTCTTTTGTTACAATATTCAGAGGAAAGGGAATAAGCAGCAATACTCACATTCATTACGGAGTTGATCTCTGCTACAGCTTCGTCATCGGTGGGGAACTGATAGATCTGCACTCCGTTACTGACCAGCTCGCTCATTATCTTTATCTTAAACTTGTGCAGCTCGCTCTTGGAAATGGTGTCTGCTTTGGCGATGATGGGGATAATATTCACCTATAGTGGGAGTAGGGGAGAAACCAGGGGAACCATTATCGGGCAGATCTGGGAACAGCAGCCAATCATTGTCCCTAGCTGAGCAGCATATTGATGGGTTTTGAGCCGCTATGGCACTGACCCTCTTAACAATAGCTGTGCCACCTGGACGGCCACCTTAAATTTCTTAATATGCCACACACTTTGCATGTAATAAGACAGGCAGCAGCCCCAGTACAGCTAAGCACTGGATGGTGTAGGATGCCACCATCTAACTATGTTTTCTGCAACAGTAACTCCTGGAGAAGTTAAAGGACAAATGCCCTTTGATTAATGTGGACGACGAGTAGATCAAACCCTCTGTAACAAGCAAAAAATCAGACAAGACATTATCTGGTTTTAGCCTTAGCCCAGTGAGTGCTGGGACAGGACTTTGGTAGTTCCCGTAGGCGTAGCCATGATCAATAAAGCTTATACTTTTGTGCTTCACTATTGTCTTGTTTAGGCCATTTCATCCCTGAAATGTTAGAGAGAGTGTGAAATGAGACAGTGTGATTCAATGGGGGAAGAGCAGGGACTTGCTGTCAGAATCTTTGCAGCAATTTAGTTTAACACTTGCTAAAACTCTCCTTGAGTGCCACACTGTGTGTGTCTCCTGCAGATAAAGTGAGTGACTGGGAAATGACACTCAGCTGTGAAATGCCAGCGTTCTTACGCTTGGCGTTACTTAACAGTGTTTTCACATCAGCAGCTCACACCCAAAACAAACACTGTACAGTTACCTCACACCGGGTTCTGCAAAGCCATTTCCCACAGCTGCGCTAAACTCCACAGGGAGAGAAAGTCATTCACATTCACTGTATAGCCCAGTCTAGCAAAACCTAGGGCCGTTTTTACATTTCTCAGGCAGGAAGCCATTTCACTATCATCTAACACTGTGCAGAAGCCTGCAGTGTTGGGGTTAGGGTGGAAAGTCCTCTCATGTTCTCCCTCTGGAGGGTTGGTGAAGGAGAGAGCACTAAGGGGGAGGAAGGGGAGAATTGGGGGAAGTGAGAAAACAGGCTTTGCTTTCTCTCTGGGGGACCTGGCACAAGGAAAGGCAGCCAGTTGTGAATGATTTGTGATGTCTGGGGCTTTTATAGGCCACCCTTGGAGGTGCTATGTGTCTGATGCTAGACCGCACGGAGTCTGAAGGCAGCTGGAGACGGGGGGGGGGGGGGGGGTAGGGAAAATCAGTTTACAGACCTGTCTGTGTCCTCTGGGATACAGGAGGTGGCAGCTGTTGGTGGTGAATGGCAAGTGCTTCCTGGGAAGTGGGACCCGTTTCAGCAAGTGCTTCTAAATAATTTCCCTCTGCCCAGAAATGCCAAATTCCATGTTACTAACCACCACTGAAAAATTCTTCACTGGTTCCATACTCCAAACAGGGAAACACCAGACTCCAGACAAATTAAGGGAAAGTCTGATCTGTCACCTAATGTTTTTCTACTTCCCACATTTTTGACCTACAGAGGTTGGAATTCAAAACTGCCGCTTAGTCTGTCTATCGACGGCCATTAAAATAAACGAGGCTGCTCTCCCAGCTCTGAATCTCTTTGTAGCTTGCTAGGTGGCTTTCCACAGCTTTCATGTCATCCCCCTGCTTAACTTGCTGGTAGAAAAGGAGACCACTTATTGGATCAAAAAAGTGACCCAATTCGCTAGCTGCCCCATAATGATATTTTCCCATATTAGGCTTTTGTAGTGATGTTACTACTCATGAAAGTAAACAACAAACAGTGCTAGCTGGACTCTGGCAAATTCTCCTGCCCAGCTCTTACCACATACCTCAGTCCTGTCCTATGAGATCTTTGCTACTCAGTCCCAAGCTTCGCCTGACTAGAACCAGAGGTTAGGAAGGATAGTCCAGTGGTTAGGCTGATAACCTGGGACTTGGGAGAATCAGGTTCAATTCTCTGCTCTACTACAGACTTCCTGCGTGACCACGGGCAAGTCACTTAGGGCTTCTCTACACCAAGGCCAGGTCTTCACTAAATACTTAGGCTGATCCAGCTACATCACCCAGGGATATGAGGTAGTTAAGCCAAACTAAACCCCAGTATAGACAGCGCTAGGTCGGTAGAAGAATTCTTTTGGGGAGATGGATTAACTACAGCAACAGGAGAACCTCTCCCATCGCTGTAGTGAGCGTCCGCACTACGCAGCGCAGTTGCAGCACTTCTAGTGAAGACATAGCCGCAGGAAAGTTAATCCGAGTTAACTGCTAAGGTGGTTTAGTTAAACCACATTAAACCCTTGTGGGGGACACACTGATTCAGAATTAGAGTGTCTTTAGTTCAATTGAGCTTAATTCATTTCCAAAGGTTTAACTAATCCACTTTAAATTCGTACCATTAGTTAATAAAGATTAACTTTCCAGAATGTTCTTGCATAGACAAGCCCTTATTCTTTTTGTGCCTCAGAGCCCCATCTATAGAATGGGATAACACTTCGCCACTTTGCAGCAGTGTTGGAAGGATAAACATATCATTCAGACACTATGGCAACAGGGGCCTATGACAGACAGACAGCCTGGAAAGCAGTCTGTCCATCTTGTTCCAGTTGCCAGTGGCCAAATGTCCTTCTTGTGAAAAAAACCAACAACACAACGGGCTATCTTGTTAACCATCTGAGCAGAGAGAGAAAGGACTGAGTAGACCCAGGACTCCCAGTGGTGGTCTCTCCAGGTCTGGTATGAGGCCCTGTGTGGAAGAAAGAATGACCTTGGGAGGAAAGCCCAGGGCAGACTGTATGAGGTTTTGCACCCTCCAGCATTTCTGTCAGTTTGTGCTGACAATTAAGCAGGGCTTGTGCTTTCAGAAACATTGTCTAGTCATTCCATTTTTGGACAGTTTAATCAGCCTGTTTCCCAACATACTCTCTTCTCAACAACCCAAATCCTCCAGGGAAAGGATCAGAACCTGGGACTCTCTCTGACAATACATCCCATAGCAGCTAAGGAAGGGTTAGAACATTGAAACCCAAACCAGGGATCAATTTGGCTCAGCTTTCTTTATTAATATTAAACAGTCTAATCTGACCACATAGTCAGAGACTAGGGTGACCAGATGTCCCGATTTTATAGGGACAGTCCCGATTTTTGGGCCTTTTTCTTATATATGCACCTATTACACCCCACCCCCGTCCCGATTTTTCACACTTGCTGTCGGGTCACCCTATCAGAGACAACAGGTCCTCCTCTTCTAACAGCATTAGCTAGGCTCAGCCTTTTACCTATAACAATGCAGGAGGCAAAGGGCCCCACACAGTTTGGTATGCCCTTCCAGTGGGGATGAGGAAGCAGAGATTGTGTTAACAGCTGTTTCCCCTGGTATTTTCCGGGGCCCTTGCACTGCTCAGATAAAGTGAAAGCCAAGGCTCCTAGGATTTGGTTCTAATCCCCGCTGATCAGATACTGTTTGCCTTGAAAAGGCAAATCAAGGAGAATCCTCTGCTCCACAATTTAAGATCCAAGAGGCTTTTAAATAGATGACACGTCCAACAATCAGCAGCCAATACAAATATGAATGCCAGCAATTAGCTAACAGCAAAAAGATAATGGTATTTCAGTTAAATTAGTCTTGGATTATTCCAACTTTTCCTGACACCTGGCAAAAATATGTACAGCTGTTTTTTAAAAAAAAGGGCATCAGAAAGGTATCAGAAAGTGTCCTGTTACAATGATTATGTCACCCCCTTCAAACTGGGTTTCACTTTCCAAGAACTTGTCTACTAACGATCTATATGGGAGGCCTGGATGAAAAGCAGGAGGTAACCCCCGCACACACTCTCCCCCTCCCCCTCCCCTGTCCTCTTTGTCTATTACTCTCTTCCCCTACTCTTTTCCCTCTTGGCTTTGATTTCCTTCATTTTATTATTTTTTTGTTTTGATGCGTGTCATAAGAATCCCTGTGCCGGGAATATTGCTGTTAATGCACAGAGGAATCCATGACTATGTAAAATATCTTGGTCTTTTCTGATGGATAGTTCTTTTTGGTACTTGCTTTATATGGTGGCTTCTAGAATTTGTTTGGTCTGTTTTACAAAAAAAAAAAAAAAAGATTGAAAAAGTCTAATAAATCAAAAAGAACAACGAAACTCCATTTGTTTTAAGTGCTGTTGAACTTGATCCACCCACCAATGTACATCATTCCTCTTACAGTGGCCTTCATGTATCTATTTGCAATGTGAAGGACACAGCCCCAATCAACTGATATACAGTTTAGTTTGGAGTCAGAGCCAAAGTCTCATCTCACTCCTGACTAAGTTTATAAAGCCAGCACAAGCCCATCTCAACAAAGCGAACACGGCTGAAACAGAAAGAGGTTTATCCTTCCACTACCTGAGTAGATCCTAAAACCACAACGCTAATAATGATTTGGACTTACATAGGGTTTTCATTCAAGGATTCCACAGTGAGTTACAAACAATAATTGAGCCTCATACAGCCCATATGGGGTAGGTAAGTGTTATTCCCATTTTAAAGACAGAGAAACTGAGGCACAGGAGTTTACCATCTGGTTTTCAGCTCCCAGTAAAATCGATGGGTGCTCAGCACCTTGGTAAAATCAGGTTACAAGTGTCTGAAGTCATTGGCAGAGCTAGGAATGGGATCTGTGTTCTCACGCTGCTGCTCTAACCTCTGCATAGTCTGTGAGAAGGAGTGATTATATGTAAGGGCAGCTCTTACTGATTCGTTCTGATCAAACCCCTACTTGCCAGGCCTCAGAAGTAAAGCTTTCTGAGATCTAATGGTAATCCCCTTCATACCCCTTTCTGATGTGATCCAGGTATTCACTGTGTATTCAGAATTCCTAAAAAGGATGTAGCCTTCACTCCGATGTCATTGGCTCATTCTACAGTGTTCAAGCTTTGGAATAAAAGGGCTATAAAGCACTCCATTTAAAAACATTGCACTAGAGGGCCAGCCCTGGGTCAAATAGGATCCCAGGGCGAAGCAGTAATTGTCGCCTTTCTCCTCACCCCCAACAAAAATAGGGAGATGAATATTCTTCCCCAGCTCCAATGGCATCTCACGTTATTCTGTACCCAGGAGGTCACCTGACTGATCTCGCCCACTTTGCCCTTCCACAGCACTGGGTTGCTCCAGTGTAATAAAACCAAGGCCTAGGCCATAAAATATAGTGCTGAATAAGCAGTAGTAAACTACCAGGACACCAAACAGGGCTGGCTAGTGAGGGTTGCTTCAAACACATTCTGAGCAAAACTCCTGCACCTTTGAATTTAGTTTTCATTAAAGTGCCATTGCACCCTGAAAAGGGACTGTGGAAAACTGCACCTTCTTACTCCTCCATTCTGTAAATCAATAAAAATATGTTTTCCTAAATTAGTAGACGTGAATACCTTTTTACTTCTTTTCAAACTCCTGTTAGCACCGTAGAGTCAACACAGCTGGATTCTATTTTAGCTTGTGCACCATCAATCAAACCATTCCCTAAGTTCCAGTTACACCTGAAGGCAATGGAGTTGTCCAGGTGTCACTGAAAGCAGAGTCTGGGAATGCACAGAAACAACTAAGGGCATAAACTGGCCTGCAGAACCTCTCTGACTGGTGATGACGTGCAAGTAGTAAAGAGTCCATCTGGGATCTTCAAACTCAGGTAGGGCAAGCAGTTAGCTTTATCTTGTAAATGGAGCATGCTGATTGAGAAATCATGGAGAGATGATAAACATGGAGCCCCAGGATGCCAGTTTTACAGAGTCACTTTCTAGGGCAGAACAGCACTTTAAATGAATAACTCAGCGTGTTTATCTGTGCCACAGAGAGATGATTTTTTTTTAAAGTTCTTTTCTTATTTCCCTGCTCACACCAAGGGAAAAGCTAGACACATTTCAATTCAAATATGCCTCTTCTTGTTTAACAGACAACCAGTCATTTATTATTTACCTAAAATTCAGCTTTGAAGATGTTTCTGGCTGCCTGGAAGTAATTAGATACAGCAGACCACAGCTGGCCATGAGCTCAGCTGCAGAACAAATGCGGTATTACGGCACGATAGAAGACTTCATGCAAAAAAGCCTTAGCCCTAGAGGAATCTTGAAAATTCAGTACTTAGAGCAAGACACATTATTAAAATTAACATAGGCAATCAAAACTGTATACCCAAGACCTGACCTCAGGCTGCTGATATGGTACTGCAGAGGTATAACAATCAGATTCCTACCAAAAAAACCAAAGCCCCTTGCTAAACAAGTCTTAGAACTCAAGCCAAAGTAGGATCCACACCATATGAGAGAGAGGAGGATGGTCTAGTGGGTAAGGGGCAGGACTGGGACTCAGTAGACCTGGGCTTTGATTCCTAGCTCTGCCATAGACTTCTGACCTTGAACTTGATCTTTGGAAGATCTCACTGACATTAACACCTGCTGTGATTAAACCCTTAGGCTTTGTTTACACTGGAACTTCGTCAGCAAAACTTTTGTTGTTCAGGGGTGTTAAAAAAAACCACAAACCCCAAACGACAAAAGTTTTACAGATGAAAATCACTGGTGTGAACAGCGCTTTGTCAGCAGGAGCGCTCTCCTGCCGACAAAGCTGCTGCTGTTTGTTGGGGGTGGAATTTTTTTTGTTGGCAGGAGAGCTCTCTCTTGCTGACAAACAGCAGCTACACTGCGGGCCTTTTAGCGGCACGGCAGGAGCAGCACAGCCGTGTCACTCAAAGCTGCATCGCCTAGGCATAGCCTTAGTCTTCCTGATTCCTCAACTGCAAAATGGAGATGACAACATTTACCAGCCTACCAGGAGAGTGTTGAGAGACTAAATTAATGAAAGCTTGTAAAGCACTTTGGGATCCTTGGATGGAAAGTGGTGGTGAAATGCAAAATATCTATACAGGCTTGGATTCAACAGAAGAAAGATCACCAGTCTCCCCTTTCCTAGTCATCATAAGTCTAGGTAATCATTCCATGCAATACAATCAATGTCAGAAGGCTTCAGGAGGGGATGCAATGGAACCATGTCGGTGTGGTTTAGCCAAGTGGCTTAGCCAAATTGAAAAAAATACGTCTCATATACGCCCCATTACAAATGATTAATTTTGGTATGATCCTAGCGGAAGCAGGGGAATGGTCTCGCTATAATTTTTCCTAGCTTCTATACTACCCCGCTGGAATCCGATAGAATCCCCGGCCCAACTCCCTTTACCCAGGTGCCTGCTGGACCGCGAGGACTCCTCTTTCTCTCTCCCATGCAGCAGAGTCCTTCTAACCCCAAGAAGGCTGGGCCCAGGATCCGCGGGGGGCTTAACCCCCAGTTTTTTCATGGGTCATTCAGGACAGAGCCTAGGGTAGCTCCACTCTGGGGTACTCTCTCCTCACTGTCCACTTCTCTGCCCAGTGATCACTACTATTGAGTTTTAACCACATACAATTTATTAAACAGCAATTATAAACAAATAAAGATCTGCCCACGTGGCCAGCTGGCTGACTTGGAGGGCTGGCCTTTCCCCGTTGGCCCTGGGGACCTGTCAGTCCCAGGATTCTGACTCCTCTTTGGCCCTTCCCCTTTATCCTGGTATTGGGAGAGGGCCAACCAAAAAAGCACTAAGTTTCAGGAAGGGGCCAACAGCCCCTTTACATAAGGGCCAATTTAAAAAGGCAGCAGGAGATGTTAAGGGAAGGGAATGCACAAGGAAAGGAATGTAAAACCTTAGTGGGACCACCACCATCACAAAGGCGCCAGGGAAATCACACATGGGCATTCTTGCAAACATACTTTGGAGAACACGTAATGCTGGCATCACACCAAGAGCCAGAGTTTATTAGGGGAAAGTTTTCAGATGCCCGGTGATGTTAATGTAACAGCAACTCAGGGGTGCTGGAACAATTTGTATAGTGGGCGTGCTGAGAGCCATTGAACTGAACTGTAAACCCTGTATATGATGGAAACCAATCACATGACCACTTGTCACCTGAGGGAGTGACTGCCTGAGGACCTATGTAACGAAATATAGATGTAACCACTAGCTGGACTATAAACAGACCTACTTTTTAGGTTCGTATGACCTTGCTAAGTTATTGCCCTTAGAATACTTTGAGAAGGCAGTATGATACAGGAGTTAGACCACTGAGACACGTAGGTTCTGTTCCTGCCTCGGACTTTGATCTGTTGTTTAATCTAGGGCAAGTCACTTATCCTCTTTGACTTACTTTTCCAATGTGAAAATAGGGACAACAATTCTAAAGTGCAGCCGTGGTAAGTCAAGTCCATACGTAAAAACATTTTTCCTCAACAATTGCTCCATCTGTATATCCAAGAGCAAAATCTGTTACCTTTACCAAGAAGTCTCAATTTTTACTGCTTTCTGCCCCAGTTATCACTACTGACAGGACAATACAGGTAGCACTGCAGTGGGACAGCGAGCTGGAGCCTATCCTGGCTTGCATGTCAGCAAACCTCATCTCTCCCCACTCCCCCAAAATAGTTAACTCTTCAACTGGAGACTCTCTTGTTTTCACAAGAAATAATGAGCCAGAAACAGCCCAGCTTGATTTTCAGACCCCAAGCAAAGTTATTACAGCGATGGGTGCTGCAGAAAAACTTGAAAGAGACTGTTTTCAAACTAATGTCTAGTTTTTCTTGCAAAAAGAACAAATTTTATATGGAAGCCATTGAGAAGAAATGAACACAGAACCCCATGAAACCATCTATATGGAGTCACTGATCAGGCAGATCCATGCTTTAACCAACCTAGCTCTCAGAGCTGTTATGAGAATTCATCAGTTGATGTCTGTGAAGTGGTTTGAGACCCATGTATGGAAGATGCTATGCATTAATATTGCTTTACATCTAACTGAAAGCATACATTACTTTTGGATGCATGCCTTAAACGCCTTACCTTGCTATCCAGCTTCTTCATCGTTACCAGATCTAAGGATTTGAGCGAATGCCCAGTTGGAGTGATGAAGTAAAGGCAGACGTGGATTCTTGTGTCATGATAATTAAAGAGAGAACGACGGATTTTCAGCTCTTCTTGCAAGTAGTTTTCAAACTGCGTGTCAATGTAATCAACTACTGGCCTGTAACTAAAAACAGATGCCATTAGCAACCAGAATGCTGCAGTTTAAATGAAGTTGACAGTTTAAAGTTGTCATGCATTCTCTCAGCCCCATTATTTTAAAACCATCTACAAAGAGGCATAAACAATTTTAGCCCTCCACTGGCAACGTGTAGAATGTTATGTTCACATGCGCGACTTCTAATCAAAAGGCGTATGGTATTTTCAGAGGCTGTATTGCAGCACAAAAGGGATTAATGCTGGTGGAGCTGAACTATGGAAAGCAAACAACTTCCATACATCAAGCTTTGACCAGATTTCAGGTGTAAAGTATCTCGATATAGTAGCATAGCAATACAAAGAGGAGAATCCAGGAATCCTGAAGAGCCTTTACCACTGGATAGCCATGGCAGATTCTAACTACTCTGAAAGGAGGCCAATTGAAATTATTGCAAGATGTCTTACAGGGACTTAGACTCATAGACTTTAAGGCCAGAAAGAACCATCATGATCACCTTGTCTGACCTGCTGCAAAGGTCATTTGATCCAAACAAGGTGCATGGGCAGTTAAATGGGAGTGGGTGAGAAGAACCAATATCACAAACTGATCATTGTCATAATGGGCAATTCCAACTATTCCACAGTTGGTTTGGTTTTTTAACTAGATTTGTAAGAGTTTACAGGTTAGCTGGCCATCTGAAAGGGAAGAGACTATTATTCCCTGCTAAAGACAATGGGACGAAACCTAAGATGTGCTGAGCATCTGCAATTCTCATTGACTTCAAAAGGAGCTGCAGATGGTCAGCACCCCTCAGGATTTGGCTCAGTGAGTTTTTGAGTGAGTTAACTAGATCTTTGATTTAAGACACAGTTCTGTATGTTCCCCACTAATCCAGCCTCTTTCTGACTCATGATGTGAGTGAGCTCCCCTGGGTAATATGTTTTGGATTGATGGAGTGATAACACAACAAACCCCCCCACCGTCACTAATAAAAGGACAGATTTTGCACACAACGGGATTCCTCATAGAGTAGGAGACTACTCAGCCTGAGTAAGGGTGGCAGAATCTGGCCCAATGCTACAAAAGAAGAGGTTTACGGCTTCTTCAACAAGTCTGGAGGTAAGAATTGCTCCTCAGCGGGTGTCCTAAGACAGCCACGTTGATTACAGACATTGGGTCTGTTGGTGTGTGTTTCACTGAATTAAGCAAACAAGTCAGCAGGATTACACTGGATTCTTTAAGACAACTCACAACATGTTACAGTTTTCCCTGCCTCACTAACCTCACTCTCTCTCCTTAGCCAAACTCCCTCTAGCATTCTCCCATACTTATTACAGCGGTTCATTCCTGTCCTCTTCAGTCTAATGCGGCCATAATCAAGACTCCTCATAATCCAAATGGGAAAATTGGGTGCTCAGTAACAGAGGCTCTGTCTGTAACATTCTGTTACATTCAGAGGCTCTGTCTGCAGAGAGAATCACATCTAGCTACATGTTAGAACACTAGAGGCTGGTGCAGAAATGGCGACTAGATGGCATGTGACCTGCCTTTCATCTTTATTAATCTGGTCTCCAAACCCCACTGCATCCACGATTGTCAGTTTTAGGTGCACGTTGCTCTCCTGCAGGTCATAGGTACGCGGTCGTAAGCGAACTGCATTCTCGTAGTGACTGGCCTCCTCCGTCTCAAAGGTGGTATTGAAAAGTGTGTTCATTAGTGTGGATTTCCCGATGCCTGTTTCACCTAGAAAGGAAGAGTCACCAGTTTATTGCAGAGTGGAATTCGTAAAGGGACTTCAGAGTAAATTAATTACAGACCACAACAAAAATTAAAATGAGAGAGATTACTGCAACTCCCCCAAGTTCAGAGAGGCATAATCATTGTGATGTTCCTACTGCCCTATTCCCAAAGGCCTCCAATTCTTATCTTATCTAGCACATTGCTTCTGTATCATCCGAATATCTCAAAGAACATGCAAACAAAATCAAACCAAACGTAACCAGAACCCTCTGCTGCCTCCAACCCAGATTTAGAGCCCAAAATGATGAAGTTAGGGAGAATCATAGAATACCAGGGTTAGAAGGGACCTCAGGAGGTCATCTAGTCCAAGCCCCTGCTCAAAGCAGGACCAATCCCCAATTTTTGCCCCAGATCCCAAATGGCCCCCTCAGGGATTGAACTCACAACCCTGGGTTTAGCAGGCCAATGCTCAAATCACTGAGCTATCCCTCCCCGCAACACAAAACACAACACAACTTACAGGACGTTCAGTTCTGACTGATTCTTCAACTCAAATGCTTCTGTTCACATGTTACAGTGTACTTGGCTCAATTTTTGCATACCTTTTATGATGTACTCACAAAGCAATAAGGAAAGGTTTCAGAGTAACAGCCGTGTTAGTCTGTATTCGCAAAAAGAAAAGGAGTACTTGTGGCACCTTAGAGACTAACCAATTTATTTGAGCATAAGCTTTCGTGAGCTACAGCTCACTTCATCTCCATGTACTTAATACAGTTAACAATGCAAGTCAGTGCAGTGTGATCTACGTTCCATGGGTCTGTGACAGAACTACATGAAATGTCTGCTTAAGTCTTCGGATTCTGTTTTTTTCATAGTGAGGTTTTTTGTGTGTGTTTTAGCAGTGCCCAATGTATTTGGCTTTTGGCTTCCTTTGTTTGGCCTTTTCACTTGTCCCTCTTTGGGGATTTGCACAAGCGGGGCAGGTGTGTTCTCCCTCTGTGAGACAAAAGGCTATTTCCACCCTCCCAGGATTTCAGATTTTGACCATTTATGAAACAGAGGAAGAGGAAGTTACTCACCTTGTGCAGTAATGATGGTTCTTCGAGATGTGTGTCTCTATGGGTGCTCCACTGTAGGTGTATGTGTGCCCGTGCTCCTCTAATTGGAGATTTTTGGTAGCAGTGTCCCACTGAGCCTGCACATGGGCCCTCCGTCCCTCATGGTCTGCCTTGAGGCTATTTAGCACTGCCCCGGCGAACCCCCCTCACTTCCTTCTCTACCGCAGAGCCCTATAGGGAACTCCGAAGTAGAGGGGAGGAGGGCGGGTTGTGGAGCACCCATAGGGACACACATCTCAAAGAACCATTGTTACTGCACAAGGTGAGTAACTTCCTCTTCTTCTTTGAGTAGTGTCCCTATGGGTGCTCCACTGTAGGTGACTCCCGAGCAGTACCCACTGCTGAAGGCTGGGACTTCAGAGTGGAGTCTTTTACTACAGACAGTACTGTGGAGTCGAAGATGGTGTGAGCGGCCAAATCTTCAGTGATTGAATAATGTTCTGTGAAAGCATGGGCAGAGGCCCAAGTCGTTGCTCTATAGATTGCTGAGATAGGGGCATCCCTACGGAATGTGACTGAGGTAAAAACTGACCTCGTGGAGTGCATATGGACTCTGGACGGAAGCAAGTAGTACTCTCGATAAGTGATTAATGCAACTAGAGACCCATCTGGATAGTCTTTGAGCTGATATCACAGAGCTTTTGGATCTTTCTGTGGACAAAAGAAAGTGTTTTGGGGGATTTCCTGAAGTCCTTAGTCTTGTCCAAGTAGAATGCTAATGTCCTTCTAATATCTAGCATATGCACAGTTATCTCCCAGTTGTCATAATGCGGTTTTGGGAAAAAACAGGGAGACGGATCTGTTGATTCATATGGAAAGTGCAGAGAAAGTAGGGAGAAACTTGGGACATGGCCTTAGAGTTACTTTATCTTTAAAAAAAGAAAAGGGCTGTGAACGATAGATGTGCTATCAGGGCCGCTATTTCTCCTATGGGCCTAGCTGAGGTGATGGCAATTAGTAATGCTGTCTTCATGGACAGGTGTGAGAGAGAACAAGTTGCCCTGGACTCAGAGGGAGGTCTAGTCAAAGCCTGAGAACTAGGTTAAAGTCCCAGGCTGGAGCAGGTGGTGTCAAATGTGGGAAGAGATTCCCAATGCCCTTAAAGAATCTATGCGTTAGTAGGTGAGCAAACACCAAGTGGGAAGCTGATTTCACCGCGAGATGAACCTTAAGGAAGTGGAATGAGAGTTTTTTTGTTTTGTTTTGTTTTTTACATTCTATTGCTGGATGGTGCGATGGAGGCTGGTGTCTGCCAGATGACTCTGGTAGGATCTAGAATCGCCTCATTAATTGGGAGGACAATTCTAGATGAGAAGGTGGTGTGCAGAATTTCCACCAACTTGTGATGTGTATCTGCCACCTCCTGTAGGGGAATCTGCAGCTTGTCTGCCACCCTCTTGGTAAGATCCAGAAAGTTCTTAAAATCTTCACCTAGTGATGAGGGGTGAGCAGCACAGCCTTGTCTGGGAGCAATGAGGAGAAGTGTGCTGGAGGGGTAGCTTCCTCTTCAGGTTCTTTTTCCTGTTCTGAAAAAGCTTCCTCCTGCACTGACTCAGGTGCTCTGGACAGCCAGGCTGTAGCAAACCATCTGGTGGACTCTCCCTGACAGACACCGGGGATGGTCGCGACATGTGTGTGTGTGTACGTCGCCCAAGAATTACAATATGACCTTGGCAGGGGTGAGGGAGGAAAGTGGGCATGGGTGGTGGGCTTATCTCAGGGGGCCCGTACCGCGATTGTAGGCTGGCTTGATGGGATTGGGGAGGACCCTTGTAGTGTGACAATGGGCCACGATGAGGGCCAGGGAAATGATCTCCTCCTGGCCAGTGTCAGATTCTTCAGTGGGTAAAGGTGGCGCTGACTAGGGTATTGGCAGTATACAGCCCGGTGCCAAGAGCGATTCTGGGTGCCAGGATGTGCTTGATACTGGGGTCCTGGTACCAAGTAATGGGGATTGTGGTTCTTCCCCACTTATCAGGTCTCCAGGGTACCAGAGCTCATGTAGTACCATGGGTTCATTTGGTACCACAGAGGAGTGTCTGTGGTACATTGTCAGTACTGATAGTTGGGCAGAACACTCCCTAAATTAGAGTTTTGTTGTGCCCAGTACAGAAAGTTTGTTGATGCCACTATTTTAGAGATGATACGGTAATTGTCTCTCCCTGGGTACTGAGGCCACAGGTCTCCAGAGTACCACAGCATGTGTGTTACCATGGGCTCACGTGGTACCACAGAGGAGTGTCTGTAGTATGTTGTCAGTATCGATGGTTGGGAAGGTGCAGAACACTTCCTAGATGGGAGTTTTGTTGCACCTGGTACCAAAGGGTTTCTCTGTGCCGCTCTTTTAGAGATGGTACCATTGCCTGAGAGCCTGACTGCTGGAGCCCCTCGGTGCTGTGGGGACGGGGCGGCAGCAGAGCTCACAGCAGGGCAGAGCTGACAGCAGGAGACCCCTCCTCGGGTGCCTGCTTCAGAGCTGTGGGGCGGACGGTGCCGCAAACAGAACTCACAGCAGGGGGCCCCTTATCCCTCATCGGTGCCCTGCTTCAGAGCTGCAGGTGTCGTCCTACTGAGGTTCTACCCGCTCTATTCCCAAAGGAATAAAATAAAATAAAATAAAGAAACACTAGCCTAACTACTTTTAAGGAGAACAAAGGTAACAAAACAAACACTACTTATGCTAAAAGAACGAGGAGTGCTTTTGGCACCTTAGACACTAACATATTTATTTGAGCATAAGCTTTTGTGGGCTACAGCTCACTTCATCGGATGCATAGACACAGATAAGGAAGGGACGACTGCTCATTCCATCTGAGGCCAAAGGAAGAAGGAAGTGAGGGGGGTTCGCCCCTGCAGTGCTAAATAGCCTCAAGGCAGACCACGAGGGAGGGAGGGAGGGCACATGCATGGGACACTGCTACCAAAAGTCTCCAATTAGAGGTGCAGGAGCACACATACATCTACAGTGGAGCACCCATAGGGACACTACTCAAAGAAGAATACATAATTTTTTTAGCAGATAGGGCAAAATCCCTCCCTAGAGTAAAAGCATGTGAGTGGTGAATCTGGCCGAGAATGTGGGAGGAAGAGGCCAGGATTGAGAATCTGGCGTGGTCAGAGCAACCTCAGTTGCTTTTAATTTAGTCCTGGGCTGCCTGTTTGTCAATGGGCACTTCCTGAGCGTGCCTGTGGGAATGGAGAGTTTGTGAGTGCGCACAATCAACTAAACGACTGTCTTGCCACATGCATGCCTAACTCCCCGACCTACATGTGCATGCAGTGAGCATGTGCAAAGAAGGCACCCTGGAGCTCAGGCTTCTGTGGGTATATCTACATTCAATGGAGGTGTAATTTCCAACTCAGGTAGATGTACCCATGCTAGCTTTCATCCAGCTCACGTGCTAAAAACAGAAGTGTAGCCGTGGCAGCACAAGTGGCAGGACAGGACAGCCACCCCGAGGACAACCCTGCCTGGGACCCTAGGTACTTATTTAGGCCACTATCCCCTCCTGCCTCAGCAGCTACAGCTGTCTTTTTAGCACACTAGCTCGATCAAAGCTGGTGTATGTATGTCTACCAGAGCTGAAATTTACACCTGAAGCTCAAGTGCAGACATACCCTAAGTATGGAAACCAGGCCTGTTAGTAAGTACTAGAGATGGTTTCCGGTCATTTTACATTAGCAAATGCTGCTTGCTAAGCATTAAGAAATCTTCCTATACAACCACTCTGCAAACCCTTTCTGTAAGTCTCCAATCAAAGCCAGGTCAACCCTAACAAATGCACAGAGGCCTTAAAACTGCTTGTTCCTCAACTATACTCTTAATCCTTTCATCCCCAATGTGCCATTAATAAGGGCCAAAGGTTCGTTGGGCTCCCACTGCACAGAAACCCTTAGCCCCCTTCCCTTCACAGAAGTGGACCTGCTAAGTCAGCTTAACCTGCCAGCCAACACACCTGTTACTCTGTTGTGCACGGCTGGTCTATGGTTGCAGGTCTGCCCTGGGCCAGCCAGACTGCCTGTCAGACAGCTGCTCCACATGGCCCCTCCGCCTGCTCTGATCTCCTAGCAGCTGCTGCCCCCCGTCCAGCCATCTCGAGAGTGAAGATTAGAGGCACCGTGAGTTCTTCTTCAGGGATGTGAAGCGTGGGTGTGAGCACACGCTACCCACAAGCCACACCCCTACAGTTCACAGACATGCTGGAAACGCCCCAGTCTGAGGCACAGGGTATCAGTATGTGCTGATCAGCAGGCAAACGCATGCAGCATTGAAACAAGGGAAAAGGGAAACACTGCTTGGCTGTTTTATTTCTTAAGAACCCAATGCAAATCCCATTCAAATGGCTTAAAACACTCCTTAGATCTGGCTAGGTATAAATAAATCTTCCAAAAACATTCCCAGGCTGCCCGTTACAGAGAGCAGGAAATGGTGCTGCATGGCGCGAGAGTGGCTGCGAGGCCACACATCAAGCAGAACCAGCCAAGGTGGAACCACAAGGAGATAAGCAAAAGAAACGTTGCCTCAGGCACCCATCTGAAGCCACCCAGGCAAACTTCTGAACGAGCGATAAGCTGCTCAAAGGCAAAGAGGGGCTGGAATGTTTTGAAATATGAGTTAACAAAAGCCTCAGCAGGCTGGGGAGATCTGGTGATAGAATCCGGAGAGGGTGGAATGCCTAAGCTGTAGAGATGGTTTCCTCCTATAGATCTCTTGATGTGCAGAGCTTAGTCATTTCGCCCTCCCCCAACATTGCACTGTTGCCCTTATGCACAAGCTCCAATTCACATCAGCATGGTTTGTGGCAAAGGTAAAGCAAGACTAACAGGCATTTGTTTGGGGCTGGGGGTGGGGGCAGTTAAACCAATGTCACATGTTTTGGTCTTGCAGGCCTCATACCAAGTGCCATATTGCTGTACTGTCTTGGCAGAGCATTGCCCAGGAGCAAGGCAGCAGAGATCCGTTGGTTTAGAATCATCCCCCTCTCCAAATGTATCATCTGTGCAGGAAGAGCTAGAAGAAATCTCCGCCAAGTTGAATAATTTAGACAAGCAGAGGGATGGAATGTGAAGTCAAATGGGGATCCCAGAGACAGGCTCCGTGGGAAGAAGACTATAAAAGTAAGAAAATTAATAAAGGAAAGTTGAGGGGAAAATTTTTGTCTGTGATCCCCATATACCTACAGGCACCAAGAGACACCTAGAACGGATCAAGAGCCAGATTCTCTCCTGAAAATCTGCCTGACAAGGCTTTGAACTGATACTCTTTGTAAGTAAATGGGTTTGTGATGCTCTCCAGATTGGCCTACAAGAAGCCCCTATTTCTAATGAACGAGAAGGGTATGGAATTCTGTTGGCCAATGGTGCAAAGAAAAACCAAACAAAACGGTGTGAAGTGGCTTTGCATTTTTGGCTTATTGACTGGGCACATGGACAGAACCTTTGGATCAGAGGGTCTCTCCCAGGCCAGCTTCCCCAGATGAATAATGATCACATGCACTGCCCACACACCAAGGCAAACTGTACAAGATATAATGGCTAAACTATAGTGCTACATTTTCAGCATTGACGGGCCACCATTTTAACTTTACTAGGCATGTCCCTTCCTGGCCATCACCTTTTGGAACCGATAAAGAGAGTCTAAGGTTCACCAATCAGTTGAGCTGAACTGACATGGTTATGGGAGAACGGGATAACTGGCAAGCTGCTAGACTAGAGAGGTACCTAAGCCTCATACAAGGTTTTTATTTTAGGCATAGCAGGTTCTGAAACCCTTCTGCTCCAACCTTGGAGAACAAATACTGCGTGGAATATCTGTACTGTAGATAGAATGGTGGAGAGCCAAATATTGGATCCCCCAACAATGGCTAAGTGCCATCTGAAGGAGACAGAAACCAACTGATGATCCAAGCCCACCTGACAGGGAAGTCATTTGGAAAGCTCAGGGCTGACCTTATCCAAAGTCTGTTAGGAAGCACCGACTTTCTCCCAGCAGTCTCCTGTCCAGGTTGGGTCAGGACTGGGAGGAAGAATTTGTAATGGCAGTCAACAGCTGTAATTGGGTTCTTCTCCCTTTGCCAGGGAACTATAGGAAATCGATGATCTCTCCCAATGTTTCATAGATTTAAAGACCAGAAGGGGCCACTGAATCATCTAGTCTGACCTCTTCCCCCCTCAAAAAATAAATGTGGCAATTACAAATGCATGGTCTTCTGCTGCTCACACACTGCTTTTGAAGAATGGCATTACAAAACTCAGGGTAACATCCTTGCTTGACATTAAACTCTGGGTACAAGCAATGCTGTTTACCTGGGTTTTGGATATGAAAAAAAAAAAAAGTTGTAGATAGGGAGTTTCTAAAGGGGTCAGGATCAGAATAAAGGAAGTATTCCACTGCCCACTCTATGTAAAGCTGTATCCAGTCTGGGCAGGAAGAGATCTTGGAACACATTCCAGATATTGAAAATATCACTTCCCCTGCCTTGATCACTGGTCCAGAGCCACTGCTGGGAAGAATTCTCTGCCCCCAAAAGCATTTCAACTGTTATTGCAGGTTGCAGTACTTTAAGCCTAAAACAAAAGCATTCCAAGCAAACAAACAAAAAAATCATCTGCAAGCCAGCACCCCCAGGCATCACCGGAAAGGACTGGCTTCAAGCAGTCTGTGTGGCATCAGCTACTAAAATCATGCACAAATTGAAAGAGAAAAAGCAAAATGATAATGAGATTATTGTAAGGTCTGTTCTCTAGCAACCGGCCAGCATGCTTAGAGATAAATGTTTTATGCTGAAGGCAAACAGGAAATTCCATCCTTCTTTGGGGACAGAAATGGGTCCAATTCAAAACCCTGGATTCGCCCACCCTCAAATTCTGGGAAAGTTCCAATCAGGACCCAGCTCAGCTATAAAGCATTACTATTTCTAGCTGTAGTGATCGTGATTCTTAAGCCTGCTATCAGCCACTTCATTTCCCCATCCTCAAATCCATATGTCTAAGGCCCTACCAAATTCACGGTCCATTTTGGTCAATTTCATGGTCACAGGATTTTTAAAATAATAAATGTTATTATTTCAGATATTTCAACGTGAAATTTCATGTGGTGTAGTTGTAGGGGTCCTGACCCAAAAAGGAGTTGTGGGGGATCACAAGGTTATTGTAGTGGGGGTTGTGGTACTGCTACCCTTAGTTCTGCACTGCTGCTGGTGGGGCACTGCCTTCAGAGCTGGGCAGCTGGAGAGCAGCGGCTGCTGGCCGAGAACCCAGCTCTGAAGGCAGAGCCACCCCCAGCAGCAGTGCAGAAGTAAGGATGCAATGTTATGATATTGCCACTCTTACTTCTGCGCTGCTGCCTTCAGAGCTGGGCCCTCCGTCAACAGCCGCCACTCTTGGGCTGCCCAGCTCTGAAGGCGGCAGCACAGAGGTAAGGGTGTCATGGTATGGTTTTGCCACCCTTACTTCTGCCCTGCTGCTGGCGGGGCACTGCTTTCAGAGCTGGGTGCCTGGCCACCAGCCGCCCAGCTCTGAAGGCAGCACAGAAGTAAGGGTGGCAATACCATGACCCCCCTAAAATAACCTTATGACTCCCCACCCCCTTTTGGGTCAGGACTCCCAGTTTGAAAAATGCTGGTCTCCTCCATGAAATCTGTATGGTATAGGGTAAAAGCACACAAAAGACCAGATTTCATGGTCCATGACACATTTTTCATGGCTGTGAATCTGGTAGGGCCCTTCATATGTCCCACATCAGCTCAGGTAGAGAAGCTGATTCTGTTTGTCCTCCCATCACGATCTGGCTGCAGCTAAAACAACCCATGTGTAGGGATGGACAGGAAATTTTTTTTTTCATCTTTTGAACATTTTTGAGAATTTGAAAGATCTTCCTGTCCCAAATTTGGTTGAAAAGTCAAAGTATCAAAAACTTTTGTGGACCAACAATCCAAAAAAATCCACAAAAACCCAGTTTTGGCCAACTGAAAAATTGTGTTTTGATTTTTTAAAAATATTTCATTTCAATTTCAATCACTTTTAAAAATCTAATTAGCTTAAATTTAAAAACAAAAGGTTTTGAATTGGAAAACTGGAATTTTTCATTTGAAAAAATGTTGACATTTTTGGAACTTTTGAAAAAAGTGTTTCAAGTTGAAAAATTCATCAAAACCTTTCCCACAAAAAGTTGCAGGTTAGATGAACTGGCATTTATTGACCAAAAAAGTTTAATAATAAATAAAATTATTATTATTATTAATAACAAACAAACAAATAACAATAATCCCTGCCCAACACTATATATGTGGAATATTTCAACAGAAAAAAAACCCCTTCAACTATCTTTACAAAGAGGAACACTGTTTCCCTCATGAAACAATAAAACATGACATGATGTTAATGGCAGTCTGGACTTCTGAGTGCTATTGCAATGGCTGCCACCTTGGCCAGCACCCTCGGGACTGAATTAGGGATCTCCAGAGCTGCTACAACTACAGCTTAAGAGGATGAGAGTCCATTACAGCCCCAGCTAGAGAGCTTTAACTCTGGAGATCTATTCCGAGGGGAACCTGTAACACACACTCACAAGTGGTTTACACTGTTCCCAGATCTACTGCAGACTCATTGTTACACCTTCAGAAAGCCATTTAAGGACAAAACTTGCCAGAAGTGCCCACTAATTCTGAGTGCCTAGTGCCCGACAGGCCAGGGGCGGAACACCCACAACCCCAACTGATACTGAACACAGCTGAGGGAGCTCAGAGCTTATGAAAAGCAGACCAGAGGCATCCAAAGTTGGGCCTACAAAGTAAGCTAGCGCTTATGACCATTTAGGCCTATGTGGTTTGCTCCAGGTCACACAGTGAGTTTGTGACAGAGCAGGGAACTGAACAAACTTTGGCCTTAACTTCTCAGCATTTTCCATGTAAAATGCCAGTAACGGTACTTATCTGCCTTTGTGACGTGCTCCGACATCCATGGATCTGATGTGCTACTAGATTATTATTTATTGTATTACTATTACTAAGAATTTCCCTAGTTTATGGTAAACTCTGCTTACCCACACAGAGGATGTTGAAGCTGAATCCTTGTGTGACAGATTTGCTGACAAGCTGATCTGGGAGACTATCAAATCCAACGTGGCCCCCCAGGGAAAGATTCCGCTTCTCTTCATTCTGTTAAAGCAAACAGAGTCGATTGAGCAAGAGCGCATTAAAAGAGAGTCAATAGCACAAGGGCCAAGGAATAAAATCACAAGAAACGTTACCATTGTACTCAAGGCAGAGCGTGTTTCCGAGTCACTGAGGTAATTCTAGCACTACCCGCACAGAGGTTTATTATGTTTTGATATCCACATTCCAGACATAGTGGTAATTATAGCCAAGCATCAGTAGAAAAAATCTAATCTTAACAGGGAATTTTCTTAAAGAGGCAGCTGTCTGAACTGAACTGCTGAACCACTCCGGAAGAAAAAGTCGGGGCAAGATTCAGCTGTGTCCAGCTTGTGGAGAATAAAGCAGGAAAAAACCATGTTCCCATGTTTTATTGATCACTTCCCTCCCCCTTGTGTGTTCTGAGAGGTACCTGCACTGAATCATGTCAGAGCTAGTCTGGAGCTCCTTCAGAGCCCTTGATCTTTTTCCTTTGGCTTTACCTTAAGCAGCTTTTATCAATCACACTTCCAGGGGTACATGTTACAAGGAAAGGCAAATGAACCCTCTCACCTCACCATCTGTGACCACACCAGTTCCTCTTCTTCTTCAGCTGTTCCTGTCTCTCCCATCCTCCCCCCACGCACACACCTTGCAATCCCATCTGTCTCCTTCCTCCCCAAGTGGAAGAAGAAGCTGGTCACTTTTACTGGAAGCTTGGTTTAGAAATAAATAAATAGGATCAACACAGGAGGAAATAACTCAGAGTAATAAAATGTATTTTACTCTGCTGTGCCCGGGGGTCTGAGTAAATACACACAAGCAAGAAAGTCATCAGCCCAGCAGAAGACACAGGCCAAACTCCTGATGGCATAACCAATCAGCTCCAGGCTTCAATAAACTAACATTTGTTTACACAGGGGCTGAATTTGGCCCGGAGACTCCACAGGATTACTATCCTTCCTTGTAACTTTAGCCTATTGGGCCCAGAAATTGACAAACATGCTTACAGTTCTATTCACCTTGCAAAGTTGACCTCTGCCTGGCAAAGGCATCCAATGGAATGCATAACCAGGACACAGAGAATTCGCACAGATACTGCCTGCCACTGCACAGAGAAAAGGGAAAAAGAAAACTGGCTCAATTGAAAATCCAGAACCACTGTTACTAGTTACGAAAGTACCTAAAAAGGCTGAGCTCAGCCCTGAGATAAGCAGACAAGTTATTGGGCTCAATGCAGAAGTAAGGGGGTGCAGTGCTGTGCCCTGTGTTACACAGGAGGTCAGTCTAGAGCAGGGGTGGGCAAACCTTTTGGCCCGAGGGCCACATCAGGGTGTGAAACTGTATGGAGGGCTGGGTAGGGAAGGCTGTGCCTCCCCAAACAGCCTGGCCCCACCCCCTATCCGCCCCCTCCACTTGCCGCCCCCTGACTGCCCCCTTCAGAACCTCCGACCCATCCAACCCCCCCTGCTCCTTGTCCCCTGACCACCCGCTCCCGGGACCCCATGCCCCAAACCGCCCCCCACAGGACCCCACCCCCTATCAAACCCGCCCTGCTCCCTGCCCGCTGACTGCCCCCCATGACCCTTATCCACACCCCTGCCCCTGGACCTCATCCCCTATCCAACCCCCCCATTCCCCGTCCTCTGACTGCCCCGACCCCATCCACACCCCCGTCCCCTGACAGGCCCCCCCCGGGACTCCCACGCCTATCCAACCGCCCCCTGCCTTCTGACCGCCCCCCCACCCGAATCTCCACCCCATCCAACTGTCCCCCGCTCCCTGACTGCCCCCCAGGACCTCTTGCCCCTTATCCACCCCACCCTCCTCTTACCATGCAGCTCAGAACAGCAGGAGCTCGTAGCCATGCTGCCCGCACGGTGGCACCACCACAGGGGAGGGGGGACAGCAGGGGAGGGACCAGGGGCTAGCCTCCGCGGCCAGGAGTTCAAAGGCCAGGCAGGACGGGCCCACGGGCCGTAGTTTGCCCACCTCTGGTCTAGATGATCTAATGGTGCCTTCTGGCCTTAAAATCTATGGGACATTGATTCCACTAGAATCAATGGACAAGGGAAATTGCATCCAGTATCCTTAGTTCAAATGATTCAGAACAGAACTGTTGCAAAGTGTTTATGTTGTATATATGTTTAGATTTACAATCAACTTTCACCTTCTCTCCACACAGCCAAGTAATACTACCAAAACTAACTGAGCAGACCACTGAATTTACACACTGGTTTTTCTTTTCATTTTCAAGTTGCGTCTAAATGCAGTTAGACCTAATGGAGAAGCAAATGTCCAGAAATGGCATTTTAGGGTACTGCTTATTCAGTTTCATCCTAACATTTCCTTTGTGGAATTACACGTTTGCTGTTGTGACATATTTAAATGCAGCCATTTTTTTTTAATTACAAGCACGGGGTGGAAAAGATAAGTGTCTACTTATCTGATCAGGTTTTTCTGCGCCTGTTCCCAACCCCCATTACTCTGCCCTGATGTTCCAGTGTGTAACACAGCCAGACTACAGAAGCCATACACTTAGAATAAAGTTAATAGGCTGTCATGTTTTAAAATATATTCCCATGGGGGAGGGGAAAGCTCCAAAAGGAGTAACTTGAAATTCATTCTCTCTGTGAGAGCAAGATTCCTAAACAAAAAATTAACTTATTTAATTTCATCTCAAGTCAAAGTTGTCTTCAGTTCTGCCTTGGGAAGAATAAATAAATATTCTCTTTATTTAAAAAAGACTTAATTACAAGAGGAACTTTTAAATAGCTGAGGCAGCTACCACATTTGAAATAAGACTGAACCTTCTTTTCTGTGGGTGTTGATCTGTTTTTGTTACTGTCTTTCAGATGAAAATTATCACAATGCTCTCCCTGGAGCAGAAAGACAATCTAACCATAGTCTCTCCCTTAGAGAGAGATGGTGTCTGTTCAGGCTCAAATGTGGTCAAGTGCTTAGACACCAAAAGTATTTCCCATTGTTTATCAACTAATGTACCATGGGGGCCTTACTCAGGGCACAGTGACACTTGGGTAACGTACCATGGGGCCCCTTACCCAGCGCACAGCAACCCCTGGGTAACATAACACGGGGCATCTTACCCAGAGCACACCAACCCGTGGGTAACAGGAAAGTGATAGAAGGCAGATATATTAGCCCCAGATTAAACAGGTCCTTTTTCCCTGGGTAAGGTAACGGGGAGGTTCTAGAACAATCAGGAACTTGCTGGAACCAATTAAGACAGGCAGGCAGGCTAATTAGGACACCTAGAGCCAATTAAGAAGCTGCTAGAATCAATTAAGACAGGCAGGCTAATCAGGGCACCTGGTTTAAAAAGGACCTCACTTCAGTCAGTGAGAGGCGTGCAACAAGCTGAGAATGAGAGGGTGTGCTGCTGGAGGACTGAGGAGTACAAACACTATCTGGCATCAGGAGGAAGGTCCTGTGGTGAGGATAAAGAAGGTGTTGGGAGGAGGCCATGGGGAAGTAGGCCAGGTAGTTGTAGCTGTCACACAGGTGTTACATGACAGCTGTGATCCACAGGGCCCTGGGCTGGAACCCAGAGTAAAGGGTGGGCCCGGGTTCCCCCCATCCCTCCAACTCCCTGTTGGATACAGGAGGAGTGACCTGGACTGTGGGTCCCACCAGAGGGGAAGGTCCCTGGCCTGTCTCCCGACCCACTAGGTGGATCATCAGAGACTGCAGGGATTGTTCTCCTTCCTTTTCCCCATGCTGGCCAGTGATGAGGTTAGCTGAGTGAACGGCAGGTTTGAGCCACTTGCAAAAGTGGCCAACTGAGGGCTGCCTTGAATCTCTGAGGTGAGCAAATCTGCCAATAAGCGTAGGACCCACCAAGGCAGAGGAGGAACTTTGTCATACCTCCCATCACATTTCAGCATGATTTGTAGTCTTGGCCCAAAGAAGGTATAGCAGGCATACATCCCATACCTGAGAACCCCCTGCCTGCCAATGCATTTCAGGCCTGAGCTGCCTGTTAAGGCCTGGTCTACACCATGGAATTAGGTCGACATGAGGCAGCTTATGTCGACTTAACTCCGTAAGTGTCTACCCTACGACATCAGCCAAAGGGCAATGGGTCTCCAGCTTTGAGCCTCGCGCAGGGGTAACAGCCAACAGGTGCTGTAAGTAACGTCGTGTCTACATAGATACTGCGTCACCCTTACTACGTCAACTTAAGCGCTACGCCGCTCGTGGAGGTGGAATTATTAGGTCGGTGTAGTGGGCGACCTATATCAGCGGGAGCAACATTGTAGGTAGAGCCTTACAGAGTCTGCCTTACATCGACCTAACTCTGTAATGTAGACCAAGCGCTAGACAGGCACCGCAAGCCTGAAATGCATTGGCAGGCAGGGGCCCCTGTTCCCATGCATGGGATGTATGGAGAGTTGGGAGCTTGCCCACCACCTGCCTGCACTGTGTTTGGCCAGTTGTCCTTGGTCTATTTTCATAAGCAAAAATTAATGCACAAAATTTTTCAAGAAAAATTACACATTTCCTCTCCCCTGTCCCCTTTCTGCGCCTTCCTCAAATTGCTGTTTACGTTTTGTCCAAGTGTTTTCTCTTTCTCTTTTCCTCTTGCTTCTTACAAGGAACACACTGTGACAGGGACTAGCAAAAGCACCATCTGGACATGCAAAGAACTCCTTGAGGCTTCCGCCCACATTCACTCCAGCCTCTCAAGGCTGGCTTCCCTTTCCCCCTACCCACATCACTCAGAGAGAATCCTCCCCCGAGTTGGTCACACAGGTTAAGATATTATCAGGTAAAGTCATTCTGATGCAGAGACAATGCGGCAGGAAAGCATATTACTTCCACAGAAAATGGACTGTTATGGTTGTGCGTGGGAGGGCGGGAGGGGTCAATCAAGCCTAACCAAAAACATACACCAGAAGTTTAAGATGCTTTCCATAATCACCACTGTCTGAAAAGGAAATAAACAAGGCTGCCTGAGAGCTATGATTAGAATAAGAATGCCCCCAAAAGACTTGAGAGAGGTTCCTAGGCAACAGCCGGCATCACTATTACTGATTTTAAAGCAGACTCTAGCAAGGCCAAGCTAAATCAAAAACTAAAACATGCTGAGGAAAGGGAAGGAGAAAAGCCAAATCCCCAACAGCCTTTCTTTTGCTTCTCTTTGCAATGTTGAGTTGCAGGGCAGTAGTTGTCAAGAAAGGAGCTGCATTGCACATACCCTGTTAAAACACTGAACCTCTACACTGGTGGTGAGGTTAAAAATTCAGTGAATTGCAAAAATGTGTCCAGTATTGTTGTGATGTTGTTGTTTTTCTCTTTTTATTTTTTTCAATGGTGACATAATCTGATCCAAATCCAAGATCCTGTTGCCACTGAAGGCAAAGCAGAAGTCAGCTGAACTAATGTGTGGAAAGAAAACTACCATTGCATTGCTGGTACAGACTAACACGGCTACTATCTGAAACATTGCATTGCTGTTATCCTACCACTGCTGCAGCTATCTAGGTGGCATTACCAGTATGGCAAGGGCAGTTGATTTGTTCCATTTCTATGGCAAGCCTCTAGTGGCTTTGACTGGAAAGGTAGCTCAACCACCAATTAAAAAAAAATAATCACACTTCAGTTGAAGAGAGTGTGTGTGTGTGTGTGTGTGTGTGTGTGTGTGTGTGTGTGAGGTACCAACAAAAATTAATATAAAGGACAGAGATTAGAGAAAAAGGAATATTTTTCTTTATTTTTTCCAGTTCGCTGACTTTGTGCTCTTCACAGCTCTTTGTGTAGAATCAGTTTCCCTGTATAGTCAGTTTCTCTTGTTGTTTGAATAGATCTTTCATATAAACAACAAAAGAGAGGAAGACATTTTTAAAAAAATATAGGAAACTGATTACCAAAGTACCATGACTAGTGCAGGGCTGGTAGAGTACCTGAAACTATTTGTATCTCTTTTTTAAGATGGCTAGATTTCAAATGTACAGTCTTCAACATATCTGCTTTCACCACACTAGCAGGTTATCTCAGTGACACATTAACGCAGTTCTAACAGCAATCAAGGTGGGTCCCATCAGCTTGAAAGTGACACAGATGATCAAACAGTACCCAAAGGTGTCTAGGTGCTTCATAGAAGAAATACACAACTCCTACCCCAAAGAGTTTACAGTCTAAATTGTAGGTGTGACAACTAATAGAGGTGACAAAGAGTAAGGAGGCAACAAGGCTTTTACAGAAGCCAAAAAGACTAATAAAAATGTTTCCTTGGCCCTGTTTAAATCCAGTGGAAACCGTATTTTATTTGATCCCCCTGCCAAATCTGTGACCCAGACAATGCAGAATTGAGCTAATGCAGAAGAGTCAGGACATGAAACTGACTAGCCTGTTTTCACTGCAATGGAAAATGGAAATAGACAGTATGAAAGAGTAAAGTTAGATATTTAAACTGTAATAGCTACGGTGTACCCCACAAGGAAGGAAATCAGACCCTGATCCTACAGCTCTTCCTCAAATCATTAGTCCCATTTGACTAGTCCACAGCAGCTGCATCTTCTGTAATGCTTCTGTTCTTTGGTACCAACACCAGCTAAGGAGAATTACTACTTTAATTCACAAATATACGCAAGAGGCTGTGCAGGGAGAGGTCTAGATAAGCTTCCCCACTTCTGACAAGCCGGGCCTTCCAGGGGCTATGGAGATTCTCTCTCCAGTTTATTCACATCCCGATCAGCTTGCAGTGGGTCTGTGAATAATTCTGGGGCTTTAGCCTGTTCCTCTTAGATGAGAAAAAATACTTTTTTGTAAACTTTGCAACATGGTAATTATTAACTTAGTATAGCTCTGTGATACACAGATTCCCACAATGAAAGACCTTGCAGTGTTAAATAACATCCTCCCAGTCACTCAGTACCCCAATGACAGGCTGCCATCAGGATTTTACTCAGAGCCTTCCAATGTGCTCTTTGAAGATTTTCTATGCCTTGTTTTTGTTCGTCTCTAAGGTGCCACAAGGACTCCTCATTGTCTATGCCCTGAGATATTCTTTGGAGTTTTAACAGGGACAATAAGGGCTTATTTGTATTAAGAGCCTATGATTTGGTGGGGAACGAAAGAATTATCAGAAGATCGGGATCAAATTCATTAACAGCTCCAAAGTCCTTTAAATATTTTAACTAAGCCAATCATGCCAGAGAATCCTTGAGTGAGCTGTACAAGCATACCATTTATACTGCACAAACGGGCAGCATTAGTTTCATGATACTATGGCTGAGGATGTCAGAGGAAACTTCATGACACCAACCATTGCCCAGAAGGAAATGGATTTCGTCCTATGGTTTGATTGTTTGGTCATCGGGACAGGGACCCCATAGGTGAAGTACCGAGTAAACTTTGGCAGTATAAATAAAACCATTAATAACAATAAATTTGCAAAACACTAAGGATAACTGATCAAGACAGGCCAAGAAACATACCATTTCAAACCAGTATCCACTCACTTAGCCATCTGAGCAGTTATATGCCTCACATACACACTGTGGGTGAGGGAATATCTTTTATTGGACCAACTTCTGTTGCCGAGAGAGACACACTTTTGAGCTCCCCAGAGCTCTTCTTCAGGTCTGGTCATATACAAACTGACATTCACACCTTTGCCTTGATTATAACACATCCTCCGCAGCAGCTAGAAGATCCCACCTACTGACTTTTGAAGGCTACAAAAAGGGACCCAGGGAAGGAGGAGGAATAGAGTCACATTTTCAACCTACTACTTTTGGTGCATCCACGGCCCCACCAACAAGACATCAAAGCCTCAATCCAATGGATTTAAATAGTCTTTGAGGGCTGGTCTACACCACACAGCTTTTAGCAACAAGGCTGTGTCGAAAGTCAGAGTGTGTAAACGCCCTTTGTCGGTACTTTGTCGGCACTTTTGCCGACAGAATGCTTCCAGCCCCGCGAGCAGCGTTAGCTCTGTCGGCAGGAGAGTGCTCCTGCCGACAAAGCCGCGTTCACACTGCCACTTGCGTCACCAAAACTTTTGTCTTTCGTACGGGGGCTTTTTAAAGTACCCGTGAAAGACAAAAGTTTTGTCGACAACTTCACAGTGTAAACATACCCTAAAAAAGCTAAGATTTCATTAAGGATAGAGTGGAAAAGGTGTTAAGTATTTTACTACAAAACAGAGACTGTACACTTAAGTAAATACAGTTGGGTGTGGGGAGGTGCAGTGTATCAGAATTCAGCTGTATCCCCTTAAATAGTTTGCAAGCCGTCTACTGGTCCCCACTGTCTTCTATGTCTCAGAAGCCACCAGAGAGGCAGCGTGCATGTGTAGCCGGGCCTTAAACACTGTATATAGTCAGCAGACACAGCTATTTGGACCCCATTTTGCCTGTGTGGCTCCTTCCTGTTATGTTTGTGGTGTAGTTTGCTCTTTACACCCAGGAGGAACAGTAGGGAGGGATACCTTCTTTGACCCAACCAGAGTCAAACCACTGACAACAGAAAGCAGGTGTTGCTATAAGGCAGTAGCTCCTCACATTTTCCTGTCACAGCCTCTTCCTCCTCATGTCCTGGATGCCATTTCCTTGGACAGCTGTCACCATCTCTCCTTTTGCCCGCCACCCAACCATTCCTCTCTTTTCCCCCTCATATATTTTTGCATTCTCCCTTCTCTTTCCCCTGCTCACCTGAAATCTCCCTGCTTCTCAGGAGGAGTGAGGCATCCATCAGCAACTTCCACAGACTGAGATGCATGCGCTCTTGCACTGAGAGGAGTATCATGGAAGCAAAGCAAATGCAAGATTGGGCTGATGTGCAGCTACCTGAGTCTGCACTTCTGTACAGGTGAGCTGCATGCATGTGGCCAGCTGCATTGAGGGGCCTATGTAGGAGCAGGGAGTGTTGGAAGATGGCCTTCAAGGAACAACCTGGGCAGGACTATTTTCAAGGCCTGTAGGGTCAAATTCTGTGGGTGTTGATTTCCACTATGATCTTAGGAGCTGAGAGCCTTCAGCACCTTGTAGGATGTAGCCTCTGCTCTCTACAGTCACCAGCTGGCCAGAAACCATATCATTAACGGAAGGTGAACATTTTGTCCTTCTTCGTCAAAACAGAAAGTGCCCAAGGAGAGGCTGCAGCAGAGAAAGGTCAGAGGGACCAAACCAGGAAGCTTTTGAATGAAGGGGTGGGCATCAGCCATTCTACATACTAACAAGCTTCAGCTAGCAGGAAAAGGTAATAAAGGAACAGAGAGAAAAAAACACCAGCAGCCAGTTTGGTTGTGGCTCTTTAATGAAGTCAGATGTAGTTTTCCTGCTTCTGAACTCTTCCTGTTTTCATCCCCAAATGAGCATCAATTTCAAACTACATCATCCCATTTTCCAGCCCTTACTCCCCAAAAGCTTCTTTTCACTGCAACATGTGCACTTTATAAGGAGTGCCACCATCAAACCAACTCTGCTGTCTCTCGTGTGTACCATTTCCCCAGCAGGCCACTGGCGAAGGAAGGAGTCGTGCTGTCTTACGCCTGCTGTGGATCTGACCCCTGTGGGTTCTCAGAAATGCAGTGTGTGCAGGTAAGTACTCAGAAGGGATTGTCAGCAGAGACTCACCTGAAAAAGTCCTCCTGCTTGACTTGACCTATAAATCTGGTCTTTGCCAACTGCCGGTTTTAATCTTAACCTCATTTTAATGAGAAAGGCTGTTTGACAACTGACACTTGTGTTTTTAACAGGCAACAGCCCTGATGTTTTTTTAATGATTTTGTTTTCTTCTTAACGCGGCAGCTCAAAGCAAAAAATAAGCAGGTGCCACATTCCCAATTTATTTGGTTAAGTCTGATGCCCAATATGTTCTTTAAAATCTTAGACCCAACTCTGGCAAACACTTAAGCACACGAGCAACTTGCAAGTAAAGTTTTGAGGATCAAGACCTCATATTTAAATCCTGCAGCTGTTACTAGGGCAAAACACCACAGGAGTGAGAACTGTTGGGCTTGGACCCTAAGGGATTATATAAACGTGGCACTTTCTTGTTTCTAAACTCCTCCCCTCCCCCCTTCTATGGCAAACTAAAGCATGTGAAATAAAGATAAATAGCAGGCAGTTTTCCCAGGCAAAGCAGCAAAGACATAGCAAAAAAAAAAAAAAAAAAGTTCTTCTTCATAATACATAAAAATGGCTTTATTTTAAGAAAGTCACAAATTGTAAATTTAATAGATAAAGCGTTCACCTCCAATGAGCCCAGCCCTTGAGAACACTCCCTGCAGTGTCGTCATGGCTTGGAAGAATAAAAATCAGAACAAAATCGCTGACCGCCTTCACTCCAGCCAAGGTGTCTAATTAGAACTAGGGTTGCCCATTTTGGTTGGCCGTATTCCTGGAGATTTAATCCCATGACATAATCTTTAATTAAAGATTAATCTTTAATTCCTGGAGACTCCAGGCCAATCCTGGAGGGCTGGCAACCCTAATTAGAACACAGTTGAGCTTGCAGCATTCCAAGAGCTAATCCGATAACTGGAAGAACGAATGGACTGGAACGGAGTCCTCTAGTTTCAATGCCAGGAAACTGTGACAAGTTTCACTGACAGCCATGTTTAAAGCTTGCATTTCTGAGCCTTTCTGTTTACTGCTTTCTTCAATAAAACAATGGAAGCCAACCCCACATAGTCACTGCATGGTGCGTCGCACCGAAGGGCTTCTCCAGCTTGGAAACTCTCATTGACAGAATATATTTTCGTTTACAGAGTGCCCTGGGTTCTAGGGAAGTAGTTAAGAGTTACATGTGCATAGTGCAGAATTTGGCCCTTAGAGCAAGAAGCAGCCCAAGAACAATAGCCTGGATTCAAACACCATCACACCAGGAGCTGAATTTTGTAGCTTGGGTAAGCTATAAAATTGGCATTGTTAGCCCAGCACCCATCAGTACACCATAACATCAAATGTATTATGAGGTTTGTTCTTTTGTATTACAGTAGCACCCGGGGGGGAGGGGCAGAACAGATGGAGCAAAGAGTTTACAGTCTAATCAAACTACAGTGTGAACAGGGATACAAGGAGAAACTAATGTTAAGGAGACAGATTGCACTTCTCAGCCCTCAGTTATTCAAAAAAGTGAGATGAAAAGAAGGAGGGAAGTTATATTTTTATATACAAAATATCCCTTAGATGCCGTTTCTGGGCCCAAACCTGTGAGGTTCTGAATACCCTCAGCACAATTGGTCCTTGCTGGGAATAGAGGATGCTCAGCAGATGGCAGGATCAGGCCTCTTATTAATCACAAAGCAAATTACTTTACCTTCTCATTCTCCGCTCCCTGACACAATGGTACATGCATCAAACACTCTGATTAATGCAGAAGTCAATGGCATTGATTAAGATGCTATCCACTTGTCTCCCGAATGAAAAATGAATGGCACAGGGAAATTACTCATTCCTTGCTGCAGCTCTGCAGTAATTCAGGCCCCTCCAAAAGAATCTTAATTATGACTAAGTGGGGGGGGGGAGAGGAAGGTTACGCAGAATAACTTGGCTAACCTTTTGACAGGTAAGTGGGCAGGGTGAGGCAATCTCAGAGGCTTACTCATTCTGTAATGCCTTACCTTTGTCTGTCTGTCCTTCCCACCACCCACAATGAGTATCTTGACCACACAGCTCCCTGCTGGTTTGGATGTCAGACCTGTGCAAGAGCAAGAGATCATGTTGCCCTCTAATGGCTGCAGCCTACACTGGATACTAACCCTAATATCACTACAACAATACTACCATATATGGAAGGCATGATCCTGGGAGGCACTGAGAGCCCACAACCAGATCAGACCATCCATCACATAGGGTCCTTTCCTCTGACGATCTCCGAGTGCTTTACAGAGAGAGAGATGTTAATATCCTCACTTTACAGATGGGGAAACTGAGGCACAAGTCAGTTAAGTGACTTGTCTAAGGTTGCACAGGGAGTCAGTGTCAGGTTTCCTGACGCCAGCCCCTGGCTCCAAACTTTGGCTTTCAAAGTTAATGCTAGTTTCTATATCAATAATATGCCAGATGATTTTCTTTCAAGTTTCTACCCTTCTGATCCTACATCTTTTCCTTTCGTAAATCCCCTCGTATGTTATTAAAGAGACCACCCACCACCTGACACTTTTCAGGGGCTGAGCAGCAGGAACCAATTCCAACTTTCACGGAGTAAAGCTTCTTTATCTTGGCCTGGCCGATTAGGAGGAGTAACGGCGAAACCACTGTCTGACCTTTCAGGAGCACTTTTATGATACTGGCAATGCTCAGACTAAAATTCATAACAGACCCAGGATTTTTTTTACAGATTAAAACGTTACCTTCCCTGAACCCATGTGCTGAGCACTATTAAAATATTATATTACCGCTCTGTCCAGCAAGTTTGACAATATGTAAGAATGCTAGTTAGAAAATAATAGCATCAAAGAGGTAGTAAAATCACAGCTCAGGATAGGTTAATGATGGCTAAGAGGTGCTGAGGCAGACAGCACAGCAAGTATCTATGCAGGGTTTAGGTAAACTATGCATAATCTTATAGAGACAGTTGATAATCATAGTACTGTTAGCTGTGGCCTGATAAGCACAGTTCTCAGCATTAAAATTCACCATATGATGAGAGATTGATGGTACAAAGCTAGACAGAAGAGATGAGACTCCCTGACCTTTGTGATGCTAAAAAGCTGTTATGTCTAATAGCCATGCAGGTGATACTGAGTCTCAACTGGGCCCCAATTCAGCAAAGCACTTAAGCATCCACTTAAGAGTCACTGAAGTCAGTTAAGTGTTTTGTTGAATCAGGGCCTGGTATTTCAAAGCAAAGGCAAAAGTCCAATGGATCAATAAGAGCATTTAAACGTGGGGTTTGTATTCATTATTTGTATTATGATTACAGTCTGCTGCATTTGATCTTCTCTCTTTTGCCTCAGCACGGAGTTCGCTGGTTTATTACGTGGCTAGCAGAGAGGAAAGCATGTCTTTGTATCTGCTATTCTGTGCTGAAGGATCAGTGACATTCTCCGACCAGGGGAGGTGCTAGCATACAAATGGGCCCCCAGAGTTCTATAAATTGTGCTTTCTAGCCCTGAACAGATCTAATTGACATGATGGTAAAATATGTCAGTTGACAGTGTATTCTAGAGTTCCTATGGATTCAGAAAGACCTCAGCCAAGGCAAGGCATCATCGGCTCATCATCAGGTTCATTCTGGGAGCCCTCGTTAACAGAACTACTCATGTAAGCAGTATCCCCAACCACAAACGTTTGAATCAATTCTGAAGCACTTAGACGAGAGGAAAGTGATCAGGAACAGTCAGCATGGATTCACCAAGGGAAAGTCATGCCTGACTAATCTAATTGCCTTCTATGATGAGATAACTGGTTCTGTGGATGAAGGGAAAGCAGTGGACATGTTATTCCTCGACTTTAGCAAAGCTTTTGACATGGTCTCCCACAGTATTCTTGTCAGCAAGTTAAAGAAGTATGGGCTGGATGGATGCACTACAAGGTGGGTAGAAAGTTGGCTAGATTGTCGGGCTCAAGGGGTAGTGATCAATGGCTCCATGTCTAGTTGGCAGCCGGTATCTAGCGGAGTGCCCCAAGGGTCGGTTCTGGGACCGGTTTTGTTCAATATCTTCATTAATGATCTGGAGGATGGTGTGGATTGCACCCTCAGCAAGTTTGCGGATGACACTAAACTGGGAGGAGTGGTAGATACGCTGGAGGGTAGGGATAGGATACAGAGGGACCTAGACAAATTGGAGGACTGGGCCAAAAGAAATCTGATGAGGTTCAACAAGGACAAGTGCAGAGTCCTGCACTTAGGACGGAAGAATCCAATGCACCGCTACAGACTAGGGATCGAATGGCTCAGCAGCAGTTCTGCAGAGAAGGACCTAGGGGTGACAGTGGACGAGAAGCTGGATATGAGTCAACAGTGTGCCCTTGTTGCCAAGAAGGCCAATGGCATTTTGGGGTGTATAAGTTGGGGCATTGCCAGCAGATCGAGGGAGGTGATCTTTCCCCTCTATTCGACATTGGTGAGGCCTCATCTGGAGTACTGTGTCCAGTTTTGGGCCCCACACTACAAGAAGGATGTGGAAAAATTGGAAAACATCCAGCGGAGGGCAACAAAAATGATTAGGGGACTGGAACACATGACTTATGAGGAGAGGCTGAGGGAACTGGGATTGTTTAGTCTACGGAAGAGAAGAATGAGGGGGGATTTGATAGCTGCTTTTAACTACCTGAAAGGTGGATCCAAAGAGGATGGATCTAGACTATTCTCAGTGATAGCAGATGACAAGACAAGGAGTAGTGGTCTCAAGTTGCAGTGGGGGATGTTTAGGTTGGATATTAGGAAAAACTTTTTCACTAGAAGGGTGGTGAAACACTGGAATGCGTTACCTAGGGAGGTGGTGGAATCCCCTTCCTTAGAAGTTTTTAAGGTCAGGCTTGACAAAGCCTGGCTGGGATGATTTAGTTGGGATTGGTCCTGCTCTGGGCAGGGGGTTGGACTAGATGGCCTCCAGAAGTCCCTTCCAACTCTGTTATTCTATGATTCTATGAAAATCGGGTGCCAGGCCCTACAAATCAGGACATTGGCTAAAATAATAAGGTTCTGACAATAATAAATTTTGGTTTCCTTGCTTGGATTTGTCTTCTGACTTTTGAACCTGAAGGGGTCACATTTTCAAGCTTTTTTCTGAACCATGAAGGTTAGAAGCTTACTTTTCATTCATATAAAAACAGAGATTCTCACTTTATCATCTGACTCCAGAAGCTGGAGATTTATGAAACACCACCAAATATCATGGGACATGATAAAATCACCAGAGCTGGTATACTGCAGAAAGACTCTACCAGGTTTAACACACAGTTTCCTAACAGGGACTTTTCTTTTTTCCTTCTTCCTTCTTTTTTTTTTTTTTTGGGGGGGGGGGTCCAAACAGGCCAGAAACCATGTTCTTAAACAGCTGGCCCACAACAATATTTAAACATGGTTATTTGTGCAATGTGGCTGTGGCTATGAAAGAGCTGCTCAAGATGAGGCATACCGCTCAAGTGCACCTCATTTGACAGAATGTCACGCATTTCACTCCCAAATTGCCCAAGGCCCACACAAATTGAGTACCCCCTCACTTTCATTGTGGAAAATTATTGACATCAGAAATGAATGATCATGACACAGAAGCCATGGAGAGAGCCCGTTACACGAAAGGACTGGATCTGGCTGTATTTTAAGCTTCCTCCATTAATAATTTATTGGTGCCACTTCTTTTTGGCCTCTCTCACAAATGGCCTTGGCAAGGCGAGAGGTATGAAACTGGCATATACCATCCACTTCTGGATGAGAGGATGTAAACTCTGCCCCTTTCTGCTCACCCTGACTATGTCCCTCTGCCCTCACAAGGCCCCCCCAACTGCAACAAGGGCCCTCTGCAGGGTCCAGACAAGAGAGACAAGGGAATGGTGCCATGGAGGTACTGATCCCCCCTCCCTTCCACAGAGAGGGGTTCAGAACCACACATGGAGAAACTCAGGGAGGACAGGGGGTGATCTGGCCCTGTATTAACAGCTGGATCCTCTAGGCAGCTCTGTGAGACCTCTTCCTTACCAATTCAGTGTTGCTATTACCCGGGTGATATTACTATCCTGCATCAAAATTCTCAGCACGGTACAGCGTATTTGCATTTCCTTCTCCACTGAGGCCCACAAGCACGCTCCAAAATAAGCACTGCAGATTTCATATTTGAGTTTTGACATCACAGTCACAGTATTTCTTCGTACAAAGGAGACCATGTAAGTCACTTGATTCCCGTTGCATACAACTCATGACAACAAAGTCTTCAATGAAGCTCCTGGCCTGCACTGTACTCTCCAGAATTAAAAATCACACACAGGAAAAACAATCCCTACTCAGCCCCACTCTTCCATTTTAACCCTTTTCTTAAGAATGTCAAGAATTTTCACAGAACACTCACGCCATTATTCAATATCTCCCCCCGCTTCAAGATGCCCAGACTTGGCACCAAATGTCATTAAAGAAACCAAACACAGAACAACAAAATCTATGTTAAATAAAATTAAACATGGTGACTTAAAATTGCACAGGCAAGAAAAGTCAGAGTTTGGATCCTCCTCTGTCCATAAAGTGACACTAGCAAAAGATGAAAACAAACTGCACCCACCCTGAAAGTTTGTGGGCTGATTTTCAGAGGTTCATAGCAACCCCAGGGCCCATAGAGGTCATTGGGAGCTGCAGGTGCTCAACGTCTTTGCAAATCAGTCCATTGTTGTTTATTTTTCACACTGCCCTTCCTATACCATAGGTCCCTAATCCTGGACTACCCTAGACAGGCTCCTCCCAGGAAATAAAGTGAATAAAGTGCTCTGTTTTCTGTATGTTTAATTCTAGGGTCACCCAACTATGTAAGTGTTGTTATCAGGCTCATTTAACAAACAGAACTCCGTTCTAATTTGACACTTCTTACGCAAACAAAACTCCCAAATTGCTCCCCTTTGCCTAAATGGTGTTGTGATTTCTCACGCCACTTTGTAACAATGTTTAAATAGCAAACCAAAAGCTGAGCAATCTCAGAACCAACCTAGAAGCCTGGATTTCTATATATGCCTGCACATCAGAGCACTTTCCTCAGCTCTTGCAAGTAAACGGTTGTATTATATACACACACTTCTATTGTTGTATTATATACACCTTTGCATTATTCTTCTATTGTTCTACAACTTCTATAATTGTATTATATACAACTTTTCCCATTGCGTTTAATCAGCCTTTCACCCCCAAAGCAGCTTTTCACAGAATTATGTGGATTGCTATTTGCTTTACAACATTGTCTTGGGGAGGACGGGGTTGTTAAATTTTTTTTATAAGCAACATTTATTGTGTCAGGTAAACTTCAGCTAGGGTATACACTGCTGCCCGTCTCAGCTTACATACTGTACATCCATCTAAGAACAAACACTACCTACAAATACAGCACTACTTCAGCTTTCTACAAATGAACTGACCAGCTCTGGCTTATATTCCCCTTTAAGTCCTTTAACTGATAAAAAGCGTATGGAAATTTGCTTTCTAATCTCTTACTTAGCCATTCAGTTGCAATGTTTGCAAGATCTAAATCACATTAATTAAACAAGGATTAGATGTACATTTTGTCATTGCGACTGAACACCCAGAAGATTGCCCTACATATGAGCTTTGGAAAAAAAATGCCATATCTGGGCTGCCTGTCAGTGATGCTAGAGAGACAAGGTGGTGAGAACAGAAGTTGGTCCAATAAAAGATATTACCTCACCCACCGTGTCTCTCTAATATCCTGGGACTGACACAGCTACAACACTGCATACGATATCTACCATGACATATAAAGCTGCGCTCAGATGCTTCTCCCATCTTTTATTGGACCAACTATAAGTGGCAAGAATATCCAGTATCAGGAACACAACATTTAAACACGCTACAAAAACTCCTCCACAATATTCAGTTTAAGATTTAAAGACAAAACCACGTAGAGCAACACAATCTATAGGATACAGTCAGCTCAAGCTTCACGTACAGGGGTAAAAACGAGTTTTGCAAAACCTCATCTGAATAGATATGTTCTCATGACGGCTTCTTTTATTTTCTAAATAATTATCAAAAAGGTGGGGGCTTTGGTTTTTAGTTTAAACTTTCCCATACAATGGGCAGTTTCTGCTAAGTCAGTGGCAGAATTCTAATGGTCTTCAATGGGGGCACAAGCAGGCCCAGAGCCCCAGAACACCAAATCAGGAAAGCAAGAACCACGGAACATATTGTCTCCCCTCACAGGGCCTGACTCAAAGCTTACTGAAGTCAGTGGAAAGATGCCCACTGACACAACAGACTTGGTTCCGTCACCAAGTACACCTGTAACTCCATATATTAGAGACATCAAATATATGAAGAAAGAAGATACCTCATGATAGATATTTGTGGATAATATCTTTTATTGGACTAATTTCTGTTGGTGAGAGAGACACACTTTTGAGCTCTGTGTAAGCTCGAAAGCGTGTCTCTCTCACCAACAGAATTTGGTCAAATCAAATATATTACCTCACCCACCATCTCTCTCGAATATCCTGCAACCATCACGGCTAAAACACCACTGCATACAATATCTATCGTGTCATATAGAGCTGTGCTCAGATGCCTCTCTCATGTTAAAAGCAAAACTAAAACAAACCACTGTATTTTCTTGTTTTATCTGATATTTGGACCCATAAGCTATATTTTCAGGATCTGTATGAGCAAGCCAGGTGCTCCACACAGAAAGTCTTTTGCAAATACAAACTTTGCCTTTGAGAATGAAGAACGTCAGTGGAAACAGAAGGAAACTATGGAACCAAAAATGAAAGACATTTCCTTGAAGGGATGAGAAAGTTCAGCACTTCAGCTGCATAAGAATTCCATTCTCCCACGAACTAACCTCTTACTGAGAAGGCAAAAGTTAGAACAGACACTCTTCCTCAGTTCCCTATTTAAAAAAATACCCATGCCAAGCCATCTAGTAAATTACCCTCAATTTTGTCTTTCAGATATTATTTATACAGCTCCTTAGGCTCCTTAGTTAATTAACCCCCACAGCCCTATGCAAGGGGATAAGCATTATTTCTGCCCACCCCATCCCCCTCAAGTTAGACACAGTAAGTGACTTTCCCAAGGTCACACAACAGGGCAGTGGCAGTGCTGGCTTATAGTCCCCTGGTCTAACCACTAGACCACATTTCCCTCCCAACCATCCTCTCTCCTTACTTTGAGCAATGGGTCTGCAAGTGAATGAGACACACTGCCAAGTTCCACCCAGAGCAACATGAATGACTGTTGGACAAACTGAAAGCAGAAGTTTGGCCCACAACCTCAAAGAGATATTAGTGGGCAATTCTACACCACATAATGGTTTGGTAAAGGTTAATGGCATTTTTAAGGAAGTGTCTTCGAAAGAGGAGAAGATAACTCTGATTCATACTATGTAATTATCCAGCTGCTCTATTCTGCATGCTGAATATTAGCCACAAAGATTATTTGTTTTAGTTACTATTTAAAATAAACATGGCTAATTCCTGCATATGTTTCCAGAATTCCTTGCCTGTTTATAATGAATTCCATCATTCAATACTTTTTTTAGGCAAGGCAGAAAGGGATTTTGGTAGGGGGTTACTCTTAAGAGAGCCAATTAATTCTAGTCATCGCTGGGTTTAGTTTCCAGTTCTCATGACACAACAATCCAACGCACAGTATCTCCAAGAAATTTCCATTTCCAGCCAATGGACAATTCTCTGTGTGTGATGTGAGCAAGATTCATTTTCTATCGATTTTCATAAAGAAAGACAATGAAAAGTACAAAAAGGTAAATGACTTACAGCTTGTATATGTTTCGAAATACCTCATGTTTCATATGCTATCCCAGTAGAATTATGCAATTTTACAGCTTATCAAAGCTGCGAGACCAGACAATACAAAGTCAGACAATACTACACAGATGTCACACATTAGGGTGGAGTTAACAATGATAAAATAGGAGAAGACACACATGAATAGGCAGAAGAAGGAAGGAGGTGGCTGTGGTGGGGGAAATGAGGAGAGAAAAAGCAGAGGGGTTATATGGAATGGAAGTCTGGAACTGTTTTAGCCATGTCAACATTTTATACCCAAACATATCTAGAAATCGGGTCCAAATCTCTTTGAATTCATATAATTGTTCTCTGTGGTGATAAGCTATTCTTTCTTTGACTGCTAACTCAGACAGTCCAAATACCACTACTGTATGCTGTGTTTTGGTGCTTAATGGCAAATATGAGGAAGACAACAAGTAACCTAACCTTGGAGGCAAGACTATACATATACACCAAAACCACTTGGCTCCAAGAGCTACCTCAAAATCATCAGGCTAATAAGATGACTACTACATATCCTATTAACTGAGGCCTTTAGAAAGCTGCAAAATACCTTTAATCTGAAGAGTCAATACAATTCAAAAAGCATCTAACTGCAAAACTGAAATAGAAGAAGAGAAATTCAACATAGTCCTTTCAGCCGTGATACTGCAGAATAAACCCTTACGCTACGACGCCTATGGAAGATGCAGAAAGCAGAAATAGTTCTCTCAGGGCCCATTTTTGCAGTCCTTATTCAGGCAAAACTCCCACTGAACCCATACTGTACACCAGGCGGGGTGGGCAAACTATGGTCCGGGGACCGCATCCGGCCCTCCAGACGTTTTAATCTGGCCCTGGAGCTCCTGCCGGAGAGCCGGGTCTGGGGTTTGCCCCGCACTGTGTGGCTCCCGGAAGCAGTGGCATGTCCTCCCTCCGGCTCCTATTCATAGGGGCAGTCAGGGCGCTCCACATGCTCAGTCCCGCCCCAAGCACCGCCCCCACAGCTCCCATTGGCAGGGAACCACAATCAATGGGAGCTGCACGGGTGGCACCCGCGGATGGGGCAGCGCACAGAGATGCCTGGCTGACCCTCCATGTAGGAGCCAGCGGGGGGACATGCCGCTGCTTCTGGGAGCTGCTTGAGGTAAGCCCTCCCCTGCCTCAACCCCCTGCCCCAGCCCTGATCCCCCTCCCGCCCTCTGAACTCCTCAGTCCCCACCCGGAACACCCTCCTGCACACCCAACCCCTCATCCTCAGCCCCACCCCAGAGCCTGCACCCCCAGCTGGAGCCCTTACCCCCCCATACCCCAACCCCCAATTTTGTGAGCATTCATGGCCCACCATACAATTTCCATACCCAGATGTGGCCCTCGGGCCAAAAGGTTTGCCCATCCCCACTGTACACTAACTGAAGTGAGCGGGGAGAAAGGGTGGGATTAGAGTCCAACAATTTTCTGCCCTCATTCACCAGGGCATTTTGTTGGAATTCACATCATTTAACAACCTGTCTAAAAGGGCCCTTTTACTAGGGACTGATTTGATCTACCTCTTTTATTACTATTAAATGGTTCAGCTTGAGTACAAACTTCGAAGGCAGCATACGAGTTCCTTGCACACCCTAGGGCAAATGAAATTCAGTTGCGGCGAACATGTCACACTGAATCCACAGTTTAAAGTTTCCTGGGTCAGATAATGCAGTGGTAATGGAGCAGGGGCTTATTGTGGTATGTCATTTAGTAATCGTTCAGTCAGAACTCAGGACTGGATGGGAACAGGCCCACGCACCTAGGAGCACCTTTTGTACAAACTCTCTCATCTTTCCCTGCGTCTCCAACTGCTCCCAAGTAAGTTAGTGCAGAGCCGGATGGGTGGGAGACAGCAGGGATGTGATGTTTCTGGTTCTAAGGCACGACAGTTCATGGGAACTTCTACTGTAGCTGTTTGACATCCCTGAAATTTCATGTATGTGAGAGACATGCTTTTTGGCTACAATAAGGAATTTCAACTTCTAAACAAAGTCACCCATCCAAGTACTGACAAATCCGCCCGCCCCCGGATCCTAGTTAGCTTGGGAGTTTATAAGAGTTCATAGCACAACGGGGAACATATTTGGCAGAAACTTGACAGATCCCATTGTGGGATGGGCCTGTACACAGATTTTTTTCAGAAAATAATGTTTCCCTATAACATCATTTTAGAGAACATTTGCCACCCCTTCACCCTTTGCTCCACCCCAAAAACATCTGTCATGTTTCAGAGCCGACACAGCTATTTATGCCAGCTGGCAAGTTTCTGAAAGGGAGACTTCAAGGCCTAGACCGAAGACTTGAGGAGAAGGTTCAGGAGAACAGAATTGCTCAAGTTCCTCAGCTCTCAAGCAGTTCTACAAGTTAGCATGGGGCGCTCCTGTTATCCAACATCCCATTGTTTCAGGGTCCTTTTGCCTCAGACTTTATTGGTTTTATTTAAGATCGGCCCAGCTCAAGTTCTGGATGCATGTACACGTTTTATCAGTCAAAAATCAATACAAATGTCTTTGACCAATGTCCAAATTAAAAGCCCCCAAATCTCACCAGCAGCCTCCCAAATCAAAACCTCTCTCACTCCCCCCTTACACACTTGATGAAGTTGGAAGTGATATGGTGCAGATATCCTGGCCCTGAATGAATGGGGCACTATTCTACCTGTTTCATGAGACTCGATTCCTTCAATGTATTGCACAATTGGAAGGAATAAATCTGTTTTTTCACATACTGTGTTCCATTTCCTCCTCTCCCACTCCAAGCAAAGAGGCATATGGGAAAGGGATAGGGAGATTATCAGGAAGAAATATTGCAAGAGCACAAGAACAGGCCCCATGATGGAGAAAGTTCCACAGACACTAATGACCTGATCCTGAGAGGTGGTAGGCACCCATAGTTCCCACTGGGGTATATCAAACCTAGAGATGAAGGAAACAGGAACAGCAGGTACACTGGGAGGAAAAGACAGAGGGCCAGTTTTCCTGATTTTAGCTGGAAATAACATTGATATAATCTTCCCAGAGATAACGTAGCTCCCAAAACGTTACCGCTCCTCACAGTGCTGGAGATTCACTGACATCTCACAGCCACAAACCAAAAAAGGGGCCCTGTCATCTCACTGCATCCCAGAAAGAGAGAGTTGTTCTTCAGGTTTGCATGTGTTATTGCTTCTCCAGAGAGCATGCAGGGTTCAGATGGTTCTAGGATTCTCCAGTTCGTGTGTTCTTACTCCCACTGCCTCAGAGCTCGCAGGGATCACACGTATTTAAAAAGATGCTCCGAACTCCCACTTGGAGTAACATATTGTTTCTATATTACGGGAGGAAGAGACACATTGGATTTGCACTGACAGAAACAGCAATACATTTGGAAAAGCTGATACTTTTCCAGCAGACATTTGTTCCGCACATACAGTTAAAACACTCTTCTTTGTAACCTGACAGATTGTGGGTCAAAGAAGGATGAGCTTGTGCAGGCCATTTGGGGACAGATTGTGGGTCAGAAGTGCAGCCAGCAGTGCCAGCCCCACTGGGAGGAGAACAGTGAGGAAGATCATTTCCCATCCTCGCTCCTCAGGCAGGTACACACCCCAGCTAGAAGATCTAGCCAGCACATGGAACGAAATACGCTGCACATTCCAATTCAGAGTAGCAGATCTGCAGCTGCACTTGCTCCCTGATCTGTTAACAATTTTAAAACTCACTTCTTTCTGAAGTTCCTATTTAAATAATCTCTTCCAAACAGAGCACAAGGTCAAAGGTAAACACTCAAGTTGGACAATAAGAACAGACTAGTCTGTTTCTCTCTAGGGCTCCCAAGTCCTAGCAAAATGCTGCAATGGGCAGGGTTATAAAATCTGCAGGAGAATGTCTGAATCCAAATAAAAACTATTTTTGCTGGAATTGTTTAAGTCATGGGAATATTTCTGAAATGTTATTTTTAAAAATATCCAACCTAAGTTTGGGGCCTGCATTGCCCCACCAGCGGCCTTTTCATTGGCAATTGTTCAGTTCTAAACTGACTACATGCAGCTTTCTCCCTTCTATGCTCAGTCTGTTCCTCATGCCCACATCATTCTGTGAGGCCACACGAGCCAGTGTTTGACAGCAGAATCCTTTTCATGGGGAAGAACTGTGATATCTCAAACACCAGACTGTGAAGTGACTACATGCAATAGGCAGGAGGATACCAGCTGTTAAGGAGAAAACTCCTGTTTAAACAAAACCAGCAGTGAAGGCAATGTAGAAAGTTTTGCAAGACTCATCCAATTCTGGTGAAACCTTACAGATATTTTAAAGGTTTTTCCTGGTGGTTTCTCAAGGTCATTAGCTACACAAATGAACAGGTGACAACAATACAACAAAGCTCATAGTTTTTCCAACAGGCAACAATCGCTGGACTCTCTTAAATGTCTGCCAAAATCGAACAGGCACATGAGGTTAGCGGCAAAAATTCCACCATCCTGTCACCACTGGGGAAGACACTCCATTTTCCTCTTTAAAAGTAACAGTTTCCCTGGCAAGATTTTAAAAGAAGGATATTACTGGTTTCTACACAAACCACCAAAAAAATTAAAAAAAAAAAAAAATCTAGCTACATTATTTTCAGGACAATTGTGCAACCATTAAACTGCATATACAACTCAGGTCTACCTATGCGCAAATGCCCAGTTATTATTCCAACTGGTCTCCAACATACAGAAATCTCCAATCTGCGCAGTCACAGTATTTGCACATATAGATTAGGGATGACATTTTCAAAATCCAGGGCCTAGGGGACTTACAAAACAACAGATGCCCGAACATTCAGTGTTAAGGCTGAACATCAGGCCTGACACATTCGCTCTAACTCATACTAATGCGCCATTCTGAGGGCACATGACTGCCTGAATTAAGGTCAAAGTGACTTACTGCATTTGCACCTATCAATTAATGTATTAGTGGGTTAATCGGACCCTTCACTATGCTACTTGTTGAAATGAAATTTGCCAGGCTTTTTGGCTTACAAAGGCCTTGAAAAAAGTGGGACTATTTTTAATTGTGGGTCTCCACATTTTGAGCTCCATTTACTCTACTCCTTTTCTTCAGTGCCTGCTCTCCCACTTCTTCCCCTCCCATCTGTTTTAACTCTCTCCAGGCCCATTGCATTTCCCTGCCGTTATCCTCCTTCTGCTTTGCTCCTCGCATTTTCTGCCCGTGGTGATTGGCTGTTGCACAGCACAGCACAGCAGATATACCGACATCCTTTTACTACTGCCAGTGGCTGTGCCAGCACACAATCAATCACACGTCACCTCTTAAGCACAGGATGGCTTGGGGGACTGATAATGAAATGAATACCTTTCATGTATAGGATGTTGGTTCAAGTGCATCCCAGCTCAGTAACATTGGATGGATATTTAGTAATTTATATGAAACGAACTGCTGGTCTCTGTCCAATTCCCAGGGGAGAGATATCCACATCACAAACCAGCTGGGTGGTTTTTATTTGTTGACCATGTCAATAGACACTCTAGGGTAGCAATGGGCTCAGAGGCTGAACTATCCTCCCCTAGGTAGAGGAGGTCCTTCTGGGTCAGGGCTGGAGCACACTGATGGAAAGCTAGTGCTGCCAATGTCTGTGCTGTAGCTGTTGTGTGGCTCAACAGAGGACTACAGTTTCCAGGGCTGTGAAACCAACATATCTTACAAGCACTATATTTACAAGAACAAAAGCACTCTTGAGCACTGATGGTGTGATTCTGCAGCCTAGAATGAATGCAGTCTTAAATGCAGCTTTCTGTGGGTGAATTTTCCTTTCACTTGTTTTTGTTGATTGTTTCTAATACTACTACTTCAAAGGAACTTCATTGTGTTGGAGGGAGCTGTTAAGACATGGTGGAGAACTATATTGGAGAAGTATGCACTTGGAGAGTTTTTAAATACAGATTCTTAATTTGAAGAATCATAACATTGTGAGGTGTCAGTGTCAACTAACTGATGGCACCATTACACTACACAATCACTAGGACTAATTAATCAGATTGTTTTTTGAAAGTTATATATATATAGGGTTTTTCCATGATGCTCCTCACAGTATATATGAGAACATGCTAATTGTGTAAATAAGGACTCTGGATTCTGAGCTTAGAGCATCACAGTCATTTCGAAAGAAATTAGCCTCACTGCTCCTTGACAATAGGGAACTATTATCATCTGTACTTTACAGTTGAGGAAGTGTGCCATAGAGAGGTTAGGTGTCTTGACCAAGATGACAACATCTGTAGCAGAGCTGGGAGTAGGACTCAGTTCTCACAACACAACACTTTAATCACACAATCGCCCTTCTTCCATAGGTGCTGTCTCATGTAACAGAGCATCTAGGCAGGTCCACTGTCAACATGGGGAGGAAATGGGTTGGGGCTCTTCCTATATAAATTAGAAACCGCACCAGTGAGATATTTAGTTCTCCCCTCCCTGTTTCTTTCAAGTATAAAATGTTCTCTCCTGCTACTTGGGCAATACTCAGACCACCTGACGTGGCATCCCTGGCCTTTAGATAGGGCCAGATTTTCAAAAGAGGTCCGTTACCATTCAGGCACCTAAAGAAAATGAATAGATTTTCAATGGCAGCTGCTGGGCACTGATTGTTCTGAAAATCCAGCCACTTCATGTAGGTACCTAAATGGGAGCTGAGCTCTTTTGAAAATCTGGCTCTACCTAAAGGTCAACTATTTATTATTAAAGAAAGGCTCAGTCCACAAGGTGCAGGAATTAACCCTATTTTCTCAGAAGTTCAGTGAGTGCTACATCTGGTGTTCCAGCTTGATCCCATCTGCAATTATTATTGATTTGCTTTAAACCAGGTCAGCATTAATGTCACACATACGCAGCAAGCTAACATTCTAGAAATTCTTACATAAATATCAAATGGGAAAAAATTACATCCCCTTTCCATGTAAATGATTCTGTTTCCATTCTCTACTTCTACCCCATCCCCGCAAAAAAAAAAAAAAAAGTCTTGAAACATCTAATTTTAAAAAACAAAGCTGTACTTGCATTATGTGAACTTTAAATAATTTACAGTTTTTCAATTACATTGACAGGGGATTTCTCTCCCTGTGCCCCAAGTATCACTTTTAAAAATTCACTCTCCGGCTGAGAAATTTTATGCCAGGTTGCAGAGCAATGAAGCAGAGCTGAAGACTCTTGGTAGAAAGGATTTATTATAGAAGGAACTTATCTGTTTTAGCACAACTGACATGTCTATCATTCAAATGACCGTCGCTTCCAGCCCCATTTATTTTGCAACATCAAAATGCAAAATGGTGAGTTTAAGGAACTATGCTATTTAATGTGGTGAAGACATTTTCCGTTCTCAAAAGGTAGAAAGATCCATCATCAGCCTGTTTATTTAGAGTACCCTTCCAACACAATTTTAAGCCTTTGACAAAAAACAGCTTTAAGCCAACAGATTTCTGTCAGATCAACTTCTGGTAGCACTTATCCAACATGTATTGCCACCCTTCTATTCCTCACCTAAATCATGCTTCAGATTTATTATACAATATTCTTTGTACATTGACTCAAGAACAAAGATAAAACATAAGTACTCTTTAAAAAAATACCTTCAAACACAAGGCCAATTTTTCTTTGTGCCCATTACTCTTTATGGTAATATATACTGTTAGCTATGGAGAGCAAGCCTTTGGCAGTGTTTCAAGACATTGACATAAAACTGGTATCCAAACAATTCTTATTATTGTAAACAAGGCCTTAACTCACTTTATTTATTTTTCTCATCCCTATATAAATGCATACCTATGAACACATGAGTATTCAACTTCCTTTGCAAGCATTTTTGGCATCACAATGGTATTCACAAACTATAAAACTTCTTTATGAATCATTTATGCATCAAACCACACATTGAAACTATACAATAGGCTAGATGGAAATTTTCTTCTGGAAGTGGTTGTATCCTTAAATCCATTGCAGAGTGACCATTTGTTTGCTGGAAGCATATTTCTGCATCTATCGAATGAAGCTTCAATACCAGCATCTGCCATTTGGCTCTGAACCTACACCCACACTTTATATTGTGATTTTATGTATGTAACATCCTACCTGTTCCCTACAGGTCTGTAATCTATTCTTTCAAAACAAGCATATCAAAACACTGCAGTGGTATTTGTAGAAATGTTGCAATGTTTCTCTAAAACTTCCAACCTAACATTAAGACACACACTAAATCATAGCTGATTTTGTTTATAAAAGTGCAGGTCAAACTGTAAATTAATTTTATCATCCAGAAGCACCCACAAGATTGCCTACAGAAATATCCTTTGCTTCTTTCTTGTTTAGATGCCAACATTTACACAATTAAGGATTTGCAAGGGCCAAACACATCTGCCAACTAAACAAACGTTTGCTATATTCTAGATAAGATAATGACATGCACAGGAGTTCAACAATCAGCTTTTTTCTTTTACTCTGAAGAAAACAATTATTTGTTGTAGAAAACAATGAATAGGATGTATAGCTGTACAAAACAGAAGCATCTCATGGGGTAGGGGAAACAGAGATTTAACATGTTTTTTAATAGGGATAAATGAAAAGTAACACAGAGCGAGAATGAATCAGCACTACAATATACAACACAAGTTAAGGGCCAGATTTTGTCTTCCTTAGGTTGATTTAAATGGAACTGCTCAAGAAGCAGTGTGGTACTTAATGTGAATTACAGAATATAGTACTTACAAATATTTTACCCCAGGACAAGTTCAAATAGGGCATGATTCTGCCGCCCTTAATCATGCCAAGCAGTACTTTACACCATGAGTGGAATAACAGAAACAAAGGATATTTATCTATCTCCAGCCCGGTGAGATTGTATCAGAGTGACTCCCCCCGAGAGCATGAGTGTGCTCCGGGTAAACGGGCAGGATCGGGCCCAGAATGATCTGACTGCCTTTCAGCCTCCTGCTGTTCTGGCTCTTTCATTACTGGATGGAGACGCTCCACCTAAATTCAGCGGGACTGTCCCTTTGTTGTGTCACAACTTGCGCAATGTAACAGAAGAAAAACCTTTCGGGTTTGTAGAGTTAAACATTGCAACACGTCTGCAAATACCCAGCTCTGCACAGACACAGGCCCTCTTCTTGAAGGCATTGGACTGATCACCTCCCCGCCCCGATCATCTCTTCCAGCTCGGCATTCCCCACTCCCAGCGAAAGCCCAACGGGAGATCAGTTCCTGACCCCCGCGTACTAGCAGCGCCAGGAGCCCCGCTGTCACCGCCCCCTCCCCTTGTCCCCCCTGCAGCCCGAGCCCCAGAGCATCCTCCTGCAGCAGAGCCCAGCCCGAGGAGGGTCCGAGCTTTACACCCAAACTGGGGCTCAACCCTCCAGCCCCCAGGGCCGGGGCTCGCTGGGAGAACCGCTGCTGGGCACGGGGAGAGAGGGACCGTCCCCGCGCGCTGGGCTGGGCGTCCCGGGGAGAGAGGGGAGGTCCGGGGCTGGCGGAGAGCCGGGACCCCCGGCCGCACGCGCGCTGCAGGGGAGGCTGCGCCCGGCTCCGGGCTGCGCTCCCCTCCTCGGAGCCAGAGGCGGGCAGCGCCCCCCCCGGCGCGGCCCCAGGGGGAAGCTGCCTCCAGCGCGTCTTCCCCAAACTTCCCGGGCGCCCCGGCACAAAGCGGCGACTGACACATCATCTCCCGCCCCGCCTGCAGCCCGCGCTGGGGGCGCGCTGCCCGGAGCCCCAGCGCCCGGGGGCAGCGCCGCGCGGGGCTTCGCACTCACACAGAAGCGCTCCAGGTCCGTGGCCGCCATGGCGGGAGCGGGGGGGGGGTCTCTGGCCGGGAAACTGCCTTGCCGGAGCCCCGCTCTTCTCCCCGGATCGATGCGGCTGAATGAATCCAATATGGCCACTTCCTGGAAACTCCCCTTTGCAGGCTGGAGAGGCCAAGGGGAGCCGCCCTCAGGCCCCCCCCAGCCTGCGGGGGGAGGGAGCCAGCGAGGGAGGGGGGGCTCAGGGCCACCGCAAAGACACCCTCCCCCGCACCCCTTCAGCCTGAGGCTCCTCCGCAAGAGGGGCCGGGGGGCACCCGGGCGGTGGTCGCCGCTGCTGTGCCGCCCCGTGGGGGGATGCTGGGAGTTGTAGTCCCGCGCCTTTGCGGACCCTGTGCCAGAGACAGATTGGTTTTGGTTCAGGGCGCAGCCAGGGGCACCCGTATCACGAGCCCCGAGGGCCCAGAGCCACCTTCCCCTGGGGAGCCCCGGAGAACCCCAGCGAGCCCGAGTAGAACTGAGGGAGCCCTGCCCGCCTCCCTCCTTGCTGGGATGTGCGGGGCGGGTTGGCTCTCCCCGGGCGTGCCAGGAGAGAACGTGCTCCTGCCGCAGGAGGCGCGAAGGAGGTTCTGGCAACTGAGCTGTAACAGTGAAGCAAACAGGTGAGGAAGCCGGAGGTGAAGGAGTCTAGTCACATCACAGAGAGGGGAAGTGCGCTAGAGTAAGGCTTTCTGTGGGGTTCTCCCGTTGCATCTTGTCTTGCTAGATTGTAAATTGTTTGGAGCATGGAGAGTGGTGACTTGCGCAGGGCTAAGACTTAACAAATAATGCATTGTAATATTACCAGGTTTCAGAGTAGCAGCCGTGTTAGTCTGTATTCGCAAAAAGAAAAGGAGTACTTGTGGCACCTTAGAGACTAACCAATTTATTTGAGCATAAGCTTTCGTGAGCTACAGCTCACTTCATCGGATGCATAAAGTATTTTCCACTTTATGCATCGGATGAAGTGAGCTGTAGCTCATGAAAGCTTATGCTCAAATAAATTGGTTGGTCTGTAATATTATCAGCAGGACTGGTAGTGTAATGCCGACAGACCCCGGTTGTCAGCCACGGGATCGAACCGGGGACCTCTGGAGCTGAGTGAATGAGTCAAAAGCCAGCTGGCTCTTAGCTAAGGCTGTAAAGCAAACTCACTTAACTCTCTCTCTAAGTGGTCTCATTGCCACTGGATGGGACAGAACACCACACCCAGGATGTATGTGGGTTACATACTTCCCCTAGTTGAGGAAGCACATCCTGAGCTTCAGAGACTTCCCAGATGAAATCCTGGACAAGCCCCCACTTGTAATGCTGACAGACCCCGGTTGTCGGGATCAAATCTGGGGCCTCTGGACCTTAGTGCATGAGCCTCTACCACATGAGCTAAAAGCCAACTGGCTGTTAACTAAGGCTGTAGAACAAACTCATTAATCTCTCTCTTTAAGTGGCCTTGGTGCCACTAGATGGGACAGAACACCACACCCAGGAGGTGTGTGGGTTACAGTAGCATGACCTGTTATTAAGGTTGCCCAGCACATCCCATTATAAGACCCTGTTTTCAGCTGCTTATAACTTTGCCAAACTTTAACCATTGAGGCTGAATTTTTTCATTCCTCATTTACTTCCCACTTGCTGCCTCAAAGGAGGCAGAGATCAGACAGTTCTCCCCCTCCACAGCTGATGCCTAATTTTTTTAAACATTCTGTTTCATGTATTTTGTTACCTGTTTCTGTGGCATGCCTAGCATGCTTTTGGGTATTTGAGAATAAATAATTATGTACCCACAAAAGCCAACTGCTATTAGCAATGTCTTTTAAAAGAAGCTAAAACAATAATAGCTTTTTTAGTGCCTCCCATAAGAGGATCTAAAATGCTTTACGAACATTATTGAATTAAACCTCTCCACCTCCCACAGTTAACTATGTAAATATCACCACAGGTGAAACTTTCACAGAGCTGCGCACTCAATGAACAAATTAAAACTGAGACCACTGTTGGTTCCATCGCTGTCCATCTCATGGTTATCCTGTACTCCCCCAGTCTGTTTGTTGTATGCACCTGTTACCTCTCATCTTATACTTAGATTGTATGCTCTTTGAAGAGTGACCATCTTTGTGTTATGTGTGTTTTACATGTGTTATCTGATCCCGCACTGGGGCCTATGGGTACTACCACAATATAAATAATAATAATGAGGTAGTGTTAGATTATACAGTAATGAGCCGGTTTGCTGTGGTACAGTAGGTGTATAAAATCATGTGTTAATCCATATGATCCTTTATTCTTCACATTGTTCCTGAATCATTTTGCAGGAGATCAGAGAAGCATGTGACTGGAGGAATAAAACCACAGGATATGAAAATCAGAGGTAGCTGAGATAACTGGAGTGAGGGGGGCAAGGGTCATTAGAAATAAGCATTCTAGTCTCTATTACAGAAACCAGGTCCTATGATGAAAGTGCTAGGATGTATTTTCCCTGCAGCAATTTGGAGGTATTTTCTAATTAGGTATCATTTGAGTGAGTTGCACTGTGGATTACATCAAAGAAGTATGATAAGCCCACTGCTCTTTGGCAGATATATTGCTTTGTCTTTCCTGAGCCCATCTCCCATTTGTACATTCACTTCCAAGCTGTTTCCTGTGTTAATCTGCACTCTGACAGCAAGGCTGCCAAGATGTCATCTTTAAGGGTTCTTTCCTGAATCTAGGGTTTATCAAACACATTTATGGCCTGATCCTGAATACCCTCAACCAGGTTCATAACTTTATGCTTGTCAGTAGTCCCACTGACTTTAATGGGACTAACCGTGGGCCTGATCCAATGTAGTCAATGGGAGTTATTCCACTGATTTCAGTAGGTGTTGGATTAAGTCCAAAATTGCTTGCATACAGGATCAGGGCCTTCATTTGTATTTTTAAATGTAAGCTGAAAAAATGTAAGCCCATGCCCTTTTTTGCTTCTTTTGTGCTGTATAAAGTAGGCCTGCTTAGTTTATTTTCTCTCCCCTGCCTGTCCCCCCTCCAAAAAAAAAAAGTTCTGTTCTATAATTTTAGTACCTTAGAACTTACAAGGATACGAAGTATTATCTTCCCTGTGTTGCTAGAGCCTTTGAGAATTGGAGTGGGAACTTTCTCAGCCCTTGACCAATGGCATAGGCTTGCTGAGCCCTTCACCAACAAAGCTTTCCCCTCCCATTTGTTTGTATGGAGTTTGAGTTAAATAGATGTTAGCACAAACCAGCAAAAATCCCACTAAAAGTCCCCTCCTCTCGCAAATCTCAGGTTGTCATCTCCGCTTGTCTCATTCCCACAGGTTCTCCAGTCCTCCAAGGAATCCTCCAGCAAAAACAGGGAAGTCAGGACCTGATAATTCTAATGTGCACAAAAGGCAGATTTCTTAAAAGGCAAAGAAAACCTTGCAGATCTTCTTTATTACATCATAAAGAAGCAAAAATAAATTAATTAAAAACCCGCAAACTTTTTTTCCTTTTCTTTGCAGGTGATCTTTAAGGCTCCAATTTACCAAAGCACTTAAAGTACTTGCTTAACTTTAAGTATATGCTTAATTCCCACTGAAGCCAATGTCTGTGCTTAAAGTTAAGCACATACATAAGTGCTTTGCTGGATAGGGATGCACTTAGTAAATCAATCAAGATTCTTTCCCCCCAGTAAAAAGAAAACTGCCCCAATGGGGCTGCTGCCACTGGGAAAACTGCCCAATGGGTCCAAGGCCCATTAAAGCCAGTGGATAGACTCTATTGACTTCAATGGGCTTTGGCTCACTCCCGAAGAAAGTAAAGATGGAGAGGAAGGCAGGGGAAAAATCCAGAGACATGGTAACTGGGTCAAGAGACCTCTCTATTGTAGCTGCATCCTGTGACCTGATTGTATTTGTAGTGAAGATGGTGCCTGATTGTTGAAACATTTTCCCTTTCTGAGGTTGATATCTCTTCTCATTTTCTTTGGCTGCACCAAAAGGGGTGTCGTTGAGAGGTGCTTAGCCCCATGATCAGCACAGGATAAATGCCTAGAGAGACAGATAGACAGCATGAGGATTTTATTTTTAACACCTTATTATTTCAGAGGACACGTTGTTCCTAAGGATAGGGAGCCTGATTCTCTATTCCTGTATACAAGCTCTACAGCAGTGCAACTCTGTTAATTTCAATGGCTTTATGTTGATGTAGAACTGGTGTAACAGACAGGAGATTCAGACCCATTAGGCTTCAAGACATCTATCGTTCTGCAGATTGTTCTTAAGCACTCAGGAATTAAATTTATATTATTATTGAGTTGGGTGGGCGTTCCTGCCAGGATCTCTAACTCTGGTGGAGTATTTCTGCCTACTGAATGTAACGCTTACTTAGGGCTAGATTGTGGATTTGCCACAAGCCCTGAGTAAGCTCAGCTACCCCATGAACAGAACAGTGAGCCACTAGTGAGCCAAAGATTCACATTTGGGTCCCTAGTTCCTTCCTTGCCCTGGGAGAGGGGGAAGGAATCTGCACCAGCCCTTTCCTTGGTGCAGCTTTCCTCTTTGCCCCAATCAGATGTTCTGGCAGAGGCATTGAGAGTAAGAGGGACAGGACTCCACGCACAGAAACAAAGGAGTGGCAGCAGCCCCACTGGGGCAGTTTTCTCCTCCGGCCCCTCACATTGTGACCTAGGATGCAGGTAGCCCATGCAGGAGAGAAAAGGAGGCACTGTATGGGCTTTTACTCCCCTGTGCAGGCGCATTGAGCAAGTGACTGTCCTGCCCCTAATTTCTTAGCTTTCACATTTATGCCATACCAAAGCCACATGCAGCCCTTTTGTACATGGTTACGTATTTTTCAGGGCTGGATAAAACCCTTGATCTTCCTATATCATTTGCACTGGCCGAGATGGGGGCTGGATTTGATTTCTTCCACATTATTCAACGCAGGCCAAACAAGTAAACATTCGGTGGACCTTAAATGATTCCTTCTGCCTTTGTTTTACTGCAACATGCCTTAAACAGGAGTGGCTTCACAGTCATTGCTTTAGCTTCAAGACCACTGAGGAGCTGAGTGTCTTTGAATATCATTAGTAATCATAATACTTTGTGTTTATAAGGCCTGATTGTTCAGCGGTGCTGAGCACTCATAACTCCAGTTAAAGTCAGTGGGAGCTGCAGGTGCTCAGCTCCTCTGAAAATCAGGCCCATTCTTCCCTCCTCACACACCCTGAGTTGTACTTTACTCCTTGGAGCAGTCCCAGCAAATTGCCCAAGGTCTGAAAGCATGTAACCAGCATAGCGGGGAACAGAACCCAATCCCCTGACTCCTAATCATAAAGGGCCACATTCTCCCACCCTCACTGAAGCTGATGCTGTGAGTAATCCCAACAATTTCAATGGGTCGAACTCAGAACTAAGGGGCTGTTTACTGTGGGAATGGGAGTGGGGGGCAGAATCAGCCCCAAGGAGATTCATCTGTGTGGAACAGCAGGCAATAATTATCTGGCAAATATCATGTAAATGCTGTCTGCTCTTGTCCATTTAGTAATGTTCTTTTGAATTGGCCCTTGAGTTGCAGTTGAGCCTTACTCCTTCATCGGATAATGCCTTTTATCTCTAGATGTTTTCCCTCCTTCCTAGACTTTTGTTTGATTGTGTATTCATTGAAAGTTACTGCATTTCTCTCTGGAACAAAGGAAGAGCTCTTTGCCTTCACATAACTCACCCTTTGTTTCACAGGGAAATATCAACAAGGAAACTGGAAAATTGTGGCTTTGGTCGTTGTTGTTGGATTTCATATAGGAGAAAAATCTACCTTTCCTCACTGAAGGTACAAATTTCATCAGTGCCCAGTGCCATACAGCCCAAAGGGAAATCCGCAGTCTTCTCTAAAGCAGGATTCTCCTGTCCAACACTCCTTATGCTGGAAGAAGATTGGAATTTTCCCTGCCCATTCATCCTTGCATTTTTCCTTCCTCTTCTCATCTGTATTGCAATATGATGCCTCACCTTTCTTACAGTTCAGAGCAAAGTCACGTGGCTTCTTTGTTACACAGCTTTACAGTTCCTGTGCCAAGGAGCAGGAGCACCGGACTGGCAAGGCTTCCACCTTAACGCTGAAGATTAAACAGACAGTACTGTGATTGCAGAGCCTGGATATGGATGCTGGATATTCCACTTCATTTTCCGGTGTTGCATCATTTGAATTGTTGCAACCATGCAATACTATCCTCCTTCTACTGAAGATAATGGCAAAATGCCCACAGTTAGGTGTGTTTGCTAACATGGCAATATTGATGGGTCCCTCGGGCTGCGATGTTTCACAAACACTTCCCAGTCAAATACATTAAAAGAGGGACAATCCCCTAATGTTTGTGATATAAAGTTAGCAAGCTGCAAAGTTTGGTTTAAAATATAAATAGCAGAAAATTAAAAGATTTTTTTCTGTTTTCTGTACTTTTCTTTTGTCCTAGCTGGTAAACGGGAAACACCAAGATGTTGCGTTGTGCAGGAGGTCAGACGAGATGATCTTAATGGTCCCTTCTGACCTTAAAGTCTATGATTCTACGACAGTTGGCTCGAAATCATCTGAGAGGCAGCCTGCAGTGTTCCATAAATAACCAATCCAAAAATACGTACTTTTTAGGTTTTTGGCAAAAGGAAAAAGAGGGAGGCAAAATTTTCCTTAAGGCTGGAATTTTCAAAGGAGTTAGGTACCACAACACCAATACGGTTCCAGCTGATTATTCTCTGTATTAAAAGATTTTGCCAGAATATATTTATGGTGGTATTCAAAGACATCATCAATCAGCAACATTTTTGTAACTCAATCTACTTCTTAATCAGTTATGGAGAAATAAACTAAACACCATACAGATAGAAAAGCCCAGGGGACTTGTCTATAAATGGATAACCTTCACCAGGTCTGAACCACTTATCAATGAACAAGACCAAGCCAAGCATTTGCCATTCTACAATACTAATTAATGATGCCCAGCTTTTATATAGAGGTTTTCATCTGTAGGCCTCAGAATGCTTTGGAAAAGAGATCAGTATTATTGTCTCCCTTTTATAAATGGGGAAACTGAGGCACTGAGCTGTGCAGTGACTAGCTCAGGATCACCCAGCGAGCCACAAATGGACATTCTTTTTTTTAAATCCAATTAAAACTGGAAGTAGCTGCATGAACCCAAAAATAGTGTAGTGAGGATTCCCCACATGACTACACAATTTCCCACCACCCCAGGATTACTAATTATTATTATTATTATTATTAAATATTTATATTATAGTAGTACCCAAAGGCCTCCAACTGGGCTGGGGGCCCCATTATGCTTGGGGGATGTACAAATACAGAAATGAAGCAAGTCCTGCCTTGAAGAGTTTAAAGTCTAAAGACTCTAAACACACAACCAGACAAAGGCTGAGGGCTGCGGACACAACATACAAACAAATGAGCATGGGTCTGAAATGATACAGCTTAGTTAGTCAGATATATTGTATTTTGTTTTAATTGGTGCAAGGCATAAGTACCAACCTTCTAAGAGACACTCAATAAATGAGAGTTTGTGAAGGGAAACACACCCATTAACATAATGATAACCGGGGTGGGGGGGGAACGAGTATGTGTAACTGACGCTTGGTCTACACTACCGACTTATGTTGGTATAATGCATTGCTAGGGGTGTGGAAAATCCACCCTCCCCAAGCAATGTAGTAATACCAGCCTGACCTCCAGTGTACACAGGAGAGCTTCTCCTATCGACACAGCCACATACTCTGACAGGAGACGCTCTCCTGTTGGCATAGGTAGCTTCTTCATTAAGCACTACGGCAGCACTGTAAGTGTAGACAAGCCACAGCGCAGAAGAGAGTAACTTGTGGAAAGAGTTTATAGGACAGAGTAGTTAAAGTGGGGAAACCAATTCAGCGCCATCACAATGCAAGACACATTTCCGCACACTTTTCCAGTGCTTTTATTATCATCATATGGCCCTATGCTCCCCTCCACTTCGGTGGGTGAAGGGGACACCGCATCCACTGATCCCAGCTGAGGAACATGGAAAGGAGGGGTATTGCCTCTGTAGCACGTTTTCCCCATCCCACAAGATTACAGGTCTCTGTGTGGAGAGAGGATGGGCTGGGATGAGACTAGAGTGCTGGTTATATGTGGAGCATTTGCCCCCCTAAACTGAGTAGTAAACCTTCATAAGCTACTGCAGATGGGGTTCTGGTGGTCAGGGGACAACAACTTGCTGGGTGAGGGGAACAATGCAGAGGCAATGGGCAAAGATACAACAGCATCCATGTGGCCCTCTAGGTATCCATGGCTTTTGAGATCCAACCTGCTGTCACTTTCATGGGAGCTGTCCAGACAGCAGGCCAGCCTACAGGCGTGCTCACGCAGTCGTCAGCACCCGTAAACTGCATTGATTTTCAGAGAGAATGGCAGAGATTTTCAGAGTTCTCAGTGTAGAGGCAGCCTGAGCACAGATGCACCCTGCTTGATTTTAACCAGTGCCAACAGTGTCTCCTTGGAATGCCACCAAATTCTCCACAAATGTTTGTAAAATAAGGCAAGTGGTTCCAAAAACCCTATCGTCCTTAGTTCTTCTCCCTTAGCATATTCCTCTTGTTCATTCTCTGTGAGACAGAACATAAGAAGTGAAGGATAGGCACAAGGTGAGAGGAAAGGTTTGCAACATAAAAGGATGCAGAATGAATTCTGAGTCTTTCATATATCTGTATTAGATTCTAATAACCAACCTTTAAAGCAAATCATAGCAATTAGTTTTGGATGCTTATTTATTATTAGATCTCTGCAGTAAGCCAGCCAGCATCGTGGGGCTGCTATAAACAAAAAGGCATTGCTAATGCAGGGGTGGCATTAGTAAAATACCATACAGAAGAGACAACACCAGCAAAGTATGTGGTTACTGTGCAAACAATAGGACAGGCATGGTGAGGCAATGTTAGGCTTGAAGGAATCAATGTAGGAACATTACAGAGCTACAGGCTCTGCTAAGATAACACGGAATTAAGTGAGAGAACATTAGTACAGTACAGCACAGACACTTTGAGGAAAAGTGCCAGCTGTTGTCAAGGGATGAAATATGTTTTCAGATGAGATTTGAAGAGATAGAGAGATAAGGTGAAGAGATACAAAAAGGATATTCCATGCAGCCAGTGGGAGTTTCAGAAGAAGGCTCTTGCACCAACAGTAATATGGGTGGAGGAAGAGAAAGGAAGACAGTGCCAGATGAGTAGAGGGATGGGGAGCAGAGAAAGATGAAGACCATGAGGAAGGCTGGACCATGAATGGTAATAATATGCAGGGCTTAGAAATGGTTTATACTACATAGTTTCCAAGTTTAAGACACTGGAAGTTAAACACATTTATTTTCCCTTTCCCATTCATTGCACAGACAGTTACTTTTATCTCTCTGCCTTCCCAGCATACTCACTCCACTTATTTTATGTTCAGTCTCCTTTGTTGTTTTCCAGTCAAACTGGTGGGTCATTCAAGAATCCATTTCATGAGCTGGTTGGGAACAAAGTGATCAAAAGAAAATAAGCCTTAAGGAATGGGTGTCATTTACTCCTTTCTTCCAAAAAGGCCTTTGAGCCCAATCCTGCACCCAGTGATGTCAGGGGAAAGCTGCTTGAAGTTTTCTGAACCACTTACAAAAAATTAATAATTTTAGACATTAAAAAAATGCAAATTCAGAAATAACAGATGTGGCAATGTATTTATAAAAGTTCCTTCTGAAATACTAATGAAAGTGGGTTACGGAGATTGTTTAGCTATACAATATAGTTTAATTCATATGTTTTTTCTTATCTTGTTTGCAGAGAAGAGGGTGTATAACTCAAAAGGATCACAATTGATCAGATGTTCAAATATCATAGAATCATAGAATAGACTTATAGAATATTAGAGTTGGAAGGGACCTCTGGAGGTCATCTAGTCCAACCCCCTGCCCAGAGCAGGACCAATCCCCAACTTAATCATCCCAGCCAGGGCTTTGTCAAGCTTGACCTTAAAAACGTCTAAGGAAGGGGATTCCACCACCTCCCTAGGTAACGCATTCCAGTGTTTCACCACCCTCCTAGTGAAAAAGTTTTTCCTAATATCCAACCTAAATCTCCCCCACTGCAACTTGAGACCATTACTCCTTGTCCTGTCATCTGCTATCACTGAGAATAGTCTAGATCCATCCTCTTTGGATCCACCTTTCAGGTAGTTAAAAGCAGCTATCAAATCCCCCCTCATTCTTCTCTTCCGTAGACTAAACAATCCCAGTTCCCTCAGCCTCTCCTCATAAGTCATGTGTTCCAAACCCCTAATCATTTTTGTTGCCCTTCGCTGGACTCTCTCCAATTTTTCCACATCCTTCTTGTAGTGTGGGGCCCAAAACTGGACACAGTACTCCAGATGAGGCCTCACCAATGTCGAATAGAGGGGAACGATCACGTCCCTCGATCTGCTGGCAATGCCCCTACTTATACACCCCAAAATGCCATTGGCCTTCTTGGCAACAAGGGCACACTGTTGACTCATATCCAGCTTCTCGTTCACTGTCACCCCTAGGTCCTTCTCTGCAGTACTGCTGGCTAGCCATTCAGTCCCTAGTCTGTAGCAGTGCATTGGATTCTTCCATGGAAGAATGGAGGAATGGAATGGATCAATGGAAGCTTCTTCTGAAATATAAAGATCTGGCTTTATGAAGCAAAGTAATTATATCTAAAGCTGTGTCGTTGATTTGATAATAATTAAGACAAAAATCATTATTTTAGCAAGTAGGGGCAGAAGTAAATCAATGAAACCGTTAACTCAGTCCAAGCAATCTCCACATGGCTGGAACTAATGTTCTATGAGACACAACTTTGCTCAATTACCTTCCAAAGTTAATGGAGTGAGTGAAATTGGAGTTGTGTTTACACAGGTTAGACAGTGGGAATTGCAGCTGCTCAGCATCTCTCAGGACAAAGCCCTAAAAGCTCTACATTTTATCTGAACTGTTACGTAGTTTAGCTGGCACAGGCACTGGTAGAACAATGGGTGGGACTGTATTCCTCAGGTAGCTGCATTTCCCTGGGGAATGAAGCATTTTTAAAAAAAAAATACTGAAAAGTGCTTCTCTGCTGTGCCCTCCTCCCCACATGCACGCACACATGGGTAACTCAAACAGCTGAACTGATTGCTCAGAATTTCCAAAATAGGATACATTTCCCCTTTGGGGGTTCAGGCCCTACAGGTAAAGAGTCAGCCCAAAAAGGATTAATTTTTTTCAGTGACAAGCAACCCAGAACAGAGAGTTAGAATCTAGGCCCAGCTCCTGTGCTGGTGCCAGCGCAGGGCTCTGCCCTTGTGGAGCCACTTGCAGAACTGGCCCCAGCTGTGGGTTTTTAGGTGAGTCACTCAGGGCTTGATCCTGGAGGAGTCAATGGGAGCTGCCAGTGTTCAGTACCCACTCTGTGCCTCGATTTCCCTACCTAGGAGATAGTGACAATATTTTTCGGACACTACAGGGGGTAGGACGGGAGTCACCAGGCTGAATTCGCTGCTGTCTGTCAAGCTGTTGATCCTCGGCACAGGCTGCTGATTGGCCGCAGTTAGGCGGTGCCCAGAGACGAAGGTGATGGGCGCATTTAACCATACACCGAGCAGATCCGCGGGTAGGGGCTCCCAGCGGAGTCTCCGCTCAGGATGCGGGTTTGCACAAGCCCCGCAGGGTGCCACCCACACGGTGCGACGCGCTCTGCTCATGCTGCGGCCAAACCCTTCCGCTGCCAAGCGCAGCCCTGGGGGCTGGGGACCGCGCCAAGCCGTGCGGCTGGTGGCCTCTGCTGCGCGGCTTGAACAGCGGGCAGGACCCGCCCTCCCGCCGGCCGGAGCCAGCGCGCCCCGGGGCAGGCACAGGGGGCGCCGCGGGCCCTGCCTGGGAAGCCGCAGGGGTCACACTCAGGTGCGTCTCGCCTACAAATCCCAGACACCTCCGCTCGCGGTCCCTTCGCCACCCCACGGCCGGGCTCTGCTCCCGCCCCAGCGGGGAGCGGCTGCCGAGCCGAGCGGCGCTCCCAGCCAGGTGCGGGGCATGGCCGAGCCGGAGCCGGAGCCGGAGCCGAGCCGGGCGGCCCTGCTGGGCTTCCTGCGGGAGCATGGCGGGCAGGTGCGGAGCGCGGAGCTGCGGGGCCGCTTCAAGCCGCTGCTGGAGGCCGGCGAGCCCGGGGAGCGAGCCGCCCGCCGCGAGCGCTTCACGGCGCTGGTGAACAGCGTGGCCGTGGTGAAGGAGCTGGACGGGGCCAAGTTCGTGGTGCTGCGGAAGAAGCTCCGAGCCCAGGCTGGGGGGGAGCCGGGCGAGGGAGCGCAGCCCCCCGAGGCGCCTCCGGAGGGCGCCGGGCAGAGCGGGGCAGGCGGGCAGGGGCCGCCTCCGCCCCGCGCCCCCGAGCCGCCCCCTGCCCCGCTGGCAGCCGCGGAGAGCCCGTCCCTGAAGCCTGTGGCCGAGCTGAGGGGGCTGTTCCAGAGCCAGGACGGGGAGACGCCTGGGGCCCCCCCGGGGATGGCCGGGGCCCCCAGGAGAGTGGCCCCCCAGAAGCCCTGCATGTTGCCAGTGCGCTGTCCGCAGCTGGCCGGAGGGGCTGAGGAGCTGCCAAGGCAGCAGGAGCAGCCTGGGGACAGAGCCAGGCTGCAGGTGGGGACCCTGCTGGACCTCCCTGAGCCAGCCTCTCCCAGATCCCCGCACATGAAGAGGAGGCAGGTGGATGAGGCGGGTGCCAGGTCGCCCCACCTGCGAAGGGTGTCAAAGACTCAGAAGGTGAGCGAAGAAACTGGGTGCATTGCTGCCGTTCCCCTGGAGTCTCTGGAGCACGAATGGCTGGTGAAAGCCACTGCCGGCCAGTGGTCCCAGCGGCTTCATGGCCTCTTGCTGAGCGATGCCAATCTGGCAGGGAAAAGGGACTTCATGTCTGGGTTTACAGCTCTGCACTGGGCAGCTAAGAGTGGGAACTGTGACATGGTGGGGAAGGTCATTGAGGTGGCCAAGAAAGGTGGCACTGAAATTGATGTGAATGCCAAGTCCTATGGAGGTTACACGCCTCTCCACATCGCTGCCATACATGGCCAAGAAGAAGTCATTACCACATTGGTCAAGACTTACCATGTCAAGGTTCATCTGAGAGACTACAGTGGGAAAAAGCCACACCACTACTTAAAGGAAGGGTCCTCTTATGCAGTCAGGCATCTGCTGGGTGATCCTGACCTTCACAACAGTGTTGGACATGCCTTTCCAATCAAGAAAAATCCAAAAATTGGTGCCTCCATCTTGAGCTCCACCAGCACCTTCCTTGGAGTCTTATCTGAGGACATGCCCTTCTATGATCTAAGCAGGGGTCTGAAGAAGACTTCTTCCTTAAATAAGCTCCTTAATGCATCTGCAGTATCAAGGAAGAAGCCTAAGACTCGGGGGACTTTCCCGTCTTATTCTTCTCTTGTCGAAGCCGTGGAGGAAGAGCAGGAGGAGGAGGCCACAGTGAAACACAGACCAGTTTCTGAGCTGTTCTTCAGTCACTAGTCTCTGTCTTCTTGAAATCAAAGTAATGCAAATAATGTATAGAAGTTTTCTTGGGCCCAGATCCTCATGGATATTTAGGCTCCTAACTCCCATAGAAATGAATGAGAGTTAGGTGCCTAAAGAGCTTTGAGGATCTAGGCCCTGGTCTTCTTTCACAGAAGCAGTCTGTGTCTTCTACCCCCCCCCCCAAGGTGTTTAACAGTCCACTGTATAGGGTCTGAATTCAAAGCTCATTAAAGTCAATGGCAGTCTTTCCATTGATTTCAACAAAGATTGATCAGGCCCATAGAAAATAAGATTCTCTTAAAAATGCCGTACCTACCTATGTACTGATGTGTTAATTTAATCCACAAAGACTCCCTAACTCTATGCCTAATGTCTGAAATAGTGTGTAAAAAAAAAAAAAAAAAAAAAAAAAAAAAAAAAGGCAGCATGGACAGGTTACAAGGCTTAACATACAATCTTCTTAATGTACAAATTCCTCCAGTGAGTTTCAGAGTAACAGCCATGTTAGTCTGTATTTGCAAAAAGAAAAGGAGGACTTGTGGCACCTTAGAGACTAACCAATTTATCTGAGCATAAGCTTTCGTGAGCTACAGCTCACTTCATCAGATGCACCAGTGAGTTTGTAATTCTTTGAGGTGGAAAGTAGGACTAGGGTAAGGGATTGTTGCACATTTTAGTTACACCTTGATTTTAAGATAGATCAAACCTACTTTAAAATGGCTTTTTATCCTACAGGTTTAAATAACAAGGTACATAATAAGGAAGATGGATAATTCTGTATGACATTTCCAATTAATTTGGTAACAAATAGATAATGACAAGGAAAATCTGTTTGTTTTTTAAAAGATTATTTAGTGCTCTAACTTTTTAAAAACAAACTTCTCTGCTAGAAATGCTAACTAGCAACTATTCTAATTGTTGTCTAATGTATTTTACTATGTGTAGAATACAAAACCATTTATGCAATGAGAAAAAGCAACCCTAGCCAATTGAAACACTAACCTGTCTACCTCAATTTAAATGCTAGATTACCATTGTTGGCTTTAGTATTTTTTTAGAACTTTCTGACCACAAAACAAATGTTACCAACTAGCTATTTTGATAGTACTGTGAACTTTTAAGTGTGATGGTAATTTAACAAATGAACCTTTAAAAGAATCTAAGACTTTTAAAATGTATGATAGTGGGACATTCAGGTGAAAAACTAACTACAGGGAAATTTTCCTCAGACTATAGATTTTTATATATGGATAGCCAACTGGAAATACAAGTTTAGGTGACTATTTTTGTGTTGCTTGTCCTATAAATGTTAAGTGTTGTGTTTGACCCAATTACAATAAAGAGTTATAAAACCAAGGTTTAATGATGTTAGGTATTTCATAACAAAATGCCTGCATGACCTCTACTAAAACAATGTATATCTGAACGGTGTGAATCAATGACCTAAACCATTTTTTTCCCTTGTGCCTCTTCCTTCTGTCTGGATGTTCACACAGTTCAACATATAATTCCAAAGAGCATGTGAATTTTGTGTTTAGTGCCATGTGATATTTCCAATGAGTGTAATAAAGTTGGTTAAAGTAAAACTAACCTAAATAAAATTTCTTAATGTGTCTGGTTCTGTGTATACAATCATGCATTTTGACTTAGTTTCAAAGTTTATGGAGAACCTAAAGGGACCAGTTAGTCCCCTCTGTTAAGTCCCTTTGATGATTTGTATTTATGTAGTACTTTTTCCTCAGCAGATCTCAAGGCTCTTTACTACAGTAGGTAGATATTATCCTATATTCTAAATGGAGGGGCAGATATTCAGGTGTAAATGGGCTTAGGTCCATTTACTTTGGAGTGATGTGGAGTCATACCAGCTGCGGAGCTGGCCCAGTGTAACAAGCACAGTGAGGTCAGCTGACTTGCCTAAGGTCAGAGAGAGTTAAGGGGCAGAGTTAGGAACAGAATCCAGATCTGACTCCTGTGACCAGTCCACTGGACCACAATAATTTTCTCTTTAAAAGTGGAAGCTATTTAAAAACCAGCATACAGTTCAACCATAGGAGGACAAAGCTGATAGTATAATTATGTTTGCTCTGCTTGTTAAATCCCCATTAGGTGGTCAAGTTTCTGCAGTGCCACACTACTTGCACGCTCTGAAATTCTTTGCAAGTCAGTAAGTTTTTGGAATGTTTTGATTTCAGTCTTGAATTAAACCCAAGACTTCCTCTGTCTGTCTGCATAACAACAGGCTTTGTTGAAACATTCCACAAGCTATACTGCACTACTAGTGCCGACTGGAAAAGGCATCTTACTCTCCTCCCCACCTTCTTTTGTTCCCCTCGTTAAAAATACTACATGGAGTGTGCCACATTCATGCCAAGTGGAACTCTTTATTCCAGGGACAACTTTGGTTTGGTTTATCTCAGAAGATAATGGATTGTTTTGCATGGGCCCTGCTCATATATTGAGCTAATCAAGCGGGTAAGCAAATGTTAATGACCAAGTGCCTCATGACTTCTATGTTTGGCATTGGTAGAGTAAAAAAAATAAAATAAAAAAAATAGCCCATGGGTTCTGTAGCTGATGGTGTCAACATGATCAATATGATAGATACAGTGCAAATGCAAATCAAGCCCTCATTGCTCCAGAAGAAAAACCCATGCAATGAATACAGCATAACCCTATATGAATTTCTTAAGATTTCCTTATAGACCACCTGACAGTAAACACCTCGTTCTGTTCCTTCAGCCCAAATGGGCACACTGCAAAGCCTGAGATATTGCAGCCATGTTGCAAAGGAAAGGCACGTTAGCTAGTAAAAATATGCAGTAGCTACATGCATGAAAACTATCACTTGAGTGACTCAGCCCTTTATCATTCTGAGGCTAAGTGATAAAATATGGGTATGCTCAATCCATGTTCATATTTTATATTGGAATCTTTTATACTGTTTTTGAGAAAGTGTCCTTTCCTGTTTTCCTGCAGATAAAAAGCATACTTGCAGTAAGAGTTTCTTAGAACAACAAACTGTGGCTATATCTTCAATGAAAAAAAGGGAAAAGCGTGTATGTGTTTTTTACATCAACATAGCTGTCTTGATGTAAAATCCAAGTGGAGACAAAGCACCCCACATGGAGGCTATAGAGTTGTCCTTGACTATCTACATCTAGGTAAAAGCTACCTGTGCCTTGTGTAGGATTTTACATTGAATTAGCTAGTTCAGTGTAAAAAACATGCTTTATTTTTGCAGTGAAGACAAAGCCTCTGTGTCATTATTATAATTCATTTGGACCATGCTCAAGGGTGTGTTAAGCACCTTGCAAAACAAACAGGGAAGAGTTTGCAATCTATAAAATAGATGGGTGCGGGCAGGCCAGAATTCCATCAACAAGTTTATATGGTGATTCAGTTAGTTCATGCCTACCTTCTTAGTAAACAAATTTTTTAAACCCTAGATATTAATTACCCAGGCACTAGTTAGTGTTCCCAATACCATGTGACTTCCACAAGTACAAACAGTATTCCGAGGTATTAAGAATGAACCCATTGTAATTTTATGGAAATGAATTCTAGTGAACTATAACTTGAATTCAAACCAATGGCTCTATTGTTCTGCATTTCTTCTTCATGTGCTACAGTTGTGATTGTAAAGGAGACACAGTATTTAATTCCCAACAAATCAGAAAGGCACATTTCTTGGCAATGATCAAGGTTATATCAGTTTTATTCTTCTATTTGGGGACAAAATCTTGCCCTTTGAAGTTACAAGCAGATGGATTTTATAGCTCTCCATTATTTCAAATTACTCTGGGGTCAAATCTAACAAGCCCTATTTAGGCAAAATCCTCACTGAACTCAATAGGAATTTCACCTGAATGAATGACTGCAAGATTTGGTCCTTGATGCTTTAATAAATACATCATAATACAGCACATACTACACAATAAGGGAAGGCAGGTAGCTGGCTATCCCCTAGTATCTGATGGTACAATTAATTACATATTGATATCCTCACTGTAAATATAAATCAGAATCTAGCATAACATTTTATAAACATGTAGTCACATTGAGCTGATTTACTACAAAATTCATAGTGTGACACCCACATCAGGTGAGTTAAAACTAGGTTATGTTTTAGTTGAATTGTACTCAAGGTCAGAAAGAAGTAACATTTGGCCTATGCTGCTTAGTTTGTTTTCCCCCCTCAACATAGATATTTCAGCCTTTTCCAGAGAATGCCAGTAACTCAGAAAGTCAGTGCTCAGATAGGACACTGAGAGGTGCTGTTATGAAAAAATAAAATAAACAAACCCAGAAGATAGATAGCTCCACCCAATAGTAACTACCCAGAGTGAGTGCAGAAAGGCTAGACTTTGGCCTCCAAGACAAAGCTGTGTGATAACAACACAATGACATACTCCCAGTGTCAGGTCCCTAATGACCTATTGGGGGATGCTAAACATCCCTCTCAAAATCAGTCTGGTTCTGTGTAACTCTTGAGAGCTTGCCTTGGAAAAGAACCTCTTAAGGAAGATTTTAGCTTCAGGCTAATGACTGTACTAGAAGCAAGGAATTCTTGTTAACAGAGTATCAGTTCTGGTGTCATCTTCCTTGGTGGCATTTCACAACGCATTTAGGCTAAACATTTTTTAAAATGTCTCCCTTTGGGGTGTCTCCTTTAAAAAAAACATGCTGACCTTGAAACACACAGGGCCAGATGCGGAAAGTTGCTGGATCCCCCACATCTCTAGCTGGATTCAGTGGGAGCTGCAGGTGGGAACCCGGAAAGAGTGGATCCTTTTGAAAATGTTGACCTTAACCTGTCTGCCTTTGTTTCCCCATCGGTCAAATGGGATAATCCCTGACTTGCAAAGGCATTGAGGGAGGAGCGAGTACTTTTTAGTCAAGTGCTAATCACTGTGATTGAACTGTTTCTTTACCAAGTGTGTTTAGATACGGTGCGGTACAAACATAACATGAGTAAGAGCCTCCTCCTTGTCCTGTCTATTACTTGCCCCTCTCCTTTCTTCTCCTCCTCTCCTTCCTGCTCTGCATACTGCCACTCTGGGACCTACATTCCCTTGCCTCCTGATTTACATATGAATCAAAGTAAAACCGCATCATGACAGTTATCGATGTTTCCAGTGATTTGTATTAATGAAGAAATGTCCAAATTAAGATTGCACTAACATGCCTTTGGCACAGATGCAGTTTAGGCACAAAGAGCCTGTTGTTTGTTTAAGGGGGGGAGACAGAGCACGTGTTCTGTACCATACTGAGGAACATTCATTTGCTATTAGTTCATTAATGATAAAAAAAAGGGGGGTAAAACCCGAGTGCACCTTGTGTTGGGGGCTGCTGCGGGGACAGCATGTTAGTTAATGTTTGTACATCACTTGGAAAATGCCATTATATAACGGCTGGGTATTATTATTCAGCCGCAGCAGGGGGAGCTAGAGTCACATGTTCCTCAAAATGATACCCCTTACCCTTTAAAGGGCAGTAGTGCCTGGCTGCGAAGGGACACCAGTCCTTGGCGGGGTGACTGCAGTGTGGGGTTTTGAGTGTGGCATGAAATCTGAGGGAGGGAGCAAATCATTGGTGGGGGTGGGGGGGTCCTGACAAATAAGCCAAGCCTTCCATGACATCCCAGGGGACTCCTGTCCCTTTCTCTCTCTCCCTCTGTATGACCTTCCTGTCCTGGGCATGGATGTGGGGGCATTAAGGTTCAAGTGGGCCCAGACCCACCACACATTTCTGGAAGGGTCCACCCCCACGCCCATCCTGCCTGGCTTCCTCTACTTCCCCCTTCACACAACTATTCCTCTCAGCCTAATCTTCCATAACCACTCCCCAAACAGCAGAGGAGAGTAAAAAAACAAGAAGACTGAGCAAGATTTCCACCACTGCTGCTCTAAACAACCTCCCTTGTTGCTTCAGTCAGTTACAGGCCAGCTATCAACCAGCAGCAAAAGTATTTACAACGGTGACATTTTAAATGGTCACCACTAGTCTTCAGCTTCTCCAGCCCCTTGAGACGAACGGGGACAACCCACAACTTTTAGTTCTCTTGTTTCTCTCAGTCTGCAGACTCAGGCAGACTTCAGTGCATTGATTTACACAGGCTGGAAACTTATGAAAGCCTGGATACTGGAACACAAGATGGCAACTTCTGGGGGGAAAGCGCTGGTTTGCTCAGCTACCACAAACCAGCCCACTGGTCAGTACCTGCCTATACCCTGAATGCAGTAGGGATAAGCCTGGGGATGGGCAGTCCCAAAGATCAGTCCATACCTCTCAGTTTATTCCTGTACTGGAGCTACTCTCTGGCTGTGTGCAGTGTTCAGAGAGGTGACGTTAGCTGGGCAGAACACAGCGGTTTACATTCCAGGGATGTGGGACTGATTCTCCACTCCCTAGTGCTCCTGTAGTTACCTAAGTCTGTGCACAGTGAGTTTCAAATGCTACCAACTCAGGGGCTCAGGATGCAACTACAGGGGAGGGGAGCCTTTATGCTTCCTTAGTGCCCTCCAGATTCTGGGTTACTCTGGGGACTGAAATGGCCCTGGGGCTGCACTCTGGGCTGCCAAGTAACACCCAGGTCACTACAGGCCCTCCTTCTGCCAGTCCCACTCCTGGCACTTCCCCTATGTTGGGGTTTATGCGGGGGAGGGGGGACAGCACAGTACAGTGGCCCTACACTGTGTGTGTGATGGGAGAAATTCTCCTTTGCCAGTTGCAGCTTCTACCCACTGCCAGAGCAGCATGCAGGGGATAGAATCTGTCCCCAGTGTTTTGTTCCCACCGTGCTCTCATATGGCAGAGCTGTAAATGATGACACAGGACCCTAGGCAGGGGAGAATCAGGTCCATAATCTTTAAACCAAAAGAAGCTAGAAAATTTGAGTGAAATCTTAGCTGCTGTAGGAAGAAACAAAACAGCAGAGACCCTGCACTAGCAGCGGGGCACAGGAGGAGTTTATCTGTGAAAGAATTCTCACCGCCTCTCTGCTCAGACAATCCTGAAAGCTGTAAGATTCCCACCTACGGTTTATAAGAGACAGAACTAAATGCTTAATATTCAAAATGGATCCACATAAGGTTTTCCTAGACAGACACGTTTTATATAACAGCATATTGTATTTCTAGACCTGTGCTTGAGGGAGAGGGTATGGGTATTGCTTTTAAAAATATAATCAAACAAAAAAGGTTTTAGTGGCAATAAAGCACAGATGAAATTAAACTTCAACCAGCAATTGATCAGCTTTGGCCCTTAGGTAGTTTAGGTGTGTTTCATGTTACTAGTTTAGCTTCCTGGGCCTAGTTTTGTTTGTACAAGTCTGAGATGTTTTTCCCCTAAGGAGCTACTTGTTTTCACAACAATAACACAGGGCCTATATGCTAGCATAGGCTCTTAGGCTCAGGGGACCACTGGCATCAAGGTTCCGAGCAGGGAGGGAACTGGTGCTGAAGCTACTGTACCCGCAAGGTTCCCACATCACAACAAAGCGCATTGCCTAGTATCACATCAGGAAACTAACAGGGAAGAAGCATAAGCCAGTAGATTCCAACTTTAGCCCAGCACTAGTCTTTACTCTGTCCTCCACGCCCTCACCCATCCCAACATACAGACCCACCTTCTCCCCAACACTTTCTGCTGTATAGAAAACAGTGACCCTTTCCTATGGTCCACTGCAACCATCATGCAATGTGTCAGAAACCCCAGCCCACCCCTACCTAACCTCAACATAACAGGCAGGGTCTTCTCCTACCATAGACACCCCCCCAAATACACTCCTCATTCATACCAGAGACCTCTCCTTCCTCCCATTCACTCATTTTCTACAAGTGACGGTATCCATATGGAGACTAGAGGAGAAAATATAAGCCACAGGTGTAAGTCACAAGAGCATGTCCCTGTGGGCAAATGACTTTAGGGGGTAATGCTATCTAGCTTTGATACTTAGATGACCCCCATTACTAGAGTATTTGAGCACCTCTCAATGGTTAATGTATTTAGCCTCATGTACCCCTGTGAGGTGGAGAAGTGCTATTATCCCTATTATACAGCTGGGGAACTGGAGCCCAGAGAAGTTAAGTGACTTGCCTATGGACATGTAGAAAGTCTGTGGCAAAGCAGGGAATTGAAGCCCTGTCTCTTGAGTCTCAGCCTAGCAGCCCCCAACTATTGGACTATCCTTCCACTCTAATTCTGAAAGGTGTTGAGCATTTCCTGGGATTTACCTTCCATTGACCTGAGGGCACACAGGTCTGAGCCACAGAAAACTGATCATATGAGAAAGTAACGGTCTTCTGCTCACAGGATGATGACTTGTTAGTTAACACCCTCTGTCTGCCTTTGTAGGCAGCTCTGAACTCCTCTAGCAATAATCTTCCTTTCTGGATTTTGCTCTTATGAGAAGATTTACTTGTTGCATAGAAAAGCTAACCAGCAGCTTCACTAGGGTTTTTAGAAGCGACTTTACCCCACTGGAATTCATTTAAAGAGGTTTTTCATCTTACTCTCCTCATCCTGTTTAATTTGGCGCCCGCAGTATCCTTCCTTCTGCTAGCTGACTTCAGAGACAGCCATATCTAAGAGCTAGCACTGTCTGTGCTTTATCAAGCTTTACAGATTTAAAGGGCCTGCATCACTAATAATGCCGTTATGGGCACATGTAAGTGAAGTTACTTCATGTCCAAGAGGAAGGCTTTAGCGATACTAATTTGTGTTGTGAGTCTTAGTAGATTCCACAAGCCAGACCAGGTCAGATCTGGAATGGGAGCCCTTTGAAGGTGTCAGCCTCTCCCCAGTCAGGATTTTGAGGCATATTGGCAAGAGTAGGGGGGAGTTTGCACTGCCATAGTCCACACTGTACTTGTTCTGCCGTCAGAGGACTTGAATCCCCAGGGGTGTTAGCTTGATCCCTTTCAGTTCACTAAGTTCAGCTTTGTAATTATTACTGTGATGAACAAAATGGACTGATTTTAGATTAGAACATTAAGGTGCCCTTGAACCAGACAAATTAGATACCCTCTGTTCATATCAGCATTATGTTGGTAAATCCTTTTCCGGGGAGCAGACAAGAGCTCTGTGTGTGAGCAGGAAAATGTGTACATGTCGTATGAAGGGAATGCTGCACGTCAGCTGCTTTCCCTGCCTGGGACAGCTACCCAAAACATGACTGTCTGGAAGGCTCAGCATTCCCTCCCCGCTCCTTTTGTCCCACACCCCTCTTATATTAAAAAAGAAAAGTCTCTGGATTGTCTAAGAACATAGCTGAGATTGGATCCAATCCAGGAATTTAGTGTGAAGAATCCATTCAGCTTTGCTGTGGTAAATCATGTATTTATGTATTTAAACCATGCCGGCTTTCTCGTTCTTGAGAATAAACAGTCGACAAAAGAGAATCAAAATGTTATGTGACTTGAGCTCAAGGCTGAGCTTGACTGTGGACTTGCGAGAGATACAGGGCCAAGCCCCGAACTTCAGATCCCAGCTCAACCTCCCCAGGAGTTTGGATCAGTGCTTTGATCAGGCTCAGGCCCATAGTGAGGATTGCCTCTTAGGGCCCAACCCTGAGAGGAGCTGAGTGGTCTCAATTTGCATTGACTTCAGTTGAAGATGATAGTGCTCAGCATTCTGCAGGAGGTTCTCAGCATTTCAGAGGATTGGGCCCTTGCTTTGTAGCCAGAGCGCACTTGTGATCTGTCTGTGTGGCTTGTGTTTGCATTTTGCTCAAGCTGCCTTATGCATCAGGGTGCCACTTCTGAGCATATTAACAAGTGATCTGCTCTCCTCATGGCTTTTCAGTCCCGGAGTGCCTGGAATACCATGAGGAGACCAGTTTGCATGATATTTTGTCCCATAAATAGTACCCCAAAGAGGGTGCAGGGAGACCCTTTAGAGAAAACACTCACAATTGTTGTAGAGTTACCAAGACATTCGGGTTCCTGTGGAGCTCAAATGAACAATCCTGGAATGTAATGTGCTCGGGGAGCGGGATATGGGATGCTATCATTCTCTCTCTAAATGACAGAGCTATTGCCCTATTTCTTCTTAGTGAAGTAGGTGGTCTCAGCATAGCCACTCCCTCAATATTTACCAGTACAATGGTGATGCAGAAACAGAGCAATATGTTCAAGCTTCCAAGATTATTGCTACATGATGTTTTGTTATGGGTTCCTCACCCCTCCCACATGCTTTGCCTTGGGTAGTTTCTTCCAGTCCCTGCAAGCCCTGGTGTGTGTATCATTAGCCGCCATATACCAGATTCGTGCTTAGATAACCTAATGATGGGGGGGAGGGGGCGTGCATTATAAATACATAGAATAGCAAGGACTCATTTGCCTCCCAAGGACATTGACTCAAAGCATTTGATCACCACTTAACCCCACCACCAGCCCCATCCTTTATATCTCGAGCAAATGAGACTCACCTCCAGAGTAGGAAGGAGCAGCCGTCTTGGCCACAGAAATGGAAGCTGGTGCCATTTTCCACTTCACAGCAGGAGTTGCCATGGGACAGGGAAAGGGTAAGTGATGAACTAGAAGTTGTTCTTGAAGTGGCATCTTCTGTGAGGTAGCTTGGGATAGGGAAAAGTCATGACCAGAAAGCTTGTTAGAAAACCCCCTCACGTTAATATTTGTGAAAGAGGAGCCTTGTTATTCTCTAAACCAAGCCTGTACATTCACACAGTATTTTAGTACATGGCTTCAGCCACAAGGGGGCTCAGCTTCTGGGGGCTTGTGACATTTTAGCTGTCTCTGTTATGACAAGTCACATGCCTTCAGGGGCAAACGGTAATGTTCATTTGTTGCTTCTTGAATGGTTTTTGGGTTGCCTCTGATGCTAATCTGAGAGGTCGCATGACTCCAACTGCCTGCTCAGTCTTTCATGTCTAATCCCTGGGCTCCCTTCTGGGCATTGAGGACTAGTTGTGCGATATGTGGCTCTGCTCTTGGCTTAGAATTAATTTACATTCAGAATGTTGCTATGAGTTCCCAAAGCCAGGGGTATCATTGCACTTAATAATTACTGTAGAACCTCATTAATTCATACTAGTGCCTAGGATTGGGATACCCATTTCAGATCCTGCAAGGAACTTAAGACTGTTTCAGTCAGCTGTCTGTCTAAAGTGGGGCTCCATGCAATGAGGCTTGGCCAAAAGGAGTTCATTGCAGCCTTTGTGCATCCAGGCTTGATTTAGCACCCACTGAAATCAATTGAAAGATTCCTATTTACTTCAATAGGTGTGAATTCAGCTCCTTAGTGAACACATGGGTTGTTTATTTTTAGAATTGCCATATTTATTTCCATGGCACCAGCATAAGCCTGACTCCCATCGCTAGGCTCATGCCAATACAGTGATCGTTCTATCCTGCAGTGGTCACTAACGCTTCTTGCCCTCCCCCACCAACCTGCTCTCCTAAGGAGAGAAGGCTTTTCCCACCTAACATTATGCCTGCCCTGCCTCCTCCCCTCACATCACTCTCTGCAACCAGTACTTTGTATCCCACTTGCGTTAGCTGTAATTAGTTGCTGCCCACTATGCTGGTACCTATTATGTTTGTTTTATGCAAGTAATGAAACCTTACTAAGGCAAGCTCTCACTACAGGGCACTACTATTAACTCTTTCTTGGGCAGTGGGCTGAAGCGACCTCTTTGGGTTTTGTGGGGAAAACCAGGACTGCAGATTAACCAAGTGAGAGGTAGCAGGCTTCAGCTGGACTTTGATTATTCTGTCACTTTGTGAGTTCTATAGGACTGCATTGGGGATTTGCTGCAGTGCCTCGTTCAGCCCCTCTGGCAGTGAGTGGATTCATTCTTGACATTTTTCCCTATCTAACTTCCTCTTTGGGTAAGAAGCAGTCCAGCAGGTCTAGTAGTGGTGAGGTGCCAATGCCCTGCAACTCTGCAAACCAGTAATTTTCCAGTACTTTGAACAGGGGTTGGAATGAAGATCAGAGGCACTGGGACTTCCTTAATCTACTTGGCAGAGGGAAAGTCACTATCTTTGCTGAAGAGAAAAAAATGCATGTGAAGCAATCCATAGCCACCACCCAAATTAGAGGTTACAAGTGGAAGGTTAATATATGTGGTGACGCCACTAGGAATGTATGGGGGAGGTATTTATTTGCACTGCACAGAGCTTTAGTTGTGTGCTGGTTTGGGGCAGAACGTCTATTGACTTCAGGGGAAAGGCTTGCACAATCGGGACCATATTCAGCATCTACAGCTTCAGAGAACTGTTGGACTCTGAAGGCAGTAATGCTGGGTCCTTTTATGACCTTGTTTCTTCCTGCTCCCAGCTTTTACCTAAGCAGAGCCAGAGTGAAAAAAAACTGGATGTAGATGGAAATGCTGGAGGGTCACGGTTTTCACAATAAAGGCTTCCTTACTTAGAGCTAACTGGTACCTCGCATAGATAATGCTTGTGAACAAATGAGAGGCTGTGGACTGCCATTGGGTCAATGGGTGTGGAGAGGGGGAGAGAGACTTTCCTACCTCTTCTGAAAATGTCTATTTTCAACATTCCCAACCTCCTTCCCCTTTGCTGGTTGTGGGGACTTTTTCTTGACACATACTGGAACTCTCCATACCTTAGAAGAGCAAAGCCCGCGAGACTCAGGGGCATAGCACTGTTGGGATGAGGTGGTGTTTGTATTTATCTTGTCTACTTGAAAGGCAAAGCATGATGAGTGCTAGCAGCTGATTGCTCTTTGTGGGAAGGTTAATAGGCCTTTACACCAATGTTGAAATTATTCAGGGCTGGACCAAGTAGGTTTTTAAAAAAGACTCTCTAACTCTCAATAAGGTCAGACTAAATGTATATCCCCAGCTGTACCCCTAACTTTAAAGCAGAACATCCCAGCCCACAGTGGGAATTTTAGATGTACAAGGAATGTAGGACTAGTCTCATATGGGCAGCCTGAACTACACCACAGCTATCATGGGGCTTACGGCACTAATCTAAGAACTGACCTCCACACCTGCTAATGCTCCTCAGAGGCAGTTTCCCCTTTGTCTACTTAAAAGTTGTCTTCATATTTCATCAACATTTGCACTTTTACACTTTCCTGAAACCTAGACAGAGACATGACAGAGGAATTAGGAAAAATAAAAATAGCACATACATGGCACTGTAACTACTTTTTAGACAACAGATTAGTTGTGGTGTTTGTTCATTAAGGCCTTGTCATATCAAAAAGTTTGGTAGTTGTAAAGAGAGGTCTATCAAGCATTATGTTCAAATACCAAAATATTAAGAGTGAGAATTTGCATAGTACCCAAGCCAACTGCACTTCTGCTGTGAAAAACCAGAAGGATACCCTTTTAATTTCTGCTAGTTTTAAAGCTACATCATTGCCTCAGGATGCCTTGGGAGGGAGGGAGGGAGGGAGGGATTGATTGAGCTACTGTTATTTATACCAAGCAAGTTCCCATTTTTAATATCAAGCAGACAGTTTACATCTCATAAACAACTCTCTACAGTTATATTCTTGGACTGGGAAAGGGACTATACGTTTGATTTCCATTCAACAGAGAGATCACCCATGTGGTGGCATTGCCAACTGGCACATGGGGCAGATGCCAGGCATTGTTGTTCACCACTTCCAGTGGTTTAAAACTTTTATTCATTCTAATAAAGTTAAGCTTGAACTACAGTGGTTATCCTGGCAAACATCTCTGTATAAGGAGCAGCAGTTGAAAGAAAAAAAGCATTGCACCTTCAAATCAAACTTTGTGATATATATTCATACAAACAATTCAATCGATTTAACAAGAATATCCATAATGATCTTTTAGAATTGTCCATTCCTTGAACATTTAATTTGTAGGGTTTTTTTTTAAAGTCAACTTCTGAAGGGGCACTGTCATGTTAAATCTTTATATAGTAAAAGATTTCTTTGGGTTATTAATAATACCTTAGATTATTGAGATCAAGGCCCGGATCCTGAAAATATTCATGCATGTGCTTAACTTTGAGTAGTCCCACTGAGTTAATGTATATGATTGTATGCAGAATTGGGGCCTAATTTGCTTATTGCTATTTCTACTGTTTCTTTTGTGTACTTCCTTCATCCTAGACAGTTAAACTATACTAATGAGTTAATTTCAGTCTCATGTTCTGATTCCAGGGCTATAATACCTGAGTTGCAAACAGTGCAGGAGAAATGTTTCAATCCAAACCCAAAACTGATTTAGTTGGAATTTTAAAATATTTACAATATTTGTATTACTACTTAGGTTTATTTTTACTGAACGTAAATTTGTGGCTTGATTCACCTGACAGTGGAGAGATGGAGATTTTTAAGGTACCTTGAACTTCATGTTGTTGGTAAATCATGCACTCATTTCGAAATGCTGTTCAGGAGAGGTCATTTAAGCATGAAGGGTCTAGTTTTCCTCACACACTGGCTTCATCCTGGTGGAACTCGACTGACTTATGTGGAGTTACCCCTGATTGTGTGAGAGGAGAATCAGGACCAAAATGCTTTTGAAAATAATCTACATCTGATGTATTTTCTGCTATGTCTGTTACATTATCTATTGCACTGAAATACTCTTGTAGGAAGACCTTCTGTCTGTCTAGACATGAAGAGCAGCATCAGATAGGAAGGCATTTTCTCATTGATGCCTATTCTTCCATTGTATAAAGATGTACATACAATAATATACAAAGATCTCTGTGAATGATGATGAGTGTTTGCTACTGACAGGTAATGAAACAATAATGAAGCAGATGGTTGGAAAGAAATGTGTTATTTCTCTGTCCATAATTCTATATTTCAGCATAACCAACACTCCAAAGCACTAACATGGCTTAATAAATTTTTAAATGCATAGAAATATCATCTGCATTTAATTTACACTAATCCAGTTTTCGGGAAGGGGGAGGAAAGAAACATTTAAAAATACCACAGTTTTGATAAATTGTGCTAAAATATTCAGTTGAAATGCATAACATACTGTACCTTTAAAAAAATCATATAGAGTCTAAAATAACTACTGACTTTCCAAATTCTGCTAATACCAGTACTGAGTTCACTAAAATTAGTCACATGACTAAGGCAGACACAATTTGGACTGGACATAAGACTGGAATAGTATTTTGGGGCCAGATTGTACTACTTGCCGTGTTGCCAGCTTTCACAATTTTATCACAAGTCTCATGCTACTTGGTGGTTTTCTTCAAGTCCCAGCTCTTGGAATCCTGCGCATATGAGAGAATCTGGTTTTATTTTTAAAAAAAAAGGTCTGAGGTTACAGAGAAAAAATTATTGCAGATGAAAGTCTGAAAACGTGGCTTGAGTGTATCCTAATACTAAAGTATGGCAAATTAAAAAAAAACAACAACCAGAATTATTACCTGTTAGAACATAATTTTAAGCCAGTTTCATGACTGGGGAGAGCGTGATGCATTATTTTTGAATGTTTGGGGTTGGCAATATTGCACTTGGCTCCTCGTGCGAAGGAGGCCCTCATGTGGACGGGGCTTTGTGGATTGCAAGGGTCAGGGTAGGATGGGACCCATTCCCAATTCTGCAAGAGATCCATTGCAAAAGTCCATAAAGCCTGAAGCTTTCAGAGTTTTCTATTAAGCCCCTTCTGTGCTGTGGAACACTCCTTTAGAAGATTGCAGGGGAAGAGCTCCAGGAAGATGGGCAGTAGTAAGCTTTTGTACAGATGGCCCTGGCCTGCAGTGGATTCCCATCAATCCATGTAGGTCATCTGGAGCTGAGCCACCTGACTGTTCTGTGGGGGAGGCTCAAAACCCGCCCCAGCTCCCATGTTGGAAGTATGAGTAAAACTCCTCAGGGGTCCTCGCTGAGCTTTCCTTGCCCCTGGCTCTCTCCTGGTTGTGGGTGTTTCTGGAAGATGGCGACATCGAGCTCTCTTGACTGTGAAATAAATATTCTGTTGTAAACTTTAAGTTATTTGGTTTCAGCTCACTGCTGTCTGCTTCCTAGGCCAAGCAGTTCTGTGCCTTATACGAAATACATTTAAAAGACAGGCAGCATACAGTACGTGTGTCACAGACTTTCAAGAACTGAAGGCAAGGCTTATTATAGCAGCAAAGGCTGTTCGTAGTATCACTGACAGGGTATTTTTCACTCTGTGTTGTGAAACCCGCATGCAAGCTAAGCTTTAAAAGCAATTCCCTCTGAGAAGACCAGTGCCTCTTCGAGCACAATTTCGTTGGTGTCTGGGCTGTATCGAACCGTGGTTCCATTTATTGTACAGCTGCATACTAAGTAACCAGACAACCCTCACATTCAGCAAGTTATGTGACAAGGCAAGAACTGAAAAATAATGAGAACATGTCTTTTTTAATTACTCATCTCACCTCCGGATCTGGAGGACTTTTGTTCAAAATGAGCCAAGAGGAACAGATTTTATTACTGATATCAATTCTACAAAATAAAGATTAACCTTTTCATTACTGCTAACAAAGGCAGGTAGGTGGGGGGCAAGGGGAATCACCTTGCGTGCAGGGCTATCTCACATAATTTGTTCTTAGTATGCCCTTACTGAAGTGCCAACATAGAAGAATGCCACCACACTGCAGCTGATCCCAGAAAAGCAGATAAAGCTGGAGCAAATCAGGAAAGGGGGAGGGGTGGAGGGTTTTGGGGGCAGTGTAATATGGAGGATCAGAAATCATGACCTCTAGGAGTGGGAACTTGCTCAGTCTGGTGGCAGAGGGGGTATCTTGTGTTCATGCTTTAGTAACCTCCGCTGGCAGGTATGAGGGTTGGCCAGTCCCAGAGAACCACCTCCGCCTGTGATTGAGTGAAGTATTTAATGGTGGGAAGCAGTATGTATAAGTGGAGAGGGAAACCTCAAGGCTCTGAAGGAAAAACCCCCACAATATTTGGTAGGGGGAAATAAAGGATGATAATTAATAGTGAGATTTATTTGCAACACGGTTCTATGAACACTGGCTGTGCATGTATGAAAGTTCTATGGGCATCAACCATGAACGTTTTCTATGCTGCATCAGACCCAAGGAGCCTTTCTTTCTGATGCAGGGGATAAAATTGTCTCCCTTTCTCAGTATAACAAATGTTGGTGACTTCTGTCACTTGTGAAAACATCAAGACCTGCCTTCCGCTCTTGCCTAGATCTGGAAGAAGCTCCAGTTAGATTCGTGAACTTCTCATTTGATGTTCAGGGAACCTACAGCTGATACACCTAGTGATAAAGGAGTATCTATCTAGTGGTAAAGGAGTACTAAATGAAACAATTTCAATACAGTAATACCACTTGAAAGACCTTCAATACACATTATTTTAAAAGGACATTGTCAAGTAACTTTCCCCGCCTTTTAAAGTCCTTTTTTTTTTTTTTTTGTACTCATGGTTTACAAAAACTCTTTGAAATTCAACCACTTTGTATCACAGCACAGTGGTTTTTCATGGCAGGGTCCATAATAAGTGCTGGGTGATTGGCACTAAGTGAAGAAAAACAAACAAACAGTGTAGCAATAATTTGAAAAACAGTCACCTAGGAAGCACTGCGTGGAGTTTGCAGATAGCGAGGGTAGGTGCAATTTTTGGATTTACCATTTTTGAGAGCATCCCTTTATGTCAACTTCACCACTAAATACTTCTCTGTGGCCTGCGGGAACCCATGCCCACAGCTCTTCTTGCAGTCCTCGTGAGTTTTCTGTTGAACATCCCACCCAGATTCAGATGAAATAGCCATTGCATTCTACAGCTGCAGAGTCACAAAAGGCCGGGGGGCTTATTGCTGATTAAAAGAGTTCAGTATTATTCCCGTGACAATATGTTCCATTATTATATGTCACTTGAAGGTATTAACCGGGGACAGCTATCATTAAATTGTCAGAGGAGTTTCACTAAGTGGCCCATGGCATTGTGCTTTGGAGTTGTTTATCCTCTCTTTAATTCACAATTCAAACACCCACATAATTTCTTATTTTGAATATTCAACCCACCCACAAAGAGGAAATATTTTTATGAGTCTTTTATTGAGATGATGTCAGTCTGGAAACGGGCAGATGACAGGGAGAAGGGAAAATGTCAAATTAATAAGGGTGACACGTCTCATCAGTCATTTTCAAGATGCAATCTGCTACATACTGTAAGATTTTGTCATTCAGCTCATCCAAAGAGGAAAAACCCTTCCAACATGTCCCTAGACCATCTAAGCACTTATCAACACTATGACACTAGTAGGAATTCATCAAACTGATCCATGTTCATGTCTTAGCAGCAATGCAGTGAATATGTACGACGTTCCAACACAATGCCCGAATCCTCCATTCCTGGAAGTGGATGGCCTGTTGATGTGGCTCAGAGAAGGATGCTCTTCTCTAGGCTCTCCAGCTGCTCCTCGAGAAATTTAATCTGCTCCTCAAGGTCTTTCTGCTCAATCAGTAAAGAGGTCTTCACTTGAACAAAGTGTTTGTAGTCCTGGAGTTGCTGGTCAGTCAGGTATTTGGAAAGGATACCAGAAACCACTCTTTCCCTGCGATCCAGGTTCTCTTTCAGATCTTTTGCATCTTCCCGCTGTCTAGACAGGAGGTTGTGCCGTTCATGTAATGATTGCTAGTAGGGAAAAAGCAAAAGCAGCGTACACCATGAAAATCAATAATTTCTGACAGACTCTAGATCTTCATTCCGGAGCCACAGTGTATTAAACTTAATTACTTCCCCTTGTGGCTTTAGATTCTGGATGGCTTCTCCTAGACTGCATTACTGTCCCTTATGGCTTGCATGGTAAAGGTGCCTGGCAAATCCCATCAAGATTCACTTCTTTTATGTTGCCCACAGGAAGCAAGTCAAAGGTAGTAATAATATATTTAAAATCCTAATTATCTCTGTGTGTCAGGTCTACCCTGCATCTGTCTTGTGTAGACTGTAAAACCTTTAGGGCACAAAGTGTTTTATTTGTGGCCTGAACAGAGCCAAATATAGTGTCAGTGCATAACAAATTATTATTAGTAATAATAAACTATATAAAAAAATAAACTATAACTATTAATGTACCTGGAAGAGAGTAACCTGCTAAACAAGAGTACCTACTAAGCGAGGATGGCTTTTAAAACAGTATATATTAATTTGCTTAAGCCTGGCCTACATTAGGGAATTTTAACATTTCCACCATTGCAAACACTAGTTCAGCTGGACCGGTTTTAGTAAGGTTAGCAATGTGGGACGTTCTCAGTACCATATCATTTAAACCTGCTCAGAACAAGTCTAATCAACTCCATGCTAAACAGGGCTGTTTGCGCCTGAGAGGCGAGGGCTCCCAATGTTGCTAAAGCTTGTGCAGCTGAACGATTGGAGATTTTTGTAAAAATTGTAGACAAGGCTTTAGAGCACTTTATCCAAAGTCCTGAGTAAAGTACCCTAACTAATGTGAAGAGCTCTCAGTGCAGCTGGTTTAGGCGAACTACCCCACTAGAAATTAACTGTTCGCTGGGAACATCTATAACCAGTTCAGCTAACAGCTTAAATGTGCTTTGGCTGAAGAGTAGAGGCCAGGCGTCACCTTGTTTTAAGCTGTGTTAGCCAAAACCAATTTAAAATATTGTCTAAAACCACTTTTGCTGCCATGAGCTCAACTCCAGGGCAGACATATTCTGAATCTCCAGGGGGCATCACATGATAAGATTCTGGTGGTGAGTTTCTGAATTTGGATTGATTGTATGCATTTGATAATGTAAAGAAAAATGACCCACAAGAATTCAAAGCTCTGCAGAAAAGGAGCAGCGCTGCTCATGGGGGTAAGATCACAGAAGGAACTCTGTGCTCGACTTGTTCCACATTTGGAAATCCGCCATGTGGGTAGTATTATGGAAAGGGGCACGCCTTATTTAACAAGGACAGCAGAATAAAGTATCTCTTAGGACATAATGGCTTCGTCTACACTATGGAAAAAAAAAAGCAGTGCTTCTAACTTGAGTTAGCTAACTTAAGTTAAATTCCTATTGAAGACAAGGCAATTTGTGGTGTTCACATGAGTTAGCAGGTTGAGTTAAAGACTCCGGGGGAATTCACCTCCAGTTTGGAACACACTTTTTTCCCCCTAGTGAAGACAAGGCCATTGTGTTAAATAGGATTTCCAAACTCAGAAGAAATGATCCTCAGTGGAAAAAATCTGGAATACAGGATTTTGTTCTAGACCAACAGGAGAAGTTTAAGTGGCTTCCCAGATCCCCAGTCCCTTTTTGACAGTTTCAAAAGCCGCAACTATAGTTCAGCATCTACACAGTGCTTACCTGTTCCCATCACCACCTTGCACTCCTGCTGAAGGTAGGAGCCTAACTTTTCCTCCACTGAGCAATTATCGTTTGTGAGGCTCACTCTTTCTCTGCCATGGAAATACGCTAAGCCAATTATTAACTACTACTGGCAAAGCCAGCCATGGTTCAGATCTGCATCTAATTTTATCCAGAACTCTATAGAGTTCTGAGACAGAGAAATGGATCCAGTGAAGGTCCATCTTGAAAGATAAGTGTGAAAGAAATAAAGAGGCTAAATCTCCAATCCTTTTGTGACTCACCTTCTCCTCAGCATCTGTATTCTCATTGATTTTCCTCATGGCATTTTGGACTCGAGCGAGGCGGCTGGACAAACAGAGCAGCAGGCTCACTACCTTTTCCAGATCACCAATGAACATCAGGTAGCGCTCATACTCATTGGGCTTGCAGACATCTTGTACCATTACCTCTAGCTCTTTGCCACGCAGAGCATACTCCTTGGTTTCGGATAGGACAAGTTCCCTTTCTTCCCAGAGGGTCTGCAGTTTGGATTGGATGCTAGAAATAAGTTCCTTCTGCAGGGGAAATAAAAAAAAAAATTGGAAACTTTGTTACTAACTCCCAGAATCCAAACTGCTTACAGACACTGGCTTTTTCCACAGATTGTCTCCTCCAGATTTTAAACTTTTTTTTTTTTTTTTAATACTTTCAAGCCTGTACAAAAGACAGTTACAAACAAGTTCCAATGACTTTATAAATTATATTATTATTTTCACCCCCAAGAGTGAAAGTCTGGTAGTTGCCTCAATAAAGCCAAAGAGTTTGCATAACATACCTGGCAAGGGTAATTAAGGCCTGGTCTACACGGGGGGGTGGGGGCTAGTTAAGTCGGTCTAAGTTACGCAATTTCAGCTACGAAAATAGTGTAGCTGAAGTTGATGTACTTAGAGCTACTTCACTGCAGTAGGTCGACAACTGATGCTCCCCCATCGACTCCACCTGCGCCTTTCACCCTGGTGGAGTACCGGAGTTGACAGGAGAGCGCTCGGCGGTCAAATTATCGCGTCTTCACTAGACACGATAAATCGACCCTCACTGGATCGATCGCTCCGGAGGTAAGTGTAGACATGCCCTTACAGGCAAAAAAAGGAAGGAGGATAAGGGTTATAGTATTAAGAGCATATAATTACTCAGTAATACATGGACACAGTGTGATGGTTCCATTAAAAGCTAATTCAACTCACTTCCTGTAGTCAATATAACAGAACTGAATTCTGTGGGGGGATTTGAATGAGGCAAGGGAGGTAGGTTGGTGAACAGATTTGGGGAGGGTGTACCATGCACAGTGGGCAGCATGAAAGAAGGCTCAGAGATGAGAGTGGGAGAAGGATCACATCAACTTTCATTGAAATGCAGCCAACTCTGACATAGAAGGGAGCAGCCGCTAAACAGTGCGTAGGGAAGAATACCACATCCACCGTAGGAAGAATTTTAAGTAGGCAGATTATAATTCATTTGGCCATATTTCTACAACTAACAAGCTTAATTCTTTTGAAGAGTGATATGGATTATTTTTAAAGAAGCACAGTATTTCTGCTTTAGGAATCATAGTCTAAGCTTAATCTTTTTTTTCTCTGCACATGTGAAAGCCAATAGACAGATGCTATCAACAGAAACTGCTGCCAGTCCCCTAAATGTAAAGATCATCTTTCACTTAGATTGCCAGATGTAATCAATTTAGGGTTCAGATCTGGTCTCAAATACTGTACAATTGTGAATCAGCTAGTGTACAGAAGCTAGTTTTGCAAGGAAGCGTTCAGCTCAGAGTCTATCCCTGATCACTCTCCCAGTGGATGTCTTTGGCAGATGAATAAAACAGGACAGAATTTACCAGTTACAATCAATATACCAAATTCATCATGACTTTAAATGGAGTTATAATAAAGATGAATTTGGCCCAGAAAGTCTCAATGGACTTTGAAGTACTGATATGGTGTTAAAGTATGTTGATAAAAGTGCTTTCTCTAACAGTACATATACCAAATGTATGACAATATCTTAGTTACTGTAAGGAGATCCACACAGTCCTTTTCACATTCATATACCTACTTTCTTGGAAGTGATGTCATCAAGGTCATTTGAGCCATCTCTGTTCTCAATTAGGATTTGGTTCATGTTAGAATTGGGATCTTCTGTACTCGGACCTGCACTGTGATCAGTTTCAGAACATGGTTCTGTTGGACCGTCAATACTTTTCCCGCTCCTGAAGCGGAAAATAAACATATTAACAAATGTTTAGAGCCTAGTTCATGAACAATGTGGTTCCTATTCACATGTGTTTCTAGATTATCCAGAATCATTTCCCCTCCCCCCCACTCAGGGATATTCTAACCTTTGAAAATATCTGGAGCATAAGATTTCTGACAGCCAAGAATTATCATGTTCCCTTCTAATAACTCCAGAACTACTTTGGGATCTCTCATGAAAACATTTCCAGTCTGGCACATTGCATGTGATACAAAAAAGAAATCCATCCAGGGCACTAGCATAGCTATTCAGGGCCCTATTTCCCAGTCAGAATTCTACCTCTCTTTCTTATGTACAGCTATGACTATTTCCTTAGACCTTCCTTGGTGTGACAACCAGAAGATGGGCCACAGAATTTGTTGCTGATTTAAAAAAACAGAACCCCCAGGTATTCTGATGCTCCAGTGAATGAAGGAGACAAATATACATTGAGACAGAAAGGAATATGTAATCTCAAACTACTTACTCATTTTCCAGGACAGGCTGCACCTCTTCTCTCATCCTAGCTCCCTTATTCCGGTGTGATCTGTCAGAAATTGAAATGTTAACAGGAAAAAGGCCCTCCAGGAGGTCTAGAGCAGTTTTTCTAGTAGGACGAGGGATGAGGATATCAGCCAGAGAATTGTCTGTGGCAATGATCTCCATAGCAAGTTCTTCATATCTCTGGTCTTCAGGGGATTTCAGTCTCCTTTTAGGAAAGTCTGTCTCCTTTTCTGGCAGGACACAATTCTGGCTGTTGTACACTGCTTTTTCATTTAAGGCTGAACTACTGATTTGATCTCCTTGCTCGGACTGAGCTGATGATGCTGTGTGGCAATTTATTTTTTCCTGGGAAAGTGCAATATTATTTGACTCTAATTGCTGCCGTGGGGTTCCCTTTGAAGCCTTGCCAACCAGAGATTTTACACTGTATTCTTTTTCCACCTGAGTCTCTTCATTGTCTCCTCTTCTAGGGAACAGGATAGGGATTTCAGGAGTTAGTTCCTTGACATCTGGACAACATGAATTCACAACTGTACTACTGTCTTTATTCTCCTCATGCCGACCTCCAAGACTGGATTCCTCTTTCTCAGGAATCTGGTGTCTACAGGAAAGAAGAAAGAAGTTGCATTCACTGTGGACGTTCACTGCTCCACCAGAAGTTCTGGCAGATCAGGGCATAGATATTTTCATGGCTGCCTTTTTCAAAGTCTCAGAGCTTCTGAATCTGTGGTAAGTGCTCACTGTGCTTGCGGGCCACAGGGCAGGGCCAATGCTAGATATGTGCTAATTGTATAGGCCCTCACATTTCTGGGGTCCTCAGTTAATATGCAGTCTCCCATTTCCAGCTCCATCCGTTTGCATTACGCCTACTTTGAAAACATTTAAAAACCCCGTTGTACACTGACTCCTTGAGATGAATGCATAATACACAAGGAAGCAGAGCCATTGCGGCACTGCTTGCTATCACATTGTGCCAGACGCCACAGGAGAACAGACAAAATACCAGGAATGTGGTTTAAGGGCGCAACTTTATTAACGCATCTGGGAACCAGCTGCAATAACTTGTCCAGTGCAGGTCATCTTTTCTTTGTACTGGTGGAGGGCTGCTGTCAGCCCCCACAACACCTTTAACCTTGTCCCAGCACTATTACTGGCACCCCATTGCCCTCCCCTAATATGAGGGTAAAGGAGGTGGAGAAGAAGGGGTTGTCTCCTCCCTGAACAGACATTAGGAGCCCAACCCCATTCCCCACCTTCCTTAGGAGCTCAACTAGGGTGTACATTCCCATCGGATACATTGATGATGCATTTAGTGGAGTATGGTTTTTCCTTCAGAGCACCTTCTTGCTTTGTTCCCACTGAATGCCGTTAGCTAGAAAATTTGGTCCATTCATAATAGTTTCACGGGCATGTGTAAAACACCCCCAATTTTACTAATGTCTTTGTGAAATCTGAAAGCTTTGTAAAACTGTATATTTAAATATCTGAGAGCTGCAGTTCAGCTGAGTGCCCAGCTCCACAGGCTTGGAGCTAAATTCCTGCTGATCTCTTAGGCGCTGCAGTGCTGTTGCTTTGCTTAGCTCCTAAATGCCACAGGAACTGACTGACAAGGGAGATCTGCTTCTGTAATTGAGGACTGGCGCTTCAAACAGTGCAGCCTCAAGAGGCATAACTGAACTATCCAGAGATTTGATTCACCAGAGTTCAGAAAATCAGGATTAGACTTTGCCCCTGTAGTGAAGGGAACCTCCCGCTGCCGCCCAAGTATTTTCTCCAGAACAGTTTTTGTGACCCAGCTACAGTATTGTGAATGGAAGAAACTTTACTGTGTACCTTCTATTTATTTCTGCAGCAAGTGCCCTCTAACCCAGAAAGTATCACCTGAGTTTAGGTAGCCACTCCCTCGATCTGTTCTTCATAAACAACACTCATTTTCTAATTCTAACTCTTTATTAAAGGAGAGGTATAACAGCTGACCGGTTAATATATTTCTCTTTTTAAATGGGCTGAATGCAGATATGGAAGCAGAAGGCAATAGGCAAAGGGGAAATTGTTCGGTGTAGCTGAGCATGCTGGCCCTTTAAACCTGAAAGGGGCAAGAAAACCCTGTTCCAGAAACAATTAAACTAAGGCTCAGGAAATGGTCAAAGCAGTAATGGGGAATGAGTAGTTGGATGAGAGGAAAAACCCAGGACACTGTCCCTTTAAGGGCCTGGGACCAGGAGCCCTGAAGTGTAGTGTGAGGCAGGGCTCCCCTCTCTCCCAGCCAACTAGGAGAAGCTCTCTGAAAGCGGGCAGTATATATGCTGCCTTCTCCCTGAGAACAGGGGAGATGCTGACAGAAGAAGGAAGCCAGGGCCAGAAGGCTGTGCTCCTGCTGGGAAGGGCCAAGAGTGAGGGCTTCGTGAGGAGCAGAGTGGGATATAATAGGAAAAGAGCTCTGTGTGGTAGAAGGGCCAGAGCTGAGTATAAACGTTTGGGTTGGGGAGATGGTTTTAATTTTGAGGATTATTTTGTGCTCTTTCTATTATATACCAAAACTTCAGACTTGGGGGGAGGAGGGTGTTAGCCACAAAAAAGACTGTGTGGGAGTCTTAAGGGGACTGAAGAGGGGAAACCAGAGGTAAGCCGCATTGGAGCCTGGGCTGGCCGTGAGGAGGCGATCAGGAGGCAACAATCCTGGTACATGCAGCTATTGAGGTTTTGTGGGTTGCTGCTGTGTTTTGGGGTGGGGGTGGGGAGTAACACTTGTTTTGGAGATAAAAGCGAAACATTTATTTAATCCATTCAGTCAGTAGTCTCAGGGGTCAAGGCTTCTCCTTTTGTGCTGGTTTCCTCCTAAAGTTTTGGGCTTTGATGTAGCACTTAAAACAGAAACTTTGATGGCAGAGGCTACTGACTATAGGGAATAAATAATTGTAGTCATACTGCATTTGCTATATAGAATAACCACAGCCATCTTTTTAAAGTACCTTTACATCCAGATTTTGTAACAACTTAGGTGCACGGATGAACATACAAAACATTTGTAGTTTCTGCAGCCAGTTTGCATGTGCAAGTACTGTTTGTTTTGTGTATGCATGTTATTGCACATCCAAGTGATCATGATGTTTGCACATGCAATTACCAAATTCGTGGTTGCATTAATGCACAAATTAGTTACACATAAATGGCCAAACTATCTGGATCTCTGGCCATTCAAATTTCTTAATGAGTTTATTATATACAATGGCTTTTTCACAGACACTATTTTTAACTCTATCTAAAAATCTGTGATAACTGAATGGAGTCTTATGAAGAGGGAGCACGGAGGAAGGCTGTAGAGATAGGCATAGAGATATGGCCGCCTGTCCTTTCTGCTTGGTATGGTTTTGTACTGTGATTATTTTGAAGATCACATGTCAACAGAGCAATAATTTAGAAACAGAAAGGTTACCTGGCTTTTTGTTCTGCTTTACTTTGCTTTCCCTCCAAGGCAACTTGCAAAGACAATACAGTCAGGAGAGATTCTGGCATGTCTGTCCTTGAAACTAAAGTATCACTTTGTCCATAGAGACAGGAAGGCTTTGATGTTATTTCTAAGCCATTGGTGACGGAGTCATTAAAGAAAACATTGTCTTCTTCCACAGAAGACAGGGCCAGTGGAGAATGAAGAGGAGACTCTGAATGTAATAGTGGAGATTGCAATGTGCCCAGGGAGGATACACACCATGGGGATAGATTTTCAGTACTTAAGGAAATGCCATAGGGCTTTGTTGTGCTAGGAAGCCTTCCAAGTGTTTGGACCGTTGTATCTGATCTCTTGAGCCCCGCAACTTCAGTATTTGTTTGTCTGGGCAGATTTCCTGATACAGACTTGGTGCTGTGCAGATCACTTTGATGGTTTGCAGCTGAGCTGTTTTTACCATGTTCAAGTCCAGGCACTGGCAAGATGTGCAGGCTTTTCATGTGATGAAGCTGATCTGTGCTTTGGCTCAACAATGAAAGTCTTACAGTTTCTGAAATTCCAATTTCTTCCATAGACTTTCCCCTTCCTCTGGCTGTGCAGACTCGCTGTTTTTCATCTCTAACACAGTCTTTTTCCTCCACCAAGTCAACTTCATTCTTTGATGGAAAGCTAAAGTTTCAAATCATATTTCACATTAGTTAATTACTAACGCCACCCTTTGGAGGCATTTTATTTATTATATGGAACTATTTAATGCAGGTAAAATACAAACCTCACAAGACCTTGAGCCGGCATTTGTAGTCTAGACCCACCAATGATACTCAATTGCTGGAAAAATCATTTTGTCAATCAGGGTTGAAGAGTGTGTCAGCCCGACGTTGTATTGTAAAGTTTGAGTCATGGCATTGTATCAGTGTGATGCTGTTGTATTATGACTCAGCATGATCTCATATTGAGACAGCATCATGACAGGATGGCACAATTACTTCATCCCTTTCTTCCACAACCTAAGGGTGTGTTTACATGGAGATGCAGCAAACAGCAAGATGGGGTGTAAATTTATAGCTGTGTGGACCCTGCTGACGCACACGGAAAATTCCACTGTGCACTTTGATGCACTCCATGTAGTGTGCAGCAGGTGAGTGCACTCCATTTTCACAGCCTGGGTTGCTGTGCACTAAGTCTCTGTGGAGACAAGCCCTAAGACAAGCACTGTAGACATGTCAGAGACTCCTTGGGCCTGAGTGACGAAATGCCAGAGTGAGAGACCTGGACTGCAGGGTAAATGCAGCAACTGTAGTTATTACGAGAAGAAAGTGGTAGGTAATGGGTAATAATGGGGAAAAAACCAACTTCAAATGGGATTATAAAATAGAATGGTTGCCAGAAGCTGGGTAACTTCTGGATAAATGCCTTGAAGTTAGCCAGTTCCTGTCTGGGGGGAATGAGATCCTTCTTGTCAGCAGGGTCAGTATTACATTAACACAGTACACACGTTGGGACAACTGGAACTCTCCAACAAGCAGGAAAGGCACACATGTGAGGCCTGCAAGATAATCTGCTCTCATCTTTCGGAGCAAGTAATATCCAAACATAGTAAATCTGCACCAGTTTCACTGACAGGTTTGGATTTGCCACCAAGGTTCAGCAGAACACAGCGTCAGTATTATGTGGCACAGTGGCAGAACTTGGTGGGTTGGGAGGTAGAGGGAGATATTATTGTACAGTAGGAGGCCATGGCTTCCTCTATAAATGTAGTACAATGAAACCTGAACTTAGTCACCTGAATTAATAGCCAGCACAATCGGTCCCTACAGGATTTCCCTCCTCTCCCATATTCCCTTGCCCTGTATTAAGAGTTTCTGACCACACATGGACTCACCCACACTTCCAGTTGCATCAAAAATAATCTGCTGAAGTGAAGCTGCTCCACCTGAATCAGGAATCTCAGACAGACCACTGAAGTCCTGCTGAGACAGGCTACCCTGTATCAAGCAGCCCCACTACATAGAATGGCCAAAACAATGGGAGTCCTAATGGTGGGTATTAACAAGCAGCTTTTGGTGTCATTTTTTTGGTTGAAGCAAGACTTGATTGTTCCTCTACCAATTCTTCTAGGCAAGCGATATTGGATTAAAGTACTAGGAGCTTTTCTATGTAAATATTTATTAAAAATGTATATAAACTCCATGCTTTAAGCATTCTGACAGGATCTCTATGTTGTTCTTCTGTGGACAGGTCTGGCCTACCCTTTAGGTGCTGTTTTTGGCAGAGATCAGATGGTGGAGCTATGCACTCAAGTGAGAAAAGAGGGGAAGCTATGGTGGTTTGCAATATGGAGTCTTTTACTGTAAAGATCTTCCAGCCCTTTTCATGCATATTTTGTGTACATTTTACACCTTTTTTGTTCCACAAAAAGGCAAAAATGATTTTGAAGGCTACCTAAAAGGAAAGAAAATGATTTGGGGAATAAATAACCCTATTCTAAGGATGTGGGATTGTAGGATCACTGAGAAGAACCAGAGAAGTGCTGAGCACTTGCGACTCCCACTAAAGCTCCACACCTCAGGAGCAGGCCCTGAAGTGATCTCTCTTCAGGTAAAAGCCTTTAGACGGGAGATGCATCTCTGTGGGGCAGTGGCTGTATTATGCCTGGCTAACATCACGTGGAGGTTGGAAGCGACTCAGCATTTCAGAGCAGACTGCCAGGCAATATTGCCTTTTCTGCGCTGCTACAGCAGTCCCTGGTGGCAAAAGCACAGAGTTGCTGCCTTTAACCAACACTTCTCAAAAAGCAACCCCCGTCCCTCCCTTTTGGATCTTCGTAACTGGGAAATAAGATATCATTATTTCAGCCATCGCCACGTAGGCAGCACAAAGGCTAAATAGAAAAAGGGTAAATAAAAGAAGCAGAGTAAAGACAGCTGTATTGAAGTCTATTTCCCTACAGCCAAATGCATAATAAAGGACTAAATCCTGTGGCCCTTACTTTGTTTTCACTCAGTTTTTACTCAGATAAAACTCCCCATAACAAGGTAAGGACAGACTGAAAACTGGATGAGGACGTCGGGCTTAACCTAATAATAACAACAACAACTTGGCACGTGTATAGCACTTTTCATCTCTAAAGTGTTGTACAAATATTAACTAACTGATCCCCACAGCACCCCTGTGATACAGGGAGGGATTGTGATCCCTCACAACCTTCACTAAAAAACCTCAGACTGAGGGGTAGCTTGGAACGGAGGGAAAAGCACAGAGCTGGGGGATCAAACTCCAGATTTCTCTGCCACTGACTCCTTTTGAGGCATTGGTTAAGTCTAATCACCTCTGTGCTTTGGTCTCCCCACTTATAAAATAGAGAGAACGCCTCTCCTGTACCTCAGAGGTGTTGTGAGGAATAGCTAATATAAGGTAAGTGCTTTGAAAATAAGCAGTGCTTTTAATGTCTGCAATCCTTTTGTCTCTGAACTAAGCATGATTTCCTCCATGATCTTTTTTAAAAGATTAAAATCTCTAAATAGTATTTTGTACATTTGGGGCCCAAGAAGTGCTGAGGGCCTACAACCCCAGCGGCTTCAAATGGGAGTTGCAGATACTCCACACCTCTCAGGATCAGACTCTACATTTACAAGTTTCTGAGGTAGATTTTCCCCAACTTTGGCAATTATTAAGGCCATGATGATACTATCCATTTCTTTTGGGAACATCCACCCTAAAATGACAGCGCTTCCTTGCTGAAAATGCAACACTGCATTTTATTAGCATGGAAGAGCCTCCTTCATTGATGTGTCGGGTTTCAACTGAAGCGCTGTGAATTATATGATACCAGTGTCAGTCTGAGGGGCTACGGAAGTTCATGGATTCATATATCAGACCACTTTACAGGTGCCTGAATTACCACTCAATGAAAAGTCTCTCTACTTAGGCCCTGTCCACACAAAGACTGAAGCCATGCTAGAAATAGCTGTATTTAAACATGGCTGATGGGAGCAGGGTTTTACCAGCACTCGTCTAACAGAGTGGCTGTGTCTACATTCAGGATTTTCACAAATTCTCCCACTGTTGCTTTAGCACTGGTGCATTTCTGAGTGTAAATAGCAGGAGGAGCATCCAACCCTGCTCTGAGCTACACTCGCACTCTGAACAGTTGTTAGGACTAGTGGAGTTGCACTGGTTCTACAGCAATGGTGAGAGGTGTCCACAAACAAAAACCTCATTGTAGACAAGGGCCATGGGACCAGGTTTTTTTTAAATTCTGTTTTACGCCTGAGAACTAAACTAGAATTCTGTAACAAGGCCATAAGAGAGACAACAGATTAAACATGTTTGTTAGTAGCCATGTGGGTATTTGGGTGGGGATTAGGCTGAAGCATGGTTTAATAATACCTTTCTAATCCTTGTGCATGCTTGTCAGGGAAACCGTTCTAGAACCCTGCTAGCAAGAACTGTGTTTAAACACTGTTGTTGCTAGCTAACACATGTTTATTTCCAACATTGGCAGGACCTGTACTTCCAAAAAAACTAGGAAACAACAGACTTCAGTTAGGAATCTATCACATTATAGGGCATCAAAATTAACATCACATTAAATTTACTGTATTGCAAAGAAATATAGTGAATGTAGCTGGCCACTAGCGTTTGAAAAAAATTCTAAATCAATGTTCATCTGGGGAGGGTAGAGTAGTTCTCACAACTTTACCTGGGGATGCTGGGATAGTTTTCACAACCTTGAATTGATGATGCCGGGAAAGTTGTACATCTATGAAGGTCCTGAAAACGCAGAAGACTTAACTTGAGCAGCATTGTAAATTCTTATTGCTTTTGTGTACTCAGCACCTCCCCAAGCCTACTAAGGTGGAAACTCAACAATAGCTCAGGTAGCAGTTTACTAAGCATTTTAAGTGTTTTGTTTCCTTTCAGTCATGTAATTCCCATCATTCTCTCCCACGTTAGCATCAGGTTTTTTTCCCCTTTAGAAAAATATATGTTTGTTAGGATTCCTAGATTTACAAACAAAATTGGGATTTTACCAGCACTTCTCCATGACAGGAGGAGTATCAAGGAAGGTACGTTTTACATGCCTAAGTAGAGAAATTTTACACAGTGCTCAACCCTGCCCCACAATCTAATGAAGCCCAGACAGTCAATAATTTGTTTCATGGTTGTTGAATCATAGAATCTTTTGGATTGGAAGGGACTTCTAGTGAGTTGTCCAGCTCATCCCAGTGTATAATAGTGGCTATTACTTGCACTTGGATACTACAGTGAATGGTATCCTACAGATACATCATAATCAAATTGATTCCATTATCCCTCAACTATCCAAAATAGATGGATTTTTCCAGGCTAGGAGGCAGTCAGTTAGGCACACACTAGACTGATTATCTATAGGTTCTTCTCAACTGTGTATCAATCCCCTCTGCTTATCAGAGAATCTAGTCTATCCTCCAACCCAGAGGTAACCCACCCATTCATGGCCTTCATAGGTATTGTTCTGGGTTACTCTTCACAAGGCTAAGCTCGAACATGCTCACAGTTTGAAAAATTCAAAGCTACAGCCATGGGAACATGAGGTTGAATGATCAAATAGACTGCTAATCTTCACCTGCCATGCTGATAGACAATACAGGAACAAAATATTGACTCTACCTTTGCTTGTCTACAGTTCTGAAAATAGGCATCTTTGGTGGCAGTTTCTTATCTCAGTGGCAGTTCCATTAGCTAGAAGACGCTAATGGGGGGGGAAAAGGCTCTCTCTTCTCTTTCCCCTTTGCCTCTGTTTATTTTCCTTATCTGTCTTTTCCAGAAATATTGACATATATATTGTCCTCCAAATTCTGGCACTGAAAAGTGCATATTTCTGCCCTGACACTGGGACAATGTTCGCTGAGCATGTAGGAAATAAAGCAAATGGCCAATTTTACCTGTTCCAACAGGCTTCTAAAGTGTTAGAGTCTGCCAGAAGCCACATCATCATATTATTTAAACTCAAGGCTGTTGTGTCAAGAGCAAGGGCAAAAGGAACCATCCAAGTAATCTAGCTAGGTATGTGTTAGATTATGATTTCTTTAAATGGCTGAGAAAAGAATTGTGCTGAATAGAATAACTATTTCTGTCTGTGTATCTTTTTTGTAACTTAAGGTTTTTGCCTAGAGGGGTTCTCTATGTTTTGAATCTAATTACCCTGTAAGGTATTTACCCTCCTGATTTTACAGGGGGGATTTCTTATTTCTAATTCTATTTTTATTAAAAGTCTTCTTGTAAGAAAACTGAATGCTTTTTCATTGTTCTCAGATCCAGGGGTTTGGGTCTGTGGTCACCTATGCAAATTGGTGAGGCTTTTTATCCAACATTTCCCAGGAAAGGGAGGGTGCAAGTGTTGGGAGGATTGTTCATTGTTCTTAAGATCCAAGGGTCTGGGTCTGTAGTCACCTAGGCAAATTGGTGAGGCTTTTTACCAAACCTTGTCCAGGAAGTAGGGTGCAAGGTTTTTGGGAAGTATTTTGGGGGGAAAGACGTGTCCAAACAGCTCTTCCCCAGTAACCAGTATTTGTTTGGTGGTGGTAGCGGCCAATCCAAGGACAAAAGGGTGGAATATTTTGTACCTTGGGGAAGTTTTGACCTAAGCTGGTAAAGATAAGCTTAGGAGGTTTTTCATGCAGGTCCCCACATCTGTACCCTAGAGTTCAGAGTGGGGGAGGAACCTTGACACACTGGGACAATGTTCGCTGAGCATGTAGGAAATAAAGCAAATGGCCAATTTTACCTGTTCCAACAGGCTTCTAAAGTGTTAGAGTCTGCCAGAAGCCACATCATCATATTATTTAAACTCAAGGCTGTTGTGTCAAGAGCAAGGGCAAAAGGAACCATCCATAAAGACTCAGCATTGTAGTCTTTTATGGTGTGTGGTGATCTGGCTGTTGGTAGCTAAGCAATGTTGTTCTATATATGTAAATATCTATATCACATGCTCTTCACGACAGTATCTGAGGTATCAGATGAGAACCATTGTTTTATTTTCTTAATTGTGGTACCCTAAGTAGCCCAGAGACCTTCTTGCTATCCCAGAATTAGTAATTTTGAGATCTAAACAGTGTGTGGGAAGTCGTATTATGAGAAGAGATGGATCCATGGAAGGTTCTCTCTCTTCTACCAAATGGAGAGCCACCAACCTAGGAAACAGAAATCTCAGTCCTATAAAACAGATTTCTAAATAAACAGTGATGAACACACATTCATCCTGTGCCAGTCTGCATGTCCATGACTTCTTCTACCTGAGAAAAACAGGAAATCTAATTTCATCAGGATAACTATCCAAAAGTATCTGTCTAGCTATCTTCAGTTTTTTTAAGTGGCTGGGTGTGAGGTTTGAGAAAATTGGGAAGGATGCACAGTTGCAATGTATAACTAGACAAAGCTCAGCGGTTTCTGCTGAGTTTTAGTTTGAAAATCTGGGTTCAATTAAAAAAGTCAAAAGTGAAACTCAGGTATAGGAAGGAAGACTTCATAAGAGCCAAAAGAGACAGACAAACATAAATAAATACATACATAAATAAAATATTTGCACTAATTCTGTCAACTGAAACCCACAGATTTCTATATGGCTTTGCTTTTCAGGGCAAAAACCACTTAAAAGGTGTTCCCTCAAAAGACTTATCTGGGAGAAAAATGTTTCTTCTAGTTTCCTCATAGACACTTAGGATACAGCAGGCTTGCAAGCTACCCCTCTACCTCCTTGGCAGCCCACCCAAATTCCTCTCCTAACGGTCAAATCAGGTTCAAAATCCAGAAATCTCTCCTTGTGGACTTTTCAGATAAATTTCTACCAGCCCTGTTTGTTCTACCAGCCCTGAAAGAGCATGTAATACTTAGCATGTAAGAGCTTTTATCTATGGCAATGCACTTAAGTTTTCAACCTCCAGGCAAACTTATTAGCAATTTGTTTTCCATTTAAAAAAAAGAAAAATCTACAGTTTGTCTGCAAAGCACTATGCATGCCAATAATTAACAACCATTATTGTCATTTAATTAAACAAAAGATTTTAAAACATTTTTGGTAGGATGGCTTTTAGAACTCCAAACAATTAATTTTATATTCTCTCTTCTAATCTGTTCCTCCAACCAAACTCAAAACATACGATTTGCAAACAACTGTGAGGTTTCCTATAGAATAACAAACACAAAATCCTCCTTTTTTTCTTCCAGGTTTCAAGAACAGGCTGTAGCTCACTAAGGGTCAGATTATTAGTTTCTTACTTCCATTGGTGAGCAATGGGACTACTCACCAGTATAAGCAAAGGGTTCACAGTCTGGCCAAAAACTGGAAATTACCCTGTAATATCTTTCATACCTGTGCAGGAGAAGATGACGATTTTGATCGTTCTCGACCTTTGCTGGATGCAGAAGCCACTGATGGAATGAGATTTTCAGCTGAAGCACATTTGCTGGTGCAGTTTCCATCTGTTTCCCTGACAGCAGACTTGGGTTTTGAATGTGCTGTCTCAGTAGCCGAAGAACTAGCACTGTGTCTATTGGTCCAGATCCCTGTGGCAATTAAAGCAGGGGAGGGTTCTGGAATTCTTTCTGGACAGAGAAATTGGCAGATTACCTCATTATTTTGGGTCTTTCTGGTAATATCTGGTTTGGAAGTCTTGCCCTCAGGAAGCCTCTTAGCATTTGAAGGCCTCTTCTGCAGGGGCGGTTTGTGCAGCGCACTAGCGGGCCTTTGTGCAATCTTTCGTTCCATGTATTCAATAAGTGCAGTATGCTGGATTTGCTTCAACTCGGTCTTGGAGAGATTGGAGCTGGCAAGCGCACTCCCTCGGTTTTCCAGAATCTTTCTTCTGGCTGCCATTGCATCTTGTTCATTCATTTCATCCGACCTGACCCTGGTGCTTTCCAATCTTTCAAGATCACCCTGATCTTGCTGATCGTCCAGTTTATTGAGCTTCTCAGGTTCGGAATAGCACAATTTCTTTTGTTCTTCTGTTATCCTTTTTCTTCCTCCTATTCGAGCAGCTTGTGGCCTCTTTGTTTCTTCTTCTTTGCTGCTGTTTTCCAGAGACTTGGGAAGAGGAATCAACTTGGCATCCTCATTTGCACTGGATAAGGACAAAGATCTGAGATGTTCAATTGAAGGTCTTTTGGAGGGTTTCTGCTTCAGCCTTATGGGCAAGCTCATCTGTAAATCCTTTCTTTTGAAAGATGTTTCTCTCAGGACCTTTCTTTGAGCAACTTTAAGTTTTTCCCTGTAATCATTCTTGAAACTCTCATCCACCGATGAAGCAGAGCTCCCCAGAATTACATCATCAGTCTCATTAATGGTATCATCCCCTGTGCACTGAAGGTGGTGTTTGTTCTTTTGAAGCTGGTTAATTTCTCTTTCTATCTCTATAGGTTGTGCAGAAACAGGGTGATTGCTCCTTGGAGAGGTCTTAGGCAAACTCCCTGAGTCCTCATGTTGCTGAGTGTGATTTTTGTGACTCAGAATGTTGGTGTTTTTCCCACCAGAAAGGTAATAAAGGAGAGGAGTTGTCTGCCTGTTTATTTTTTCACTGGCAGAATCATCCTGAGGCTGTCTTTCAAGCTTCTTTTGAAATTCAAGTTGGTGTTTTCTTTGGTGAACAGGATTTAGGGTGTCCTCTTCCTTTGGGTTCATGTTAAGGTCAGGACTGCTATTGTTAGATTGTGTTTCACTCTGGAGTCCATTTGGAAATTGAGATGGGGAGTCATTGTTTGGTCTGTAATAAGATGTTTGGTCAGCACTATCAGAAAATTGCTTATTTCCAAAATCCAATTCCCCATGGTGAGTAGGCTCTGTTTCTACACCATCCAAGCTGTGGGACAGTGGTGATTTCTGCATTTTGATATGTTGATTGAGAAGTAGTTCCCAAACATCATTCCTGTTTTCTTCTTTGGAGCCAGAGCACTGATTCTTGTCCTCAGAGCTGTTCAGTTTCTCAGACACATCTTCACTTGGAAGAGGACTGTCCATGTATTTTAAGCCTGCCCTACTCTCCCATACATCCTGATCCAAGCTTGAATACGCTTCAGTCCAGCATGGGCACTGAATGCAGGGAAACTGTCCCTCTTGTTGGCTGGATTCTGAGACTCTGCTTTGCAAATCTGCTTCTCTAAAGAGTGGTTTGTGTACTCCACAGGCAAAAAGATACTGTTTGTTCTCTTGTGTATCATTAACAGCACTGAGGTTGGTATGCAGTGGATGAGAGGACTTAGAGTTCATCTCCTCAAGAATTTCATAAGTTTGGACTGAATTCTGAGTACAGAAAAGATTTGGGGTCTTAGCCAAAGAGTCAGACTTTAAATATTCTTGAAAAATAATAGACGAGGGTCTGATGAAAATATGAGGCTTGTTTTGCTTTGTGCCATCTTGGGATGGATCCCTCTCTTTGCTTTCCTCAGTCATTAGCCCCTCGTTCTTTGACCTGAATACCCAGTTTGTCCCTGAATCAGAGGGGAGAAGGACATTGCTAATATCCTGAGCACAAGTAGCTAGTTGCACACTATAGTCAAAATGATTTCCAGAATTAGATTTCCCTCTTGTAATTTCAAAATTCCTGGTAGCTTTATAGCTATGAAGTCGTGCTGGTGGTGATGGTGGACGAGGGGGTAAAGCCAGAGGTGATGGTGGCTGATATAAAGTCCCATGGGTAGGAGTGCTTCTGTATTGTCCATTGAGCCCAGTATCGTCGGAGTTGTGATGACTACCCAGCTCCAGTGACTTGTGCTGATGTGTGGGTTTAGGATCAGAGTTTATTGCAATAGGATTATAAATTCCTCTTACATATTCCGAGTCCATATATGGCAATTGCTCTAAGGGCAGACAATAGTTTTCATTATAATATGATGGAGAATGATATTCTGGAACGTTTGAGCCACCAGAGAAAGAGCTGTAAGCAGAGTCTAAGAGGTGGTCTAAGCTGCTGATGGACTTAAGTGGCGAGAGCCTGTTTCCATAATCAGGTGAGGCCACTGGCTCCAACAGTTCTGCAATTTGGCCAGCTTGCTTGAGGTTCCATCTTTCGATCTCATTCCCATAGGAAGCCATATCTACTATCAGCCAGCTCCTCCAGGAAAAGAATTCAGATTAAGTCTCCCTGCTTGTGACTCAGCACGTTTTACTGTATTTCGCACATTTCATGTGTAGGTAGACGATCCTGGAGAGAAAAACAAACATTTTGAAAAACAGCCATTGAGAAGGATGATTACAGATTTAGACAGAGCCGTAACTAGACATTTTGGTACCCTGGGCAAGCAAGCATCTGTGCACTCCCTACTGTTTTTTTTCCCCTTCATTTCCCTGCCCCATTTTCCCACCCCCATGACTTTCAGCCTGGGGAGCTACCCCGCTCACCCCACCCTGGTTACAGCCCTGGCGTTAGACTATGTACTAGATCCTCAACTGGTGTAAACCATTTGTAACCCCATTGAACCTGAAGTAAATCAGCGTAGCTCAATTGACATCAGCTGAGACTCTGGCCCTAAATATAATCAATGGGGTCTGAGTGTAAAATTTCCATTCAGCATATTTCAACCAAATTGTTTTCATAAGGAGCACAGATAGCATGTGACCTCTAAGAAGTGGGAAAATCCTGGGATTCCATTCTTTCTCCCATTGTATCAGCAATATCTGGTGTAAGTTTCATGTAGTACTGGGGCGGGGAAAGGCCTTCATTAGTCACTGTGAAAGAGGGAGTCCAGTGATTTAAGCACAGGTGTGGCAGCCAAGATCTCCTGAGTTCTAATTCTAGTAGCTTAACTTTTGAAAGTAAATGTTAATGCCTGTAAAGTATGACTGGAATGTGAAATGTGTGTATTTAAATGGGTTACATAGAAAGAAAACACGTGCGATGCTTGCTTCTAAACATAACTTTTGTGCTCCAGCTCCTCTTGAATTCCACTGCGCAGGAATGGCATTTTTAAAAATAAAATAAATTACTCCCAAAGAGATGAATACTAGATTTCAATCCATTTTTTGGAGTCTGATCCATTAATGGTGACAGGTTTCAGAGTGGTAGCCGTGTTAGTCTGTATCAGCAAAAAGAACGAGGAGTACTTGTGGCACCTTTAAAGACTATCAAATTTATTTGGGCATAAGCTTTTTTGGGCTAAAACCCACTTTCGTTTCAAAAGCTTATGCCCAAATACATTTGTTAGTCTTTAAGGTGCCACAAGTACTCCTCGTTCTTTTTGTTGATCCATTAATGGCTCCAGGTTCATGCTAATGCTTGGCAACTTTATCCAATATTTTCCATGAACTGGTGCGTAAAAGGAAATGTACAGGGGGGTCATTTCATGCAACACTGAATACAGCAGTTGTTATAACAGCACAAGTCAACTCTTTAGGACAGAAAGTGAAGAATATCTTATTAATCTGAAAACAGAAAATTTAGGGCGGCAGAATGTAATTACTTGAGCTAGAATTTTGGCAGGATGCTAGGATTATCATCCCAGCTATCACAAAAAGTGCCCTGGGGACTTTTGGATAAAGCAGAGATGCAGACCATTTTACCATTAAAGACTGCACCTGCAACTGGACAGCTCCCCCAACACCAGGCTTGGACATAAATTCATTACTGACTCAAAGGGAAAAGCACCTCCTTCTAAATCACTAATATGTTTTCCTGCTAGTACCTTGAAGATCTTTTAGGGTATGTCTACACTGCACTACAAAGGCCTGCGGCATGATTGGCCTAGGTCAGTTGACTTAGGCTCATGAAGCTCAGGCTGCAGGCTTACAAAATTGGAGCGTGAGCTCTGAGACCCTGGGAGGTGCGACGGTCTCAGAGCCCAGGATCTAGCCCAAGCCCGAACATAGACACTGCAATTTAACAGCTCTGCAGTCTGAGCCCTGCAAGCCTGAGTCAGCTGATCCAGGCTCTAAGGATTCCATTCCGTGGGTTTTTTAGCACAGTTTAGACATATCCTTAACCAGGTACTGACCTGGTCTGATGTGGAGTTTGTGAGGGCTGGTGAGATTACAGTGCAAATTGGTGTGGCTGCAAGTGTACTTGCCCTGTTAACCTTTTAAGATGTGTGTTTGGAACCTGGAAGCTTGTATGACTTCCTGCAAATTGTAGCTTTTATAAAACTGAATCCGTTACTATATTTAAGGTATCACTTATCTATATCAGCTGTTTGTTCAGAACTGAAATGAGTCTGATTCTGACGTTACACAAATTTTACACCGGTGACACTCTGGTGGCATTATTCCTGATTTACACCAGCATACCTGAGAAAAGAACCAGGCCCATTCTCAATGTACCAAACTATAATACCTCCTAAATCCTTTTCTTTTTGTCCTGCTATGCTTGTTAGTCTAAGATACTATCTGTTAGGAACTGGTTTTCAGATTAACTAATTATTATTCCTTCCTATAAAACAATTCTATTCAATCACCTTTATCAGTATAACTGTCACTCTTCTTTCTAAATAAGTAAACCCAAGCCTGGCTAGCACACCAGCCCCAATCAAATGAATGTCTTTTGTCAGTATCTGGGCTTTACATAAAGATTTACTGTACATCTGGTTTGCATGTCTCAAACCTTATTCTGCTGTGTTAATATTTAGTTACATTAGCCAAACCAAAAGAGAGGGCTATATAAACAAAAGGAAACTAATGCAGATTTCAAAAGGTTCCTGTCATATTTCTAGGTGTATTGATATTTAATGGTACCAAAAACAGCTGACATCAGTAGTGCTAAAGTAATTCACCAAAACTCAGCAGTCATCAGACCGTTTGAAAAATGAAGAGTCCAATACTTTTGCACAGATCATGTCCATTATTTCTCTTTCTCAGGGCTAGTCTTCATTGAAAGAGTTACTAGAAGGAGCCTAGTAATGCAGTGGGAATGCAACAACAGGCTAGAGCTCAAGTTAGCACCACTCATCAACTGCTAATCCAATCGCTTTGTGGGTATGTCTGCCTTTGGCAGAGGAGGTGTAAATTCCAGCTCAAGGAGACATACCCACACTAGCTCTGGTCGAGCTAGCACCCTACAAGGGTGTAGCTGCAGTGGTGTGGGCTAGCCACACCAAGTACATATCCAGGCCTGCTGATGGGGGAAGGGCAAAGGGGGCAAATGCCCAGGAGCCTGGATGACTTAAAAGGGCCTGGAGGCCCGTGGCAGCGGTGGCCAGGAGCCCTGGGCCCTTTTAGATCGCCTGGGTGGGCCACAGGGCTCCTAGGCACACGCAACCACTCCAGGGCTGGGCCCCGCGGGCCGGCACGGGGTAGGTCCCTCAAGTGACGGGATCATAGAATCATAGAATCATAGAATATCAGGGTTGGAAGGGACCCCAGAAGGTCATCTAGTCCAACCCCCTGCTCGAAGCAGGACCAATTCCCAGTTAAATCATCCCAGCCAGGGCTTTGTCAAGCCTGACCTTAAAAACCTCTAAGGAAGGAGATTCTACCACCTCCCTAGGTAACGCATTCCAGTGTTTCACCACCCTCTTAGTGAAAAAGTTTTTCCTAATATCCAATCTAAACCTCCCCCATTGCAACTTGAGACCATTACTCCTCGTTCTGTCATCTGCTACCATTGAGAACAGTCTAGAGCCATCCTCTTTGGAACCCCCTTTCAGGTAGTTGAAAGCAGCTATCAAATCCCCCCTCATTCTTCTCTTCTGCAGACTAAACAATCCCAGCTCCCTCAGCCTCTCTTCATAAGTCATGTGCTCTAGACCCCTAATCATTTTTGTTGCCCTTCGCTGGACTCTCTCCAATTTATCCACATCCTTCTTGTAGTGTGGGGCCCAAAACTGGACACAGTACTCCAGATGAGGCCTCACCAGTGTCGAATAGAGGGGAACGATCACATCCCTCGATCTGCTCGCTATGCCCCTACTTATACATCCCAAAATGCCATTGGCCTTCTTGGCAACAAGGGCACACTGTTGACTCATATCCAGCTTCTCGTCCACTGTCACCCCTAGGTCCTTTTCCGCAGAACTGCTGCCTAGCCATTCGGTCCCTAGTCTGTAGCGGTGCATTGGATTCTTCCATCCTAAGTGCAGGACCCTGCACTTATCCTTATTGAACCTCATCAGATTTCTTTTGGCCCAATCCTCCAATTTGTCTAGGTCCTTCTGTATCCTATCCCTCCCCTCCAGCGTATCTACCACTCCTCCCAGTTTAGTATCATCCGCAAATTTGCTGAGAGTGCAATCCACACCATCCTCCAGATCATTTATGAAGATATTGAACAAAACCGGCCCCAGGACCGACCCCTGGGGCACTCCACTTGACACCGGCTGCCAACTAGACATGGAGCCATTGATCACTACCCGTTGAGCCTGACAATCTAGCCAGCTTTCTACCCACCTTATAGTGCATTCATCTAGCCCATACTTCCTTAACTTGCTGACAAGAATACTGTGGGAGACCGTGTCAAAAGCTTTGCTAAAGTCAAGAAACAATACATCCACTGCTTTCCCTTCATCCACAGAACCAGTAATCTCATCATAAAAGGCGATTAGATTAGTCAGGCATGACCTTCCCTTGGTGAATCCATGCTGACTGTTCCTGATCACTTTCCTCTCATGTAAGTGCTTCAGGATTGATTCTTTGAGGACCTGCTCCATGATTTTTCCAGGGACTGAGGTGAGGCTGACTGGCCTGTAGTTCCCAGGATCCTCCTTCTTCCCTTTTTTAAAGATTGGCACTACATTAGCCTTTTTCCAGTCATCCGGGACTTCCCCCGTTCGCCATGAGTTTTCAAAGATAATGGCCAAGGGCTCTGCAATCACAGCCGCCAATTCCTTCAGCACTCTCGGATGTAACTCGTCCGGCCCCATGGACTTGTGCACGTCCAGCTTTTCTAAATAGTCCCTAACCACCTCTATCTCCACAGAGGGCTGGCCATCTCTTCCCCATTCTGTGATGCCCAGCGCAGCAGTCTGGGAGCTGACCTTGTTAGTGAAAACAGAGGCAAAAAAAGGATGTCCCGGAAGTGACGGGTTCATCACTTCTGCCCCAGTCCCCACCCCCCTTAAGGACAGCCCTGGCCCTGAGGCCCGGAATTTCTGTCGCCAGGCTTGTACATACCCATCCAAGATGCTAGGCATGTACTCAGGCAGCAGTCCATCCTGCCAGTTATGCCACTCTATATTAGCATGCTAGTTTGATCAGAGTTAGCGGAGGTATGTCTCCCTGAGCTGGAATCTACCTCTCCAGCTCCAATGGTAGACGTACCCTGCACTGCTAATCCAATCACTCTGTGTAGCTCAAGTGTGGCTTGCAGTATGGTTGCTCTCACCCTTGCGCCTACTCATTGCTTAATATTCATAGAATCCTAGAACCATAGGGTTAGAAGGGACTGGCAGGATTATCTAGTCTAACCCCTGCCAAGATGCAGGGTTTGCTGTGTCTAAACCATCTAAGACAGATGGTTATCCAGCCTCCTTTTGAAAACATCTAGGGAAGTTGTGGAAACTTCTTCCCTGGACAGGTCTTTTCCATTGTCCTACTGTTCTTACAGTTAGGAGGTTTTTCCTGATATTTAATCTAAATCTACTAAACTGTGGTTTGAACCCATTGCCTCTTGTCCTGACCTCTGTGGCAAAAGAGAACAACTTTTCTCCATCTTTTTTATGGCAGCCTTTCAAGTATCTGAAGACCGCTATCATATCCCCTGTCAATCTCTTTTCCAAAATAAAGATACCCAGTTCTTTCAGCCTTTGCTCATATGGTTTGCATTCTATCCCTTTGATCATCTTTGTTGCTCACCTCTGGATCCTTTCCAGTTTATCTATATCCTTGTATAAATTGATGACCAAATTAGGCACAGTGCTCCAGCTGAGGCCTAACCAGTGCAGAGCATAGAGCGGTGCTGTCACCTCCCATGACTTGCATGCTGTCATAAAAATAAAGGGAAGGGTAACCACCTTTCTCTATACAGTGCTATAAAATCCCTCCTGGCCAGAGACAAGACACTTTCAAATCAGGAGGGGGGAAAACAAAGGGTTCGTCTGTCTGTGTGATGCTTTTGCCGGGAACAGATCAGGAATGCAGACTCAGAACTTCTGTAAAGTTAGTAAGTAATCTAGCTAGAAATGCGTTAGATTTCCTTTTGTTTAATGGCTGGTAAAATAAGCTGTGTTGGATGGAATGGCTATTCCTGTTTTTGTGTCTTTTTGTAACTTAAGCTTTTGCCTAGAGGGATTCTCTATGTTTTGAATCTGATTACCCTGTAAGGTATTTACCATCCTGATTTTACAGAGGTGATTCTTTTACCTTTTCTTTCATTAAAATTCTTCTTTTAAGAACCTGATTGATTTTTTTATTGTTCTTAAGATCCAAGGGTTTGGATCTTAAGAACAATAAAAGGTGTTCACCTGTACAAATTGGTAAGGATTTTTATCAAGCCTTCCCCAGGAAAGGGGGTGTAGGGCTTGGGGGGGATATTTTGGGGGAAGACTTCTCCAAGTGGGCTCTTTCCCTGTTCTTTGTTTAACACGCTTGGTGGTGGCAGCATAGGGTTCAAGGACAAGGCAAAGTTTGTACCTTGGGGAAGTTTACCTAAGCTGGTAAGAATAAGCTTAGGGGGTCTTTCATGCAGGTCCCCACTTATGTACCCTAAAGTTCAGAGTGGGGAAGGAACCTTGACACATGCATGTTAATGCAACCAAATTGCATTTGCTTTTTTTTTTCTTTTTTTCTGTGCAACAGCATCGCATTGCTGACTCATGTTGAGGTTGTGATCCACTGCAACTCCCAGGACCTTCTCAGCAGTGCTGCTCCCAAGTCAGCTTTCCCCCACTCTGTATTCGTGCATTTGTTTTTTCACAAATGTAAAAGTGTAGCACCTTACATTTGTCTTTGTTGAATTTCATTTTGCTGCCTATAGCCCAGTTCTCCAGTTTATCAAGATCCTTCATATTAAGCATGTTCTTAAGTGTTTTGTGGGTTTGTATTTCTAGGACCCTTTCCAAAGTCCTCTGAAGTGGTACTTTTTCCATTGACTTCAGTGGGCTTTGGTTCAGGCGTTTAATGAAAAGAGTCAAATTAGGGTCACTGTCAATAATACAGAATAGTCTTATCTTCATTGCAGTGTATCTCAAGGTAGAACTCAATTATTGCCCCTAACCTGACTCTAGTCCACACACAAAAATCTCTAGCTCAAGTTAAATAATACTTTACGCTCTAGCTAGCTGGCCCATCTGGGGGAAAATGGATTGAAGCTTGAGTGCTGCTAACGCTGGAGCTAGTAATGCAGTGGGGAGGCAGCTGCATGGTACAGCTTGTTAGCACCAGCTGTTAATCCAATCACTCTGTGTAGCTCCCCTGCTATTGCACAGTGTGGTCATACTCACTCTTGATTTAATGTTAGCTGGGATTGGTTTTAACATTTAGAGGGTTGCGTACGTCTTTATAAAATCTGTTCATCTAGGAAAGACAATTTTTTTAAAAAATGTGTCTGTCTCAAAAGTCAAGAGGAAAAATGAACTAGAGAAAAGGAGGGGATCGAGTGAGGAGGAGGAGAGGGGAAACAAAGAGGGAAAGCAAACTGAGCAGAGGAAAAAGTGAGGAAAACAAAGTGATAGAAGGAGAAAAAACAGAGGGTAAGTGAAGTGAAGAGGAGGGGGAGATGGAGAGGGAAAAAAAACAGGTATAGTGAAGTAGAACCCAGGAACAGAGAAAGGGTGAAGATACAAAGACAGAGAAAAGCACAGAGCAAGAAAAAAAGGATAGGACAGGGAGAGAAGCCAAGAATGAGATAAACAGGGAGAACAAGAATATGATTAAAAAGAGAAGAAAGGAGGTGGGTTGACAGGAGACAGCTGGAGCATACAACAGAATAAGTTGTCCCTACATACATTTCCACCTAGTCATCCAAAAGGAACATGCACAACTGATAATTTTTCATGGTACCTCTTACAATGCCATATTCTACTACTCGTAGCAACACTGTACTTCAGTGTCAGAAGAGGATATGTTTTTTACATTCAAAATAAATAAAACTAGAAGGAACTAGATTACTCTTCAGGGACTAACCCTAGGATACCAAAACTATCTCCTCTCGGCCACTAGTTTGAATCCAGCACAGGTCAGTAATGAGTCAACTTTTGCATATTCGCATCCATCACAAAAAAACACCATCAAAATAGGCGTTAATTTTACAACATGTTGCTAAGCTCAGCAGAGGCACACTCAAGTGAGCAGTGTGTCAGATATGGCTACCCACCGGATTACTGTGAGGGGAATCCCATTTCTGGTTTCCCCTGGTATTTCAAACTTCCCTGGGTCTCAGCAAGTTGCACACTGTTACCTCCTTTGGCCTCTCTGGCACACTACTGGTGCACCAACTCTGTTTTGTTACCTCTTCAAAGAGCCCCTCAACCCACTTGCCTAGGCCTCCAGAAAGAGCACTGATCCCCAGGATACCCCAGTAGCTTAAACACACCTTCTCCCAGAATCTCCCTGAAGATGTGAACCTTCTGGGTTACAGTTTAACTCTCTCAGGAGGCACGTTGTGGCTATAGCATATAACACACAGACACTTTGCCCAGAGTTATACAACGCAGTTGCTCTTCACTTAATCACACATGCAATACTCAGATCCATACAAAAAATAAACCTTACACACATTTTCCCTTTCTAGCTTCCCTTGAAAGAGCAAAGGCCGCTTCTGCCCATTATAAACTTCCAGTCTCTTCTGTCAGGTGACTCCCTGGGCAGAACGAGCAGGTGATCACAGAATCTTCCCAGGTGACTTCATTGTTAGGTGACCTCTATCCTGTTAAACCAGTTCTCCTGGTTGGCATAGAGTGACCAGATGTCCCGATTTTATAGGGACAGTCCCGACAGTTGGGACTTTTTCTTATATACGCACTTATTACCCCCCATCCCCGCCCCAATTTTTCACATTTGCTATCTGGTCACCCTAGGTTGGCAGCCAGTCTTTTGTCTAGAACTATTACATTTCAGAGGTATGGCAGGCACATAAATTAACGTTAGCCCTCTTTTGTTAGCCCTTTGCCATCCACCTTTGGAATTTCAGTCCACCATGGAGGCAAAGGGACACTAGAGAAGGCAAAGCACTGCAGAGTCAAAGTGGAGTTTGCAGCTTGGCAAAGATACACACAGAGAGTTCATAATCTCACACAGAATTCAGCAGTGGCACAGCCAGTTTTCCCAGACTGACACTGTGAGCCATGAAGACTGACCTGTTCACTCATGCAGTAGCGCTCCCTCCAGGATCTGGCGGAGGTGCACCAGCAGCTGCGGTCCCTGCCTGTGCTTTATCTATTCAGAGGCAAAACAGCGGACCCCGGCCAATCCAACACTTTTCATCTGCACTAACTTTACTTTAAATAAAAAAATTAAGCTACCCAGCCCAAAGCATTATGGGCTGGCTTTGCTCACAGGCTTGAAATACATGTGGAGTAAATCATTTCTAATGCAATACACAACACAAACAAGGGCCAGTATACTGTCCCAGGGGAAACACTGGTAAGTTGCTCCACAAAGACTCATTGAGAAGCAAGTATTAGTTCATGCCTTGTTCAACGGGCGTCATAAAAGCCGCTCATTGCTTCAGTTAAGCTTTCATGCCACTTATCCTCTAACTCAAAACTCTACATCCTGTGAAATCTCTCTTAACTGATAGCAGAGGGACCACCAAAATGAAATGCTGCTAGAGACTCAATCTGTCTTCACAGATTGTGCTGTCAGCAGCAAGATATACATCATAAAGAGAGGCAAATACTTTCAGCACTGGGAGACTCAGAACTCCCTTACAGACACTTAAATGCAATGGAAAAAGCAGCAGCAGCAGCTGCTAAGAGTTCACATACAATAAATGTCCTGTACATGAGAGCAACTCTGCCAATTGTTTAAAAACCACCCTATGTTTATAGGACCAAATATGGAGCACCTGACATTGACACAACACTATTATTATTTATGATGCATGGGGATCAAGTATAATGAGCAACATCTCCGCAAGCAGTTCACTTAAGCAGATAAAGCAAACTGGCTAAAGACATTTGGAGCTATTAAACATAACAAATATTCACACTAGCTAACCCACCTCAGCACAGAACCTCTTGGATGTATTCACAGAAGGTACTAAAGCTTGGTAGAGTCAGAGAGGACCCGTCCAGTGACCCAATTCAGTATTTCCCCTTTAAAACTGCACTTAAACCTGATGATCACAGTGATTTTAATTAGTTACCAACATAAAAAGAAACCAGATTCTTCAAAACCTTCCGTGCCAAGCTCCTTAAAACTGACCCACTTTCCAAAGAGATTCAAATTGTATCCAAACGCAGTCAAAGTTATAGATGGTCTTCCTTTCTGAAAAAAAGTCAAGAACTAACCAGAATTTTAATCTACAATCCCCTATGATGCACATTTCCAGCTGGCAGGGGGAGAAAGATTTCACTGGTGATGCTGCTGTTTGAACAAAAAGCCTCACATTCCTGGCTTGTTTCAAAGACAGTCCTGGTATCATTCATTTTGAACCAAGGGAGAAGGTGGAGAGCAGCCAAGCAGAGGGGCAGCTACAAGTTAATTTATAAAAGGAACTTGGACTTGCAAGGCACAGTAAACAAATTAACTAGCTTCTGGGAAAGCGATGGCAGAGCAGCAGCATAGTGTGGAAATTTTTGCTGGGTTCTTTGGGAATAAAATTGTTTTCATGCAGAATAATGCAAATGGGAAATAGAATTAACCAAACTATTTTTAAGTCTGAAAGATCTACTTGACTCTTGGAAGAGCGCTGGATTTTTTTAGAGACAATCCAAACAGACATAGAAGTTAGATTCTGGCCCTGAATAAGGGGCCACCATGTGAAAATGCCAAGCATAATAGGTTTACTAATGGCAAAACTCCCATTGACTTCAGTGGGGTAAGGCTGGAGCCACATTTAAAAAGTTCAGGAAGATAAAACACTGGATATCTGTCAAAGAGCAGAGTCCTGAAGCTTTTGAAGCTGCGATAGAAAGAAAAATAGAAAGACACAGAAAGTTTGCTTTGGAAGTAGGGGAAGTGTTAGCACTGACACAGTAAGGCCATAAAATTAGAATCAGAATCTAACACATTTACCTTCATACCAATTTTAGATACACTGTTTACATGCATCCGATGAAGTGAGCTGTAGCTCACGAAAGCTTATGCTCAAATAAATTGGTTAGTCTCTAAGGTGCCACCAGTCCTCCTTTTCTTTTTGCGGATACAGACTAACAGGGCTGCTCCTCTGAAACCTGTTTACATTTGTTAACTTAGCAGACTAGGAATCTTTCACATGGTGCTGACAAAGTGCACAAGAGGGGCATCATTTGTGAAGTGCACAATGTGCTGCACTCTGACTGCCCTGTGTAGACCCTGCTGCAATACTCCAAAAGATATCTAGTTTGTGTTGATGTAGTTCTGTTTGAAACTACACTGGGAGTTGGGCTGTGATGGCCTAGAAGACTTTCATACAAACTCTTAGGGCAGTGGAGAGGCCAAAGGGTAGGATACAATGCTGATGGTGGTCCCTGCCAACTACAAAATGTAGGAAACATCTGTGAGATGGGTGCATGCCTATATGAAAATAAGTGTCCAGCAGGTCAAGAGAGACAAACCAATCTCCTGGATTCAAGAGGGTAACTCAACTCCAGAAGGTAAGTCAGTACTAGGGAGGAATATCTCTCAGTACCACTCAGCAAAGGTAACTCAGGTTCTTCAGGATCTAAAGGTCTTTGTGGGAAAAGGATGATGATACCTGAATGATACCAGGAAGCCTAGATAGTACTGAGGGGTAGTCTGACTAGGCACTCTCCCACCATGGTCTGAAGACAATTTAGCCTTGTTCATAGATGAGTCCTTGTGTTTTGGAGACACGGAGTCCAGTATTGGTGTCGATGCTGCTCAGGGTTGTTTACCAGATGGCTTCTCAGAAATGGCATGATCTTCATGATCTTTTTACCTGGCGCTGGGGTCTTGGTATCAGAGGAAGTAGAAGCCTCAGCAGTACCTATCCCAGGACTCAAGGTCTCCTTAAACCCAGTCTAAAAGGGTGGCTTTCCCCTTCTCTTGGATTCTCATTCTAGACTATATGGTCTCTTCTTTTTTGGCAGTCTGGATGACTCTGAAGGCCCCCTCTCCCCCCGGGTTTTCACTTACCACAGCAGGAATGGTCATCGGGTCTCTCTGAGCAGCCGAAGCCAATATACAGGAAGGAGACTCAGACCCCACGGTTTTCAGAGAACACTCCATCAACAATAGTTTTAGTCTCTGTCCTCCCTAAGTTTTTGAGACCTGCTTTTGAAACCTGAGCAGGCCTTACACTTGCAGGGAACATGAGTCTCTCCAAGGCCGCAGAGGCAGCTTGAATACCTGAGGAGAAAAGACCTGTCTGACTGGGCTTGAAGCTGGGGTCTTGGGCATAAACTGTTAGGAGATGCTGCAGATTGAAGCCCGAGATAGAACAAAGGCCCAGACTGGGCAAAATGAAGAAGGGAAGGGGGAGAGGGTAAATGAGACACCTGTTACACTCTTGGGCTTTTTTCCCCTAAATCCTGAAATCGGAAACTTCAGTCTGAATGTGTTTTAAACAATTATGTGGAGCTAAAACCCCTCTGCAAAGGGAAAAAGGAAACACATTCAAAATGCAACTGATATCAAAACGATGCTATTGTTTTCCTAAGCCGCTGAGTGGCTAAGCCGCCACATAGAATGCGGTCTCTGGGTCTTAGACATATCCAAGCAACCCTGTAGTACACAATTCTGGAACAATGTACACATTCGAGGCATGTATCATATGTTGTCGTTTCCTTGTCAGAGGATTACAATGACATGCATTAAATTAAAAAACGTAAGAAAAACAGCAGATGGAGTCAGGTGCATTAGTAGTGTACCATTCAAAAATCTAAGGAAGAAATAAAGTCACTAACCGTTCAAGGTACAAATTTGAAATGGAAAATTAAGGCCAACTTGATTTCCATATGGTTATTATTTACAGTATGTATTACAGTAGTACACAGGGACCCCAGCTGTGGCCCCTTTGTGTAGGGAGAGACGGTCACTGCCCTGAGCAGGGCTGTCCCTAAGGGTGTGCGGGGCCCGGAACAACCCCTCCCCGCCCTCACTCCACCCCTTCCCCCAGGCTGCCACCCCCACCTCTTCCCCCAATCCCTGAAAGTTTACCATCTGAATAAATGAGAAGTCAGAGGGTGGCAGAGGAAACAGAGCCACAGAGGGGAAGTGACTTGCCCAAATGTCACACAGCAGATCAGCGGCAGAGCTGGAGTAGAACCCCCATCTCTTGAGTCTCAAGACAGTGCTCTGTTCACTAGACTATGCTACTTCTGAATTGGCCATACAGTGCTTAGCATAATGAGGCCTTGATCCTTGATTAGGGTTCCTAAGTACAATAGTAATATCAATAATAGCAGGTCAATGTACAGAAGCTTACACGGCTGTTGTCCATTCTGCATTTCTTCTGTGGACAGTAACTCTGCTCAGATCAGGTATGGATAACATGGCGATAAAAGCATGTACCCTGTCCGCATTAGAACTCCCACTGCCACTAGTGAGAGTGTAACAATGAGAGATTTCCTGAAAAATCCTACTGAGTATACTTGTGCAAGTGATTCTCTTGTGAGTAAAGGTTTCAGGCTCTGGCACCAGTCCTAAGGCATAGTACAGTTACTCATGGAGTACTCTACTGCTGTTAAAATATTAGCAGCCCAGTTAATAGGTCATAAAAACATTTTACATTTCTGGCAAATATCTCTGTACAGAGGGAGAATGGTGACCCTAAGCAGCAGCCAGTTAACAAGGACAAATCTTATCCTTCCTTTAAGGACAAGTTTTCTTCCTCTCTTTAATTTGCTCTTGTTTGGGGTGACCTTCCTTAGATTATGTTGGTTACTGTTAATTAATCAATTAACTTTCTTGGCAGTCTGTACAACACTTGTCCAGACTAGACCAAGGCCTCTGAGTAGTAGAGATTTTTTTATCTTGTCTCTAAATTCTCCTGACAATCCAGGGAGAACAACTCTCCTTGCACTAAACAAAGCATGCAGTGCTGCTGGTTTAGTTACATTATAAATTCACAGGCACAATCTTACCATCAGAGCAGCCTGAAACAACACTTAATAAATATGACGCATGGTTTGAACCCCTGAGGCAGATTTCCCCTAGGCCAAGTGATTCATGCCTGTGAATAGGTTTAGTAATTGTGGGGCATCTATGCTCACTTTGGGATGACCGTTCTAGTCTTGGACACTCCTACTTTGGAACGGACTTTTCCAAAATGAAATGTCAGGTCAGTCTGTAGCATCCAGAGTGGGTCAGGTCTGTGGGAGAGGTGTCAGCCCATCTCCCATCCAAAAATCAGGGGAATTACCAGAAACTTCAATGATTCAACGTGTATCTAGAACAAGCTTTCAGGAGTGGAACAAGGTGTCTCTGGGTATTTCCCTCTCTCCCTTGCTGAGAATCTCTCTGTGTCCATGTTTTCTTTCAGATTATTTGTCCTACTTTTTTAATCCTTTTTTAAACATTTCATTTTCACTTCTCTCACCTCCATTCCCCTCTCTGTTCCCTTCTCCCCTACATTTTCACACCCCTTGGACTTCTAGCCCCCTTCCAAAGAGCAGAGGTCCCACTGGTCCTCCAAATGCAGCTAATATGATGTGGGCAGGTGACAAAATGAATTTTTAGGGGTCATCTTCCAGCTGCAGCTGAATTGATGTCCCTAGCAGTTAGTAATTAAGTACCCTGCACACTGTGTACACTATAAAAAATAATTCATCCTGTATCTTTAGCATCTAACTGCATTTCAGCTCGGTCTGACTCCAGTACCGTAAACAATGGAACCTTATTACATTTGCTCCTAGGTGATCAGTGGGAGTTAAACTCACATAATAAGTGTTGTAAGATTGAGCCTTATTTAGTGAAGTCATTTTTTTTCCTACTGACCAGCTCCATTCTGGACCCAGTCCTGCAGCCGTTATTAATAGGAGTACTCCTCTTGACTCACATAAACAATGGCTACAGCTAGGATCAGGCCCCAATCTAAGCAGAGGCTTGCATGAACCAGAATAGCAAATCTACACAGTAGGATGCACAGATACACATGCGCTTTTCATTCCTCTTCACTACACACTGAGTTCCAGTATATGAGAATTTATTCTAAACAGATTGTAAATCTCTTGATTAATGGAATAAAAATCAATCACATCTGAATGAAAGAAATATTTCTAGTGGTTGAGACAGGGAAAGTTGAGGAGCCATTTGCCCCATCTCCAGAGTGTATAGGTTGGGGTTTTTTGCCTGTACGTGCAAAACTGTCCATATATGTGCATGTGGAGTTCTTTAAACAGAGGAGAGTCTTTGGCAAGCTTAGTTTTATTATTCAAGTTGAAAGTATAGGAGAAGTGACTTACTCAACAGTCAGTGGCATGTTCCATAGGCACTGACTCCTTGGGTGCTCCGGGGCTGGAGCACCCCAGAAAAAAAATACTTGATGCTTAGCACCCTCCAGCCACAGCTCATCAGCGACGCTGTCAAACAGCTCATCGGCGGCTGGGGGAGGGGCTTGGGGAGAGCAGAGAGCAGCGATCCAGAGGGGGCCTCAGGGAGGGGATGGAGCTGGGGCAGAAAGAGGTGGAGTGAGGGCAGGGCCTCGGGGTAGGGGTGGACTGGGGGTGGGGAAACACCCCTGGGGAAAAGAAAAACTCCATGCCTATGGCCTGTTCAAAGGAACAGGAAAGGAAAACTGACCTATTTTAGGGCCCAGTTCTGCACAGTGCTTGAGAACTGAGCATTCTCAGGTCTCACTGAAGTCAAGGGCTCTTCAAACAATCAAGCCCAATAACAATAAAACTTCTCATGTGGAGGCTCAGGTTTGGCTTTCGTTAGATGGAAGCAGGTGGCAAACCATGAACGTAGATGTTTTAATGGACTCTGTAACCCCACTGGATGAATATCTTTCAACCACACCTTTTCCCCTTCTAGCAATTAAATACTTATTTTCAACTTTAATCTAGTATTTCATTAATTAATAAAATGCACATTTCCACGTAGTGTGTTTTACAAAGTAGGAAGTAGCAGCACTTGGAAATGAGAGAGTTTATCCCAATCAATGAGTAACCAATCCAACACAGCAGCTACATTATATAAACTCTAATCCCTGACATATTTGGCCTTCTCTGTCTGTGCAATCTTATTGACTTTAAGCAACAGCTGTGTCAATCCCAATATAAAAAACAAACAAACTGCAGTTTAATGCAGTTAAACCTAGTGGAAAAAACCCATTGCAGACAATGAGCATGATTCTCCTTGGCTTCAGTGGCATTGCACCTAATTCCAACCATTGTGAGTGAGAAGAGAATCAGGCCCAGTAGCCCCAGAAATTACTACAATAGGCTCATTGTAACGGAGAGATTAAAACATTTTTAAACCCACCTAGACACCCATCCCCGATATACTGCAACACAAAACTGAGTAGCATTCAAGAAACTTTCCAATGTTTCTTAGTGGTGTTTCAGTATGAATGAATTTGAAAGAAAAAGTAGGTTTTCTTTTCCTCTCAGAGCACACAAAATCTACTGGGGTCTGATCCCGAGAGCTCTCAATTCCCCCTGGGTAGTCAATAGAGGTGAGGGGCAACTACCCCCTTGCAGGAGGCTCTCAACACCAGGTAGGTTTGGAATCCTGTTTAGCACAATGCTTCTGCCTTCTAAAATACAGGCCTGATCCTGCAGACTCACAATGCCGGGTCTTTTTACAGACTTCAGTGGGAGCTGAGGGGCCTCAGAACTTCTTTAGAGACTCTCTGCACCTGCAGTGCCTATGGAGTTCAGTGGGAGTTGCAGATGCTCAGCCCTCAGTTAAGGGTTTTGCTCTCAAATGGCTTCACTGTTGTCCTCACTAGGCTTGATGTTTAATAGCACAAAGGCCATATGGTCCGCGTCAGTGAAAGCAATCAGGACATATGGGGGAATTATTCTAAAACTCTGAAAAAGGAAATCCCAACAAATTGTCCATTCTGGGCGGGGCTTAGTGGCCAGGCAGAAGTAGCACAGGACATTAGATACTAAACAGATGGAGCCCGTGATCCAAGGGAAATTCTGCCCCTTATGTAGCAGTTTTTGGATCATTCCTGCAGCATAACTGCCCCTCCATCCCACTCTCCAGTCCCTCTGCCTCCAACGACATGGCTTACCACTGATTCATACTGCTGTTGGGTCACCTACTGTGCTGTGTACTCCCACTCCTTTCGAAGGAATAAACTTAATGGAGTGGAAATTATTGATGCTCTGAGCAGCATTAGTGTTAGTGAACTTATCCGTCTGAAAATACAAAGTTTCCTCAGGGCATCAAGAGCCCATCTCGAGCAGCTGTTACCCTCAAGCCAAGCACAGCTCCTAACCCCAACAATTTTCATGATGTTCCTCCAAAATAACCTCTGAGATCTCAGGAAAAAGGGGGAGGATGTGGCGCAGCCTTTTGCAAATTCCAGCTCTGTTTTACTAGGTTTTCTGGTCTTTTGCTTTCCTTTCCTCTCCATAGTGCACAGCATGAGGAAGCATACAGCCCATAAAGTATTTGCTGCAAAAATATAATCATATGGTTTTGTCTGTTACCAAATATGGCCCTAAACTCAGATAGGAGTTTTTGAGTATTACAGAAACTGAACTACATTAGACACCCAAACTATAATGATTAAAGAATCCATCACACACACAATGCAGTAACTGAGACACAGCAAGTTTGTTTTACACAACTGTGTTCATTAAAGAGTAAATGGCTTACAATAAGCAGAACAGAAAATGATCACATCCAATTCCTCCCTTTTTTTTTGTCACTAACTATGTACTCTGTATCTGAGAGAAGTACATGGGAGGGGGTAGTTCATAGCAACTCAAGTTTGCTAATCTGATTTTCTGCCCTGACTGCCACATTTGAAGTTAAAATTATAAACCACCATCTTCAAGCATGCGAATACACTGCGTCGGCCAAGAACAATGCATCCTGACAGTCTGCAAGTAAAGTACATTATACTTGCAAAATCCTCCCCTGCCCAAAATGGTTTCCTATTTGAAGTAGAACTGCAGAGTCACAGACAGAATTCATTGTTCAACCAGCAAGACAAACATTATCAGGTTAAAAATTAGCGAATGCTAGACAGTTACAAAAGCTGCCCTCATAGCCTTCAACACAATCCACAAAGCCAGCCCCATGTTGGACAGCTGGTCTTTGATTAACAGCATTTTTTATTACTCTAATGTATTAAACATTGTTGCGTGGTTGAAAGGTGCTATATAAACATCAGTCATTACCCTTAAGAAATGTAGACTAGAGAGTATAGCAGCGGATTTGGATTCAGGACTCCTGGGTCCTACGATAGCTCTGGTCCTCCTATATCTACTGTATATCTGCTGTTCTTTAGGGAGCTTTATAGTGGTAAATTTCATATTCACACCTGAACACAGCTACACTTACACTATAAAATAAAATAAAACACTACAGTATTTAAGAGTAATGACAGACAACACCAATATGCGAAGCTAAAATGGAAAAACAGTTTCTCACTGTTTTGAAAAGAATCCTTTGTAGAGAATGGAATTCACCCTTGAAGCTTAGCCTATAGGAAGGAATTTTTAAAAATTCTTTCAGCTCCTCCAAACAATCTAGTAATCAACATTACATTAGTGAAGAGGAGTCCCTACTTGTCCCAGACAAAATTCGATGTCACTGCTGAGACTAAGGCACATACCCTGCAAACACTTAAGCATATGCAAAACTTTATTCACATGAGTACTCATACAGGGGTCACTCTGCTTGCAGGATCAGGACTTAAAACTGTAGTGTGACTCAGTAACCAATAGTTTGAGAAAGGGCTCTTGGGGCGAGATCCACTTGTAAAGCAACATGGAAATTGGTTTCTTGTTTATCAATATGATCAGAAGTATTTGTTCATATTTTGGGAAATACAGGAAGACTTCAGGCCAGATTCTCAGCTGATGTAAATCCAGTGTAGGTTCTCAGTTGATGTAACAGGTTTGACTCCTGGGGGGAATTCTGCGACACTGCGCAATGCAGAATTTTGAAGAAATTAACATTGCGTGCGCAGAATTTCCTTTCCCCCACAGAAATGGGCTGAAGTGCTGCTAGCCATCACTAGGGGCTGCTGGACTCGTCAGAGCCCCGCTTGCACATAGAAGACACTGCTGGGGGGAATGGGGAGGGAGTTAGAGGGCTCCTGGCAGCTGCAGTTCCCAGCATGCCCAGAGGGAAGGAGAGGGCGGTGCATAGGAAACTCTGTGCAAGCCTGGGACCAAGCATCCGGTTGTTTCTACCGCTGGATCCCTGGGCTTGGGGAGAGGGAGGGCATAGGTGTCTGGGCAAGGGGGGGGCCCGCAGCCGAGCTCTGGGGGGCAGTGGGTTCGAGTGTATTGGCTGGGGGGGCCCGCAGGTGGGCTCTGGGGAGGTGGGGTTGTGGGTGTCTGGCCCCCCGGCTGGGCAGAGGGGGGAGGAGATAAGGGGGCAGAAAAAGAGGAACTGGGTTGTCATTGGAATTTCTTTAACTCTCTACTCCTGGGGGAATTTTTGTGTGTCTCTATATTGTTACAGACATACTTGCTGACAGGTATTTTGAAATAAATTACCAAAATAATTGCAACTGGCATGATTACGTAGTGTTATTTTGACAAATAAAATTAGCAGAATTTTTAAATTTTTGGTGCAGAATGCCCCTGGGAGTAAGGTTTACAGCAGCTAAGAATCTGGCTTTTCATGTTACAGTTAGGAATGCACTGAAAGATGAACACATATTAACCAGGCAAGCTGCTCAGTGGTTTAGGGGAAGGGAAATCAACTGTTCCAACCTGGTTAAGTTTAGGGGTTGGTAGCTACTGTATAATCAAAGTAAAAAAGCCTTTACAAAGGCTGCAGTAAAGTCAGCCTGTATTCTCTGGTCATTATAAAGACGGTGCTTGATTCTTCCCTCACACTGTTGTCAATCTGCAGTAATTCCCTGAAGCAAGTGGAGCTACACAGGAGTCAAAGAAATATAAGTGAGAGGACAGTCAGGTGCATGGTTTCCCATGGAGAGGGACGTCAGAGGGAATAAATAATTGTCCAAGACCAAGATTTATAGATAAATCTGTTTGCAGTCACTGAGCAAAAGAATATTGCAAATTTCAGCTTATTTCATTGGTGTTTGGTGAATGTTCCTCCCACATACTCATGCAGCTTTGCTGTGGCATGCAGGTACAACGTTATTGGTTAAAGTTAGGGAAAGGCACAGCATGTCCAGTAATCTCAGCCCTTCTCAGCCTGCAAACTCTCTGGGGCAGGGCTTGTCTTTTTGTTCTGAGTTTGTACAGCACCTCATGCAGTGGGGTCCTGATCCTTAACTGGCACTATCGCACTACAAATAATATCAGTACATGAACAAAAAAGAAAGGATGTTGAGGGATAAGACTTCCTCTTTAAAACCAGCTCCTGGAAATAAGAGAAGAAAGAAAATTTTCCTATTAATCTGCATAAAGTCACAATGTGCAACAGACCTCAGAAGAATGTGAGCGATAAGCGCGTGAAACACAAAGCAAACACTGTTACTAACCTGCCCACATTGTGTCATATACATGATTGTGAATGACCCATTCCTTATCAAGGGACAAATACCAGGGTAAATATTAGACCAAATTCTTCAGATTCCATTCAGTTGCACAGTCTGCAGCAACAAGTCCAAGTATCTTACAGACAGAGGCGCTGTTAAATAGAGTCACCAGTCACAGTACAAAAATCACCATCACGGTTGATACTAACGGACAATCTTATTGGATATCTCAGCCAAGAGGCCAAGGACTGAATGTGCTCAGGAGCCTTCGCTATCTCAGACTTCCTGGGCAAGTCATTTGCATGCCAATTTAGAAGCTACATGTGCTCAGCATCTCTGAAAATCAGGACACAATCTCTTTGCTTCTTAGTTTCCACTTCTGTAAAAAGGAGATAAAAATATCTAAATGCTGCTATTGTTATTATAATCAAGGATTTGAACCTCCAGGGCCTTCAATTTCACCAGCAGCAAATTGATTTAAAAATTAGAAGTAACATAAGGAAATACAGCTGATGATGACACCTACTCTGGAAAGCTATATATGTTCCTTGCCAGTTATCCATATCTGACATGCAAAATTGTCATCTGAAGGTATTATACAGTACATAGATTCATAGATATTAAGGTCAGAAGGGACCATTATGATCATCTAGTCTGACCTCCTACACAATGCAGGCCACAGAATCTCACCCACCCACTCGTACGATAAACCTCTCACCTATGTCTGAGCTTTTTGAAGTTCTCAAAACATGATTTAAAGACTTCAAGGAGCAGATAATCCTCCAGTAAGTGACCCATGCCCTATGCTACAGAGGAAGGCGAAAAACCCCCAGGGCCTCTTCCAATCTGCCCTGGAGGAAAATTCCTTCCCGACCCCAAATATGGCAATCAGCTGAACCCTGAGCATATGGGCAAGATTCACCAGCCAGATACCCAGGAAAGAATTCTCTGTAGTAACTCAGATCCCACCCCATCTAACATCCCATCACAGGCCATTGGGCCTATTTACCATGAATATTAAAGATCTATTAATTGCCAAAATCATGTTGTCCCATCATACCATCTCCTCCATAAACTTATCGAGTTTAATCTTAAAGCCAGATAGGTCTTTTGCCCCCACTGCTTCCCTTAGAAGGCTATTCCAAAACTTCACTCCTCTGATGGTTAGAAACCTTCATCTAATTTCAAGTCTAAACTTCCCGATGACCAGTTTATATCCATTTGTTCTTGTGTCCACACTGGTACTGAGCTTAAATAATTCCTCTCCCTCCCAGGTATTTATCCCTCTGATATATTTATAGAGAGCAATCGTATCTCCCCTCAACCTTCTTTTGGTTAGGCTAAACAAGCCAAGCTCCTTGAGTCTCCTTTCATAAGACAAGTTTTCCATTCCTTGGATCATCCTAGTAGCCCTTCTCTGTACCTGTTCCCGTTTGAATTCATCCTTCTTAAACATGGGAGACCAGAACTGCACACAGTGTTCCAGGTGAGGTCTCACCAGTGCCTTGTATAACGGTACTAAAACCTCCTTATCTCTACTGGAAATACCTCGCCTGATGCATCCCAAGACCTCATTAGCTTTTTTCACGGCCATATCACATTGGCGGCTCATAGTCATCCTGTGATCAACCAATACTCCAAGGTCCTTCTCCTCCTCCGTTACTTCTAATTGATGCGTCCCCAGTTTATAACTAAAATTCTTGTTATTAATCCCTAAATACATGGTGTGCAGGAACAAAGGTATTGCAAATCTGCTGCTTTCGCTGCACTCTCTGAAGTCTTGCAAATGTCCTGAGCAGTTTGGAAAAGGACAAGACCAACGACTGATGTCCAGATCTCTTCTACTTTTTAGGCCAAATCTTGGTTATCCTTACTCAAACAAGATTCCCACAGACTTCAGAGGGAATGGTGCCTGAGCAATGATGCTGGAATGTCCTTTGGGCAGCTTCTTATCTTACATAACTTGATGACTACCTGTTGGATAAGGAGGTGTCAGAGTAAAGGGTTTGGTGGCCAGTCCCAAAAGGTATCTTGTTCTAAAGATCATAGGTTTGATCTCTGGCCACGGATTTAACAAGGAGGATCAGAAATTGCTGCTCACAACAATGGTCTGAGAGAACAATGCTCAGCGTCTAGCCGAGTTTGATTTTTTTAATAAGAACAGTCAGTCACCATATACATCTCTATCATCGCTGAATTCAGTGACATTCCTTATTCGGCCTCACAAATTTCTTGCAGTTTCAAATATCTTGATTCTCATCTGCACTAAACAGTTCCTTATCTCTGAAAGCGCTTCCAGTGGGGAATGTTCTAGTAAAATAAATAATTGTCTCTGCTCCTTTCCGAATGCTTCTGTCTTCTTCTTCACATCTTTCCTACTCCATCCCTTCTTACCTCCCCATCTTGACTCCCACCCCCATGTTCCAGATCTAGTTCATTTGATCCTATAAATTATTGTTGTCATGATTTTGTGTTACTTTTCCAGGCAACTAGAATAGACTCACTATGAAAACATTCAAGAGCATTTTTAAAGAATAGACTCTTGAAATGTCAGATTAAAAATATACATGATCATGTATATTTTTAGATTTAATCATGTTCAGTCTGAATCAAGAATTTTTTTAATCTAGTATCAGGGAAGGAATCGAAACAAAAACTCAATCTAACGAGAGGGGAAAATAAACAAAGAAAAAAAAAAGACTCCCACCTTTAGATGACTGACTCCCACTAATTTTCCCCAAGACTTCCTGTTTCTGATATTCCTAAAGAATTTCTCCTTCTACCTTAAACACTACTCATGTAAAATGATCACTAATAAAAGGAACATGAAACTTCATAGGCCTAAATCTCGACTTACTTCACTGGCATAAATCAACCGTAACTCAATTTAAAACCAGTGTAAGTAAAAGGAGAATCAAATTTTCTGTTTCAAAGATCTGCTTTGAAAAATTATGTGCATCTAAGAATCACCTCTCTCCAGACCAGTCCCGCAAATTAAAGCCAGTGTGGCCGTAATGTAACACTCTGCATCTGTTTAAGAAAACCAGGCTACAAAGATTCATTTGTTGGCTACACTAACTTGCAACAGCCGAGCCCATTTTGTTTTATTTAACTTATTGGATTGTGCAATGCCCAAGCCTGACTGCAGAGCTATTATGTTTGAGATTGGATGGGAGCAATTAGGGACCTTTGATTCTCCCTCCTGTCCCCTGCCTCCCCCTTTTATGAAATTTCTGGATTCTATTCTCAGTTACCTCCTGTCACCTCTGCTTAGGACAGAAGTTGGCCTCTTCAGTGCAACAATAAATTATTTTAGTTTTTTGTTCACTCAACTTATTTACATGGCCATTCTAAAAGAGGTGAAACTGGGATAAATCCAACATGTTCAAAGTCTGGATTTTACTGATAAGGGACTTGTTTTTGACTACATCAGGGTTATATTTCAAAATAATATGGAGTTTAGCATCAGCATTCCATAACCTCCCACTAGAAAGGACCCAATGGGATCACATAAGTGACATATTTCATCTGGCTCAGTCATCAAGCAAGCTCCAATGGGTGACCACAGAACACAGGTGCATGCCTACAGAGTATATATCAAAGAGCTGCAGAAATGCAGGGCCGCGATGTAGCTGGTGATGTGCAGTAAGGGAACTGGAAGCCCAGAATGAAAAGGTGAATTTAAGGCCAAACGATCCCCACCCAAATCTGTGCTTTGGTAATAGGTGCCTTACATAGATCTGCCAGAAGGTTTAGGGAGATAGATATGTGAGTGTAGCCATAAATTCCTAAGACTCTCAGATGCAACCTTGCCCTGAGAAATGAAGCCTGAGCATTTGAGCCAGCCTAACAGCTCCTAAATGGTTGGCACTCTCATGGAGTTCTATGTACATTGGCATAGTTATTTCCCAAATACAGGTCTCCATTTTATTCACTCAGCAACTGAGGTAATGAATACATGCACTGACTTCATCCATGGTTCTGCTCAGTCAATTGTCCTGACAGGTTGGCTTTGAAAAACAGATCTCAGTAACAGTCTTGTTGCAAGTCTGCACTCCTTCCCTCTGTTCATAATCTTGACTGAGTACAACAGCTAAATGGAGAGGAAAGAATCTTGCAAGCTCTGTTCTCTAAAAGATCATTAGAGTACACCCAAAGGACTATTTTCTCCTTGATGCAGTAGTATAGTTCCTATATACATTAATGTTCAACAAGGACACAAACCTATTGGTCTTCATGGAGAGAGGAAGGTGCATCACAAGAGACACTAGACTAGAGCACATTCTGGAGGATTACCAGAAATAGCAGTCTCAGAAGATACTGGCTGATGGCTGCCTCCTCACTGGCAAGCAGGCATGATTGACTATGGGAAGATCAGGAAAGGCTATGAAATTCCCACAATTCCTCTGAACTACTCTGACATCTGAACGTATTGTCCTGGGATCCCCACTGGATTCCGTATTAAGGCAGGACAGTGGGGTAACGAACAGGCCAGGCTTGAATATGTGAAGTCTATGCAGCTGGTTGAACATTCCCTTCCATTGACTGGACTAAATGTGCTATTTGGCTCCAGGAAAATGAACCCCAGTAAAGGTCAGTCAGCACAGCCTATGCAGAACTCAAGAGATGGATTGAAAATCATGTTCATTAGAAGCAGAGTATGTTATGTAAATGACAGTGTGCAATCTGTTAGTACCAGATGTGGTTGGAACAGACAATGATCGCCACCACCATTCCCAGGGCATATTTCCCAGACCAATCATAGTCGAGACATAAGGTATAATAAGAAGGATCTTGGATTAGAACCCGTCTTTCTGGACTTTTACTAGAGCTTGGGGTGAAGAAAGATGCTTTCTCAAGTCTGTGGGAGAGAGCTGGCAAGCAGAGAACTGGGATAAAGTGATCTGGTTTTATAAAGAATAGTAAATTTTCCAGCAGCTGTGTATATTTTCTTTAGTTGGAACAGAAAATTACTCTGAGAGACTTAACGACTGGCTCTATCAGTCAAAGAGGCCCAGCAAAGAGGAGGTTGCAGATTTCAGCTTCTCCATATTATCATTATCCTTTCCACAGACAGAAACTGCCATCAAAACATAAACATTCTTCTCTCCTCCAATTTCAGGATGGATAGATAGAAACACATTCACCAGGCGGATTACGCATAGTGTCCAAATTCTTTAACAAGAGTCCTGTTAAATCAACCCCCTGCGGCCCTGCTCTCACCACAGAGTCCTACCACATGAAATCCATGGTTACTGAGGAACTACTAAAACCATGGCATTAAGACTTGATAGAGATGTACTATGGGGATGATCCTACGCCCATTAAAGCTAACAGGAGTCTTTCCATTGACCTCAATGAAGTTTGAGATTGGACATTATGAGCTTCATTAATCTGGACTACTAGGCATGAGCAGTCACACTGCCTTGACTCCACTCACAAAGGGCTTAATGTAAAACCTGGGATAGAGCCTCTTGTTTCATTATTCAAAAGGCTTGGTGCCTTCTGGAATCTGGGGAGAATGTCCACAAGACATTATTTCCAGCTTATTTTAGACAATGGATGGGATGGTAAACACATGTGACAGTTAGTGGATTCTATAATATCTGATCGAGGAGGAGGGGAGAGAAATGAATATATATATATAAAAAAAAGAGCAGAGGTGTCTGAACACAGAGTTACAGCTAACAGAATACAGTGGATGCCGATTAGTAACTAGTCAGTTCCCAGCAAAAGGTTGCTATTATCTGCAAGTTGCCAATAAGCAAAAGGCAGGTTTATGTGGCTGCAGCCAGGGAAGGAAGCATAGGAACACATCTTTGCACTTCCTTCCCTGGCTGCAGCCCCACGAACCTGCCTGCAGCCGGGGCCTTTTCCATTTTTGGAAAAGAGCTGTCAATAAGCGGCATGACAGTTGCTAATATCCAAAACTTGTTAACGTGAAAGTCAATAGGATGGGACTGATTCTCAGGAAAAACGTTGCTAGGAGCCTAAAGTTGTCTTTATCTGGACTGCTAATAGCCGGAGTCCACTGTGAAAACTAACAAGTTTAGTCACAGCACAAAAGAAGACACTAAGGATTGGGGTTTTGGTGTGTGAGATTTAGGAAACTGGATATACAAACCAGTTCTGCTGAAGACAGTTTCCTGTCTGCATCTCTCTGAGGTTTTAGTTTGCACATGCTAGCACTGCTCACAATAAGATAGAGTACATTGCCTTTTTACAGCACCTCTTCTCAGAGGCTCTCACAGCATTCTACAAACACTCATTGAACGAACCTCACAATCCCACAGTGAGGACAGTACTATCACCCCAGTTTTTCAGAAGTGGAAACTAAGGCAGAAAGAGGCTGAGGCCCAGATCCACAAGGGTACTTAGGCACCTAAATCCCAGTTTTAGGCTCCACAAAACACCTGCTCAGCTGCCACCAAACCCTGCAGGTGCCAAAACTAACTCGGCATCTATGTGTTCAGAGTAAAAGTCCCCTAGGTTCCCTACGTGCCTAGGTTTCTGCCACTGAGCACGCCTCACTCTAGACATCCAGATGCTTGTCTCCCACCTAAGAGCGATCCATGAAGCCAAGGGAAGATAGGTGGGCAAACACCTGTCTTGCCTGCAGAGCCCAATCTGGTAGGCATGCTCAGAGGCCACCTACTGCATCAGATCCCATTCAAAATCCGGCTGAAGGAAAAGGTGACCGTGCTGCCACCCATCTTATCTTTTAGCCCAGTGGTTAAAACGCTCACCTGGGATGCGGGAGACTAATTCCCTCCTCTGCCAGAAGGGGAGAATGGATTTGAAGAGGGGTCTCCCACCCCTCAGCAGAGGGCTCTAACTGGGATATTTTGATGTGGGGCTCCCTCCATCTCTCCCGTTGAAGCTGTCCCCCTGTGGATAAATAATTAAATAGCCCTTTGTGCTGGGGGATTGGACCCTGGGTGTCCCAGGTGGGTGCCCTAGCCAGCAGGCTATAGAGTCACTCTCCCACTGTCTCTGGACAAATCTCTCTTTCATTACTTATCCACAGGGGAACAGCTACAACAGGGGAGCCTGTCGGAGCCTCACTTCAGCCTGCTGCTTAGCTCTGTGGTTAGAGCATGCTCCTGAGAGGTGGGAGACCCCTTTTCAAATACTCTTTTTCCCCTTTGGCAGAGGGGGCGAGCAGGGCCATCCCTAGACATTGTGGTGCTCTATGCAGTCCCCCCACTGCGGGGGGGCGTACCCAGGCCTCTGCGGCGGGCGGGGGGGCTCTGCCCAAGGTCTGCGGGGGACAGGGAATAAACTGCCCTCCAGCACGAGCCAGCAGAGCAGGTTGGGGCCAGTCGCTCCACTTCCTGCCACCCGGTGATTGCAGGGCAGGCCTGACTCCGCGCTCACGGGACTGTGGGAAGTGGAGTGACCCGGCCCCAGCCCGCTCCACTCTGCTCCCCTGGCTCCCAGCCTTGGGACTTGCGGGGCAGAGGGAAACCTCTCCCCAGTACTCACCAGCGGCATGGCTGGGAGCTGGCAGAGCGGGGCTGGGCTGGGGCCAGGTCGCTCCACTTCCCGCCACCCCATGAGTGCAGGGCTCACCCGACCCCTGCTGCAGTCCCCCGGGACGTCCCTCAGGGGAAGGGGAGGAGTGGGGGCAGGGCTGAGGCAGAGCAGGGGTGGGAAGAGGTGGGGTGGGGGCAGAGCAGGGGCAGGGGTAGCTTTCCTGGCTGGCTCAGCCGACCGGGGAATCGGGCTGGCTGCTGGAGGCTGGAGCAGCACGCAGCTGCGTAGGGCACTAAGAAATTTGGGGCAATTTGGTGCCCAACATTTCCTGGTGCCCTACGCAGCTGCGTAGTTTGCATATGGGTAAGGACGGCCCTGCGGGCGAGTAAACCTGGGTCTCCCACGTCCCAGGTGAGTTCTCTCTCCACTGAGCTAAAAGTTATAACGATGTGAGGCTGGTGCTCAACTCATTCTCACATGAAATGACTTAGCCACCTGACTCCAGGAGAGGGGTTCCCCATTGTAGATCACTAGCGGAGATTGGTGTCTCCCTGAAGCTGGGCCATAGGCACCTATCTCGGAGACAGGGGCAGGGTTTAGTCTACACCTCTCTGGCTGGCATCTCCCACTGGCTCGTTTTGTGGATCAGGCTATAAGGCCCCCTCTCTCTCTCTCCTCATTCATTATACTGGGACCCCAGGCACCTAACTCAGGCTTTGTGGATCTCTTTGTTGCTTCAGTGATTTCCTGTACCTAAACATTAGGGTTGTGATGCTCAGCATCCCTTCGTGGATCTGGGCCTTAGCAACTTTCCCAAGGCCACAGCATGAAATTACAGCATGATTGGAAAGAGAATTGTAGCATGACTGGGTAGCTTTCCCTCCTTCCAGTCCTGTTCTTTAACTACAAGACACGTTTTGTATAATTTGGTAGCCACACAAGTGTATTTGACTTGTTCTTTCAAAGCCAAGTTGCCAGCCTACAAAATGCAATTATTAACAATAATACTGAGCACTTATATAGTGATTTGTACACATTAAGAGCAATGAATAAACATTAACTAAATAATCACATTTAGTGCCTAATGGAAACTAATGGCTTACTAACAACCTCACTGTTTTGACAACTACCCCTTTCCAAAGTCTCTCTTTCTTCAGTGTATTTCCTCCAGTTGTTAAACATCATTATAAATGTACTTGGACAAGAAACTAGTGTAATTATCCAATGTCCTCTGAACATTCAGTAGAGAGAGAAAACAAAACCACCAAACCCAAACCCAGGTACACACACACACACACACACACACACACACACTACAATAGAATGGTACCTGAGTACAATACTTGTCAGAGGAATGTATTTTCCCACATCCCTCAGTTCTGTAAACTTCATAATCACTTCTACCTAATCTCTTGCTACACATTCCTATCAGTGGTTTCCACAAGAACAAATGAAACAAAGTGTTCTACTAGTTAAATCTACTATGAGAATATCAATTCGATAGGACAATGCAGGTTTAATAACAGGCTGCAGCCTGCAAATAACTCTGCAGCACTGGCTATAACTGGAAACCAGGATTAGACAGACAGAACAGTAAAGTAAAAAATAAAATTAAATACAATTTTACAATGTGGTGGATGGGGGACAGAGATGTCTGTGAGGGAAATGTAGGTTTGTTGCAATGTAATTTTGGAGCTTCGCTGGAGACTTGCAATAATAAGGCAGACTGCGTGACTTAGCCAAAGCCTAGCCAGTTGGCCTTGCCCTGCTTCTTAGAACCTATGGGTTTTTCAGTAGATAGAGGTAGGGGAAATCTCATTTATCCATTCATGTGGTTTACAAATTAATCTCAGAGGCAACCCAAGACATTTCACTCCCGGTAATACTTTACACCGCTGTAGCAGCTTCTGTCTAAGCATCTGAAAGGACTTTACAACCATTAATTTAGCCTCACTATACCCTGTGAGGTCAGGAGCTATTATTATCCCTATTTTAGAGATTGGGAAACTCAGGCACAGAGAGAGTAATCCCCAAGATCACACAGCAAATCAGTGGCAGATGTGAGAAGACAATTCAGGTGTCATCACTGCATAACCAACCTATAAAATGGAAAATATCACCCTCCGCCTGCCATTTCAATGCCTAGACTTTGCAAGATAAGAAGCCCTCCCTACTTTTTTTGAAACATTTTTATGTACATTTTCAAAATTCTTCCTCTCCAAATGTACCAAGTTACTTCTGAGGAACTTGCATTCACCTTTATTTTTCCAGCTGCTCAAACACTACAAAGGGTAATTCTCAGATAGTTTCAACTATAAACAATGTTTCCTGGAGCTGGATTTTCTATGAGCTGAATTCCTCTTGTGCGCCAGTGCAGGGACTAGGGGGCAGGCAAATTGCGCTTCCCTCATCCTGAAGCTGCCCTAATTTATAGCTCAGTTCTCATTGTTCCTTGCAGCAACTAGGCTATAGCTGGTTTCAGAGTAGCAGCCGTGTTAGTCTGTATTCGCAAAAAGAAAAGGAGTACTTGTATCTCCTCACTGTATTTTCCATTGAATTCATCCGATGAAGTGAGCTGTAGCTCACAAAAGCTTATGCTCAAATAAATTGGTTAGTCTCTAAGGTGCCACAAGTACTCCTTTTCTTTAGGCAATAGCTGAGGCATAGGAATTCCCCAGCCACATCTCCCCCTGCCCCCAGCACATCTCTTGAGGCAGTGGTTCCTGGGGAGGTTGCAAAACCAGCTTAGTGCTTACCAGAGAGGCTACTTATAGTGGGGTTAATTCCCTAGAGGGACTACATAGCTGCATTGCAGCCTGACTCGCGAGGACACAGCCAGCTACAAAGGTGCCATAGGGCACTGATGAATTGGTCTCCACACAAAACAAAGTGTTTTTAACCCACAGTGTAATAAGCCCTTTGGGGTTCCTTGGGCATGGCCTCCACATTTAACCTGTTTTATAGAAAGTTTCAAAAAAGTACTGATATGCCTCAGCTGCAAGACCTTCTCTTCACTATTTATCATGTACCTTGATTCCCTTTATCATGCAAATAAATGCATACTCTCAGATTTGGGCCCAGCCCTGAAGGCATGAGATGACCCTCAGTGATAAAAACCTGCAAGCAGAGCTCCTGCATCTGTACTAGCTTGAGCAATATAGGAGATAGAAATGCCCTATTAGATCATCTTTCTCCACCTTGTGCACAGGATTGTTCCCTGCAGTCTTGGGTTCATGAAACAGTGTCGGTTTCAACAACTCTGAAGTTTAATTTTTTCTGGTAAATTTCATTCTAGCCTTGTAGATTTAGTCCAATCATTTGTCACTGTCACGTGTTTTCCAGTGAAAAAGGTCAAGACTCTTGTCATCAACAGCTTCTGCCCCCAAGTGAGTGATGCCTCCTGTGATTGCATGCCCCTAAAATCAGCCTTGCTCTTGAGGCAAAACACTTCAAAACGTGGTTTTAATAGTTTCCAAAAAGTGTTTCCTGCCCCTTGATCTGTTTTCCTGTGGGCAGCCCCAGCAAAGCTCTCTTTGAATGATAGCAAATGGATTCTGGCAGCAGGCACACTGAAGGTAATCAGAGAGCCAAGTTACTCCTCAATGGGTAGTATGGATAATGTACTTCTACAGAAAACACAGTTTCCTTTTCCCATTCTCCTCACTCTGTCCTTCTGTTGCAATGTCTCTGTAATTACCCCATTACTCTGTCCTTCCTAGGGTAGCATCACAGGGGCCCCCAAACCTTTTCACTTTATGGCCTCACAGAACCACCACTTTCTCGCACAGACTAAGAAGGAATCTCTTAGGCCCTGGATCAGCTGAATCTACACTCTGCCCAGATTCACAGCAAATGAGACACTGGGCAACACGGAGTAACTGCAGCTCCACTTTCTGTTATTCAGTGTCTGCACAAAACAGATAGGGATGTACATATCATAGTGATTGATGCATTCTAAATAGAGAGATTAGACAAGATGGAGCCATCTAAAATACTCACACACACTACACTGGTATCTGATTATTCACCAAAGGTGGGTCAATGGACTGAATTAACCCTCTCAGGCTTTGAACCTTTGGTTCCAAGGAATCTAGATTGTTCATATTTATAACCTCCAGTCTTTCACTTCAAAATACTGAGGTAACACATTAGGTTCTAGGTTCAGCCTTTGGAAAGATCTGAAAGACGATGGCTGAGAAATTCTAAAAACAGCACTCGACACATCTGTCAATGGGATTCAGATAGGTGTCAGGGAAGTGGCTTCCTACGCTACCATGTGACTTGGACGTCTCATATAAACAGTACAGCACTATGCAGTTCATAGAGATTAAATACCATCCACATTCTGAAGCCATTTTCTTCTGTAATTTATCTGCTCAACAAGTGGAAACTGTTCTTTGATTGATTACCTTCCACCATGCTTGGTGTTGGTGCTGCACTGGAAAGGAAAGGAAAGCAAACAGCAACCACAGATATTTCATTATCTTGCTAGTCAATTATTAATTAGAGTTTCATTTTTGGCCATCCATTTGACCAGTGATCATAACTCCTGCACTATATGTTGCTTTGCTCGGTGAACAGAACTGAAAACTTCCATGAACCTGGGAACAAATCAGAAGAAGCAGCTGGAAGGAACACTCATCGGGAGCTAGTATGCAGTGGTCCTATTTGTTTCCCATAGAAATGTAGTTACTCCCTGTGATGTCATGTTCAGGTCCTTTGTCACTCCAGAGAGAAGACTCTGAAGATCTACCACCCTTGTCCCATGGTTTTCTTAGGAGGAGGCTGCACCAAGCCAGCCAACAGTCTTGGGGTTCAGGAATTTTTTTCCAAGGCAGGGTTCAAAGGCAGCCACAGGAAGCATTACTAGCTGAGGGTTGATTAAATGCAACTGAAAGTATTTCATCTCAGCTAAGAAGAATGTGCTACTCTCTGGGATGAAGGGTGGGGAGGAAGGGCAAGGGACTGTATATAATGTCAGGACAGGATGCTCTGGGGAAACATAATAGCTACCCTCTATGGTTTGCCTTTTAATTTTACTGTTTGTAAAACTGTATGGAAGGAATGCAGTTGGAAGCTTGATTAAATCAGAACCTCTGCAGTAAAACCCTAATTTTCCACAGCCAGTGCATAGATTCACTCAAGAGCTATACAAAAGAAAAACAATTCCAGTCCAGCACTATATTACACAATATAGGCTCCTACTCTAACAGGATAAAAGTGTCACACTTTTAGGTAGAGGCCATTCATAAAATAACCCAAAATAGCCAATCCAGTAGCACTATCACTCCTACTTGAACTGTCAAATGGTTAATTACAGAACCTCCTGGGCAATAAGGCTCAACTTGTGAAAAGCACTAATGTCAAGGGAAAACTGGAAAAGCTTTTTAAACATCCTTTAAACTTTCACCCCCTTTGTGGCTAGATTTAATTTTTTATAAAGGGCTCTCTGGAGCAATTCTGGTCTTGTTTTTAAATTGACTTCACCACATTCTCTGAGCAGGCGATGGTGAAGTCACTACAGTAAAGATTGAGAACGCTGTTTATAGTTTAGTGAAGAGAAAAAGCAGGCAGAGGATGTGGGTTATTTTGATGCATAAATCATGCTGACCTCTGAAACTGCCTGTCTGTTGAGTGTAAAGGCCATATAGGAACTTCCTGATTACAGCCCTGGGTTTGTTAATTTGAGATTTTTCTGGAAGCAGCAATCCAGGCTCTTTTAAAAAAAATAAAATAAGTCACAAACTACCATAAATCTGTCTCCAAACAGCCACAATTTATTACCAGTAATTTTCAAGCACCTACAAAAGGGATGACTGACTTGTCAAAGCTTTGCAGACACAAAGACCCAGATCCTCAAAGCTATTTAGCTGCCTAACTCCCACTGAAATCAATGAGAGTTAGATGCCTACATACTTTTGAGATCTGGGTCAAAGGCCTATCCTACTCCTGGACCTTCCTGACTAAAAAAAGGAATAATATACCCAACAACCAAAGCTGGAAAACACAGAGGTGGAGCTCATCATTTTATAGTTTTAAAATCTCTCTTCTGAAAGCTTTTCAGGAGTATACACAGACAGTCTATCCCCCAGTCAGGGAAGATGGATAGATCAGTAGTCTTTCACCATGCTGGGTCTTGGGAGAGCTGGGTTCAATTCTCTGTCCTGCCATGAGCTTCTAGGTGCCTTCAGTATGTCACTTATGGCCAGATTTTTACAGCTATAGTAACTCCTCGCTTAACGTTGTAGTTCTGTTCCTGAAAAATGCGACTTTAAGTGAAACGATGTTAAGCAAATCCAATTTCCCCATAAGAATTAATGTAAATAGGGAGGAGTTAGGTTCCAGGGAAATTTTTTTTCACCAGACAAAAGACATATATAACACACACACACACACAGAGTATAAGTTTTAAACAAACAATTAAATACTGTACACACAATGATGATTGTGAAGCTTGGTTGAGGTGGTGGAGTCAGAGGGTGGGATATTTCCCAGGGAATGCCTTACTGCTAAATTTCAGAGGGGTAGCCATGTTAGTCTGTTTCAGCCAAACCAATGAGGAGTCCTGGGGCACCTTGAAGACTAACAAGTTTATTAGAGCATAAGCTTTTGTGGGCTATGACCCACTTCTTCAGATGTATGGAGAAGCGGGTCATAGCCCACAAAAGCTTATGCTCTAATAAATTTGTTAGTCTTTAAGGTGCCACAGGACTCCCCGTTGTTTTTACTGTTAAACGATGAACTAGCACTCGGCTCAGCCCTCAAGGGCTAACACATTGTTAATGTAGCCTCATACTCTACAAGGCAGTACAAATGGAGGGAGGGGAGACAGCATGGCAGACAGAGACAGAGACACACACCCTGTGTGTAGGGTGATCAGATGTCCCGATTTTATAGGGACAGTCCTGGTTCTTGGAGCTTTTTCTTACATAGGCACCTATTACCCTCCACCCCCATCCTGATTTTTCACACTTGCTATCTGGTCACCCTACGTGTGTGTGTGTGTGTGTGTGTGTGTGTGTGTGTGTGAGAGAGAGAGAGAGAGAGAGAGAGATGGATGCACATTGCCCCTTTAAGTACGCCGACCCCACTCTACGACCCCACTCTACGTACACTGCCTTTTTAAGTAGATCAGCAAGTTGAGACAGCAGCCGCTGCCAGCAAGCTCCCTCCATCCTGAGCCCTGTCGTGTCCCCCTGACTCTATGGAGATGGGGTAAGCGGGGGGGGGGGGGTGGAGGGGGGAGGGGCAGGAGCAGGGGAACACCCTGACATTAGTGCCGCCCCCCCCCGCACAGCAAGCAGGAGGCTCTGGGGAGCAGCACCAAGGCAGAGGGCAAGAGCAGCACACAGCAGTGGGGGGAGGGACAGCTGAACTGCCAGCGATTGGTAGCCTGCTGGGCGGCTGCTGCACAGGGAACTGAAGGGAGCGGGGAGCTGATAGGAGGGCTGCCTGGTTCCAAGCCCCCACCAGCTCGCTCCAAAGGGCTGCTCTTCCTGCAAGCAGTGGACAAAGCAGGCGGCTGCCAAACAGAAGCACTGAACGATTTTAAACGTTAAACGAGCACGTTCCCTAATTGATCAGCAACGTAACAATGAAACAACTTTAAGTGAGGAGTTACTGTATTTCAGTGCTTTTCTTCCAGCACCAGAGATGAAGAACAGCCTCTCTGAATGGAATGAAGGGGAGCATTGGTCATAGATTCCAGTTTGTTCAGCGCCCTCTGTGAGCAGGAAGGCTCTGAGGGTGGACAAAGTGTTGCCTCCATGAAAAGGAACTTGCGCCTGGCTGCTCTGTTCTTTTTGGGATGGGGCTTAAAACCACTATGAATGTGACATCTGTCACTAACTGTGATTCCCCCAGGCATTTAAGACAGGAGGGGTTCAGATCACTCACAGGCACAGGTCTGCTGCAAGAGAGACAAGCCTTGAAACCTGGAGACCAAGGCATGACCCTAGCACGGGTACACAGTTGGGAACTGGGGAAACCAAAGTCTTAAAAACTAAAACCTAACTTTCTAAATATAGCTTTACATGCTCTAAACTAGACAAAAAATGGGTGCTTGCAAAAACACAGGCTCCAACCACCATCACAGGGGGTAAGAAGGAACTTCGGGGGCTCAGTGGCAGCTCCGACCCTTATACCTTCGCACAGTAGTGTGAGGCAGCAGAGGATGCTCATGCTACCCTGATGGATGCTGCTGAGGGGAAAAAAATATCCAGCAACTGTGCACAGGATGTGCACACACCTACAGTGGAATGGACATGGGCAATCACTCAGAGAGGAACAGAATTTCCTACCTCACAGAATGTTGTGATGTGGAAACTACAGAACCTGAACCACCAAAAAAGAAAATCAACCTTCTGCTGCTGGCATCTGACTCAGATGATGAAAATGAACATGTCGGTCCGCACTGCTTTGGATCGTTATCGAGCAGCATCCGTCATCAGCATGGACACGTCCTCTGGAATGGTGGTTGAAACATGAAGGGACATATGAATCTTTAGCACATCTGGCATATAAATATCTTGCGACATTAGCTACAACAGTGCCATGCAAATGCCTGTTCTCACTTTCAGGTGACATTGTGAACAAGAGGCAGGCAGCATTATCTCCTCCTGCAAATGTAAACACACTGATTTGTCTGAGCGATTGGCTGAACAAAAAAATAGGACAGAATGGACTTGTAGGCTCTAAAGTTTTACATTGTTTTATTTTTGAATGCAGGTTTTTTTGTACCTAATTCTACATTTGTAAGGTCAACTTTCCTGATAAAGAGACTGCACTACAGGACTTGTATTAGGTGAACTGAAAAACACTATTTCTTTTGTGAGCTACAGCTCACTTCATCGGATGCATACTGTGGAAAATACAGAAGATGTTTTTATACACACAGACCATGAAAAAATGGGTGTTTATCACTACAAAAGGTTTTCTCTCCCCCCACCCCACTCTCCTGCTGGTAATAGCTTATCTAAAGTGATCACTCTCCTTACAATGTGTATGATAATCAAGGTGGGCCATTTCCAGCACAAATCCAGGTTTGGTTAGTCTCTAAGGTGCCACAAGTACTCCTTTTCTTTTTGCGAATACAGACTAACACGGCTGCCACTCTGAAAACGATTTCTTTTGTTTTTTTACAGTGCAAATATTTGTAATAAAAAATAAATATAAAGTGAGCACTTTGTATTCTGGGTTATAATTGAATAGATTTGAAAATGTAGAAAACATCCAAAAATATTTAAATAAATGGTATGCTATGATCGTTTAACAGTGTGATTAATTGCTTGACAGCCCTAATTGCCTATTTAAAAAAAAAACATAAAAAAAGACTCTGGCACGTCTCAAATATTTTTCACCCAAGGATGGAAAAGTGTTTCACAGGTATTAACAAGTAAAGCCCATAACGTCTGTGTGTTAGCTCCAGTCAGTAAGAGTTACATAGTATCACTTCAGTCACTCCTGAAATGCAGCCATCTCTAAGACAGAGTGCAGTTTATCATATCGTTGTTTAGGGCAGGAAGTGAAGAAGAATGACTTCCTAGGATGCAGACACTAACCATTCCCCTGCTCTTACAAAAACTGTCACAGCATCTTCAACGACCACCAATGGTCAAGGTGTCTGTCTTGCATCTTATCCTAAAAAGACAGTACTTCCCACCACACAGCACCTGCTAACACCCTGCAGAAGCATTGGTTTTTAGTAACAATTCAGAGGGAGTACCACCACCTTTTGAGTCATCAGCACTGTTTCCTGCAGCAGCTTGGCATTCCTGGGAGATGAACCCACCTCAGTGAACCATGCTCAGAATTGTCAACCCCCAGGGCTCAAAAATCGTGGGTCAGGCCCTAAAGATCAAGAGATTTGCTTAAAAACACATGAGATTTTGTAAGAGTAATATATTTTAGGTTCTTTTTATTTGACTTAGGGTTTCTGACCCTTTGGGGTGCGCTCGCTTCACGTTTTCAAGCTTCTCTCTATGATCGTGACAGCTAAAAAGTAGATTTTTTTAAAAAATGAAAGCCAAGATTCTCAGGCAATCTTTTCATTCCTGCAACTCAGGCTTTAAGAAAAAAAACACATGAAAGTTTGCAATCAAAATTGCAAGAGCTGGCAACAATGCATGCTTACTTTGTGAACTCTGACAGGATCACAGCACCACAAGGTGATATGGCAGTATTACAACAGGCCAAAAATTGCCTCTTCAGTCTACACTATAAATCTATTACCTGAACTGTACATCTTTCATGTGTATTCTGCACTCCTACTGTGTTACTTCGAATGACACTGACATCCATTGGTGGAAGGAGCGTAGAATGTGCAATCATGGTGTACAACTGATCTAGGAGAAGAGATTTTGCCCACAGTACTAGCACTTTGCACTGAGGTAGTTCTTTATTCTGTTCTTTATTTCAGTCACCTCTGTTAAGTTTTCAATAATTATAGACATGTCAGCCAAATTTTAAGTCAAAATGACTCCTAACAACATTGAAAATTTTTCCTCCTTCAACTTCACACACAACAAACTGGTTGCTACCCAGCCTGATGAAGAAGATTTTAATCAAGCATAAAGTGAAAAAGGAGCAGGTAAAGAGAATTAACAGGCCAGATGGGCACATAACAGGAGAAATTGTGAAAATAAAAGAAAGAAAAAGATAATCCAATAAGTACTCTATTCAAGATTTATTTCATTACCCCATAACACTCAAAATCTTATGCACACCTGGCTGTGTAACCTGCTTTAATGTATGCTCAAGAAAGCAGAACTCAAAATGAGGGTAAAATGCTGCAAACACAAATACCAACCGCTACTTGTAAAAACCTTAAATCACCCATTGGGGATATTACCTTAGAATGTTATTTTCGTTACTTGGCACCAGCAGGGCTACAGATGGCTGCTGAGAGTGTTGGCTTCGAAAACTAGGTCAGCGGATACACAAATGCAGAGTTAAAAAAAAAATTCATATTTTTCCCCAAGATCATCCAGATAACAGCAGCCTGACAGCCACAGAATAAAACTGCTGGAAAACGTCTCCTAATGACAGACATCACAGATATGGTTACACTGACTAGTGAATCAACCTAGTTAGTAGGGCGGAAAATTGAAATACTGATCTCACAGACATACTTATTCTTTTCTCATTGGAATCCTTCCTACTCGAGTTAATCCCCGATCACTGCATTAGAGCAGGAGAATGTTGTAGTTATTCAGTATTTTCTACCAATTAGTTAATGTTTGTATGGGACTTTGTAGATGTATGGCAATATTAAATGCCCATTATTTTAACAAGCCTTGCAAATGCATCATGGGCCAAATCCCAAAGGCTCTCACTAGGGTTTTAAATCATTCTTCACTCAGGCAAAGCTGCAAGGAGAGTTTGTCCCCATTAAAATAGACTAACACACAAAGTCTACTCACCCGATTTGACTGTAATGATGACCACAACAACAACAACGAGAATTATATTATTACAATGGTGACTAAATGCCCCCCTTGAGATAGGGGCCCGATTTGCTAGCCACTGCACAACCTTATAGGGTATGTCTATACTCACACTAGCTCTCATCGAGCTTGTGTGCTAAAAACGATAGTAGTAGCTGGGGTAGCACTGGCGGCAGCTAGCGGTGGCGTGGACTAGCTGCCCTGAGTACATAGCCACTGGGCTCAGGCAGGTTTGTACTAAAGCATTGCTAGCCCATGTCACCACTTGTCGCTGCCCCGGCTACACGAATATTCTTAGCGCTCTAGCTCAATGAGAGCTAGTGCGAGAATGTACGAAAGCTGAGAATTACACCTCCCAGTGTAGATGTAGCTATAGAGACACACCCTGCCCCTGGACACTTTGAAGTCTTAATGGATGAAACAAAGGGTGAGAAGAGGAAGAGACGTACAGAGAGGGGAAGTGACTTGCTCAAGGTCACACAACAGCTCAGAGCTGGGAACAGAATCCAAGTCTCTAGACTTCCAAGAGACAGTGCTGCCTTCCTTTCCTCCTCTCCGGTGAGTATTACCCAGGCACATATGTGTAACTGAGAATAGGAGTGTGGGTTTGCAAATGCACTAAAAGTGAATAGAAGAGTTTTGACCTATAAGACCACCTAGTACTCTGGGATGAAGGCAGGGTTGCCGACTCTGCTCCTCTGGCTGGCACAATGAAACTCTTGCCAGTAAGAGGAAGGTTCATCTGTGAGAGAGACAGAACTTTCCTGGGGTTGGTCAGACTGTGGAATGAACTGCCCCAGCAACAAAGGACCATCATAAACCTCTCCACCTTACACTCCAAGTGCCAGGTGCATTTGTTCACCCTGCCTTCTCTAACATAATCACATAGCAAAGTGACATTAAAAAAAACAACTTTGTAAACCAAAACACTCCACTGCATACACAATTCTTTCACTGGGTAGAAGATGAGAAAATAAGCCACAAGAGACAGATATCAGGATGTGTCTATACAAGGGCTGGAAAGTGCTTGAGGAGATATAACTGCACTAGCTCTGATTGAAACAGAAGTATATAGACAGCAGTATGAGTGATGGGAGGGGCTAGCGACCCTAAGTACAATCCTGGTCGAGACCCGTACTGGGGTGACTAGACCGTGACACTGCTCATGCCACAGTAGCTACGCTTCTATTTTTAGCTTGATCCGAGCTAATGCGGGTATCTCTTCTTGAACTGGAATTTACACCTTCCAGCTCCAGTGCAGACCTCCCCTCAGACACATCACTAAATGCATATTGGAAGGCGCTCAGATACCCTGGTAATGAGCATATAGAATAGAATAGACTGTGACAATGATTTTATGAAGTCTGCAGATTTTATGAAGTCCCTTTACCTCAATTCATGTTCAACTGTGTTTAAATTTGGTTTTCCAAGACAACACCATTTTAAAAACTGAATTGGGTTTATCAACCAGAACATGAACACCAAATCCTTGTGTTGTTTTAAATACTTGTCTGGTACTGAAGTGGTTCATGAATCTTTAAGTCTGAACAATCAAGTCATGTTTCAAAGTCCTATTAGAAAATAAAAACAAACATCACACAAGTTTCCCACATGTTCCTTTTTAAGGACATACAACTTGTGTTCTATTGAAAGCAAAAACCTAAACTTATTCATTCTTTATTAGCTTCAGCTGGAGGGGCTGCTCATTCCGAAAACTGCAGGACAGTATTTTATACTTTAATATTAGCCCCAGAGTCCTGCCTTCATTGTTACAGAAGACAAAAAGATGAAAGAAATATTAGAAAATTTACAACTTTAGGCTGCCTTAATTATTGGTCTATAGGCAGTGGAGTAACTACCCACATTTGAAGATTATGGGTAGAAGCACAAGGTTTGGGATAGTACATATTATGGAGTTTGAAGTGATTTGGTAAAACAGAAGCCACTTGATTCATCAGGTGACCAAAAGATCAAGGACATTTAAGAAATTACATTTCAGATCATCTAACCTTGAAGTTGTTGCAGCTCAGAAAGTGTAGGGTCCCCTTAACTTTCCTATATGGTAGCCAATAAAGCTAATACTTATCCACAATGAGACTGCTAGAATATCATGTGCAATTCTGGATGCTATGTTACAAGAAAGATGCCAATAAATTAGAGGAACTTCACAGAGATCAATAAGAATATTAATGGATTGGGAGGGATTGGTTTATTATATATGATCAAAAGAATAAATTAGCCTAAATGATGGCTAAAGGAAAATATAACTAAGTACAAATATTTGAAGGGCTTAAATCCTATTGAAGAGATCAAATTGTTTAAGCATTAAAATTAGTGCCATGACACTGGGCAAAGGAAAAATTTAAGCCTAGAATGTGACAAATTCCCTCTTGAGGGAACACATCATATATGAAATATCAGGCATTACATTTCATTTGATACATACTGTGAATCCAGATAATCATAATTTGTAGGAGGAAAGTGCCATATTCCAACAGATGTGATTTATTTGCTATATGGATAGTTTTCATTCATGCAGCACTACCTGAAGGGAGAAAGGATGAGTTTAGCCTTCATAATCCACCTGGTGACTAGGGGCATAAAGATAGAACACTGTCTGAATGAAAGAGTTGCAGCTGTAGCTAAATGTGGACAGGAAATCAGACTGAAGTTCCCAGAGGAGGCAGGTAGCTTTGAAATTATATAATTTGTGATTTGCTATAAATATTTGTTGTAATTTTTAGGAAATCTTTCATTTTTACCTTTGGCCTCCTCAGGATGATAGCATTACGGGCCTCAACCTGCAGAGTGCTAAGAGCTTCATGTGAGGTGCTGAGACTGTCAACTCATTTTGAAGCCAATGGGACCTGACATCTCCTACTGCATCACAGGAGACACTCAACTCAACGTTTTACAGGATAGGACTGTGTAAGAGCAATGATTTTGCAGCTCTGTGTCGCCCTGTATGAGGCAGCACCATTCAACCAAGCTGCTTCTTTTGTGGCAGCTATCTGCTAGTGTGCACTTCAGGGGCTCAGACCGATGGTGTTGGCTCTGGTCCTCCAACAAAAGGAAAAAACAGATACATGTTCCTCTGTGATTTGTTTTATTTATACTGTTTCTGTACTTATAGGGCCAAGACTTTCAGAGGGAGTTGTGTTTATTATCACATATGCATACACAACTGTACACAAATGAACACAGACAGACTATGTGGTTCTCAATCTCTTACACTAACTAAACAGACTGTCCTACCTAATGTAACCACACAGAATCTCAGTAGTCTTCCAAACGGAATAGAGAAAGCGCCATCACTTGTGTCATTTAAAACTAGCCTAGGTGAAGGTGCAACATGGATAAGCAAATTTCTGCTCATAGCCTCGTTAACATGCCTCAGTCCTGAACCAGTGGAACCACTGAGAGAGGTCTCCGTGGCATCCAAACCATGGCAGCAGGGATACCAAAGTCATGGCAGTTGTACTGATGATAATAGGTGTTGTGATGTGACCACTGAGCCATTGGCAATTGGATGAGACCACCAACTCGAAATGCAGTTTAGGGCTAGGTTCTGCTCCCACGGACATCTAGGGTCAGGCCATTATTAGGTAAGAAGCAGAGACAGAACGGCCAGCCAGCTATAAGAAGCTGTTATTGCCTAAAAGTCTGTAGCCTTCCCCTCACCATCCCACCTTTTCTTCTACAGATAACAGTATTATATGTCTGGGACTTAAATGTAATAATAATTCCCATTTCAGAGAGTCAATCAGGAAACATGTCTGTAGCTAAGTACTGATAAGAAACAGTATTGCAAAACTCTAATAAAACACAGTCCCCAGCAAACTGCAATCCATTTGTTTCTCTTCCAGGGAAAAGAGTGAAACAAGTAAAACAAGAAAGGGATGTTTTAGTTCCCAGGAGACAAGGACCCAGCTGAAGAGACACAACAACAGCTAAGGCCTGCTTTTGTCATCAGGTATGCATTCCTTTCTTTGTATACTAAAAAAAATAAATAAATAAAGAGGGCTTCTGTTGGTATGTTGATATAGTTACACAGCAAGGGCAGAGCCAGCTCTCTGTTTTCTCTCACAACACTCAGGCACAATGGTGTCCTTATTACAGGGAGCCTAAATAAATAATACAGCCGTCAGACATAAGAAAGGGAAGGAGCATTACAATATTAAGTTCCAAAACCAGAATGGGGGACCTTTTCCTACTGAGCAAAGAAGACTTAGCCCAGTATGATTTGGAAACCCATCAACTTAGACAATGGTCTGATCTAGCAGTTCTTTCATGGGCAAAAATTCCATTGTCCCAATAGGGTTACACCAATTACCCCAACTTAGGATCTGGCCCATTTGCTTGAATTCAGGGTACTGACTGAAAGCAGAAGTTACTTACCTTACATGTTTTTCTGTTGGTGCTTCCTTGACTTCAGTGGGAGTTTTGATTGTACAAAGACAGCACTATCTGGCCCAACCTCTCTCTCTTGAATGCAGATCTGACTCATTAATCTTTTGAGGACTGTGGGCATATCTTCACATTCTGCTAAGCAGTCATTTGGCTGGTAGTCTGGAAAATGCCAGTTAATCATTTAAAGTTTGGAATCTCTCTGAACTTCAGAAGACATTGGGAGGGCAGAACAACATATAAATCCATTAAATTCCCCACCTGTCATCTTTGTGACCCTGACCTTTAAAATGGGATTTTGTGTGTTTAAACATTTATATTTTACTAAGAAGAATTTCTTTTTACTAACTAAAAATTTCACTGCCAGCCAAGTGCCTGATCCAGTAAGAGTTTTGGGTGCTGAAGAAATACAAGATTAAGTCCCGAGAATGTTAACTCACGGATGGTAAAGTTATAAATAATGAGGAATAAATAATATTAACAGAAAAACAAGAGACATAAGGATTTGACTTTTATGGAAATTATTTCTTACATGTCTGAAATGTAAGAGACATTATAATTTGTTCACTGTATTTTTAGTTTCATAACTTAAGATGTCTGAGACTAATTATATTAACAAGAGAGGGAACACTACAGTTCTGTAGGAGATAGACTGGGAAATTAAGGTTGAAAGCCTCACTTACTTTCTCATGTAATAACAGACATAATGACAGAAGATTTTATATCCAATTGACAAGCCTGGCTAAACTTGTAAGTGTTATCAATTAAGTGGAAAGAAACAAGAAGGATTTGATCAGATTTAGTCCAACTACCTTTTGTGGAGGTTTATGTTTAATACATTTCAGGCAAAATTTTCAAAGAGCATGTGAAAAACTACCTGGGATTAAAAATGCTATCCAAATAATTTAAAAATTAATAAATGTATACATTTTGAAATGTAAAATTTGGCAAGGACATCTGTTAGCAGGAACAACGTGAGGTTTTTACATGTGCAAATGGATAAATATAATAATCATATTTTGTACTTAAACAGCACTTATCTATATATCTTAGAGCACTTATATTACATAGGGAAATATAAATTCAGAGTTATAAAACAATTTGTCCAAATTCAGATAGTGAGTCAGTGGCAGATCTGGGAATCGATTGCATGCCTCCTAACTCCCAATCCCATGCCCTGTCTACATTGCTTCCTCCTAGACCAGGTTACTATGTTGCATACATGTTTTGTGACAACATTTTCAGAGGTCCATTAAAAATAAGCCCCAAATCTTCAGACTCAAGAGACTTAAGACCGAGGCACTCAAATCCAGATTTATTTACCGAAATAGAGGGTTTTCAGAAGTGCTGGGCAAACTCCCACTGAAATGCTATTGAAGCACTGTGAAAAATCATGCCACTTATTAGGTGCCTTAATATGGATTTAGGTGCCTAATTATATATCCTGTGTCTGTGGAAGGGCTTCCATATGTTTTCCACATTCTATGGCATGAGGTCTGCCATTTGGAATATGAGAACAGCTGGGGAGAGAGGAAGGGTTGAGGAGGAATAGATACATCATTGAATCATTCTCACCCATGTAATTCTAAGCTTGGTTATGTCTCTGCATCTGTCTGCTGTGTGTGATTCCTCATCCCCTGCTGGAAAACACCATATGACTGCAACAGGAGCCAGTCTGACTGAGTAGCAAAGCTACTTGTAGAAAAAAATAACATTCTCTGGCTCAAACAGTTTATTTCATTCAAGATATTGTGAGCTATTCTCACGAGACTTTGGCTAAAACTATGGAAATTAGCATTGATATAATATACCTGGAGTTCTGTAAGTCATATGACTAGGTACTGCATGATTAAAAGTCTAGAATGATACAAAATTAGCATGGCACACATAGAATGGATTAAAATCTGGCTAATTGCTAGGTCCCAAAATGTAGTTGTAAATGGGGATTCATCACAGCGTTTCTAATGGGGTCTCATTGGAACACTTCAATCTCCCTGGTCACTCAATTTCAGACCTAAAAGTTGCAATTCTCCAACAAAAAAACTTCAGAAACAGACTCCAATGAGAAACTGGACACCATTACATTAGGCTTGAATGAAGACTGGGAGTGGATGTTTTTACTTTGTGTAATGACCCTATTTCCCCATGCTAATTTTTCCCCCTACTGTAACTCACCCCTTCTTGTCAACTGTTTGAAATAGGCCATCCTGATTATCACTACAAAAGCTCCCCCCGCCTCCTGCTGATGATAACCCACCTTAATTGATTGGTCTCATTACAGTTGGTATGGCAACACCCATTTTTTCATGTTCTATCTATCTAATCTATCTTCCTACTGTATTTTCCACTGCATGCATCTGATGCAATGGATTTTAGCCCTCGAAAGCTTATACCCAAATAAATTTGTTAGTCTCTAAGGTGCCACAAGTACTCTTTGTTTTTTTTGAAAAGAGTGTGGGTGTGTGTACTACTATATATTACACACACAAAAACCACGTCAAGAGAATATTATTAAGATGGCAAAGTCAAGCACTCGGAAGTTAAGAAATGCCAGAATTAAGGTTGCCTGTGCCATGGCCTAGGTAATAGAGATAGCATCAAGCCACAAAATTCAGATCAGAAACTCTTGAAGGCTCTAGAATTTAGGGGTTTGGGGCCCACAATTTTGGCTTGACCCATTATAAGCCTACGTTTAATCTGTAAAATTTGAGTTTGGATTTCTGACTGCTGTCCAAGTGTGTGGTGTTCATCTGAGGGGTTTTTGATTCAGTTTTATTGCTATTGATCAGTGTTTTGCAGTCTAAAATGCTACTAGTCAGCATGACCCAGTTAAGACAGTATTTTGCAAAGAAACAAGAATGAAAGATTCTCTGCTGCTTTGTATATCATTGACGCTATCCCATTGAACAAACAGGGGTTCTGAGAAACAACCCTTTTCTCAATTTTCCAAACAGACCTCACTGGCTCTTCACATTTGTAAATCTTTTAAGGAAACAATATTGCCAATACCCAGCTGGTCTGATAAGGAGACTCATCCAGACTATGGTATGCGGTACCCACCCCACTTTGGCACGCTCCAGAAAATCAGCTGTGTGATATCTCAAGAGAACATAAACTCTCTGCTATACTGCATGACAAATGAGAATTTCAAAAACTAACAGCTCAGCTTGCATCAGGAATATTTGTTCCACTGAGTCTAAAAGATTCTCTACTCATTCCCCACAATAGCTCTATGCACATGCTCCACATTACTGGGGGATTTATGTTTAAGGGCCCTTCCAATTAAAGATCAGCTGAGCTCATACTATTAATGTTTTTGTCTAATCCACAAATAGTGTGGTCTTTCTGCTAATGGCAAATGTTCAATTTGCACCTGTCCATACTTCCCTCCTTCAAATCCCTCTCTGCTGCTGAAGAAGGCCATTTTATATGACTCTTTGTAAGACAATTTGATTGCAATGTGAAGGCTCCGCTCTGATCCACATATAGATCTCTTAGCTACAAGGTGAATGTCTGCACTTCTTCCATGCCTGGACTTCCTTTGGAGTTCATGGAATGAAAATTACATTATGGGCCACATTCTGAAAACAGGTGTGATTCTGCCCAAATGGGTGCCAAACATGCCCAGGTGTGCTGCCAAAAAAGTCCAAATTCCAGCTGCAAATAGCCTGCAGAAATACATCCATCCAAAAGACTAGAGTCTGTCTTGCTATCTGAACCTGTAAAGGCCAAGCCCCCTATTCTCTTACAAACTCCACCACAGGTTCAGCAGGGACCATTAGATCATCTAATCTGACCTTCTGCATAACATGTTCCCTGGTGCAATCTCTTCCCCTAAGGGTAGGAGTCAAATGCTCGGGAGTCTGTGTGCAGAGGCCATAGGGTGGTGAGTATTGCTGCATAAGAATGTGTACCATCCCTCATTTACCCTTACATGATTCTTGCTATAGGCCCTGTGGAGTCAGATCTCTGCATGTTTTCAGGGTAGTCAGCTATGCAGCTAGTCAGGGTAGCCTTCTGCCATGGACCCTGGCAACAGCCCGAGTTTGTGTGCTTTTGTTCTTGCAAGTGTGTGTGTAATGCAAGACATGTGGGTAAGGTAATATCTTTTTATTGCACCAACTTCTGTTGGTGAGAGAGACATGGTTTCGAGCTTACACAGAGCCCTTCTTCAGGTCTGGAAAAGGTACTAAGAATGTCACAGTAAATCTGTTTTGAAAGGAGAACTTTGTCCCAGGTGTTCAGCATACTTTTCTGAATAAAGACTGGATGGACAGGGGATTAGGAAAACCCACTATAACAACTGGTTTCCCTTTGGTAGCCTCAGCAGAGAGGCAAAAGATAGAAGGGGTGACAGATACTAAACTACTTTCAATTCCCCACAGAAAAGAGCGACAGATATTTATCTTTTCTTTTCTTTTTTTTTTGTAAGAACAAATATAAATCTCGTTTGTTCACAACACATGTGATTGCCCTGAATTTAACCCAGTTTCATAGATTCCAGGGCCAGAAGGGACCATTGTGCTCATCTAGTCTGACTTTCTGTATAAGATAGGCCATAGAACTTTTGAAAACAAATCATTCCTTTTGAACTAAGCATCTTTTTATTTTATTAATCTTGATTTAAAAATTGGGTGTGATAGAGAATCCACCATGAACCTGGTAAATTGTTCCAACAGTTAATTACCCTCACTGTTAAAAATGTATGCATTATATCCAGTCTGAATTTGTCTAGCTTCAGCTTCCAGTCAATGGATCCTGTTATACCTTTCTCTGCTCGACTGAAGAGCCCATTATTAAATATTTGTTCCCCATGTAGGTGTTTGTAGACTGTGATCAAGTCACCTTTTAACCTTCTCTCCTTGAGTGACCAGGGAGATTGAAGTGTTCTCCGACTGGTTTTGGAATGTTCTAATTCTTGATGTCTGATTTGTGTCAACCTCAGCCTGAACCATTCCACACAAGAGATCCACTTCCTGGACATGACAGTGCTAATAAGCGATGGCCACATAAACACCACCCTATACCGGAAACCTACTGACCGCTATACTTACCTACATGCCTCCAGCTTTCATCCAGACAACACCACACGATCCATTGTCTACAGCCAAGCTCTAAGATACAGCCAGCCGCATTTGCTCCAATCCCTCAGACAGAGACAAACACCTACAAGATCTCTATCAAGCATTCTTACAACTACAATACCCATCTGCTGAAGTGAAGAAACAGATTGACAGAGCCAGAAGAACACCCAGAAGTCACCTGGGTCAGGACAGGCCCAACAAAGAAAATAACAGAATGCCACTAGCCGTCACCTTCAGCCCCCAACTAAAACCTCTCCAATGCATCATCAAGGATCTACAACCTATCCTGAACGACGATTCTTCACTCTTACAGATCTTGGGAGACAGGCCAGTCCTCAATTACAGACAGACCCCCAACCTGAAACAAATACTCACCAGCAACCACACAACAAAAACACTAACCCAGGAACCCACTAATCCTTGCAACAAAGCCAGTTGCCAACTCTGTCCACATATCTACTCAAGGGACATCATCATAGGACCTAATCACATCAGCCAAACTATCAGAGGCTCGTTCACCTGCATATCTACCAATGTGATATATGCCATAATGTGCCAACAATGCCCCTCTGCCATGTACATTGGCCGAACCGGACAATCTCTGCTCAAAAGAATAAATGGACACAAATCAGACATCAAGAATTATCAAAAATAATTCAAAAACCAGTTGGAGAACACTTCAACCTCCCTGGTCACTCAATTTCAGACCTAAAAGTCACAATTCTCCAACAAAAAAACTTCAAAAACAGACTCCAAGGAGAAACTGCAGAATTGGAATTAATTTGCAAACTGGACACCATCACATTAGGCTTGGATAAAGACTGGGAGTGGACGGGTCATTACATAAAGTAAAAACAATTTCCCCATGCTAATTTTTCCCGCTACTGTTACTCACCCCTTCTTGTCAACTGTTTGAAATGGGCCATCCTGATTATCACTACAAAAGTTTCCCCCCACCGCGCTGATAATAGCCCACCGTAATTGATTGGTCTCGTTACAGTTGGTATGGCAACACACATTTTTTCATGTTCTCTGTGTATATATATGTTCCTACTATATTTTCCACTACATGCATCTGACGAAGTGGGTTTTAGCCCACAAAAGCTTATGCTCAAAGAAATTTATTAGTCTCTAAGGTGCCACAAGTACTCCTCGGGTTTTTTTGCTGATACAGACTAACACAGCTACCACTCTGAAACTCTTTTCAAAGTTGTCATAAAATATGCCTAAATTCTTTTCAAGTTAATAAACTCTTCATACAAAAAAATTTCATGACAGTTAGGATTTCTTGGCTTGTAACATAGTGGCTAATTTTCTTCATCTTATCATTGTCATCTAAGGGTAGTTCTTTCAATGCTGTGGGGAGGGACGGTCATATTTTAAATTAATTTAATACAAATCTGCAACAATGGAATGCATGTGGTCAAGTTAACCTAATTTGTGTATGAGAGGAAAATGAGGTATCAGTTATATAATACCATACGCATGGTCTTACACTGTGCGGCATACAGAATTTATATTTTCTATCTTATGATATCACCCAAGAGCATATATCGAACTGAACTGGGGCATTATAAAAAAAATTTAAATGCTGTTTTTTATAATTGTTTATTTGTAATTCTAGATTGATTTGGACTGAATGACCATGACAGCTTGGAACCTAAAATAGTGGGCCAGATCCAGGGCTGGTGTAAATAGATGTAACTCCATTCACTTCCAGTTTACACCTGCTGAGGATCTGGCCCAACTCTCAACATATGGAACTATTCAATGCCAAAAATGCAAACACTTTATGGCCATAACATTACCATCCTGCTGCCAGTCAAAGATTTTCCAGACCACCAGAAAACGTGCTGATCAGGCTATTTATAAAGCACTGGAACGTGTTAATTTTTTTTTTAAAAAATGGATTGCTTTTGCCACAACAAAGTTAACATTTCATTGTTCTTGTTTTGTTTTTTAAACTTCTTATTAAGGCAAAGTTACAATACAATGTTAACATACTACACTGGATCAAGTTATGTACAAAGGATTCTGGCCTGCTGGCTGGGGAGCCCTCTTCCTCGGAGTATGGCAGAAAGGGTGACCACATTTCTAAATAACTATGTAACTCTGAGGTTCTCCTGGACACCTCGGGAATGGAGGTTATCCGTAACTCTGAAATGTCTGTACCTCTGAACAAGACGTTATGGACTTCAGCTGTGGGGAAGGTGGGGTGTCAGGGTTTGTGACCCTCTGGAGCACCAGGGCTCAGAGCTTTAGATCTGGGGGAAGTGCTGGTGCTCGGAGCTTCAACCCCACGACACCGTTCCTGGCTTCTGCCTCATGAGGGGTGCCAGGGTTTAGGGCTTCAGCCCCATGGCTCCATTCCCGATTGAAGCCCTGTGAAGGGGCACTGGGGCTCAGGGCTCCCCATGGATCTGCTCACGATTTCAGTGGGAGGCATCGGAGCCTGGAGCTTTAGTTACGGGGGGAGTGCTGGGGCTGAAACCTCCCGCAGAGCTGAAGCTCTGAGCCGTGGCGCTCCCGAAGGTTAGAAGCCCTGGGGACCCTGAGCCTCACCCCCTGCCCAGAGCCCTGACTCCCCCAAATCCACCCTGCGGCTGCAGTCCTAACCCCCATCCCCACCCCCGCAGCTGAAACCCTGAGCCCCAGGGCCAAAGGCGCAGACTTCCTACAGGCCCCGGGGATGCTCAAACCCCCCACTCCACCCCAGGCTCCAACCCCCACTTGACCCCTTCCCCTAAACCTCCACCCTGTCCTGCCTCTTCTCGCCACCACTCGCCCCCACCCCGCCTCTTCCCCCCCTGTGAGCGCACCCCATCCCGCTCCTCCCCCCAGTGCCTCCTGCACACCGCAGGACAGCTGATCACGACAGGCGGGCGGCACTGGGAGAGTTGGGCGGAGGGGGAGCTGGCTGTTGGTAGGGGCTGAGCACCCATAATTTTTTTTCCCGGGGGTCCTCCAGCCCTGGAGCACCCACAGAATTGGTGCCTGCCCAAGGCTAAAGCCCCGAGGCAGTAAAGTATTTGCTTGTGTGTGTGTATGTATCTGTCTGTCTCCACTGCTGCCTGATTACTTCCAATTCCAGAGGATGTCTGGTTGACCGGAAAATCCATAATTCTGGTATTCGTATCAGAGTACTTGGTGTGAAGGCTTTTCCATCACAAAGACAGTCCACATTTCATGTTATACCACAATTCCATGGGGGGGAGGCGGTCACACAATTCCAATAATCATAGAAACATAGGGCTGGAAGGGACCTCAAAAGATCATCTAGTCCAGCCCCTCCACTGAAGCAGGATTAAGTACACCTAGACCATCTGTGACAGGTGCTTGTCTAACCTGTTCTTAAAAATTTCCAATGATAGGGATTCTACAACCTCCCTTGTAAGTCTATCCCAGATCTTAACTATCCTTGTAGTTAGAAAATTTTCCCTACTTTCTAACCTAAATCTCCCTTGCTGCAGAATGAGCCGACTACTTCTTGTCCTACCTTCAGTGGACATGGGGAATAATTGATTGCCATCCTCTGTATAACAACCCTTAACGTATTGGAAGACTGTTATCAGGTCTCCCTTCAGTCTTCTTTTCTCAAGACTAAATATGCCCAGTTTTTTAGCCTTTGAAGATGTATATTCCCTTTCCCATATAGGGACCCACTCATCCAGATCAATTTCTTTGTCCTAATCCCTCTCTGATTATTTCATCTGGGTTGTTTTCTTATCAATATCTTCTTCAATCAAAATTGTGATTATATAAGTTCTAGCTTGCTCAACTGTGATTAAAGTTCTAGACAGAAGTACCTCATATCCAGATTTTATAATAAAATATTTAACTTGTAAATATTGAAAATATGGGATCTTTATATTATTTACATTATTACATACCTCCTGGTATGATTTCAAATCAGGACCCAGGAACAGCTGTCTGAATTGAGTAATCTCACTCTCAGCTCTTACCACAACAAATAGTCACTCTGATATTTCCTAGAGAGAAATTTCTGATTGTTAATGCAAGTAGCTAAGAGAGAGGGCTTCGGTGACAGGAATTTAGAAAATTTGTCCAAAGCGGCTAAAATGGCCTGGATGAATGGGTGACTTTTTATTTTTGGTGACCTACATTTCTTTTTAACCCAACAGTTAATACAAATAGCTATAACCGGACCTCAGTCTTGTTCAAGTTTTACCCAGTATTTGGATGATCTACTGCTAGCCCAATTGGTCATATCTTTTAACTGTGATGCATAATATAATGAAATAATAATACACCAAATTAGGGAAAGCTAGTCCACCCCATTTTGTAGGCTTATAGAAAACTTTAGAACTTTATGTTCCAGATGAATTTTAATAGTGCATCCTGCCGTGTTTTTAATGTCATGTCAGAGATACAAACAGGAATGCACTGAAGCAAAAATAGTAATTTTGGGAGGATATTAATCTTTACTATATCTACCTTACAGAGCCAAGAAATTTGATATTTGTTCCATTCCTCCAAGTCTTTTATTATTTTATTCCACATTGGAGGGTAATTTGCATTTAAAAGATTTTTAAAGGCTTGATCCAAAAGCCCACTGAAGTCAATGGCAGTCTTTCAATGGGCTTTGATAGGCTTTGGACCAGGCCCTAAATCAGCCAGGAGGAAATGGAGAAGAAATATCCAAAGCAATTCATCTTTCACATACTATTGAAACTAATGTATCCCTATTTTCAAGAAAGTTTTACATTTCTACGGATTCTACTGTATAAATGGTGATGAAAAATGAGCAAAGAATACTGATGAACTGAAGAAGGTCAGCAGACAGGGAATGTAGGTCTCCTTAATTGTATGGTTCCCTGCTACTCTAATCAATTCTAGGTATTGGAATCAGTATTTTTGCCTTGCCTTAAAGGTTCAGATCTTACACGGCTGTAAACTGGCATGATTCCATTAATTTCAAAAGCTGATTTATACTAGCTGAGGATCCAACTAAACTCTCCTGGTGAACAAATTCAAACATTATTGAAAAGTTTATAAAGGCATTACTTACAAATAGGAAAAAAGGGTTTATGTCTATTATTTTAAAGGCCTCAAAAGTTTTCATTATCTTAACAGCAGCTCTTCCCCCATCTCCAGGGCCTTAAATTAGAAATTTGGGTCTTGTCTCCCCTAGAAAACTCTATGGCTAATTGGAGAAACAATGAAATTATGACATCAAAATACTAAAGAAGTGAAACCTAGTCACATAAATCGGAAACTGGTTTTTAATTAAGACTGTTTAAAATGTGTGAGGGATGATTAGACTTGACATTAATGATATTTCTAACCCAGGTTTTTTCCTTTGCAGGTCACTTTTAAAGATAGTGAGCATGCTCACTGAGGATGGACTCTTCAGAGATTTTAGCTGCTAAAAATTAAAGAAGTCTCTGAGTACATGCAAACTGCAATTTTCCAGAGACTTATAACTTGGCCAATTTGGGCAGATTTTCACAAGGGACAGCAAAAAGCACACCCCTGACATAAAGACCACTTCCTGGGGAATTTCAACTTTCTGTTCCAAGGCATGGGATTACTAGATCTGTTCAAATAAAAAGTTGTCATCATTTTTTAAAAACGGGCAAAACAGAATATTTTTTTCCCCTAGCCTCTTTCTCTGAAACTATTGAGCTGTTCTGGCTGAAGTTTAAAAATAAAAATAAAAGTCAATCAATCAATCAGCCTGAGGCAGACACAAGGCATGGAAAATTTCAGCCTAAATGGTTAACATTTGGAAAGTTGTAAGCAAATGAAGACAGGGTCTTCTAATGGGAGGTATCAAGCAACCTTAACAATAGGAGGCACTGCCAACCCAGCCTATAATTCTGCCTATTGTGAGCCAAATTCTGATACCCTTACTTAGTGAGGCTACTGGTGGATTTAAAGTGTTATTCAGCATTAGAAAGATATCAGGATCTGGCCCTCTTGTACCTAAACACCAACTAATGCAAAATGACAGCCTCAGTATGCAGAATGTTCATAACAAGAGTCTTGAGTCTATAGGTTTTGCATTTTGCCCTCAATTTTTATAAATATGATCAGTTTTATGAAAGACCTGCGCAATCTTGCATGTCGTTTCACTTGAAAAATAGGACCATTTCTAAGTGGAAGGGGAAAAAACCCACTTTCACTCAAAATGGATCTCTTTTTAAAAATGTCTTGGTACATATTTTTTAAAGTTTGAATTTCAATATTTTGTTTTGACATTAAGTTTCACATCAACATGCACAATATTTGAAATTCTGGATAGTTTCTTTTCTTTTCTTTTTTTTTTAAATTACCAGTTTGTGAAAAAAATTGTAAAGGACAAAATAACCCGCAGCTCTATTAGGAGTTGTTTTCTGCAATACCTTGTGAAGAAATATTTGTTATTTCCACACAGCTCTGCTCAATCCCTGCAATACTGGCATTAAATGCTGCTATAGAGAGTTATTTCTGAGATAAGCATCTTGTTAATGGGTTTCTGCACAACAGGAACAGAAATTTCAAGGCCATTATTGCCCCTGTGATTTTTACAGGAAATAATTGTGTAGATCAAGACCTTAAAACAAATAATAAAGGTTCAAATCAGCTACTGAAAGGAGCATATAAATAAAACCACATTGCTGCTCGCCCAACACGCTGTAGTAGTAGAATTCCAGCACATTCTGAACTATAAAAGGATTCTTTTCGCTTATAAAATATAATCTCACTATATAATGTCATTTTTCTAAAACCCCCTCTGTTAACAGACAATATTACATTTTCTGATAGTGTAATTACTCTTTTAATACTGCAAAACTGATCAAAAGGCAATGCCTAGGAAACAAACCCTATTTCCACACACACACTTTTTAAATTTCAGTTATATCTGTTTACAATAGGGGATGAGGACTTGGCTTATAATTTATATTCAACAGGTTGGCTTAAAACATCGATTTTCCCAAACATTCCAAAATTTCCCAAACATTCTGAAGGATCATTGAACTTCACATTGTTTCATGCCATCGATGGTCTCCCCCCCAATCACTAAATTCATCTAGCTCTGTAGGTTTCCGTTCACCGCCACAAAGGCAAGTTACCTCCCGAAGGGCACCCACATTTACAGCAATTAGAACCAATCAGTGTTATGAATATAGCTGGGTCATCATCATGAGCGGTCATCAGATCAGTCCCCAGCTTTGTCAACAATGATTGCAAAGACACAACAGCCCGGAGCCCTGGCCGCAAACAACCATAATTACCTGCATCCCACTACTTGCCCAGGCTCCCTTTGTGCTTCCCGTGAGCGAGCTTGGCTTTGTCACTAGCTAGTGCAGACAATGCCGTTTCCCTTGCAGTGCCAGCACGTAGCAAAGGCTTGCTGTTATTCCTTGACACAGGCAGGCTAGAAGCAACACATTAAACTCTTCCAGTTTCTGCGGTTCCCCTCGCTACTTTTAGACCGTAAAGGTAACTGGAAGGGCTCCCTGTCCAATCAGATGAAGGGAGGTGGGGTTAGAATAATGAACCTGCAGCTCTGGCGTCGGAGTAGAAGCATTTCAACATGACCCAGATCTCCTCCTGCAAAAGGGGGGAAGAAAACAGCAGCCAACACTGGGCAAAAGAATACCAGGCAATGTATGCCACTGATTACAGTACTAGTCAAGATTGAGCTGGCAGTTATAATCTTCAAGGTACAGAAACAGTATCTAGGACAGCCAGGTATTCATAACACCTTCACTGCAGAGATGGAGCAGAGCGAAAGGGGGAACCTCCTGTGATTTGTCTTTTACTTAAGAAGCTGAGATGGATCCAAACTAAAATCCCCAGAACTGAATGCCCCAGACTTTAGCAGTGGATCCGAAAGTTGTGGTCTAGCCCCAGCTCTGTTAAGGTGCCGTCTTAACAGCATCCAGTCTGAGCTTGCACCTTCCTACAGAGATTGCTTTCCTTTTGGATGGCGGACAGTTAAGGCTTAAAGGAGGAGCAGCCTCAGAATCCATAAGCTGCGCCACTTCCATAAAAGTGGAAAAGCATTTTATTATTATTTTTCTTTTCCCAGTCAGCTACAGATGATGCTATGGAAACTCTCCTGGATTTATTATTTCACTGACAGTTTGAAGTTACTAATAGGAATTTTTATATATTAATATTTAACTGCAGCTTGCATTCATCTTACAGGTGTGGGATACACCACAAATCCAATGGCAGAATTGCTGTGTTTATCCTCAGATTTATTATCCCACTAAGACAGGGGCGGGCAAACTTTTTGGCCTGAGGGCCACATCGGGTTTCCAGAATTGGATGGAAGGCCAGTTAGGGAAGGCTGTGCCTCCCCAAACAGCCAGGCATGGCCCAGCCCCTGCCCCCATCCGACCCCCCCTGCTTCTCGCCCCCTGACAGCCCCCTGGGACCACTGTTCCCTCTAAGCTGTGTGCGTGTGCGCACGCACACAGATCCTAAACCCCAAGCACACGGCGAAACACCACACGCACAAACATTTGCACAGAAGCACAACAATTTGCACAGAAGATATTTTTTGCGCACACGGCCTGTCAAAAATTAGAGGGAACATTGCCTGGGACTCCTGCCCCATCCACCACCCCCTGTTCCCTGTCCCCTGACCGCCCCCAGACTCCCCACCCCTGACTGCCCCCCACCGCCCCATCCAAACCCTCCTCTCATTCCTGACTGCCCCCCCAGGACCCCTGCCCCAACCAACCACCCATTCTCCCTGTCCCCTGACTGCCCCCGGAACCCCTGTCCCTGACTGCCCCCTGCCGCCCCATCCAACCCCCCCCGTCCTTCCTGACTGCCCCCCCAGGACCCCTGCCCCAACCAACCACCCATTCTCCCTGTCCCCTGACTGCCCCCGGAACCCCTGTCCCTGACTGCCCCCTGCCGCCCCATCCAACCCCCCCCGTCCTTCCTGACTGCCCCCCCAGGACCCCTGCCCCAACCAACCACTCATTCTCCCTGTCCCCTGACTGCCCCCTGCCGCCCCATCCAACCCCCCCGTCCTTCCTGACTGCCCTCCGGGACCACTGCCCCCATTCAACCCTCCTGTTTCCCGCCCTCTGACCGCCCCAACCCCTATCCACACCCCCGGCCCCTGACCACCCCCTCAAACTCTGCTGCCCTCTATCCAACCCTCTCTGCTCCCTGCCCCCTTACCGTGCTGCCTGGAGCACCGGTGGCTGGTGGCGTTACAGCCGCGCTGTGCTGCACAGAGCACCGGGTCAGGCCGGACTCTGCAGCTGCACTGCCCCGGGAGCTCGCAGCCCCCCCTCCCCCCCCGAGCATGGCGCCGGCTGTGCTGTGAGCTGAGGCAGCGCGGGAGGGGGAACAGCGGGGAAGGGTCGGGGGCTAGCCTCCCGGGCCAGGAGCTCAGGGGCCGGGCAGGAGGGTCCCGTGGGCCGGATGTGGCCCACAGGCCATAGTTTGCCCTCCTCTACACTAAGAGATAATAAGGCCCATGCTGAATGAAATCAGAATGGAAGAACGGTGACTCTCAGTCCTGATACTGCTAATAACTAGTTGAGCATTTCCCTTTGCTCAGATGAAGGACTCTGTTTTGGGAGCAGTGGGATCTGAATTTATGGCAGAGTTTAAGGTAACAGGGAGCATCCCTTGAGCACAAGCACATGGATTAGTTACGGAAATACATATATGCTTAGCACATGAAAAACATCTAACGTGAATTTACAACCAAGAGCCAATTTTTATAAATGGAATCTACAAAAGAAATGCTGACAGACTAACAATATCATTAATGACTCCCAGTCCCATGTTCACGGGGAAAACCTAGAAGATTAATTAGTACAGTAGTTTTCAACCTGTGGTCCGTGGATCCCTGGGGGTCCGCAGACTATGTCTAAGATTTCCAAAGGGGTCCGCACCTCCATTTTAAATTTTTTAGGGGTCCGCAAATGAAAAAAGGTTGAAAACCATTGATTTAGTATAACAGAAGAGTTGCATTGCACGGGTACCGTTGAAGGCTAGGGATATCTGAAAGCGAACAGGCAGAACTAGCACAAAGATGTCATTGGTGCCAATTCACAACAGTGGATAAACATCATACTGGGTCAGAATCAAAACACATACCCCGTGAAGCTTCCACTGATGGGCCCCGCTTGCAGCTTTTGTCACTCTTTTACATATACACAATTGCTATATCTAAATAAAAGAGCTGCTTTCCTTTTGGTGAAGATACCCAGGGGGAAAAGCTCTCTGTCTGAGTCATTAGGGGTTGACAACAGGAAAACAAACTTATTATGTTGAAGATAATACAAGTGCTGAAGGAAAAGGTCTCTAAGCACTACCAGTTCCCAAGGAGTACAATGCTGCATCTTCCAGTGGTGTCCTGTGAGAAGCAGAATAAACTCCCAGCTCAACGGCAGGACCTGGCACAACTCCTTCTTTAGCAACTCTGCTTAAACAGAGTGAATGAGTGCAATTGTAAACAATCCAAAAGGGCACAATTTCCTCTGTCATGCACATCTAATGCAGCCTAAGTAACTGGGAGTCTTTGGTCAATGCACTAAGATTCAGAGCAAACAGGTGAATTGGATGGGTATCTGCCCGAAATTTACTCAGGGTCCTCCTCTTCCACTAGGCTTTTACATAACACTGTAACGGATTCTTTGTGGACCATTCTCTACTTCTTTTGTTCTAAAGTTCTAGGCAAGAATACAGAGGGGAATCTAGGGAATACAAAGGGGATCTCTCCAGAGCACCACACTACCCAGTGGGAGCACGTTCACCTCTTCTGAATATATCTAGGACTCCAAACAGAAATATTTGGTAGATACAACTTTTACAAAATCCATCTCACTCTATTACATTTTTAGTGCACACAGGTTGAGGGACTAGCACATTTAACTAATGCAAGTTCAGTGGATGAACTACAGAAATTCTACTTTAATAAAAGTCCCATTACACTAAAAGAATAACTTTCTATGGGACTGCATGGCCAATAGTATTAGTAAATGTTCACAGAGCCTTTCGCCCTAAGTAGCTGGTTCAAAACAGTCTAAGGGTTGATAATGACGGAAAGATGTTATGCTATGATAGTTATTCAGTGGCTTGTGTGAAATGAGTCTGTGACCTCAATCTAGTTCCTAGTGGACAGGTGTCCATGTCACCACTAGTTGTTGGTCCTTGCAGACAAGCCAAGGAGTAAATGGGCCTGGGAATGAAACTTCTGTATCTTTTTATGCTTTTCAGTGCATGGATTCTATGGGGATATGCAGTCTAGAAATACTTTGCCCTGGTCTACACTAGGACTTTAGGTCGAATTTAGCAGCATTAAATCGATGTAAACCTGCACCCGTCCACACGATGAAGCCCTTTATTTCGACTTAAAGGGCTCTTAAAATCGATTTCCTTACTCCACCCCTGACAAGTGGATTAGCGCTTAAATCGGCCTTGCTGGGTCGAATTTGGGGTACTGTGGACACAATTTGACGGTATTGGCCTCCGGGAGCTATCCCAGAGTGCTCCATTTTGACCGCTCTGGACAGCACTCTCAACTCAGATGCACTGGCCAGGTAGACAGGAAAAGAACCGCGAACTTTTGAATCTCATTTCCTGTTTGGCCAGCGTGGCAAGCTGCAGGTGACCATGCAGAGCTCATCAGCAGAGGTGACCATGATGGAGTCTCAGAATCGCAAAAGAGCTCCAGCATGGACCGAACGGGAGGTACGGGATCTGATCGCTGTATGGGGAGAGGAATCCGTGCTATCAGAACTCCGTTCCAGTTTTCGAAATGCCAAAACCTTTGTCAAGATCTCCCAGGGCATGAAGGACAGAGGCCATAACAGGGACCCGAAGCAGTGCCGCGTGAAACTGAAGGAGCTGAGGCAAGCCTACCAGAAAACCAGAGAGGCGAACGGCCGCTCTGGGTCAGAGCCCCAAACATGCCGCTTCTATGATGAGCTGCATGCCATTTTAGGGGGTTCAGCCACCACTACCCCAGCCGTGTTGTTTGACTCCTTCAATGGAGATGGAGGCAATACGGAAGCAGGTTTTGGGGACGAAGAAGATGATGATGATGACGAGGTTGTAGATAGCTCACAGCAAGCAAGCGGAGAAACCGGTTTTCCCGACAGCCAGGAACTGTTTCTCACCCTGGACCTGGAGCCAGTACCCCCTGAACCCACCCAAGGCTGCCTCCTGGACCCAGCAGGCGGAGAAGGGACCTCCGGTGAGTGTACCTTTTAAAATAGTATACATGGTTTAAAAGCAAGCATGTGAAAGGATTACTTTGCCCTGGCATTCGCGGCTCTCCTGGATATACTCCCAAAGCCTTTGCAAAAGGTTTCTGGGGAGGGCAGACTTATTGCGTCCTTCATGGTAGGACACTTTACCACTCCAGGCCAGTAACACGTACTCGGGAATCATTGTACAACAAAGCATTGCAGTGTATGTTTGCTGGCGTTCAAGCAACATCCGTTCGTGTGTTATCCTCAGGAGAGTGAGATATAATCCATGGTCACCTGGTTGAAATAGGGTGCTTTTCTTCAGGGGACACTCAGAGGAGCCCATTCCTGCTGGGCTGTTTGCCTGCGGCTGAACAGAAATGTTCCCCGCTGTTAGCCACAGGGAGGGGGGAGGGTTGAGGGGGTAGCCACGCGGTGGGGGGAGGCAAAATGCGACCTTGTAACGAAAGCACATGTGCTATGTATGTAATGTTAACAGCAAGGTTTACCCTGAAAGAGTGTAGCCAGTGTTTTATAAAATGTGTCTTTTTAAATACCGCTGTCCCTTTTCTTTTCTCCACCAGCTGCATGTGTTTCAATGATCACAGGATCTTCTCCTTCCCAGAGGCTAGTGAAGATTAGAAAGAAAAAAAAACGCACTCGAGATGAAATGTTCTCCGAGCTCATGCTGTCCTCCCACACTGACAGAGCACAGACGAATGCGTGGAGGCAAATAATGTCAGACTGCAGGAAAGCACAAAATGACCAGGAGGAGAGGTGGCGGGCTGAAGAGAGTAAGTGGCGGGCTGAAGAGAGTAAGTGGCGGGCTGAAGAGAGGGCTGAAGCTCGAATGTGGCGACAGCGTGATGAGAGGAGGCAGGATTCAATGCTGAGGCTGCTGGAGGACCAAACCAGTATGCTCCAGTGTATGGTTGAGCTGCAGCAAAGGCAGCTGGAGCACAGACTGCCACTACAGCCCCTGTGTAACCAACCGCCCTCCTCCCCAAGTTCCATAGCCTCCACACCCAGACGCCCAAGAATGCGGTGGGGTGGCCACCGGCCAACCAGCCACTCCACCACAGAGGATTGCCCAAAAAAAAGAAGGCTGTCATTCAATAAATTTTAAAGTTGTAAACTTTTAAAGTGCTGTGTGGCATTTTCCTTCCCTCCTCCACCACCCCTCCTGGGCTACCTTGGTAGTCATCCCCCTATTTGTGTGATGAATGAATAAAGAATGCATGAATGTGAAGCAACAATGACTTTATTGCCTCTGCAAGAGGTGATCAAAGGGAGGAGGGGAGGGTGGTTAGCTTACAAGGAAGTAGAGTGAACCAAGGGGCGGGTGGTTTCATCAAGGAGAAACAAACAGAACTTTCACACCGTAGCCTGGCCAGTCATGAAACTGGTTTTCAAAGCCTCTCTGATGCGTACCGCACCCTCCTGTGCTCTTCTAACTGCCCTGGTGTCTGGCTGCGCGTAACCAGCAGCCAGGCGATTTGCCTCAACCTCCCACCCCGCCATAAACGTCTCCCCCTTACTCTCACAGATATTGTGGAGCACACAGCAAGCAGTAATAACAGTGGGAATATTGGTTTCGCTGAGGTCTAAGCGAGTCAGTAAACTGCGCCAGCGCGCCTTTAAACGTCCAAATGCACATTCTACCACCATTCTGCACTTGCTCAGCCTGTAGTTGAACAGCTCCTGACTGCTGTCCAGGCTGCCTGTGTACGGCTTCATGAGCCATGGCATTAAGGGGTAGGCTGGGTCCCCAAGGATACATATAGGCATTTCAACATCACCAACAGTTATTTTCTGGTCTGGGAATAAAGTCCCTTCTTGAAGCTTTTGAAACAGACCAGAGTTCCTGAAGATGCGAGCGTCATGTACCTTTCCCGGCCATCCCACGTTGATGTTGGTGAAACGTCCCTTGTGATCCACCAGAGCTTGCAGCATTATTGAAAAGTACCCCTTGCGGTTTATGTACTCGCCGGCTTGGTGCTCCGGTCCCAAGATAGGGATATGGGTTCCGTCTATGGCCCCACCACAGTTAGGGAATCCCATTGCAGCAAAGCCATCCACTATGACCTGCACATTTCCCAAGGTCACTACCCTTGATATCAGCAGATCTTTGATTGCGTGGGCTACTTGCATCACAGCAGCCCCCACAGTAGATTTGCCCACTCCAAATTGATTCCCAACTGACCGGTAGCTGTCTGGCGTTGCAAGCTTCCACAGGGCTATCGCCACTCGCTTCTCAACTGTGAGGGCTGCTCTCATCTTGGTATTCATGCGCTTCAGGGCAGGGGAAAGCAAGTCACAAAGTTCCATGAAAGTGCCCTTACGCATGCGAAAGTTTCGCAGCCACTGGGAATCGTCCCAGACCTGCAACACTATGCGGTCCCACCAGTCTGTGCTTGTTTCCCGAGCCCAGAATCAGCGTTCCACAGCATGAACCTGCCCCATTAGCACCATTATGCATGCATTGGCAGGGCCCATGCTTTCAGAGAAATCTGTGTCCATGTCCTGATCACTCACGTGACCGCGCTGACGTCGCCTCCTCGCCCGGTAGCGCTTTGCCAGGTTCTGGTGCTGCATGTACTGCTGGATAATGCGTGTGGTGTTTAATGTGCTCCTAATTGCCAAAGTGAGCTGAGCGGACTCCATGCTTGCCTTGGTATGGCGTCCGCACAGAAAAAAGGCGCGGAATGATTGTCTGCCGTTGCTCTGACGGAGGGAGGGGCGACTGACGACACGGCTTACAGGGTTGGCTTCAGGAGGCTAAAATCCACAAAGGGGGTGGCTTTACATCAAGGAGTAGTTCAGGCAGGACTTCACGGAGGGTTCCAATAAGAAATGGTGCACCTAAGTTATTGTTCTTATTGGAACAAGGAGGTTAGCCTGGCCTCTGATTGATACATGGCTAGATCTACCTCGCAGCACCTTCTCTGTGAGTGACTGCAGTGTGACCTAGAGGAATGAGTTCCCTAGACAGGGGAGGAGGCAAATGAGTACAAAACAAATCTGGTCTATTTCTTGTTTTGATCCACTCCATCTATCTTTTACATCTTTGGCTGGCAGCAGACGGTGCAGAAGGACTGCAAGCCATCCACATCTCATGGCTGCTCGGCAGAAGATGGTACAGTACGACTGCTAGCCATCCTCATCTCTTGCCTGCCTGGCAGAAGATGGCACAGTACGATTGCTAGCCATCGTCATCTCTTGCCTGCCCGGCAGAAGATGGTACAATACGATTGCTAGCCATCATCATCTCTTGCCTGCCCGGCAGAAGATGGTACAATACGACTGCTAGCAATCCATATTGCCTGCCTGCTCACCATTAGACGGTTCAATACGACTGACTGCAGGACTAAAGAGAATGACCTGGTGAAGTCACCAAAAATTTAGTCCCTGCGCCCATGTCTGCCCAGGCGCTCCCAGCCGACGTGGCCAGGAGCACCTCGGACATGACGAGGACGGCTACCAATCATACTGCACCGTCTGCTGCCAGAAGGCAATGGGTTGCTGCTACTGTGTAGCAATGCCGTACCGCGTCTGCCAGCACCCAGGAGACATACGGTGACGGTTACCTGAGCGGGCTCCATGCTTGCGGTGGTATGGCGTCCGCACAGGTAACTCAGGAAAAAAGGCGCGAAACGATTGTCTGCCCTTGCCTTCACAGAGGGAGGGAGGGAACGGGGGCCGGACAATATGTACCCAGAACCACCCGCGACAATGTTTTAGCCCAATCAGAGTGCTCCATTGGGCTGCTCTGGACAGCACTCTCAACTCAGATGCACGATTGTTTGCCGTTGCTCTGACGCAGGGAGGAGCGACTGAGGACACGGCTTACAGGGTTGACTTCACGGAGGGTTCCAATAAGAAATGGTGCACCTAAGTTATTGTTCTTATTGGAACAAGGAGGTTAGCCTGGCCTCTGATTGATACATGGCTAGATCTACCTCGCTGCACCTTCTCTGTGCGTGACTGCAGTATGACCTAGAGGAATGAGTCCCCTAGACAGGGGAGAAGGCAAATGAGTACAAAACAAATCTGGTCTATTTCTTGTTTTGATCCACTCCATCTATCTTTTACATCTTTGGCTAGCAGCAGACGGTGCAGAAGGACTGCATACCATCCACATCTCATGGCTGCTCGGCAGAAGACGGTGCAATAGGACTGCTAGCAATCCATATTGCCTGCCTGCTCACCATAAGACGATTCAATAGGACTGACTGCCGGACTAAAAAAAATGACCTGGTCAAGTCACTAAAAATTTAGTCCCTGCGCCCATGTCTGCCCAGGCGCTCCTGATCGACCTCACACAGGTGACCAGGAGTACCTCGGACATGACGAGGACGGCTACCAGTCGTACTGTACCGTCTGCTGCCAGAAGGCAATGGGTTGCTGCTACTGTGTAGCAATGCCGTACCACGTCTGCCAGCACCCAGGAGACATACGGTGACGGTTACCTGAGCGGGCTCCATGCTTGCGGTGGTATGGCGTCCGCACAGGTAACTCAGGAAAAAAGACGCGAAACAATTGTCTGCCCTTGCCTTCACGGAGGGAGGGAGGGAACGGGGGCCGGACAATATGTACCCAGAACCATCCGCGACAATGTTTTAGCCCAATCAGAGTGCTCCATTGTGACTGCTCTGGACAGCACTCTCAACTCAGATGCACGATTGTTTGCCGTTGCTCTGACGCAGGGAGGGGCGACTGAGGACACGGCTTACAGGGTTGACTTCACGAAGGGTTCCAATAAGAAATGGTGCACCTAAGTTATTGTTCTTATTGGAACAAGGAGGTTAGCCTGGCCTCTGATTGATACATGGCTAGATCTACCTCGCTGCACCTTCTCTGTGAGTGACTGCAGTGTGACCTAGAGGAATGATTCCCCTAGACAGGGGAGGAGGCAAATGAGTACAAAACAAATCTGGTCTATTTCTTGTTTTGATCCACTCCATCTATCTTTTACATCTTTGGCTGGCAGCAGACGGTGCAGAAGGACATATTGCCTGCCTGCTCACCATAAGACGGTTCAATAGGACTGACTGCCGGACTAAAGAGAATGACCTGGTCAAGTCACTAAAAATTTAGTCCCTGCGCCCATGTCTGCCCAGGCGCTCCTGATCGACCTCACACAGGCGACCAGGAGTACCTCGGACATGACGAGGACGGCTACCAGTCGTATTGTACCGTCTGCTGCCACAAGGCAATGGGTTGCTGCTACTGTGTAGCAATGCCGTGCCGCGTCTGCCAGCACCCAGGAGACATACGGTGACGGTTACCTGAGCAGGCTCCATGCTTGCGGTGGTATGGCGTCCGCTCAGGTAACTCAGGAAAAAAGGCGCGAAACAATTGTCTGCCCTTGCTTTCACGGAGGGAGGGAAGGGGGGGACTGACGATATGTACCCAGAACCACCCGCGACAATGTTTCAGCCCCATCAGGCATTGGGATCTCAACCCAGAATTCCAATGGGCAGCGGAGACTGCGGGAACTGTGGGATAGCTACCCACAGTGCAACGCTCCGGAAGTCGACTCTAGCCTCGGTACTGTGGAAGCACTCCGCCGAGTTAATGCACTTAATGCACTTCTGTGGGGACATACACACTCGAATATATAAAACCGATTTCTAAAAAACCGACTTCTATAAATTCGACCTTATTCCGTAGTGTAGACATACCCTTTGAATAGTAATGGTCCCTCCAGGACAGGGATGCTTCAGGGAGCTGGAACTGCTGCAGTAACTGTTGTGTGGATAGAGAACTGTTCTCTGCAGCTGTCAATCTGTTATTTTTCAGAAGCACTAAATTCTCATTATTTTAAAATTAGAATCTGATTCTCAACACGGAAAGAGCTGTTAGATTTCATGTGATTTTTGCTTAACAAGCTAAAAATATAGCAGTCTAATGAACTGCCTTAACGTGGAGTATCCCACAGTCTTCCTTAATGAATTTCAGTAGTAAAGTACAGTGTAACTGAGATGTGAATTAAGCCCTTGATATTGAAGAGCTCTGTAAAAACATACTTTGGAAACACACACCTCCACTGTTGTAAAACTGAAGAGGTTTGATAAAGACAACACACTTATACCCATACTGCTATTGACAGTCTAATATCAGAGGACAAAGTTTCTTCTGGTTTTCAGTGACTGAAACTGCCAAGCACCTCCTTGCTAATCATATGTTTTCACAACAGTATAAAGTGAAACTCTTCCCATGCTATCACTTATTACGTCACTAAACAAAACTATCGAATCAACAATACAATTGATTACTCTGTCCAAAGTGTCCACAAGGTCATTTATTGTAAATGTTATTTTAGTCAAGAATTTACAGTAATTCTAGACAAAGTGACAGGTAGGCAATATGGGCTGAACAAACAAATGGGTGCCAGAAACTCTGGAGTTCAATCCCAGCTTTGCACTAACTTTCTATGCACCCTTTGGCAAGTCATTTTGCCTCCCTGTGTGCCACAATTTTGTTATATGTAAAGTGTGGAATAATAATAACCCATGATATTTTGTGTATCTCTTAATATTTGTACAGTGCTTTCAGTGATGTAAAGAGCTACAGAAGATATGTTTACATACATGTAAATAACACAACAAATTAGAGGAGAGACTGCCGTTGGTGAGCAGATCCTTATCCAATATAGAAGTCAGTAGACTGCTAAACATGAGGAATTAACTTAAAATCTTATTGTTAGTAAATCTAAATATTAGTGATGAAAAAGGACTATTAGATCATTTAGACCCTGTAACTTTAATCAGATATATACAGGAAAGAAGAGATACCTGCTGTGAACAATGTAAGTTCAACTGTGGCTACCTTATTCATTAACATTTGAAAAGTCTATTAGGTACCATCGTATATAATTCTTTTAGAGCATTGGGTAGAGGATGTTGGGAATATAATGGTACCTTAGTCTAGTAGTCAGAGCAGGGAATGGGAGTCAAAACGTCATTTTTTTTTTTATTCTCAGCTCTCTCACTGTGTAACTCGAGGCAAGCCACATGACCTCTTTATGACTCACTTTCTCCAGCTATACTTCCTGGCTCAATCTGGTTAAATAATTAACATTAGTTATCTCAGATCCTCAGATGATGCCATATGACTGCAAATTATTTTTATGAAGCTTCAGTACTAATCTCCCAACCTTCTCTAGGGTAATCAGTTATAGCCAGACTCTGGAAAGAAACAATTACAGAAGTTAGAGATGGAAAGAACCTAGCCAGTCTGCCTCCCCAAACACTGAAGGTAACTAAACAAAATGACAATTAATCTTACATTGTCGCAGGTGGAGACACAAAAGAAATTGAGTCTTCCGCAAAATGACAGAGGAGTAACTATCACACCTAGAGGGTCCAGAACACTAGGAAGGGTTGTGATTACAGACTCAGGGGACCATCCTTTGGCTATCCTTGACTGATAGGTGGCAGGTATTTAAGATTGAGCCCTATGACCTTACTTTTTGCACTCATTGACTTCATTTACCTGGGATAGTAACTAATTGCTCTTATTTTAGTGGCCACAAAAGCGTGCTATTTCTGTAAACAAATAGAGCATCAAAATCTTTTGGTGTTTATAGTAACAGTGAGCTGTCATAAGTAACAAAGAATATTTCTCCTTTTATTTCTAAACACACATTTCTTTGAAAATTGCCACTGCTCACATCCGTATAGCAACAGCATGATTACAACGTTTGTGGGGATGTAGTAAGTTAAGCTTCTATAGACAATATTAATGGACTCTGCAGAAAGCACCTGACATTTCTTGCGTTTCAAAGTCCACTGAATCGGCTCAGTGAGCTAGAATTAAAACCCTTGTTTATCATGGCATAACATCTGTACCTGTGACTCATGCTTTTGCTGTCTTGTGGAAACAAACAAACCTCAGTACCTAACTACCAGGCAAAGCCACACATTCCTCAGTTCTCATTTACAGGAATTTAAAAATTATTAGCAGAAGAACTTACTGACCAGTGTCGTTAGTGTGCTTCTTGATGAAAAAAATATAGGAAGACTTGGTTCCTGTCCCAAGAATCTTAAATTTAATAAAAGACAGAGCAAAACATTTAAAATATGTAATGCATTGGAAGACCAGATAATAGTCTAAAAATGGTGTGGATTTTTTTAAAGGGACATGATCAACTCTAATTTGGCTCAGATTTTGAGTTTTATTTAAAAAACTCCAATGCCTCAATATCACAAACACTCATGCATATGAGTGACGACTCATGTAAGTAGTCCCTTTTACTTCAGTAGGACTACTCACTTGAATAAGAGTTAAGCAATGCATGACTGCTTGCAGGGAAAGAGATCCAGCTATTTACACAACTTCAGTCCAGCAAAATTGTTTCTATGACTGTTCAATTCCATTCTTTTAAAGAAACATACATTCCTCTGTTATGTTTACCATCCAAACTTTTCAACATTGCACTAGTGCAGGAAAACCAGAAACTGAAATCGACTAGAACAAAAGGGAAGCTCATTAGTCCATTATCATGGAAAACCTAAACAATGAGCATAAGTGGCAAAAAGTATTTGCATCTTTTTTTTCAGTTTTAATAATCTAAGCTCTTGTTACTATCCTAGTTAAAGATGTTTGCACCTGAACCTGCAAATGTATAATATGGCCATAGTGCTTACTACCAGGTCTAATCCCACTGACTGCGGTTGAATCACTCCTGATAAAAACAACATTAGTAATAACAGATGTGTCTGCTGGATCAGACTCAGAGGGTTTTTTAAAAATGTTTTTTTAACTTGAGCGTGACCCTTTAATATGGATAGACTTTGAGGAAGAAGCAAGTTTCTTAGGAGGAATATCTGCTTGCTCTTTTAGAAGTAAAATTGTTATAACCCATAAATTCTACTCTTTTCCATTTTCTTTGTATTAAGAGCTCACATCTTGCTTCACCTCCGTTTCTCACATCCCCTCGGTCAGATGCTGAAAGACTATTAAACTTAAGGGAAATGAAGGAAGTCTTCAATCCAGATGTCAGTGGGAGGAGAGCATAGGCAATACAGTCTGTGATCACTCTGGGGAGGGAAACTACTAGCTCTTAATCCTCACTCCCCTATACTGATGGAATATTTAGATATGCATGGATCAGACTTTTGAAATACTTTGTATGTTATTCTACTGGTTTTTAGTTGACATATTTGTAAAGAGAAACTTTCAACTCAAATGAGAACTTTTCACATCATATGTTGTAAACAAACCTTTCTTCTCCATGTTACTAATAACACCTTACAAGCATTAAAACAAAAAAATACAGTCTATTATTTTTTTAAAATAGTGTTTTTAAAATCCTTTATTCTACAGGTCCAAAATTATATGGACCACATGCTGTTTATTTAATTTTGGCCTTTCTCTTATCTTGGGCAAAGAAAGTCATTTGTCAGTATAACTTTTGTTTATAATCAGTTTCACTTTTCATGTTCTTTTTGGACACAAACCGCATGTAACCACATGCAAGGGGCAAACCCTTGTGCCAAGGCAGAGCTCCATTGACCGCAATGAGGCTCCACTGAATCTGCATGAGTGACAGGAGGATCAGGGCCCTTTGTTGCCAAAGCTGCAGGGCAATATGTCTTTCTTTAAATGAAGACAACTGATGAACTGGAAATTTAAAAAAAATAATAATGGAAATATTTTTGTTGGGTTCAGTTTTTGTAAAAAACAAACATATTTTACAAGATCTTAATCTTGTACTTACTGACAAAGTTAATTATAGTCTGCTAACTTTTTTAAAGCACTTCCCTCCGTGTTTCAATTTTCTTCTCTTAGTAATTTAGTGCTCATGAATGTCATGTCTCCAGTAACTAAGCATGCCTTTTTCAGTTAACTGCAATGATGACTTTAGTTAGATAAGAACAATAGCAAAATGAACCATTAGCACAGGGAGAGATGTCCTTGATTTCAAGCCACATCTAGCCTCACGGATCATTTATTATTATTCTTTTTGGTTCACTGTCCATATTCAGCTGCTTCCAGGTGACCAGTCTCTTTGAATCCTGCCTCCAGAATGTTGTAGGCATTTAGGTTGCAGTAACCACCGTTACAACAGATCTTAAAAGCTCCACACACCACAATAATACACACTAATTACCAGAGACTGAAGCTCTCTACTTGTGCACAGAATGGCTATAACGTGGTCAGCAGCAGTGTAAGTTTCCTTTACAGTGATCTGCTAATAGATGACATTCTGTGCTGCACTTCTTACAGAACTTGCAGCTCTGTGGGAGAAAGCTCCATGGCGATTTTGAGACCATCTTTGCATCCTCTTTCCTGGGCTGTTCCAGGGACAAGTTGTGATGAAGTGGGGTTTTATTCACCTTCTTATGTTGCATGTAGTCTTACTGTCCTATACTAAAACTGCGTATACCTCAGTTTCCCTGTGTATTGAACCAATGCTTAGGTGATGGGCATTGGGTGTGTGACTTTCGCTGAGGCCCAACTCTACGTGTAGACAACGGCCGATGCCCTTCGTAACCTGAGACCCAAGAGGGGGATGCGACCAGGAGACAAAGGCCAGGAGGAGGAGCAACGGGCGGGTTGGAGGTGGGGTTGCTGGAAGCTGGGGCACTGCATTTTTTAGGACTGAGATGGGGAAGTCCAGGGGATCTGGCCCGGAGTCCCCCAAGATGGACTTGGCTGAAAGTCACTGATTTCTGTGCTGACAAGTTCTGTTCTACGCTGTGTTCCTGTCAACTAATAAACCTTCTGTTTTACGCTGGCTGAGAATCACTGCTGACTGCAGAGTTGGGGTGCAGTGCCCTTTGGCTTCCCTAGGAGCCCCACCCAGGCGGACTCACTGCGGGAAGTGCACGGTGTGGAAAGGGATGCTGAATGCTTCGGGGCCAGATCCAGGAAGGTCGAAGCTGTGTAAACTTCTTGCCCTGGTGACAGTATACTCAGACAGAGGAGGCATGCTACCCCAGAATCCTGACTGGCTCCATATGGAATAGTTCCAGAACATCGCCCAATGACTCCATGACACAAGTGCAGCCCACTGGATGAAGTAGACAATCCAAGGGCTGCCCTAAATTATGGCTGCCTCCTCAGGAAGCCATGACCATGGCAATACTGCTGAGAATGCCTGTGATATTATGGGCCAGATTTTCAAAAAAACTCAGCTCCCACTTGTGGGGACTGGGGGGAGACGAAGGCCAGACTGTCAAAAGAGTTCAGCCTAGTAGATATATGCTTCTTAAAAATCAGACTAGGGAGTTGCTGTGCTCTAAGCACTTTTGAAAATCTAGTCCCAATTGTGGGTACTGAATACCTGAAAATGTAATCCCTAGATCTTTTGAAAATCTGACTCCATGTGATCTAGACCTGCTATGAACATGGTTAGACAACACAATGGTTAAAATGCCAGCCATAGTTTATATTCACTGTTGCTGCCATCAATGGAGCTGCACCTTGGGTAGTGCATTGGTGGAAATTGGAAAAAAGGTGACAGTGCAATCACACCATATGGTCCACTCAGTCCATGTCTTCTCTTTCAGGACTGCTAACAAAGGGGCCAATTAATACACATGGTGTATTTTGGTGACTGGGACACTTGACCACTGGAAGGGCAACTCATTTCACACAGGCCACCAAACAATGGCAATTTTCAGGGCACCTCTGCCTAGGTCTAGATTCACACCTGTAACCTAGGTATATAAGCCTCTATAGCTCATCACTACTTCCTTGAGCCATCCAGTCCACCTGACAGCTACAGTTTTAAATATGTATCTTTTTAAACCCCTCTCATCTCACAGTGCAGTGTGTGCATAAGAATATCTGAGATTTGACTAGGATCCACTATCTAGAATTAAAGTAAAAGATTTATTATTATGTCAGTACCTAGAAGTTAAGAATTGTTGGAGTGGTTTGAGGCTAGCATGTTGGTTGATGGATGCTATTTAAAGTATGGAAGTGTAAACTAACCCATAAAACAAAATTTTTAAATTTTAATTGACCTTAGAAGTGGCAGTGCTCTCCTCTTATCATAACCTGATCAGATGTGAGCAGGCAAAAGAAACAAGGTTACATTATTCTGGTATATAGAGGGTTAGCTGAATATAATTCTGATCAGTTTTATAATTAACCTTCCAATCTGAGTGAAAGTATGCCAGCCTGACATTTTGTAAGTTAATTAAGCTTTCTCTGAGCTAGTTCTCCTTTCTTGGAAACAGTGAGATAGGAAAGTTAAACGATGGGGTGACATTTTACCACACTACTGATAACATGGCTCTAATTAAAAACAACTGACAAGAAAGGAGATTCTCTCAGGTAGTATCCTAATAAAACAAAAAAAATCCCAATTAGACATGTTCAGCAACGGGCAGCTCTATACATTCCAGAAGTAATCAACAGTGCTCTAGCAGAGGTCCTTAGGAGCACATTCCATAGATAGCCGGTAGTGATCGAAAAGCACCCTGCTTATTTGGATGCCTAGATTTCAGATTGGAGGTAGAAGGGCTTTACTTAGGGATTGAAAGGTAATCTGAGGGCACTATACCCGCAATTACTTTTCTATTCCATATCTCTAAGATTGGTATTAGTATCTGCAGAGAAGTCAAAGGCAAGAAGCATGTTAACAGCAAATGATAGCTATAAATCATTGACTTTACACTTTAATTAATACTTCTATTGGCACAATCAGGTAGTTAAGGGGAAAAAAAATTGGTTTTGTCAGGGCAAGGATTTTTTTTATTTTGTTTTTATTGTAATTTAAATGAAAAAAACTCTGTTTGGAATTAAACATTTGCCTTCAGTGTTTCCAACATAGACATCACAGTGCTGAGCCAGGGCAGATTTATGATAAAGGGAAACTGGTTGGGAATAAAACTACAATAGGTGACTTACAAAACAGAAACAAATAGTATCCATGGGGGAAAAGAAGTAAGATTTTTAACATTCATTTATTTTTAATTATCTCAGGTATTACTAGTGAGTTTTCTGTTTTGTTTTAAATATATTGAGCCAAGATCAGGCATGGGTTAAGTGGGTCATTGACTTCAGTGGAGTTGTACCCACACAACCCATGTCTGAATTTGGCTCATTCATTATAAACTGACAGAAAAGTACAAGTCTTCTACAGTATATAGTGGAGTACATCTTAGTTGTTTACAACCACACATTAAATATATTAAACTGTTTATTTTATTCCTGTTGATTTATATAATAGTTGCCACAAACATGAGAACTACATTCTAAATGTATGCATTTATGATGCAGCCCCATTACAAAATTAAATGTAGCTGGAAATATTTTTCTGGAATCTGTTCAGCTCAGTGAAAATCTCATGTAATGAGAGCTGAGCAGATTTTATGTGAACTTGCTTGAGGGTCCTGATCCAGTAGGTGTGCACAGATCTTTGGCTGAATGCCTATCTTTCCCAGTGTGTGAATCACTCTGGGGCTTAGTCAGGAGACAGTGTCTTGATACGTATCATAAGGCAGTAGTGCACAAGCTCAGGTGCCTAGGGTGAGGCTGTACATACCAACAGGAAATAACCGTGACACCGAGTGAGTTTGGGTGCCTACTGGGTTAGGCAGAAGCTGAGTGGGGTTTGTGGATCAAAGTGGTGCCTAAAAACAGGAATATGGTATCTAAATGCCCTTGTTCAAATGTGCATCCCTCCCTAAATGCCAAAGATCAGACAAGAAGTTAACAGGGCGAGTAGGGATAGGAATTCAGACATTTCTATCTCAGAGACCCATGCTTAGAACACAGTGTGTTCACTTTTAGTCCCTCTCGTGACTAGTATACTATCACTACTTAGATCACCAGAGAGCTCTACCTATAGAACGCATTCATACCATGCCCAGAGTGTACCAGAGTAGCTAAACATCAGATTTCAAGTTAAAGAATTAGTCATGAAGGACTCTTGTTTCCTGTTTCACCCAGTTACTCTGAACCTTTCCCTCTACTTCCCTCTTCTTCTCCTATTCCCCATTATCTCAGCTGTGGTACTGTAAGAAACCCAATTTCAGTCTTTCTACAGGAACTTTTTTCTTACCAGCTCACTAAAAGATTATCACTGAGGTTTTTTTAACAGTTACCCTTGGGTAGGCATCATTACTGTGGTAAAAACACGTTTGAATGTCACAGCTATGTTAGAATCACAAAGTTGCTTTGGGGTGGTAACTACAGCCAGCCAGAATAACCATTATTCAACCATCATTTCTTGTAGTCTCTTTTGGAAGCTAGAGAGGATAAACATGCTAATTAATTAGCACCTTTTATAATTAATAATGGTTTCCATGTGAAAGTGGGTAAACTGTGAGAGTGGGGTGCTTGTTTCCAAAATGCCTACATGTGCAAAGATTCTAGCCTGAACTCAAATGGCCACTTGGATTCACTCTCCAGCTGTAGGTCGCTCCCTTTGGTGTAATCAGAGAGATGCTTCCTTCCCACTCACACCTGAAATATATTTAAGAGGCCAGGATTGGTTCTTTTTCTCTTCTAGGATATAACCTGTCATGGGGAGAGGGTTTTTCTGCTATGACCTCCAGCATCATGGTAATTCCCTGGAGAATCTTCATCTGTTTCTATTACTTTATCAGGTTGCTTTCTTCTGTTGCTCTGTGTTCCCCCAGCTCTAGGGATGAGGTAGTGTCTGAGAGGACCCCTGAGCTGTTACTTGTTCCTGAGGATGAGCCCCTTGAGCTACCTCCAGTGTTGCTACTGCCACCGGGAGTGAGAAATGGCTATGCCCTCCTGCCACCCCTTCTCAAGGTGCTGTCTGACCAGAGACCTCACAGTTGGGAAAGTGAGACCTCAAGACTCCAACCAGATTCCAGAGCCCTTAGGTATATGAAGAGGTTATATAAGATGTCTGCCACAAAAGAAGGGATCCCAAAAGCCAACAAAAGTCACCTCTATAACACTGTCTGGCTCCTCACTCCATGTGCTGAGTGCAAGCACCACCACAGGGACCAAATAAAAGGTAGGTGTTTTAGGGGAGGGGTAATTAAGATGCTTTCCCCCTTTCCTTCAATGGGGTAGAATAAAGAAACCCCTAGTCTCTACAGAGGTATTAACTGTTAAATCTCCTGAATGACTCTTCTGTTGCATTGAATGGGCTTTTCCATAATCTGCATCTCCTTAAATGGTGTTTAGGCCAGGCTTCTCCATAATTTAGGTCTTTGAACCTACATAATACCCACATCCAAAGCTATATTGATGCTTACTCCTAGCTCATTTTAGCACAATCCAGGATGGTCATTTTAAGGTTAACTCTGATCTTTTTTTGCACCCTTTGAGTAAAGCAGGAAAAAAATAACTAAAATCTGCTGGATACCTTTTGTCCTTTTACTGACTTTTAAATTCTGCATTTTACACAATCTGCAAGTGAGATTTCTCAGTAACGAGATCTTATTAATGATGTGTTGGGATCCCATTACAAGAGGACTTTTCCAAATTAGTCCACTGTTTCCCCTGTACTTTCTACCAGAGAAGAACCATTCCCTTCCCCCACTTCATGAACATCCATATTTGCAAAGCATGACTACAGATGAGTTAATTTCAGGGCTGACAAACTGATGCAGCTGGGAAGCTTCAAGGAGAAAATGATGGTATAGGGTGGGATGAAAGATGTGGTCTGATCACAAGACTGGCAACCAGCAATTCTTGACTTCTAATCCGACATATATGGCTGTGGACACGTTACTTCAACTCTGACTCAGGGGTTCTCCATCTATAAAAAAAAATCTGGCTACAGATGTAAATCTTCACAATATATTTTAAGGCAAAGTGCTCTGTAAGATGAGATTTAATAAAAGCAATTAGATTTATTGATTATGACCTGCCACATAAACTGCAGCCAAAGTACTGTTTTAGGTACATTGCTATAAAATCCCCTGTGTAGCATGGTAATATAATACTTAAAAGCAAAAACTAATTATGGGTGTCTCCTTTTAAGATGTCTTCCATGTTACAGTGATTTAGGTGGCTAAACTTGAACTAACTCACCATCTCAATGTGAAGCTATGCTAAAAAAGCAAACAATTTTAGGTTTAGTGGAATGGAGAATAGCATGAAATACTGTGAGCAGCTACACTAAATAGTAAAGCCCTCACTTATGGAGACCAGTACTGCATATATTCTACCTCAAAAATAAAGTTGCAGAATTAGAGGAGGTTCAGAGAAGGCGAACAATGATTAGTAGCATGGGAAAATGCTCCAAATGAAACAACTTGAATTCTTTACCTTAGAAAGCAGACGAGTAAAAGGGGAACATGATAAAAGTATTCAAAATAACAAATGGTATCGAAAAGAGCAATCAGGAGCATCTGGTCGCCCTGTTTCATAATACAAGAAAAAGGAGACAGTTAAAGAAATTGAAAGGTAGCAAATTGAAAGCTGAACACAGGAAATACTGTTACATGCAATGCCTAACCAGACTGTAACGCTCATTATCACAGGATGTCATGGAGGCCAAGAAGTTAGCAAAAGTCAGAGGGACTGGATATCTATATGAATAAGAATATCCAGCGTTGTTTGTAATTAATGGGGGGGAAAAATGTGGAAGGGTTATAAAACTTCAAAGCCAAGGGGTTAACTACAACAGGTTAGGATGACTTTCATGGAGGTAGATCTTCTCACGTCTACTTATTTTAGGTTTTCTTGCACAATCTTCTGAAGGGTCTAGTACTGGAAACTCTCTGAAAGACTGTTAGACCTATAAACCAGGAGTTTAACCCAGTAGGCAATTCCTGTCTCCCTGTGACTGACACTAAGAGGACATTGTCAACAATCTTGTTTGTATAGCTTCCTCCTCACTCCTAGTTTCTAATACCTCTTAAGCCTGCAAAGATTTTTTTTCTCTGCCATTGCTACCATATTTAGCTTTCAATTCTTCTTTCCTTAAGCTAACAAACACATTTTTGCCTGCCCCCCTTTTTTTATGAAGTATCACTAATGTTGATGCAACTGTGGGAACAATGTGGGAAGCCAGCAGGTCAATCCACCACTTGTTAATTTGTATAGTGGTGTATGGGTTTTTTGTTTTTTGGGGTTTTTTTGGCAAATTGATGCATTTTCTTTAGAGTAATAAGATTTTGGAATCCTTGTGGACATTCCCTGCCAAACTATCAAATTTAAGTTCAATTGAGTTTTGGGGTCTAAATTATTTCCCCCCTTTTAATGACTTATTTCTGTTTGATTATGCACATTGTCAATTTCTATTGAAAACTGTTTAATCTCTACAGAGACTGTTTCCTTTTTCAGAAGACCTGCGCTCAGTGGATCTGCTTTTCAATCTGGATCGCGTTACTGCGCTGGAGCATTTACTCAAGTCTGTCTTGCTCTACTCCTTTGACAGATCAGTTTTTAGTTCTTCTGCCATTACATGCACGTGCCACTTAGCTGTTGAGGAAAATGATCATTCTGGTAAAGTGTGCCCCAACGTACCACAGTCAATTACTTTTAATCTGCACTTCAAAGTCAGAAGACACAAATGGGTTGAGATTGATGTGACCTCTTTTCTTCAGCCTCTAATTGCCTCTAACAAGAGGAGTATCCATATGGCTGTAAATTTCACTTGTCTGAAAGATGATCAACACCACAACTCTAAACAGGAAAATTCCTTTAATACGGCATTGGTGCCTCCTTCTCTTCTATTGTACCTAAATGACACCAGTGAGCAAGCTTATCGTAGGTGGAACTCCCTTAGACATAGAAGGAAGAATCCAATGTGGTTCAGATGGAGAAATAATCCACTTGCAGATTCCATGGAAGAAATCGGAACAGAAAATATGCAGAATAAAAGGGCATCTCGCCACCGAAGAGATGAAGATGTGAAAGAGAACCCATCTGCGCCAACTTATAATTTGAGTGAATACTTCAAACAATTCCTGTTTCCCCAAAATGAATGTGAGCTTCACAACTTTCGACTAAGTTTTAGCCAACTAAAGTGGGACAAATGGATAATAGCACCACACAGATACAACCCTCAATATTGCAAAGGTGACTGCCCAAGGGTGGTTGGGCATCGTTATGGCTCACCTGTCCATACAATGGTACAGAACATCATATATGAGAAATTGGACTCCTCTGTTCCAAGGCCCTCTTGCATTCCTGCTGAATATAGTCCCTTGAGTGTCTTGACAATAGAGCCTGATGGTTCTATAGTCTACAAAGAATATGAAGATATGATAGCTACTAAATGTACTTGTCGGTAACATTTGAACACCACTTTACTGCTACTTATTTCAGAATATTTTCCCAATACTCTAAGCCATCTGTAGTCTTGACCAACTGAATGTCGTAAGTGTAAGTAACTTCTAAACAGATATGCTAACAACTTAGCATGGAGTCAGTGGCAGGTATTTGCATAACGGCATCACTTATTTTTGTAGCCCCTTGTAACTATTTGGAAATGTGAAATTAAAAATTTAAGGCAATTAAGTAAAATTTCCTTTTTATATGGAGAAATAATCCATAACTGAAATCTTGTACACTTTTTTATCAAAGATATAATTCTATTGTAAGCTTTATTGCTATGGATAAAAATAAGGGGAATAAACACCTGTCATGTCATGGCATTTGTGTGGTTCTTGTTCAGTCCTGCTTGCATCCAAAAGACATTTTATACTGATATTTTTGGCAAGTGTCTGGGCACAGAAGGAGGCTTTAGTATTTCTGACTTTCTCAATCACTCAATTTTTAAATATACTTTTAATGATTCAAACCAGTTCCCTCTCCTTAACCTTGAATTTTGTCATAGTAATCTAAAGTAAATGGACAACCTGTTCTGTCAAACTGCTAGGGCTTTTTTAGAGGTTTGTGGTAAGTGAATATACTATTTATCTGGAGAACATTCTGATTTTTGTACCAGAAATTCTAACTACATTTCTGGGCAGTAACTAGTTTAAAAAAAAAATTCTCATTCAAATATTTAAGAGAATTGTTTCTATAGTTCCCAGGAAAAATTACACTCCTTACTGATGGGTTATTTAAAACTAGTATTTAGTAACTTTTTTAATATTGTTGCTTTTTCTATTCTGACCAGCTATGAACAAGAAATAACTGTTCAGACTGTGAACTGACCTTTAAAAGTGAAACCATTCTTGGTGGAACCAGAAGTATGCAATCAGGCAGTAGCAAGTACAAAAAGCAAGTAGCAAGAGACAAAGCAAGTACAGTACAGTGTTAAACTACTAAAATAAGGGAAAGTTTTTTTTTTTTTAAAAAAAAGTGAGGAAACTCTGTGCTCGTTTCATTTAAAATAAGATGGTTAAAAGCACCATTTTTCTTCTACACAGTAAAGTTTCAAAGTTGAATTAATTCAATGTTTGGTAGTAAACTTTGAAAGAACCATAATGTTTTGTTCAGTTACGAACATTTCAGAGTTACAAACAACCTCTATTCCTGAGGTGTTCATAACTCTGAGGTTCTACTGTATGTATTGGTATTCCTAAACCTGAATACTCTGAAATTAAAGCAATTAAGCCTGGCCTCTTTTTTTTTTAAGTACAGTACATCAAATAACTTAATGTTCCCTACTCCTGTGGCTCTCCTGGGCTAAATCTCTGGTCCTGTTACTATTCTAAACATCTATTCCCATGAACTTCTGCTGTAAACATACTCTGTAATGGAAATCTGCCCCAAGAACTCTAGACAGGAGCAATTTAAACAAAATCCATTCTAAAACTTAAAATGACTTCAAATTAGTCTTATGGGAAGTAGCTGCCTGTATCCCCCTTTCACCTGGCATGGTTTTACAATGCCTTTCTAGTTCAAAGCTTGCTCCTTAATAGTAGCTGTTTAAAATGACAATCTATCAAGTATAAAGAGACCCTCTTTTTACCATAAAAATACTTTAAAATCTATGTTCTAGAATCCTGCCAACTAGCTCTTGGTGACAGAGTGAGCTAGAGTAGTAAACTTTCTACTGGGAGTTATGCAATTCCAAATCTAAAGCACAAGAGGTAAACGTGTGATTTTTGTGGACATGGGAGAGACAAAATGGTAACTATCTAGACACTATTACCAAGGCAAGACATGTTCCCTATGTGTACTTACTATAGTCATGAGCTGCTTTCTGGGAAACTAACCAACTGTTGTACATTATTGAGAACTTAATAATATGGACCGTTCAGCTGTTGCCAACCTGAGGCTTAACAGCACTTCACAACCCATCCTCTCAAGGAAGTATTACTTAAATTTTAAACTCTTTGGGGCAGGAATGTCTTTATATGTGATTTGACAGTGCCTATGACAATGCTGTCCTGGTTTGTGAGTAAGGCTCCCAGGTGCTACAGTAATACTAATCCACATTTTGTAAATGGGGAAATAGGCATAAACAGATGAAGTGATTTAGTCAAGTTCAGAGAGGAATTTGACTCTATATAGTGAGGTAAAGATCCTTACTTTACCTCTTCACTACAACTAACACCCAATGTAAAAACCAGTCTTGCAAAATCCTAGTGATAAACTACAGTGTTTACATAAAGCTTGACATGTGATGAGGCCATGGCTATCCTGCTTGCCATGGTGGACAATCTGATGCTTCATCAGAAGACTTAAACAAACCTTCATAATACAATTAGCAAAGACACTGATGCTGTAGACTTACTTTTGTGAAGTTATTGGGCTGAGTTGGGCAAATAAAAGATGATAGCAAGTCCTAATTGTGCAATGGTGTAGCTGCTAGGAGGAAGAATTCCAGCCTCATCCTTGCAACTGTTAAGGTTACAGCTTGAGGCAGGAAAGCTAAGCAACCTAAGATCTTACTAACTGGAATGAAAACTTACTTTATATATAACAAAAATTAACTATAAAATTATTCAGCCCTGACCTAAATTTTAACCACTAGAAAAATTGAATGCCAATATATCAATGGATTCTATTTACTAACACCTCAGGACTACAGTGGATCATCAAAGTACTTTGCACACGATTTCAAACTGGTATGAGTTTTGACTGTAAATTTCTAATCTCTGGCCAGCATGACCCTTCAGTAGCAGTACAATATGCTGTCATGTACGAGAGCCAGGTATAAGAATTAAGCTTGCTTATTTTCACTGCCCTGCTCATCAGACTGGTTCTTGCATTCTCATTGCCTGGGCCAGCAACAATCTTTCTGGATGAATCATGTGGTGTTGACAGGCTTCTTAGTGAAGATGATGCAGGGCCTTTGAGGGAGGAGGGAAGTGCTTGGAAGATGCTGAAGATGAAAGAAACCACACACTCTAATTAAGGGAGAAATTCAGGAAACTCCCACAAAACAAGCAAAACTGGGCTGAAGAAACAAGACCTGTCTCAAATGCAAACTCAGGGTCTGGGGCTATCAGGTTAATTAACCTATTGGCCGTAGCAGCAGCCCCTATGCATGGATCAGTATGACCTATCTGGAGCAGGAGAGAGGCCTAGTACCTTGACCTCAGAGTGATGTTAAAGCCCCCAGCATGGTCATGCCACACACATCCCTGGCTGCTCTCTACAAATAGCAAAAATAATTAATCCACTGTGAGATTTTTTTTTTTGGGGGGGGGGGGGGGTTAGGCCTTGGTGTCAGAGTAACCTCAGGATGGGTTATTCCTTGGGGAGGGGACTAGTACCATAGAGATGGTATGTGGAGTAGTTCCCAAGGGGGGAGGGCAGTGATGGGGGGCTAGAGGGACCCTGGAGACTCCACAGGGATAGTGGAGGGAGACAGAGGGACCCTAGAGACCCTGTGGGGTAGTGGGGGGGCAGAGGGACCCTGGAGACCCCTTGAGGTAGTGGGGGGATGAGACTAGGGTGAGCCCGTGAGGCTAGTAGAGGGGCAGAGGGAGCCTAGAGACCCTGTGGGGTAGTGGGGGGGCAGAGACCATGGCGACCCCACGGGAGTAGTGGGGTGGGCAGAGGGACCCTAGAGACCCTGTGGGGTAGTGGGGGGGCAGAGACCATGGCGACCCCACGGGAGTAGTGGGGTGGGCAGAGGGACCCTAGAGACCCTGTGGGGTAGTGGGGGGGAGAGACCATGGCGACCCCACGGGAGTAGAGGGGGGACAGAGGGACCCTGGAGACCCCTGGGGAGAACGGAGGAACCGCAGGGGGTACTGGGGTAGGGCTCCCGGCCTCCCTCGCCCTCCCAGCCTGCAGGGGGCGCAGCCGTCTGCCCGTCCTCTCCGCCCCTCGCTCGGGAGGCGGGGCCAGGCTGGGCGGTGACCCCGGGTGGCGCCCCGGAAGTGGAAGGGAGGCGCTGGCAGGGCCGCGAGCCCGCAGAGACGTGACCTCCAGGCGTCCGAGCGAGCGAGCGGCGGCGAGCGGGCCTGGGTGAGAGGGGAGCGGCCGGTTCCATTCCTCCGCTGCCGGTGACCGCAGCGCGGCTCCCGGGGCCTGGAGGCCGTGTAGCACCGCGGCCCGGCGGGTGTCGCCCTGGGGTTGAGGGACGTGGCGGCGGCGGGTCTCCCGCTCGTGCTGTGGCTGCGCCCGGAGAGTGACTCCCGACGCACCGTCTGGCTCCTGCTCGCCCAAACGCGCTTCGGGCCCGTCCCCACCCAGCCGGACCTTGTTGTAACCCCGGGGAGCTTCTGGGGCGGAAGGCGAAGTAGCCCCGCGTATCTTCCGCTCTGCGCGTCCCTCCTCTAAGCGGGTCCCAGCCCCAGCCAGGCGGCGTGATTGAAATCACCCCATGGAAAGCCTCGAGTTAAGCCCCTGGTTTTAACCAGCGTTTCCATGTGTGCCTCGGGACAGTTTGTAGAGAGGGGCGCATTCGCGTCCCTGGATGGGGGGAGGGAGAGCTCAGTGGTTGGAGCATTGACCTGCTAAACCCAGAGTTGTGAGTTCAAGCCTTGACGGGGCCATTTAGGGATCTGGGGCAAAAACTGGCGATTGGCCTTGCTTTGAGCAGGGGGCTGGACTAGATGATCTCCTGAGGTCCCTCCCAACCCTGAGTTTCTATTCTAGGTCTATGTAAATAACTATCCAAACCTTGTCAGCTGAGTTAGAGCCTTTACCTTACATTTCCTACCCAGTGATGAGATACCTGATGGTGTCTCCTGGGGTCACAAGCCGGGTCCAAAGGCTTGTGATGACTTTGCCAGTCTCTTGCACTCAGCAATACAGCCTCTAAGTCCCCCACAGGATCAAGGCTTTAATACAGTACGTGACCCATTGTGCTGTATTTATAAAGCGTGATTCCAAAACGTAGAATTTCACTGATTCTTCATATAGAAAAGCATCCTGTAACTCAACGTTTTTGATGGAGGCTCCTGAGTGCAGCATATTTTTTGTTTAAATGTTTTAAGAGATTATAATAAGCTTAGGCCTTAACATATTTTGTATTAAATTCAGGTTTTGTTTTAAATGGGTTTATTTTTAAAAAGAAAAACTATTTAAATGTTAGAAATCCAATTTTTTAATCATACAAATCATCGATTTGGATCCACCCCGAGGAATATTGTGTTTAAAATCACTGTCTCCATAAAAGTGGCAAAGAGTCTATCTCCATAGTAACTAGCACTTTGCTTTTGCAGTACAGGCAATTAAAAATGGGTATCCATTTTGGAAACTTGGAAAGAGTGAGGCATGTGATCACTTACAGCTTGTCTCCATTCGAGCAGAGGGCATTCCCTAACTATTTCACCAAAGGAATTCCGAATGCATGGAGGCGATTTCGTGCAAGAGTCTTCAGGGTAGCTCCTCGTAAGTCCTAATTCCTTTATTTGAGTGAATTATTTAAGCTAGTGCCTTCTGAACTGCCTCGTGTACCATATGCACTGCATTCACTAACACCAGAATTAAATTAAAGATGCTGGTTGGTGTCATTTCTTCATCTATATTTCAGATCGTTGATATTTTTAAAAAGCTTATAAAATAACCTTCCGCTGCCCACAAGAATGGAATTTCATGTTAAAACTTTTGTAAAAAGATCTTAAATAAATTCAGGGAATAAAACTATCATCAAAAATACAAATGCATGAGAGAATTTGTGGAGCAGGTATGCTACAGAAAGGGAGATGAAAGAGAAAATGTTCTAGCTATGGGGCCAGCAGCTATCATGGGTGGATTTAAGTCCAGAGGAATGGGCTGAGAGATTTCATGAGAAACTCTTCATGCACCATTGGGCCATTCATAGTACACACATGATTGTCTGCAAATCTAGGCATACATAATAGGATGATGGCAGAGTGCAAATACTCATCAGGATGATTTTTAGGTGCTTAACTCCTATCTATGTTGGCGAGGGCTTTAAACATCCAACAGAATCACCTTAAAACATGGTGATCTCTACACAGTAACACTTCCAGTCTCTATCCCAGGACTGTAATCAGTACAGCATAATGCAAGAAATTTTCACATTGTAACTACTGTCATGTAACTTGTAGATATTCACTGCTTTGTTGGTTTGTTTTTGTTTTTAAGCTTTTGTGGTGGCCTATGTTGTTTACACCTGGGGGAACCAAGAATTTGAGCGACTGAAAAGGAAGAACTCTGCTGACTTTGAAAATGATGAGTAATACAGCTAATATAGAGATCTCACTGTATTAATGTCAGTGCCCCTTCCTTGTTTCTAAACTTGTTCACATACACACAAAAGGATATTTATTATAGCAGCCTGTGAAAGCTTGTTCAATAAATCTTAGTTCCTATCCTGCAGTGTTGTGTGGAATTCTTGTCTTTGACTGCTTTAGATCAGCTTGTTGGCCTTGTCTCTCTCACTCGTTATAGCTGAGGTTCCCTGACAGATTTTAAATTCTGCAGAATCTCAAGTTTTTATTTTAAGAGTGTCCGGCCTTTATGGCCATTAAAGACATTCCAGACACACTCAGTGTAACTGATCCGGTGTTGTCTTCATGCAGACAACTTGAAACAATATCTCAAAAGTGAGCTCCATCACACCCTTTGTTTATCTATGTTTTGTATGTAACTTTAAGTGCATAATAAAGAAACAGTTTCACTGTTGATTTTAATGGGAGTGGAAGCCTTCTATGTGTCTCCTTTATTTTCTAAAGGAGGAGCATGAAAAGAACCAAAGTCAGGGCTTGGCTACACTTGCAGATGTACAGCGCTGGGAGTTAAACCAGCCTTTGGAGACCGCAGCAGGGAAAACGCTGCTATGTGTTTACACTGTCACCGGCAAGTGCATTGGTGTGGCCACCAAGCGCAGTGTATTGTGGTAGCTATCCCAGTGTGCAAGTGGCTGCAGCATGCTTTTCAAATGGGGGGGTGGAGGTGGAGCGTGACAGGGAGTGTGTTGTGTGTATGTGGGGGGAGATACAGTGTGTTTTGGGGGGGGGGCTCACACACACACTTTCACAACAGCAGCATTCCACAGTAATGGTTTGCTTTGTCCCGGAGCAGAAAAGGATGCTGGCTGTCAGAAACGGAGCTTTGAAAGGGGATATCCGCATGCCTGCAGCCGAGTTCAAAACAATGACAAGAGTGGCCACTTGACTTCAGGGGACTATGGGATGTTTCTGGAGGCCAGTCACTGCGCAGTAATGCAACATCTCGTCCACACTGATGCCCGGGCATTTCAGCCAGGGCGCAGCAAGCTTTATGCTTCTTGTGGAGGTGGATTACTAGGAGCGCTCCAGCTGCAGGGTCCAGGCGCTCTACGTGCCTTGCCAGTGTGGACATCTCAGGAGTTAGGGTGCCCAGGGCTGCTTTAAGGCGCTCTAACTTGCAAGTGTAGCCAAGCCCTTATAACTAGTGGAAAATACTCAGTTTTACAACTAAGTTACACTGAATCCAACCATACAACATACTCAAAGTTTAAATATTACAAAGAAGCACCTTCTACCTTTGCTCTATTTGCAAACGTGCTGCTGACAGCCATAAGAGATCTGGTGTGGCTCAAGGACAGTATGTAGTCCTAAATCTGTAACTCAGTCAGTGAGCCATAATTAAAGGTGGAATTTGACCCTATTGCAGAGGTCCTCCAAAGTGTGGGGTGCAACCCCCTAGGGAGGTGTGGAGGACCATCCAGGGGGGTGTGGCAGGGCCCCAGCCAGCCCCATAGGGGTGGGGAGGGCACATCACTTAACTCTGCTCTGGTCCCACCCCCAGCTGCATCCCTGGCCCCATCCCCAGCACGGCTCCCCTCCCAGGCCTGCGACACTCTCAGCTGCTGGCTGTGGTTTCATTCCCAGCTGGGGGCAAGGCTGGGAATGGAGCAGCACCTGGCCGCAGGCCCAGCTGCAGCTCTGCCCCCAGCCTCAGTCTGGCCCTGGCCCCGGCCCCCTTACTCCTGTCAGTGTTTCCCCTCTCCCCCAAGCTGTGGCCCCACTCTTGGCTCCAGGGGGGCATGGACAGCTGTAAGGGGATGTGACCCTCAAAAGTTTGGGAACTGTTGACCTATTGTGAAAATGATTACACAATAATGGTTTTATTCAGCTGGCTCTTGTATGAGCTGTCTAATTCATTGGCCACTGGGACTAATGAGGTAGTGGTGTTACCAACACAGAACACAACTGCTTCTCAGTTCAGGGATGGTCCCAGCATAAATGTAAGATAAATCTTCTTTATACCTGAGATATGTTTACACTAGGGTATATTTAGATAGTTTCCTGTCTGTAATGGCTGTTGTAGAGCTATATTTATACCCAAGGTTTTTCCTTTTCCAGCTTGTCTCTAAAAAGTAATCAGAACATCTCTTTTCTTTTAGGGGCAGTGTCAACACAGGCTGTGCTAGCTATGCTAAAAGGGCTTCACCTTTCTCAGGCCAAACAGCTAAAGAACTTCAGCTAGTTCCAACTGTTTTTCCCCTGTGGCTTAGTTACCCTTTGCTTAGAGCTAAGATGAAAAGCAACCTACTGCTATGTTGTTCCTCAGGCAGCTGCTGAGAATGTGCATGGAGTGTCCCCGGCAGGGAGACAGTGAAATTATTTTCTCTGAATGCATATTGCCTTTGTGATAACTATCACTGGGCCCAGAGGGCTGGATCTTCAAGAAACAAGATGGTGGATATGGAAAGGGCTGGCTTTGCCTCTCTCATACCCCATTGATAGGCACTGAAAGGAATCTTAAGTGAAACTTGTAGATTGCTTACCATTTCATTAACAGAGATGTAGGAACATGGGCTGCATTTAATACCTTAATAGCTATATTTTGCATAGTCTAACCCTAACTGAAGTGAAGAAGCTCATACTGCTTTGTCTGGAATGGATCAGCCCCATCTTAGATGTTTGCCAAGCACGTAGAAAAACCTGAAGATGAGGGAAACAGCCCTTCAGTGCTAAATCACCTTGTTGGCTCATCCTGTGCTGATGAAAAATGAGTTACCTTGTTTTTAGTTTGACTTTGGGTTTGAGTTATATTTTACTCCTGGGGGAATTCTGTGTACCCGCAGAAAATGCCCCCCGCCCCCGATTACTTCAAGTCCCTGCAGCAAAGCTGTGCAGAGGGCAAGGCGGAGGGGTGAGCATAGGTGCAGTTTTGGAGGGAGAATTCCCCCCCAAAGGCAAGGTATGGGGGGCACATGGGGTTATGTGCTGCTCCCCCTGCCCCATTTCTGCAAGTGCAGAGTTGTCCAGCTGAAGGAGGCTACTTCTCAGCTCTGCTGACGCTGCAGCTGAACGCTGTCTTTTTCTAGTGCCAATTGCGCTCTCTTTCTGTGTGCTGGGAGTCTTCCTGTTTCTGTTCAACAGTGAATGCCTGCAGTGGGGCTGGGTAAGGGAAGGGGGGAGGCGAAGAAGCAGTGGGGAAGGAATGGGGGGGTGGGGTGGAATAGGGCAGGGGAGGAGAACGTGGAAGTGAGGGGAGGGGGGAAGTGGCAGCCTGGCATGCAGCAGCAGCTGGGACACCCCTGTTAAGCAAGCCCATCGACCCCTCACCCCAACAAGCCCGACCCCACCCACACCCAGCTCCACCTGGACCCCCGCCCCAGCGCCAAGACCCCCCCCAATGAGCCCATCACACCCAGACCACCCCTGCCGAGCCCCATCTTCCCCTACCCAGACCCCCCCCGCTGAGCCCCAACCACCTTCACCTGGATCCTCTGCAGGCCCATTGCCCCTTCACCCCACAATGAGCCCCTGTGTATCCCCATCTCCCACTGAGCCGCCCACACTCAGAAACCTCTCATCCCACACCTGGATCCCCCCACACTAAGCCCCTCCACGCTTGGATCCTGCTGGGCTTTACCTGCCCACCCACACCTAGTGCAGAGGGGCAGGGCCCCAGGGTGTTTTCTGGGCAGGCCCGGCCCTTGCACTGTGTTAGGGTCAGGTGCAGCCTCACTGCCGAATGCCCATCCTGGGGGAAGTGGGGACTTCAGGGTGATCTCCCACCTCAGTGCAGCCAATGGCCTATGCTCCCCACTGCCGTGCTGGAGCCCCATTTATTTACTGACAAATAAAATTTGCAGAATTTTAAAATATTGTGTGCAGAATTGTAATTGTTTCAGAGCAGAATTCCCTCAGGAGTAATATTTCAGTGGCATCAAAGCCTAAAACTAGTGTACTGAAACAGCTACAATTTCCAAGTCACTATGGCAAACGTTGGTAGGTGATCACTTTTGTATTAGTAAGAATGGTGGCAAAGCCCATCAAAGGCAGACTTAATAATACTAGATCGCAGTATAAAATCCTTTGTGCTTTTTTTCCTCCCTCCCTCACCCAACTCACATTTCAAAGCTTAAATGACAGGTTTAGCTTGCTACAAGTAAAACTAATGAAAAGTGTAAAACAGCCTTTTTTTCAAACAGTGCTCTACAGTGTGATTTTACTGAACTAGTAGAGTGTCTGTATCCATTGCTGTAATGGATATCTTCCCTAGGGAATGACTATTTCTTCAAGCTGGAGAACACCTGCATTCTTTCTGCTGCAGGCCAAAAGCACTTTGCTACAGCATTTGCTTTTTATTTTTTCACTTGCTTTGTGAAGCCTGAGACTATTTCAAGCTCTGAGAGCTGTTGAGCTAAACTGTGGGCAAATTGCTGCATTCTGCTGCAGTGCATCTCCACCCCGCTCTTTGATTCACACAAACATCCTTCATCTCAAACTTAGTATCCATGTCCTTTATGGTAATCCTTATTTGGTAAAGAATTCCATCTGAATGACAGCCCACACCTGATGTCCTTTCCTGTCAGGACTGAGGAAGCTGCCACTACCCGTGTTTTACCTGTTCTGGAAAGAAAAAGACAACCGGTTGACTTCCACTGCTATAATATTCACCTTTCAGAAGAAATACAAGAGGGGACTTGCATAAGCAAGAAAATAGGGAGCGCGCTGCTTTCTAAACTGGAAGCTGCTGTTTCGCAAAAGGGGGTGGAAGCTATATTTATACAGCTCATCAGACTTTCAAAGTCCACTACAGACAAATTAAGTGTCACACCACACAACCCATCACCACCACAAGTCCCATTTAACAAATAGGGAAATTGGCGCACAGAGGAGGTTATGTGACTAGTGCCAGCTGAGATTCTAAAAGCCTTTCCAGCTCCCTGCTTAAAGCGCTGGATGGCAATTGCTTCTTGTACTCATCTCTGCTTGTTTGTAAGGGTTGCTAAGTAGGCAATATGGAGACTGGCTGCAGAATGGATTAGGGTTCCTCAGAATTATGATGAACAAGATGCAAAGGCAAAAAGGGCTCAGATTCAGCACAAGCAATTGCTTCAGGCTCAGCTCTTTTGACCTGCTGTACTTTACCAACTGATCTCCATCTTAAACAGCAGGGCCAGAGACAGGGGGACAAAAGGTTTAATTCTTGCTTGCCGTGAGCGGGTACAGAGGTAGCCAGAAGGGGGGGGAGGGGGGCGGCAGAAAATCTGTCTGATAAGGTTTCTATTTTGATCACCGGTCCAACTGGGCTACAAAATAAATGCAAGGGCTGTTCTTTGCATATTTAGGGGACATCAGTCCTACAACGTGGCATTATAATTGAAATTCCTCCCTCCAGGCTGACATCAGCAAGTATCTGCACATGAAGTAGTTGTGGAAAATGACTGTACACCCTTCTATGTCAAGGCTGTTTGACAGAGATCATTGAAAGCTTTCTGCACTGGAGCTTTCTACATCAATTGTATTTTATCTGTATTGTGCCATTACACAGTAGCTTCAAAGGAACTCAGACTCTGCACAGCCGCTACGCTCTCCAGTATCCTCAGTGTTCCTAAAATAAGTGTAAGGGAATGGGCTAAAGATATTCATTCCTACACTAGCTCTGTAATCTCTGAAACCCTTCACTAGATTGATTCCCACTGAGATAGAACCATATGTGGAGTAGATTTGGGAGCCAGGTACGGAGTGCTTCACATGCATAGCACGATAGACGGGTAGGGCTGGCGGCGACTTCAAAAGGTCAAGTCAAGGCCCCTGTGCTGAGATAGGACCTTCTTTGGCTAACCTGTTCTTAAAACCTTCCAATGACAGGGATTCCACAATCTCCCTTGGACGCCTATTCGAGAGGCTAACTACTCTTATAGTTCAAAAGTTATTCCTAATATCTAACCTAAATCTCCCTTACTGCTGAGTAAGCCAATTACTGCTTGTCCTACTTTCAGTAGACATAGAGAACTGTTGATCATAGTCCTCTTACATCCCTTAGCATATTTGGAAGACTATCCAACTAAACATGCTCAGGTTTTTTTAACCTTTCCTCAGAGGTCAAGTGTTCTAAACCTTTTATCATTTTTGTTGCCTTCTTCTGGACCAGGGGTCCCAAACTCAATTTACCTTAGGGCCAGTGCCAGTCCTCAAATCCTCCCAATGGGCCAATGTCACTCATGCCGCCCAGAACCCACCCCCAAAACTCCACCCCCACCTGCCTAAGGCTCTGGGAGGGAGTTTGGGTGGAGGAGGTGGTCTGGGGTAGGGGATTGGGGTGCAGGCTCTCAGGAGTTTGGGTGCAAAAGGGGTGAGAGGTTGGGCTCTGGGAGCGGGTGCGCCTGGGGGTGGCAGGTGGGGCCAAGGCAGAGACCCGGCCTCAAAATTGCTGGAGCCCCACAGGCCACATTGGGGAGGCTCTCGGGCCACAGAGGGCCCGCGGGCCGGGACTTTGGAGAGAGTCTAGAACAGGGTTCTCAATTTCACCACATCTTTCCTAAAGTGTGGGGCCCAGAACCGGTCACAGTACTCCTCCTGAGGCCTTGCCAGTGCCAAGTCCAGCAGGACAATTACTTCCCATCTCTTACATATGACATTCCTGTTAATATACCCCACAATGATAACCTTTTTCACAACTGCATCACATTGACAACTCATATTCCATTTGTGATCTACTATAACACCCAAATCCTTTTCAGCAGTACTACTGCCCAGCCAGTTATTCCCCTTTTGTAGTTGTGCATTTGACCTTTCCTTCCTAAGCATAGTACTTTGCACGTCTTTATTGACTTTCATCTTGTTGATTTCAGATCAATTTTCTAATTTGTCAAGGTCATTTTGAATTCTAACCCTGTCCTCCAAAGTGCTTGCAACCCCTCCCATCTTGGTGTTATCCACACATTTTATACATATGCCCCACTTCATTATTCAAGTCACTAATAGTACTGGACCCAGCCCTGACCCCTGCAGGAGCACATTAGATCAGGGTAAGCAAACCTTTTGGCCTGAGGGCCACATCTGGGTATGGAAATTGTATGGGAGGCTTTGAATGCTCACAAAATTGGGGGTTGGGGTGCAGGAGAGTGAGGGCTCCGGCTGGGGGTGCGGACTCTGGGGTGGGGTCAGAAATGAGGAATTCAGGATGTAGGAGGGGGCTCTGGGCTGGGGAGGTGAGGGCTCCCGCTGGGAGTGCAGGAGGGTGGGACTGAGGGGTTCAGAGAGCAGGAGGGGATCAGGGCTAGGGCAGGGGGGGTCACGGGTGCAGGCTCTCAAGCAGCTCCCGGAAGTAGCGGCATGTCCCTCCTCCGGCTCCTATGTGGAGGCATGGCCAGGCGGCTCTGTGCGCTGCCCTGTCCGCAGGCATTACCCCTGAAGCTCCCATTGGCTGTGGTTGCCGGCCAATGGGAGCTGCGGGGGCGGCGCTTGGGGCAGGAGCAGCGTGCGGAGCTCCCCGGCAGCCCCATGCATAGGAACCAGAGGGGGGACGTGCTACTGCTTCCAGGAGCCGCCGAGAGCCACAGCACACATGGAGCGGAGCAAGCCCTGGACCTCACTCCTCGGTAGGAGCTTGAGGGCTGGATTAAAACATCTGAAGGGCCAGATGCAGCCCCCAGGCCATAGTTTGCCCACCCCTGCACTAGATACACCCTCCCAGTTTTACAGCAAACCCTTGATAACTACTCCTGACTGTGGTCAACTATTTGTGTACCCAAATTATAGTAATTTCATCTAGATCACATTTCCCTAGTTTGCTTAAGAAAATGTCATGTAGTGACTGAAGTAAATAGGATGACATTCAATAAGGAGAAATGCAAAGTACTCCACTTAGGAAGGAACAATCAATCAGTTGTATACATACAAAATGACTATCTAAGGAGTCCTGCAGAAAGGGATCTGGGATCATAGTGGATCACAACCTAAATGAGTCAACAGTGTAACACCATTGCAGGAAAAAACAAAAAACAAAAACCATCATTCTGGGATGTATTAGCAGGAGCGTTGTAAGCAAAACATGAGAAGTAATTCTTCTGCTCTACTCCGCACTGATTACGCTTCAGCCTGAGTATTGTGGCCAGTTCTGGGTGTCACATTTTAAGAAAGATGTGGACAAACTGGAGAAAGTCCAGAGAACAACAACAAAAATGATTAAAGGTTTAGAAAACATGACTTACAAGGGAACATTGAAAAAATTGGGTTTGTTGAGTCTGGAGTAGAGAAGACAGAGGAAACATCATAACTACTTAGTTTTCAAATACATAAAAGGTTGTTACAAGGAGGAGGGAGAAAAACAGTTCTCCTTAGCCTCTGAGGATAGGACAAGAAGCAATGAGCTTAAAGTGCAGCCAGGGTTAGGTTAGACATTAGGAAAAAGTTCCTGTCAGGATGGTTAAGTACTGGAATAAATTAGTCTAGAAAACAGTCCTGCCGTAAGTGCAGGGGACTAAACTAGATAACCTCTCGAGGTCCCTTTCAGTCCTACAATTCTATGACTGTGTCAGAAGTCTTACTAAACTCAAGATTTTCACATCTACTACTTCCCTCCTATGCAGTAGGCCATGAAGGAGAGAAAAATAACAGTAGGCCAAGAACACAAAAGCAAACTCCTAGAGCTGTTTGCTTCTGAAGTGAAAGATTTTTGGGGGCAGATGAGAGGAAACTTGCCTTTCATTTTCTTCTCTTTCCTGTTGCAGTCCCTTCTTTTATTATCTGCCCCAGATAGCTTCCTACAAGCTGCTAATCCACCCCACAATTGGTGGCTATCTCCCAGATGTTCTACACAAAAGGGTGTGGATGGGAGAGCTGGCAGCAAAGAGAGAGAGTCACAGGAGGAAGACAGTATAGTCTTGCAAGTCAGGACTCATTCTAGAAAAGTCTTGAGACACCCTTTCTGCCAACACAACACCTTTTAATTGGCCTTGTGCAACTCTTGGGGACATCCTTACTCTTTAAGGACTAATGTGTTAGGACAGCAGTTCTCAAACTTTAGCAACCCACGGACCCCCATTTTGATTTTAAAATATTTGGAGGACCCCCCCCCCGGCTCCTTGCTCAGCCCCTAACCCGCCCCCTTCCCCAAGGCCATGGCCCTGCTCACTCCATTCCCTCCTCTCTCCCCCACCTTCACTTACTTTCACCAGGCTGGGCAGGAGGTTTGGGTGCAGAGTGCAGGCTCTGGGCTGGGAGTTTGGGTGTGGGAGAGGGTGTGGGCTCCGAGAGGGAGTTTGGGTGCAGGCCCTGGACTGGGGCTGGGGGTTAGGGTGTGGGAAGGGGTGAGGGGTGCAGTGCTTACCTCGGACAGCTCCCGAAAGCAACTGGCACATCCATCTGGCAGCGGCTCCTAGGCGGGGGCCCCAGAGGTCTCCACGTGCAGCCCCTGCCTGCAGGTACCACCCCCATAGCTCCCATTGGCCACAGTTCCCGGTCAATGGGAGCTACGGAGATGGTGCTTGGGCTGGAGGCAGCATATGGAAACCCCCTTCCCCCCAACCCTGAGGCTGCAGGGATGTGCTGGCTGCTTCCAGGAGTGGCACAGACCCAGGGTCCCTATGCCAGGGAACGTGAAGGAGGCGCTGGGAAAGGGAAGGAGAGGAGTTTATTAGGGGGACCCACGAACCCCCTGGAATACCCCCACAGACCCCAGTTTGAGAAATGCTGTGTTAGGAGAAAGACTAATCCTAAAATCCATACAGGGAGGACAGGAGCTTAGTTTTAAATGGTCTCAGCTGAAAGATCCATACTCAGAGATGCCAGATCTCAAGCCATGTAGATCATAACAACAAAGGATCTGCATAAAGTCTGCTGGCTTTTGACCCTGTAGTGTTGATACAGGCTCTTTCAAAGCTAATTCTCATACACCTACACCCCACTCTCCATCATATAAATATGCTACTTTTGATCAGGAAAAGTCTAGATGAAAAAGAAATCACAGGAGTGGGAGGCAGAATATTTCCACTGCTGAGGGTTTCATCTCAGTCACTGCACAGGCCCCTGGTAAAGATTCATTAGGTACCCAACCACATTAATTTCACCTCCAGCATTTTATTTAAAAGTATATTTTGCACATAAAAAGAATCATGTGAGAAAAAGTGGGAGGCCTTGCCGTAGTCTGAATAGATCCCACTCTTGCGCTTTCAGAAGCAAATATTGCTAGTAGAAGTTTACAGTTGAAGCCACCCTGCTGCCTCTTCCAGCCAATTAAACACCCACTTGTGCTAACCCTCCTAGGTAAGCAACAACTGTATCATTACTTTTATTCATATACATACAGCACCATGCACATTACCTTTGAATAGGTCCATATTAACGCCCCAGAGACTAACATTTATAATTATGCATTATGAATTTTGAATGAAAATCATGAAGTTCAAAGCCCTTCAGCATTAATAAAAGGTCTCAAAACACCCCTCTGATGGTGGTATTATCTAATAGTTGATGTGGAGAAACTGAGGCACACAGGTTAAATAATTTGCACAAGCTGTTTTAATGCACTAAAAGTGAGGAGCAGAATCAAACTCCCATCTTCCACTCTCAAACTAAAACTATTAGCCTAGACAATGCTTCCTCCCCTATTTAAAAAACCCACAACATTTTAAGTACTTGCAGCCATGGAAGTGAAAAGCTTACACCTGTAGCTCCCCAGCGAATACACTGGGGCCAATAAGGCCAACCACCCTTTTTGCAGGCAGGTACACAGCCTTAGGTTTAAAAAAAGTAACAGTTTGTATGATCAGTTTCCCCACATACTAAGTAAACGTGTAAGAAAAGTAAATATAGTTTGTCAGATAGACCGACCTTGAACTAGGTGACTTTAGTAGACATTAACTTATTCCAAGACGAACTTTGTCCCTGTGACAACGGGCAGCTGATGCAAGGATAGGGAATTGAGCCTATAAAAGTCTAGCTGAAAGGTTTGGAAAATTCATTCAGGAGTCCACCACCTTCCACGAATGCTACTAGCAATTGGCAGCCTATCCAAAGAAGATGCAGTGTTTGAAAGTTATAGCTGTCTTACTACTTTGTGCAGCCCTACTGAGCCAGGTAAGAGCAGAAGGAAACATTTTAATTTAAATGGTCAGGCAATTACTAAGATGAAAGTTTATGTGCTTACATGCATAAAATGCTGAACAGTATTTAGAGTTAATGGCAGTGTGTGTCTCAGTTACTTCAGCAAGTGAAGGCAGCACAAGCCAGTGGTCTGAGGGCAGCAGGAACCAGAAACTCTAGAGCTATTATCTCAGTTCTGACACGGACAGTGTCAGTTTAGGCCAGTAATTTAGTGCGTCTGCCTCAGTCTCTTCACCTATGAATGAGGATGGCTACTTCCGTCCCACGAGTACTGGAGCGCCTTAGTTACTTTTGATATAGAACTTTACAAACATACCAAGCAATAAGAATGTTTCAATAAGAATGTTATGATCTGACTGCCAAATGAGGCATCTGTAAATAAGTTATTTGCTGAGACAGGTATTTGAAGTCCATTAAACCCAAGCTCGGACTAACTGTGGCAGGAAGCCACCGTTCCTTCATGACAACTGTATTTCAATTTTGTTTCAGATACACTGTGCTTCCTTGCATCATCCAAGCTCTCAGCTAACAAGGCAAAGGAGGATGACACCTTTCTGGAGAGGGATTTCCCTCAGACCCATAGGAGCCAAATGCAGGGATGATAGTGAATGTGTCTCTATGCTATGCAGGTAACTACTCATTCCCACATGTTTAAGGGAAGGATAAAGGCACAGGAATGTTTCACACCAGTGTACAGGGCGAATTTTCACTGAATTATCCAATACTTGAGATGAAATTTATACTGTATAGAAAGAATAGCTGCAGCAAGGGTTGGAACAATAGATTCAGATATTTTTCAAAATTAATTTTCTTAGTGCAAACTGCATGCAGAACCGTTCCTAGGAGTTCTATGGAGATTGGCAATGTCTTTTTTTTTTTTGCTCTGCACTACAAAGATCATATATTTTCTAATAAAGATGTTGCAATTTAGAAGTGCTGGGCCCAGGATATTAGAGAGACAAGGGGGGGTGAGGTATCTTTTATTGGCCCAACTTCTGATGGTGAAAGACAAGCTTTTGAGCTACACAGGGCTCTTCTTCAGGACTGGGAAAGGTACTCAGTGGCACAGCTAAATACAAAGTGGAACAGATTGTTTAGCGTAAGTAGTTAACACATTCTAAGGGACCATTCTTGCAGGACAGACTTTAGTGATGACTGCTTTTTAGCTTTAAAAATCAATCTCCCTTCAAGCAGGTGGTGTCATTAAAAAGCAGCATCTCACAATAAAGGATAGACTTTTAATTTAGATGAGACGGATAAGGAGCTCAGAAGTCTGAATGTGAATTAGTCTACATTACTAGACACAAACAGAACAGGGCCTCTCTGCTGCCCACCCTTTCCCATTTCCTCCAACTACATCTAAACAAAGACACCAAAAACCAAACTACTACTAAATAACTGAAGACAGACTCATATGGGAAAGCCCAGGCTGGTGGCAATATGCCCAGCACCCTACACCCCCAATCTAGGAAGGGATGGGTATAGTGCTTTGGCAGTGCACACTGAATTCATAGTGGGAAGTGAATAGAAAGGATATCTTTTAGTAGATAACAGAAGTCAAATTGTTATTTTAGATGCATTTGTGACAGGTTTTAGACTACAGTTTAACAAAATTGGTATGTTACCCCTCAGCCTTTCAGAGACGCAAGAGCAGGTACAGAAAGATGCATATAGAAGTAAAAAGGGATTTCCACTACGCAGTAAGGCATTCAGCATTAGCAGGGGTGTAGTCAAAGGACAGGCAGGTGTTCTTGAGCCAGTGTGCAAAGCAATAAAGCAAAGCCACCAAGCAAGGCAAACCAAACCTTGTGCATTTCATCTGCCGAGGAACTGATTTCAGGTCATCACTTTTTACAATACATTTTTGAAAGAAGAATGCCCTAGAAATCAAAACAATCCCTCCCTGCCAGTGTGAGTCATTGATAGCATCATTATTCCCTAAAAAGTGCTTTCAGGATGTGCTGAAGTAGGATTTGAGAACTACTGAAAGAGTACACACCAGATTTACTTTAAATTCTAGTTACAGAGGGAGCTAAACCAAATGCACTATGCTATGCGCATGTGTACACTGGGCTGAGACCTACATAACTACGTCAGCCCAGGCCTTTAATGATTAATACTATGTCCTTTTTTGCAGGAAGACTCGCTGTTCCCTAAGAATTTCCCGTGAGTGAGCTGTCACTAAGGAGAAGAAAATATTGTTACCTCTTACAACGTTCAACCTTATATATAAAATATTTATTAACTATTCTTAAGTTAGGACGCTTTGAATTATGCAGTAGCATATATTTAATATTTTTCAGACAAACGTGATATATGAAATGATGTAGGGCATTTCATGAAAGTTGAAAGCATGCACTGGTCTAGACTGCACCTTCTGATGACAAGCTCAATAAAAGACCTTGCATCTCAGTAGCTTTTTTTTTTTTTAAATTGTTCACATTTTATGTTTTTCTATATGATAAACAAAGATTTGTATTTAGCAAACAGACTTGCTCTGTCTTGTGTCCAATGAACAAAAAGTCACAGTGGAGGGTGCAAGCTGGGGAGGCATTCCCGAAAGAGCGGGGACACGCAAACTTTTTGGCCTGAGAGCCACAATTGGGTTTCCGAAATTGTATGGAGGGCCGGTTTGGGCAGGCTGTGCCTCCTCAAACAGCCAGGCATGACCCAGCCCCCACCCGCTATCCAACCCCACCTGTTCCCTGACAACCCCCTTTCGGGACCCCTGCCCCATCCACCCCTCCTTGTCCCCTAACCACCCCCGCTGGCCCATCCGACCCCTCCTCTCACTCCTGACTGCCCCCCACAGGACTCCTGCCCCATCCAACCACCCCTTCTCCCTGACCTCCCCTGGAACCCGTGTCCCTGACTGCCCCCCGCCACCCCATTCAACCCCCCCCCAGACCCTGCCCCCATTCAACCCCCCTGTTCCCCACCCTCTGACCACCCCGACCCCTATCCACACCTCCCCGCCCCCTGACCACCACTCCTAACTCCCCTGCCCTCTATCCAACCCCCCTGCTCTCTGCCCCATTACTGCACTGCCTGGAGCACCCGTGGCTGGCAGCGCTACAGCCACACCACCCAGAGCACCGTGCTGCCTGGCTGGAGCCAGCCACGCCACTGCACAGCACAGAGTACCAGGTCAGCCTGCAGCTCTGCAGCTGTGCTGCCTGGCAAGAGCTCGCAGCCCCACCCCCGCCCAGAGCATTGCAGTGAGCTGAGGCTGCGGGGCAGGGGCTGGGAGCTAGCCTCCCGGGCCAGGATCTCAGGGGCCAAGCAGGAGGGTCCCGCAGGCCAGATGTGGCCCCTGGGCCGTAGTTTGCCCACCTCTGCGAATGTGTTAATGTGCAGCTGGACTATGGACATTTTACCCTTTGGCCTGGTGAGCGAATAAACCAATCATCTCTCCTCCCACTGATACCAGTCAACAGTTCTCAGGCAAGCAGCCCTTTTGAGAAAGGGAACAGAGTGAGCAATCTTATTAAACAAGAACCTCAAAACAGCAGATTGCTTCAATACTCCAGTGTTCCCCACGGTATTTGGAAGAAAACAAACCTATTGCTGCCAAACTGCTCAAATCAAGTAAGAGCAAGTTTAACTGAGTAACTATTTCAGTGATTATCACGTTTGCATGTTAATCAACAGGGCTGAAAGAAACAAGACCACTTCCACTGAATCAAGTGAAATATCAAAATAAGTCTCGTGCCACCTGCATAACAGATACTCTTCTCCCTTGTCATGCATGGAAACAGGTAGATATTGCGAGGGCATGAGGACCCCAGAGAACTGAGTTGGAAGATGGAATACCACTGAGGAGGAACCCTACACAAGATACAAGCACAGTGTTTATAAAGTTTAATACAGAAAATCTATTTGATATTTATTAAACTTAGTTTCTCCAGTTACAGTTTTGCATTGTACAAAGCATTTTAATGACACAGTAGTTAAAAAGATCTTTACAAATTGAAATGTGATACCCTTTTCTCCAAATATTTTAATTGCCATAAATTTGTTTAAAAATACACATTAAACGCATGTTTCAGACACTAAACTTTCTATAATCTCAATACCACAAAATACATAGAATATACTATACAGATGTGGAAAAATCTAGTTAGTATATAATACTTTGCTCACCATTAACAGCTTTATTACGTGAAATGCACATACTGACTTAGAAATCCTAATTTTGAGCCTCAAAGTACCCTTTGAAATTTCAAATGTATTGCAACAAATAAAATCACAGTTTAATTTTTTTTGTAAGTTTTGGTTGAAGACCGATGCCTAGAAACAAAATGTAAGACATGGACTTGTCATGTACAAAGCCTAGGATAGAGACATCCCGTCATTAACAGTACCTTTCTGCATGATTAACAAGGGCTTTGAAGTGGTAGGTTAAAAGTTACCCTCCCCTGCCCTACCCAACCCTCCTCAAAAGAAAACACAACCCTTCTTCACCAAATAATAATAATTTCAAATAAGATAAAGGATCTTTAATAAATATATAAGCACTTTATCCTCCATATACAAAATTTCTTCAAACCATTTAAAAGGGGGACAAGATACAGACGTCAGTCACTGTGCTTGAAAAAGTCATGTCTGGTCCTTGTAGTTGAACTTTCAGATATTTAATGCCAATGCAGCCAACAAATATGGGCTACAATACTTGTGTACCTAACTGCATGATTTCCTAAGGTTATATCTAAAAAATTCAAGACTGGGAACATTTCATTCCAATTTGCCAGTATTGACTCCATTAATAAATATGGAGTTACATCAATTGGAATGGATGCATTTCTGTTAAGTTTCCAGATGGAATTAAAGCAGGTAAAAAAGTTTACATGTGGATAGCCTATATAAACTATCCTGAAGCAGCACTTCAAACTGCTCAACATAGTGTATTCAATTTAATCTCAGCTGAATATTGGAATAGAGAAAGAGCTAATGCTGTCATTCTCTAAGACTGTTCTATGAACTGGCCAAGCTCATTGCTCTAGCATCCTCAACAATTTTCACTATGAGACAAGAATCTAGTTTTATTTTTATAGCTACCCCCGCTCTTTCCTCCTAACACTGCTATGTTTAAATGGTATCACAGACAAAACTCCTTCAAAAATAATGTGATTTGACATGATTCTTTTTCTACTTCCATCTCCAGGAAATCAGTCCTCTTAGAATAGTCTGTGTTTGTCTAACAGAGTTGCTTAGCAAAAGCTTTGGCGCCTCTTTGTTTAAAGATATCTAAGATTAGCTTTGTGTTGGAAATATACAGCTTTCCATAATACTGATTCACTAGACCTAAAGTAATTCAATCCTCGACCTAAATATTTATGAAATATTTGTTAGGGCGCTAACCAATGATTTGGAAGTTACTTGCTCCCCAATGGGTAAATTAATTTCAAACTTGACTTGCTCAGGCCCTTCTGTAACTGTTTTAATATAAACACTGCAATGACAGTAAATTTTTCTGCTAAGTAAACAAAATATTAAATAAAGCAAAGGTAGTCTCTTTCTACTAGTTTGACAAACTACACAGTTGCATGCCTAAGGATTTATTTCACTTGCCCCAGGCAAATATGAAATTATATTCATAAAGTACTGACTCTCTATATGTTGGGGTCATTCATAAATACATTTTAGGGTGTTTTTTTTTTTTAAATCACAGCAATCAAGCCTCAGCAATCTAAAAGAATATACATTGCACTCCTGTATAATATCAAGATTCATCACCAGTAAGATGGTGATTCAGCACTCAGTTTAATAAATAATATATCAATATAATCAGTTGCACTATAATCTAAAAACAAGTATAACATACTTTGGACAGACTGAGTTCATATATATATATATATATATACATATATATACACACACACATATATATTAAAGACACATACAATACAAATTGCATACTGCCATCAAAGACAAAAAAAGAGCCATCCAATGTGCTCTAATATTTCAAATCAAAATAAATCATGGGTTATTTTGTTCCGGTGTCCTGAAGGCTCATTTACAATTATAAATGATGCAACTTGTCATTTTGGAATCTGAAAATTTGACAGCAAATTCAAAATAGTTTTCATGTCTGAGCAAGCCTAGTCTGATTATTAAGCCTTTTTTTAATTTTTTTTAAAAAAAGGTTCACCACTGGAGGACTGGGGTGGGTGTGGAGGGATGAATAAAAACTACAACACTGATGTGTGTTAAAATATAACCATATAGGGAACCCTTAGTATCAGGAGTTAAGGATTCCTTCATGGTAAGACACTGTGCAACTTGCATTAGCACTCAAATGACATGCGTTTCCCACATTGCTGCTTAAAGGTTAAAAAAGGACAGGTTTTGTTAGCCTGCATTTTGACAGAGAGATGGACGCTTATGAGCGATTTTCATTTTGTTTTAGCTACTCTATCAAGCAAAATAAAAATCTCTCTCTCTCTGAAGCAATGGGTAAATCTCAAGTTAGATATGCTTTTGGAGTTGTCAAACTGAGTTTAATCCATTTGAAATGGCCTAAGTGGATGGAGGAGTTTGTTTTTTTAACAAGACCAGTGTATATGTCTTACACAGATAGAAAACCTGGGACAATACTCCAGAAGGATTTCACCAGAACGTATACTATTTAGGCAGGCCTCTACCTGCCAGTTCAGGTCCCCATTTTGACAGACTGTAAAGAGTCTTCTAGATTTTTTTAGACAAACATTTAGAATCCATTGGTCTGGAGCTAAGGGATACACTAAACTGGTCTCTTGAAAAATGTACCACGCAAAGATACTGATGAGACTAGTTAAGAAAAAATAATATTCCCAGAGATGAGACCATTACTGCCTATATCAACGGTAACGGTGCACATAACGGAGCAAGCTAGAAACAGCCATGCCGGCTACGGCAGCCTTATACAAAAATAAAATAAAAAAAAAAAATACAAACAATGCAGCTTCTAAGAAGGTATCTTTATATAGCGTCAAAAGTGTGCTAGGCACTTTAGAGTATTACAAAGGAAAAAGAGTTGACAGTGTCCCATTAACCACGATGCAGAGTTTGAGAGTAAAGAAAGTTCCATCTCTAATAGCGAACAGAGAAACTAACTTACATAGTGATTCAAATAAAAAGGGTACTCAAACAGACCTGAATGTAGGCTGAAGTATAATGCGGAAAGTCATAGGTTGACTAACTGTCTCCATTTGTATGTAGCAAACTTTTCTGGAAGTACATATAATGTTGGAACACATAGGAAGCTCTACGAATATGCAGCTACAGTTTAGTCAAGTTACTAATTTGCAAAACTTTTTAACTCTTAAAGCCCATAGGACATACTGCAGTACTAAGTAGCGTAGAATTCTATTCCTTCTTTTGAGGCTGCCATCATTTTGGCACTTACACAACTACACACAAATTTAGTGCAATAATTTTTCTGAACATGCACGTTCACATCTGGTACAGAATAAGGGGGCAATGGGAAATAAAAACAAAGCAGCATTCCATAATACCACTCTAAACGGTTCAGAGTTTGACTCTTTAAAAGGAGACCACTATAACAGGAAGTCAGTTTCTATGACACACACTAGGATGTTGAAAAAGAAATGGAATTTTACCAAAAGTACTGCAGAAGACCAACTCCATACAGTATACATGGTCCTGCTGTAAAACTTCATCTTGTAAACAGTTCATAAAATCTTCATCTAAAAGTAAGGCATAAGGCACACCAGACATGATGGGGCACTAAGCAATATTGAAAGAAATATAAATTTTTAACCTTTTACTCAGAGAATAACAACCTTATGTGGGAAAGGTACTTTGGATTACAACTTCTTAAAAGCAGCCACTTGGAACTCAATGCAGGATTCTTGTTGCACCAACATACTTCTAAAGTGAATATTCTGCTCCCCTAAAACCTCTAACATTAACGGGGGCCTCCATTAACATGGGGCTAAACAGAAGTTTTAAATAAATTCTACATCAGAACAGTTTCACAATGTCCCTGTGAAAGATGTGCTCTGCACCTCACAATGGCCATTATCACGTGATAGCGTCCATCAATTAGCAGACCCCAAAAAGGAAAAGATGGATCTTTTTATTACTTTTTATGATTTTTGGTTTTCCAGTCAATGGAAATGATACAAACAGCTCTAATAAGAATTATTTATCTGTTCTTTCAACTGTTCAGTTGGCTGCTTCAGTAAGCGTCAAATAACGACAAACAAGGAGACAAAACTTGTTTTAAATGGAGATATAAAAAAAGCACAAGATTGTCCATTTATGAAACATTTCCAGTATGCACCTATCAGAGACTGAAGCTCATTCTCACACCACTTCCATATTGCATTAAATGCAAGTTTACTGTAATGTTTTGTGATTGCTATAGTGTTAACCAAGTGTTCTGAAATTGTATTGAAAAAACAATCCAAGTTAGACATAACTAAATATCTTTCCATATACATCTCTTATATTTTCATTTAACTGAAATATCTTAATGTGTAGAAGAATATCTCTGGAACTTTTCTCAAAATTTAGTACAAATTCTGCAATAATAAAACTGTACTTATTTAAGATTTGAGTCATAGGCATTAGGCATGAAAAACATGGTGTCCCTACACTTTAGAACCTATCAACCCTTATTTTCTTTTACAAGCACTACCACCACAAGACATTACAGAGTAACAAGCTCACGCAGTACTTAAATAAAGTGTCTACATTTAATCTCTGCTAAGTACTTGATGGGTAAGTTTATAGGAAAAAATAGCTAAGTCTTAAAAGAGCCCATAACTGGGCTTTGTAAAAATTTTTAAAAACAAATGAAAATAAATAGGATTTAAAACTGATTAGTCATGTATTATTGACTGGAATTCCAATCTCAATGCAGAGCAGTGAAGCCATATCTTAATATGTAGCCAATTTTAAAATATTTAAATAACTTAAAAATGAGAATACTGAAGAAGTCCATTAACATGATGTGGTTTGGGGTTAAACACACAGAGGAGGATGGGAGAGGTGAAAGCATTCCTTGCTTTTAGTGTCAACTAAGCAATGTGTTATGGCAGTCTTCCTTATTGACATGACACAGTGTTGTGGAGAAAATCAGAGGCAGCAAGAAAAGTGTGTTCTACTTTTGATTACTTCAGTTCAAGATATCACTTAGCATCCAGACGCAACCAATGTAATCCCTGTCGGGTGTAACGCACTAGGTCTGTCATGATGCTCGAATTAAAGATCAGAGGGCCCATAACTTTATCCAGTTCAGCAAAGAACTCTAGAATGACACAAGAAAACAAATCAAACTATGCACACACACACTCACATTGACTTCCCTTTGGAGAATGTGGTACTGAGGAGGAATCCACCTATGACATACTAACAAATATTACACATCTCTCACAGACAACACCAGGGAAGAGAGAAGAGGTGGAAGGAGGTGAAAATGGTACAGGAATGAAAGGGAAAAAAGGTTTCTTTCCATTTATTGTTTTAGAGACAATTTCCAATAGAAAACTAAACATTTTTGCAATAAAATGATTGATAGGAACAAATGGAAAAGGGTTTGCACTGAAGTTAAACAGTCTCAGAAGTGGTGAGTTCCCTCTCAAACAAATTTGCATATTCATTAAATACATTTTTAGAAATGGAAATCAGAGTCCATCATTGTAAACTGTAAGTTACATCAAGTCCCAGAAATTATATCTGGCTATATATTGCCAGTGTGAGGCTTATTTATACCATTCAGAATCAAGATCATAGGAGAAGTCTGAGATATTACTGAAATTCTAAGGCAATAATCATCCATCTTTCCCTACAGCAAAACACCAACTGACAAAACATCCCTGGTGTACTATTAGCAGATTCTCTCAATGTGAAAGATCTATTAGCACTTATGGCACAATTCAACACATTTCATTTTACAGTCAGGTTCTGCCAAGTCTTACCTCTTTGCTCTTTAGAAAGCTGTTCAGCTTGGTCCCAAATTTCAGTGGCATAGAGAAAGTTGGATGTAACCTGGACATAGCTGGCTGCCATCTGGTGGATTCTCTGTGGAATAGTCACAGAAGAACTGCTCCCTGAAGGGTTGGTTGCCCCCGAAGAGTAATTCCCTGAATTTCCTGGAGATAGCTTCGGAGATACCGGAGATGGCATACCAACAGGTTTGCTAGTTTAAAAAAAAAAAAAAAAAAAAAAAAAAAAGCAAGCAAGATTTTTAAAATACAAAATGTAAAAATATGTATGTATTCTGACACATCAAGCTGCATAATGTATTAATCTAGAATTATAATAGTTTGTACTTCTATAGGACCTTCCATCCTTGGATCTCTCTTTACCTACATTTAAGTAAAGAAACCAAGAAGTTTAAGTGACTTGTCCAAGGTCACATGAAGTCTGCATCAGAGCTGAGAACAGCATCCAAGGCTTTGAGTTCTGTGGTTTAACCTTATGACCAAACTTCCTCACCATTTAATTTAATCATTTTATAGAGGAATGTTTAATAAAAGTAAGTTAAGGAATGCACTTAAAAGAAACCTCCGAAAAAAATCAGAACCCCAAGAAAGCTATATTGCCATACATGTTAGATTTTCAAATTTTTAATAGGTTGAGAAATTTCAAATTTTAGAAGGTTACTTCAGATTTATATGTTCTCTGACTACACAGAACACAGATCAATACATCTAAATACTACTCCGAGGGTTTAAACAATACAAGTAAATTGCTCCCTATGTTTTCCCATGGAGTTGTTGTGTTTTGAATATATTGTTGCAAGCTCAAATGGTTCCAGGCCAGGCATTTTAGGAAGTCTATTGTCCTCTTAATGCTGGGGGGGGGGGGGGGGGGGGGGGAGGGGAGGAGGGGGGAGAGAGAGAGAGAGAGAGAGAGAGAGAGAGAGTGTGTGTGTGTGTGTGTGTGTGTACACAGAACCCATTAAAATTAGAGAGTTGTGTATTAATTCCATACAGGAGGCTACTGCAGTAAGGAGTTATTTAAAATCACGCTTGGAGTGCTTTCAAGGACAGCAGTGTTTTAAAACATTTATCTGAACAATTAAATGAACACATTTAACAGTTCATCCGACACACAGCTGAAGCCTGGATCCTTGCAAAAGTACAACTGGCTAATGGAACTTCAGATAAAATTATATAACATGAGTAAACAGTGACTTTATAAACCTTGCATAGGCACTTTATTGTACATAAATTGAGATACAAGAAATAGTTTTCACTTTAATTGTTGAGAGTTTGGTTCTCACAGGAAAGATATCTAGCTAGTTTATCAATCATTGAATTCAGCTCCTGCAGATTATTTTCTTTCATTCCCTCTCCCCCACAAGATTTAAAATGTCTAAATCAAGAAAGAAAGTAGTTAAATGTACAAGTTACAAAGCTGCTTACCTTCCCATGCCAGGTGACGGTGCTTGAGAGTTATTATAGGAATTCTGTTTGGGAAAAATAAGTTTGCGGGGTGATTTCCAAGGGCATGTTAATTGCTTATTAAAACAGGTTTTTACAAATGGATACATTTCTTTGTGCTAAGCAAAAGTCTGAACCAGTATGGGAGAATCAAAGCACTTTAAATTTGGACAAAATATCCCATTTTACTGCTGACAAACTAAGGCACCAAGAATTCAAGTGATCTGTCTATGGTACATAGCAAGCCAGAAAGAGAGCTGGGATTAGAACTCAGGTCTCCTACTTAATTCCTTCCACTAACCACTAGACTATTGCCTCTGGTGGCAAGTTTCATATTTTTTCCAATCTTCTCCTTTTAACAGCAACGTGAAAGCTGTTAACACTGGCATTGAGCAATTAGACTCTTTCCTCAAAAGATAGAAATTATATTAGCATGCTCTTCTCTTTTTAAAGCTAGGATTTCCAAAGAAGCCTACGAGCTTCCAAATAAGATGCCTAATTCCTATTGGCTCCTTGGAAAATCCCAGCCTAAATTCAGATTAAGCAATCTCATCCGAGTTTTAAATGTCCTGACCAAGCACCTCATCTGGAACAACCTAGATTCAAATAAGTGAGTAAAAGGAGGCTTTTTTTCAGCCTCTGGTAGGAGGTTTAAACCTGATCTAGATTTAAAACAGGTTTTTACTGAAAATTCTAGAAAGTCTCATGGATGTATATGAAAGTTCAGGCAAGCTGGCTAAGAGCACTGTCTTTGGAACTTTGGTAAAGCTGTTAGATGAGCTAAAAATTATTTACTCAAAACACCAACTTCTGCAAATGTTGGACAGCTGCAGTCATAAAATGTACCACTAGAAACAGAATTCCCTTAAGATCATACATGAAAGTGAAGGTTCAACTTTGTAATGTCTGCAGCCAGGAAGATGTACTTTTTATCCTCTCTAAAGAATAAACAATTCAGCAGATTTTAAAGCAGACAAAAGCTAGCTGAAATTATTATAAATGGAAAATTATTACACTAAGACCAGTAGGGTTATGACAACATTTTGTTACTGCAGCATGACCACAAAGAGTTCTAAAACACTGAACATGAGTTTACCTTAAGGGCCACGTTTCCAGACGGGGGCATATCAAAGTACACATGTAAGAGAAATCAGGAGAGTACCTTGGAATTTCCTTTTTTTTTTTTTAGGACTCAGTAATATCGTAACTTTTTACCTTTAGATGTTCTGTCAGTGTTTTAGAGTATTTCAATGCACTCTCCTTCTTCAGCTTGAAAAGCCTTAAATATAACAGGGACTGGCATCGAAGACTGGGCAAAAAAAATGGCAACACGTTTAACAATGAGTGTGTGCTTACGCAGTTCAATAATGCAAGTAAACAGCTAGCAGCTGTGTGTTTTTCAAACACTCTCTGAGGTATGGAGTTGTAGTTTTGTCATCAATAGTAACAATGTTTAATTAGCCAGGGAAACTAAAGATAGTCTAAGCTTGAGCACAAGACTTCAGATATACACTTTTCATTGTCTTTACTTACATAACCAGAGTCTTGCTCACTGAATTGAGAATATAACTCTAAATCATCTCCTAGACTAGCAAATAAATGAAGCCCATTACACCAGGATGTGCTGATACAACATGCAGAGTCTGACATCATATTTCCACCCCTCACACAACATCAAACTGATTCCTGTCTTCTCTGCACTCAGCAGCCTGAAGAATTTGGAGTGTTAGTAAGGTGATTTGTTGACATATACCCCAAGCTAACTAATCAGTAGGTGGGCACAAGATCTTTGGGCTCCCCATGTCTTCTACTGCTGCTTCTTTCAACCTTAAGGGTCAGCATGCAGTTCAGCGTCAAGGCCACCTTTACAAAGCAGAAGCTAAAATCAGTGCTATAGCACCTTTATCTCTTAAGCAATAAACGTTGATATTCCTGTTTCCAGAAGAATCACTACATTATTTAATACAACCACTATGCTTTATGGAATATTTAGCTTCTCAGAAAAGAGATACAATGGCAGAGAAATATACATTTAACTTGACAGCAACACTGTCAATTTCTCATAACAGGAAAACTCCACATCCACGTTAAGTGTGAGCATGGAAGCAGAGCTACAGACACACTGATGCTGCAGCTTTAGTAACGTAGTCTAACTACTCAAAAATTCACGAGCATATAATAAGTAGTCCAAAAAACTGTCTGTTTTAACCACACATGCCTTTAATATTAAGCTTGTCATATCTATAGATCAGTCTTTTCACATCGCGTCCCTCTTATCCCGGTCCACCCCCCCGACCCAGGAGCCACAGTCAGGAGCAGGGCTGTGGCTTCTGGGGACATGGGCAGCGGTACCTCCATGCCCCCCTAGGAAAGAGCACCCAACAGTTTGGGGACCACTGCCATAGATGGCTCAGACATGACAAGGAAATCGGACTCCCATCAAAAGTATTAGCTGACTGCTCACCTTTCACTAAGTTGATAAGTGAGAAAGAAGAACAGGTTCTTGGCACTACTGACATCACTTTAGTGATAAAACCTAAAGTAAACATTTTTTTTGTCCTAAATGTATCCTTTTTATTCCCTCAATATTCAAATACACAGGAAGGTTAATACCAGACATGAAAGGGAGAAGCTATGCTGGCTCTCACTATCTCAGGTAGTGGTCCCCAAACTTTTTACCTTTTGCCTTCCTTCCCTTAACCCGTCTGCACACCCTTGGCCCCGGAGCCGGGACCAGAAGTGAGGCTCCAGCTCTGGGAGCACTGGGGCCATAGCTGGGAGGGGAGGCAGGAGTGGAGTCTCGGCCAGGGGCCATGACTGGGCAGCTGGGGCCAGCAGCCAGGGCTGGGAGCAGAGCTGGATGGCGCTCCCTCCCAACGCGGGCTGGCCCCGGCCCCAGCTGCGTCCCTCAGAACGTTCCTCCACACCCCCCGATTCTGAGGTTTTCATTGAACCTTAAATACCTTGCAGCACTGAACTTACAAATTCAGTTAAAAACGAAATAGTTAAAAATACCACTGTAAGTAACCTTTGGACACAGTGCACTCACTAATTTGACTCAAGATGTTTTATTACACCAAAATGTACGAACCAAAGCACTGCTAGCCTTTTATCTGCAGCCGTAGCATCTGGCGCCAAATAATTTTTCAGTTTCATAGTGTATCTGCAAACAAAGACATCAAGTAAATGACAAATAAAATAAAGCGTGATGTTCTTTATCAGTTGCCATTTCTCATTTAATATTCTTTTAAGAAAACTATTAAGGCTTAGTTCCAGCTGCCCTCATATTTTACCAGAGATCCATAGAGAATTTACTCAAAAGTCTGGATGAGGAAAGTTTTGGAATGTTTTTTGTTTTTGTGTTACAATTTGCACTAATATTAAGACTCTTAGATGAAAGGATTTAAAAGTCCTTTCAAAAAAACAACAACATTAAGCCTCAAAATATGGATAAGGTGGGTAAATTTTTTACAGATGAGAGATTGCAAGTATTGGTGGCAAAATCAAGAATAGAATCAGGGCACCTGCTCCCATTTCCCCAGCTCTGATCACTAGGCTTCACTTACTACTTGCTTTATAAAGCTTACTTGATTAATTCCACAGTTTCTGAATACATAGGGAACGGGGACTTGGATTCCTGAGCATTTTTCTCCAATGCATTGCCACATTCGATGAAAGACACTACAGCATCAAGATAGAAAACAGCTTTCTCAAACCTGTCAGACTGAAGAGAATGAAACTTTAAAAACAAAAATATAGAGAAGTGGGAGAGAATTACAGTACTAGAGAAGAGTACAGGTTCAGAAGAGTTAAACCAACCTAACCTTATGTGCAACCACCTGATAGATGTTTTGGGTTCTACTTACCAATGCATCTGCATTGTGCTTTAACTTCTTTGCTTCTTGTAAATAATGATCAGCCGAGTACATCCTGCAACATAAAAAACAGAAATTCTGAGTTTAATAAGATGAAAATTGAATCCCTGTGTGTCAAGCTTTGTAACTATGGGATCTTTTGACATTGCTTATTCTTCCTTCCTCAAGTTACAGCACATATAATTTTTATCATAAAGACCTTTCGACAGTTAAATTTAGTTACTTCGGTTATTTCCAACTATTGTTTTAAGACCGCTAAGAGTCACTGGATTTAGCCAACTTACTCCACATTCCCTAGCCAAGCAAATCAGACATGTTAGCAAAGGTGTGAGCTATCTGACATGTCCTAGTGCAGAGCTCCCAGTCTGCAGATCAAAGAATAGTATTAACCAGATACAAAACTTTCAAAAGAAATCAAGACATGTTCAGATGGAGATTCCATTGTTATTTTTGAAGTTAGGTCACAGAAGCTGATTGTGGTATATGGCTGCATGTCCTAAAGCAAGCTCCAAAGAATAATTACAAGAGATCTTGAATTTTCTATTTTACTGTATTAAATGCTGTATTTGCAAGGTCATTGTCTAAAATCTGAACGAGACTGTCCAAGCAACTCCAAACCCTGCAAATAGTTGGAGTTAATCATTCCCCTATTTCACCACAACATGAAGTACTGGGCACACCTGATTTCATTTAAAGTCAGCATTTTATAACAGTTTATTTAAAAGTGAATCATACTCTCCTTTCTTAGAGGCACTAGTTGACACTATACAAGGAAAAAACATTTTTAAAAATCAGTTTACTGTCATGTAAAACCACAAATACTAAAATGCCTAATTATAACTATATGGTTATTGCATGGTGTCACTGCAGAGCATAGTCAAAGCCACCCAGGTGCCCTAATTATGCATTTCTGTACCTTAATATATTTGGATTTCTTTTAAGTTTACCCTGAACTCAATTTCCTGGCTTTAACATATTTGGCTTGTGGATAACTATAACTTGCCTCTAACTACAGATACGTGCTCCAAACTTCCACTCCATCATAACTTGATTTTGTCTGGGAATACATAGCAGAAGAAAAGCAAACCACTCCCATAATCAGGTTGTTTACATATGGTCCTTTATATTGGCCCCTAAAAGTACTTAATCCAGAAAGCAATAATTTTAAATCAACCTTGAATTAGCTGATAAAACTAGAACTGAGCCCCTGTCGAGAACACCCAAGAATTGCACGAAATATTTCATGAATGGATAATCTTGATGTGAATTTGGGAACATTTTTTACTGATTCACATTCTCCAAAATTTTTCAACTTTAATAATACAAGAACAAATGATTCCATGTTCCCACGTTTGTGAATCAGCAATTCCAGAGGCAGAGGATCCTCTCAATGACTGAGAGCAGTCACTGACCCAGGAGGTCAGGAGGGGAAGCCAACTCAGCCCAAAGAGGACAGGCAGACTGGTCTGGTGGAACGTGAAGTGAGTCAGCAGAAAGGGAGATAGTATTTCTTAAAAATGGACACAGGACAATCACATACTGTCAGAATCCACTGCTTGCTTGTTTCAGGCTGAGTACGAATACACAAAGGAGGCTATGGCTCCTGGTAGTGGTTGAGACGTCTGCCAAAATTAGTGATACATGTGTCAGGCAGGCATACAATTACATGAACAGCATGCAGGTCTCCAGAGAATAGGACTGTACATGCATGACAAAGAACATCCCCTATACATAGGAAGCTACTATACATTTTACAAGTTACACACTGAAATTAGTGCCCTGTTTAGGGAAGAGGAAATGTAATGTGCATGGCAACTCTCACTGCTCTCACCTGTCATCAAAAACAAGCTTTGCTCTTCGGGACTTTGAGCTGTCTGTAGCTGGGGTAGATGCAGGAGGGCAGTTTGAACTATTTAGAACCTTTTCCTGAGAAGAAAAAAATTGCCACAATTAGTAATTATAAAAGCAGTTAGAAATCTGTTTTAAAAAGAGATGATTGTTCATTGCTCAAGTTCCTCCTGGTGGTCTCACACTTGTTAAATGCAAACTAGGTCAGCTTTGCAGCAGGTTAATTGCCATTCACATTTACCACTTATACATCATGACTTTCAAAGGCTTCTCTCCTCATTGGTGCTACAACATATGTTGGGGGTGGAGCCAGACCAAGGATCAAGGAACCATACCAGCTCCCTTACAAGCCCCCCACTCTGATGGGCTAAATGGATCTCCTCTAGAACAAATCTGACAAAAGGTTTCCAGACACAACTGAATGCCCCTCCTCAATTTAGTAATGGCTAACATTCATGTTTTTACTATCCTTCTAGAAGAGGTGCTGCATGTATTTTCTGCTTTTCTATTCCTTTTAGAAGAATCAACTCTGTAGCATGATTTTTGCTTTAATATTTCGGAAGTGGAGTGATCATTCTATTTTTCAAGCATTCAAAATGTGCAAGAAGCCTTCACAAAGAGACATGGCTCCTGCCCCCCAAAATCATACAACTTCAGCTCAACATGACATAGTAAGTGAGAGAGAAGGTGGGTGGAGTAATCTTTTATTTGACCAACTTCTGTTGGTAAAAGACAAACTTTCAAGTGCTTCAAAAAAAACCAGCAATATATAATCTCCCTTCACCCACCACCAAAATGCAGCCACTTCAGAACAGAAATACAGCCAGCTGCAGCAAACATTCAGTGGCACATAAAAGACTATACTAATTTAAGACAGGAATTAAAACCAAATTAAACTATAAGGAGATAGTAATTACCAAATTAAAAAAAAAATGGTCAGACTTGACTCAGTGTTAATGCAGAGAAAAAAAGATGCCAGTAAATCAACAATATAATCCCCTATAGGCTCCTTGGAAGTCTCCCATGCAGGAAATGACTAGACCAACCCTGCCTGCCTTACAAAATCTGATGAAGTCAGCATCTGAGGTGGATGTCTGAGCTCCTAGTTTAGATATTTCACTCGTTTGCTATTCTTGACCACCAAGTTACATTTTTCTCAGTTCCTGTCTGTTGTTTCAATCTGCACACTTGGCTGTTATGATTAGTTTCTCTGACTTTGCTTCAAACATTACTGAGGTTAGCAATTTAGAAGATTTGCCAAGTACTGCAACATACCAATTACACCCCTAATGCCTCATTAGGCTTTGAGCTTCTGTTTGCTGCAGAGGCCTCAAGACAAGATGGCACCAATACGCTACACTGCAATCCAGACCCTGTGAATTATAGTCACATTTTGCCTTTGACATATTACGTTCTTGCCAACTGATAGTACAGCAGTCAGTGAGAACTGCTTATCATACAGCTAGGTTTAATACCACCATGTTTTATCAGACATCCTCAGATGTTATGCACCACGCAATAGTATCCATTTATATAGGTGAGAGCAGGCAGAATCCCTAATTCCCTCTCCACACATACATACACAGAAACACAGTGTAATGCCACAAGAACTCATTTTTTGCACAAGAATCTGCAATTTCGCAAACCTGAACTTCCTCCCAAGCTATTAGTTTCTAGAGATTTTTCTTTGCAAAATCTCCTGTCCCACTCCATCTTCTCCCCAATTCAAACATAAACCTCTTTATTCTCCTGATGGCAGCTAATCAGATCACCTGGCTTCCACACCAGATGAAGTCAGCAGACTAGCTCTGTAGCCCTGTGAAGAGTCCTTCCCTGAAACACACCCTTGGGGGGCAGGGAGAGGAGGATTGAACTGTCTTTTCCTTTATTGTCAGGATAGAAGTACAATCTGCTAAAACCAAAATTGGCTCAATTATTTAATTGCATAAAAAATCATATCATATTGTTCCCCTATTTTACTTTTATATAAACAACTCTGAAAAATGTCACTGGAATCAAATTAAATGATTAATAAGCAACCTCTATAGTTAGAAGAACACTAATCACATTTGTAAATTTAAGATTAGTACCAACCTACCCCCAGGATACTATGAATCTAATGAATAGCTTCTGAGTTATTTTCCATTTACTGGCTTCCTTATGACCCAATTACTTGTGCACTACCACAGGGAGTAAACACCTTTAAAAACTAAATTACATTTAAGTTTAAAGTCAAAGCCTGACAAATTATTGCTTGGATTACACATTGACATGCCAGATTGTATGCAGAGAAACAGTGAATATTAGAGGAAAGCATTTACAGAATAAACTCCTTACCTTGACTTCCTTGGCATTGCTAGAAGCCTTCCCTTCTGTCTTTTTTTGTTTGGAAGATGAGTTACTTTTACTGCTGCTGCTACTCTCCTTATTACTGTTGCTGCTTGATTTTAAGGAAGAAGATTGACTGACTGTTCTCTTCCGGGATCCATGATCTTGCTTGGGATCTTTCTGAAGGACAGGGGCCGCAGGAGAAGGGAGCAGGTCCTTCTCTTTACCTGCACTTTGCTTTGAAGACCTGCACAAAGTGAATAAGTACAGCTTATTTTCAGATACAGTGACAAGAATTATTTTTACCTAACATGACTGTATATGGGAATATTTATTTTTCACCTAATTTTTAATAACTGGCTTTTGGGCGAACCAGATTGAGCTTGTTTTTACCATCTGATCTTGTTCTGACTTGGAAAGGCAGCAGATTCTAGCCAGAAAACCACTTTTGTTTAACAAAACAAAACCCAAACATTTACAACCTGAACAGTTAATGCCAATGTTTGTGCCAACCTGTCTATAGCACTGTTATGGTGGAGACTTTGTTCTGAATGTCTAGACTAAGATGGTATAGGCATGTATTCTATTTGCCCAATCACAAGGTAAAGCTACCCTTAATTCAGTCATCCAGTACATATGTATCACCTCCCCGCCTTGACTGTTTAAGGACTATTGTTGGCAATCAATGGCAAGCCTCATGCTTGCTAGCCCATCTTCCAGTTGGGAGGATCAGGCATTTGGACAGCTATTTGCACATTAATTGCTCAAAGAAAAATTAAACACTTTTCATACTATTAATACAAAGAACATTTGGTTCTTTGCTGACAGAAGACAAATATCAGAGTAAGAATAAATTTAACAGTCCCAGCAGAGGAATCTGCAAATCAGTTTTACAGAGGCTCTGAAAAATCTTAATATTCGCAACAGAACACAATGAAATTGTGGTATGCAATATTATTGTACCATGTTGGTTCCAGAATATCAGAGACACATGGTGGGTGAGGTAATATTTTCTAATGGTCCAATCAAAGATATTACCTGACCTACCTTGTCTCTCTGTTACACTGTGGTAATTCAGAGTGGCCAAACAGGTTTCTTCAGATTATTCATTATAGTGGAATATGTGATCCAGTGCATAGTTATATATTTTTATTGTGTAATCTGAAGTAGCACATATTTTTAAGAAGGAGTTGGAAAGAAAATCCACAAAAATGAACTTGCCACTGATTAAAAGTACACTAAGAACCTTGCTAATTTGCACTTTGACTCATTGCAAAATTAACTGTATGTGTTAATAAGATTGGAAGGCTTGTATTTTGCCAATTGTAGATTAGAACTAATCTATGGTAATCACAAATATAAATGCGGCCAATTTTTTTTTTCTTTAACAAATCTTTTTTTTCTTTCTTTCTTTTTTTTTTTTTTTTTACAAATGATCCAGTAGTTGAAGCATGGGAGAAGAAGAAGTCAAGAGACCTGAGTTCTAATCTTGACGAATCACTGGCTTTCTCCGTAATTTGGAAAAAAAAAAATTAAATCTTCTTGGTGCTGCAGTTTCCACATCTGCTGAATGGAGAATTAATCGCCCATTTTGCAAGGGGTGGATTAATTTGTGAGTGTGGTTAGGTGAAGTGCAGATTTGCCAAGTCTTACATATGTTAGTGTTATGCGGCTCACCTATTTTTAAACACTGCCCTGTGTTAAGGTAAAAATTAGGGAAAATTAGTCCCAGCAGGAAATAAACCCAGCCTGTTCCAACTCCTTATCCAAGGTAAATGCCCTTTGAACAAACTATTTTGTAATAATGAACTAAAGTTGTTAAATAATCCAACTGTTCTTTGTTAGGAGTGAACAGTGTCCCAGTGTGCCTGGTTCTGGGAAATACCAGCATGCCGATTAGTTACTGTGAAAACCCCGAAGTCAAGGTAAAAGGGCAGAGTCTGAAGAGTGCCTGCACATGAAAGCTTACCCAGTGAGATGCAAACTGATTTTTTCCTTTGTAAATGGTGGCAAGCAGATACTTAGGGGGAGATTTTTAAGTACATATAGGGTGTTGCGTGCCAATCTTCCCCTTAATGTATGCCAAGCCTTATAGACTTAAAACACAGCCAGTTTTCCCCCTGCACTTACTCTCTATTGCTGGAGGCCTTGTGACCTGATGAAGACTTTTCTTCCAGTTTAGTTTTCTTGCCTTCACCGGCTCTGTTTTCGTCATCATTCTGAATAAAAGCAAGCACAAGAGAGCTATCAGGACAAAGTTTGATATTTACAGGTTAACCGTCCCTCATAATGTTTTATATTTGTTAAGACAATTTAGCAAACCTTTTACAACATATGGAACAGTAGCACTACAGCAGATCTGAAAATCATTTCCTACGGGATGGAGCCCATGCCTTAAGATAGTTGACCACAATGGAATTACTTGTCCCAAACAGAAGACAGTAGTGTGTAGTGAATGGCAAATGATCTACCAGTAGAACCAGGAGTGAAATGTGGCTGCTGAAATTACTGAACTACTTAAAATATAACAAAAAAAATCTGGCTGAAATAAACTAGGTTAAGACAATCTACACCTCATTATTCTGATATATGAAGGTCTCCCAATAAGAGTACGAAATTAATTTGGTTTTTAGTCAGACTACAGGGGATTAAAAAAAGCACTTTTTAAAAAAGCTTCATTAAACATTTGTCAATATTACTTTTGATAACAGAGTTGATGCTTCATAAAATAGTGGACTGTAAAATCAAAAGGTTTTGAAAGTGAATTTCTAAACTACCTACACACTTTCATTAATCTTCAAATCTATCATAAGCAGCAGAAGCAGAAAAACAAGCATAAAATAATTCTAATGAGCAACTAAGCTCAAGAATAGGGTCCAATTAATAAATCTTACTGTAATGCAATCCAGTAATAGAATGCTCTTTGGCTACGGAACAGCTATAACCCAGCACCCAAAGATCAACAAAACATGTAAGCAACTGACATTCATCAGCTGTTGGATTTCTGAAGTGATTGTTGCAGAATTTCTCACAGCCTGCCTCAGTATTTTGGGGTAGGCCTGAAAAATAGTTTGCCTCTACCACTTGCCTCAGAAACATACTCATGTCCACCATGACTGCACCACTAGGCATAGGGATGGTCTCAGGACTTGGAGGTAATTAGTGAGATTTGGGATACAGCCCAAGTTTAATTGGTCCCACCAAAGCCTTCTGTTCCTAATGTAGGAGCACAGCTCTTTATGCTGGTTTCTGTCCATAACAGCCACCTTTTTTGTTATATTGTTTTGCAAGGAACAACTGGCCAAATAAGAGGGGGGCCATTAGGTTTGAAGCTACTAGAGACTGAGTGCATTCAAGTGAGTGCTAGAACTTGTATAGTAGTGCTATAAAAACACCAAAGAACAACATCCTTGTAAAGTAGGTATTATCCCCATTTTTCAGATAAGAACCCTTTCCACCTTAGTTTCATTGCTTGACGCAGGGCAAAGAGGTAATTTGAGCTGGAATAAGAATGGAGGAATTCATTTGTTTTCAGTCTCATGTAAAGTTCACCAGACCATACTGCTTCTCACTCCAGGAGTGGCTGGAGATCACTTCTTGGTTGCTCAGCAGGGAAGCTGGCACAGTCGAAGGCAACTGTTTGGAAGGGAGCTTGCAGCAGCCTTTATGCCACCAGTGCCCCTTTATATTGTGACGAATTGGGAGATATCTACATTATTCTTACATTATGTTTGACTTTGTTTCCTTATTCTATTTCTACTGCTGCCCACTTGAAGTCAAAGACCTGAGTCAGACCAGAGATAAGACAGAAAACTGCACGTACATGCCTTCAGAGCAGTTAAGAGAATAATGGGGCTATTGTTGGTATATGCTAAATATCAAGAGGCCGTGAATTGTTAAAAGATGCCCCTGGCAGAAAGGGAGTGTAAGTGGTCAGCATGTCCTGAGGCTGACACACACCTGGAAGAGAGGTAGGAGCAGGCACATTCCCTAAACAGGGCCTAGGCCAGGAGCAGTTAAGAATATGTCTACACTGTAAATGGGAGTGAGCTTCCCAGCCTGGGCAGAAAGACTTGTGCTAGCTCAACTCGAACTAGCATGCTAAAAATAGAAGCGTGGATGTTATGGCTCCGGACAGGAGTGGTGGAAGTGCCCCAAAAGTGGGTGGGGTGGGGGTAGGGGGAGAGAGGAGGCAAAGACGCCCTCTGGGATTCTGAGAGGAGGGAGGGTAACAGAGCCAAGGCTCCAACCTGAGCCTGAACGTCTACACCACAATTAAACAGCCCCATAGCTTGATCCCTGTGAGCCTGAATCAGCTGGCAAAGGCCAGCTGCTGTGTTTAATTGCAGTTTAGACATACCCTTATGGCTCCAAATCAGGGCTTCTCAGTCCCCAAGGCCATGGATGATTTCACAGAATTGCAGGAATCACAAATGGATGAAAACCCAATAAATCATTCAGTCCACTCTCCTACCAAGGATCCCTGCATTTTCCTAATAATTGAAAACATTACCAGGCAAAGGTCAGCATAATAGAGTTTTTGGCAATCTGATGATTGAAACATTAGTGCCAGTGCTGGTGTCAATAAGAAAAGGCTATTTACCCAACAATTCCACAAGAGTCTGAATTTCCCAGCATAAATTTCATCGTGAGCAATGAGAGTTACAATGCCAACCAGCTCTCACACAAACTCCAATTCTCCCCCACCCACCCTGAAAGTCCCAGGAACCCAGAAGCCAGACAGATTCCCTTGCCACTGAGCTATCCATCTCACCTCAGTAGTAAGCCATCAAGAGATGGAGACTAGATAAGTTTTCAATTGATCACTTACCTTATGCTTCCTTTTGCCCTTGGTGGAATTTTTGTCTGAGGCTGGTTTTTGGGATTCTCTTGTATGCTTCTCTGGTACATTTTTCTTCTCCACTTTGGGTGGGTCTGTGTCCTTGTAAGGCTTCCCTGGTATTCTTGATAAGAGGCTCAGGTCGATCTTCACAATAAGTGGGTATCGTTCATCTGGATCACTGAGTGGTGAAAGAAGTTCCTTCTCTTCCATAGGAGAGAACATTCTTTGCCGAAAAAAGCTGTCATCCTCCTCCATGGAAGATTTAACAGGAGTCCTATTGCTCTCAGAGTATTTGGGAGTTTGTGATGAAGGAGGCAGGCTCTCGTTTTCATCAGAATCAGAGGATGAGGTATCTGTTTCTATGAATTCCCTGGATTTCTGGGAAGGTTTGCTTGAAGCCTTATATTTCTTTTTCTCTGCTGTAGGCCGAGGAGAAGATTTGGGCTCTTTCTTTATGTTGGGTTTTCTAGAGCCCTTTGTGGCTGCCTTATGCCTGTTTGAGGGCATATTTGTTACCATGTCTACTGGGGTTTCGCTTTCTATTTTAAGCCCTCCTCTGGGCTCTTCAATAGCTGCCTTGTCTGCCTTCTTGGGCTGCTTTTTACCAACAGTCCTCCTCTGTATTGTGCTATCACTCTGTGCAGGTGACTTCTGCCTGCCACGACTGCTCTCCGATCCTTTTTGGGTGGTTTTGGAATCTCGCACAGGAGTGGAGGAAATAGATTCCTTAGACACACTTTGATCCGTATACCCATTCCCAGAGCTCTGATCTCGGCCATCTTTTTTGTAGCCTTGTGAAGATGGGATATTACTTTCCACAGAAGAAGCTGGTGACACTTTATGCGGATTCACTTTGTTCAACCAGTTGTCTAGCTGCCATTTGTTTGTTGGTGGCGGCTCAGGCTAAAAAAGAGAGAGGAGTATTAAACACTAAATATTTTCTTGCCCCATTTCACTCCAAGGGCTTCAATATTGTGCTGTACACCAAGGTAACAGCTATGCAGAAAGCAGATGGTGCTAATGAACAAAGTATGATGTGTTGGAATACAGTGTGGAAGCCACAGATCTTATGCCTTCACAGAGCCTTGACAAATAATTGCTGGCAGAGGATGAGAGGCGCCACAGCGGATGCTGTTGGCCCAAGCACAGCATCATGGTGTGACCCAAAACGTTGAGCCATATCACAGTTACATCAATGACTAAATGGAAGTTAGTGCATACCATGCTTTAAGCTACTTTTTTCATTGTTGTAGTATTACTGTATAAGTATAAGTATTACTGTATGTCTGACTCCCAAGCTTTCAGAGCCAAGTGGCATGAAGTACATGTCAAAGCCAAGTGCTAAATGTGTTTGTTTTTTTAAACAGTTCATTTAACGTATCTGATAAACTGCTGCTGAAAATCATTCAAAAAGGTTTGTCAATTTTACGCTTTATTTAGCATCTTCTCAAACTATCGCTCTGTTCTTAACAGTCAAGATTGATGCGAAGATCATGGTACTCAGGGATTATTGTAGATGGATTATAACTCAAACCAGATATCAAAGCCTACCTCTGGAGATGCACTCTGGGATGGCTCATTAGCCTCACTGTCACTGGAACTACTTTCACTTTCAGAGTCAGATCCAGAACTGCTTTCAGATCCACTATGGCTGCTTGAGTCATCCCTGGAATTATCTGCTCCTTCACTATTATGCTGTGAAGGTTCAGAATTACTGGGGAAAGACAAAAAAGTAAAATAATCAAGACTATGTAATACACGCAAGTTTCACATAATTCTTTTTTGCAACAGAAAAATTAAGGTTTTGACTTCTTAATTATCTAACAGAAAATTCTACATAATTCAGTACAGCAAATAGACTGGAAAATTACTTATATAAACAATTATGGTTTTATTCTTCAAGCTGTTAAGTATCTACATGTTGGAGGAGAAAAGCTGTTTAACCAATTATCAAGTTCTAATCACTTCTTGGGTTAGCACAAGCCAGATGTCTACAGTGTCAGACATGGATTTTTAGAGCAGTCAGATCAAATTAGGAAAACTCATCTGCTCAAGTGTCGTTACTTCATTTGCTGTGAACTGCTAAAAATCAGCTATAAATGCTTACCTTCCAGGTGTACTCCTTGGCACTATCTTATCAGAATCCTGTAATTAAAAATAATAATAAAACCAGGGTGAGGAAGAAGCTTCTATAAATTACATTATGTATTGTGTACTGCATGGAGACAAAAACAAAAATAGAGCTCTAATGCTCCTTCCTCATCACCAACACCACACACACTTAGCATATATAGCACCTCTCATCTGAACACACTGGAGTAGTTTACAAAATTGCATATTATCCTCAGAGAGGGAAACAGACAGATTAAATTATTTGGCCAAGTTCACACAGCAAACAAGTAGCAAAGTCAAAGAACTATTATCTCCCCAGAGTCCTATACAGCCTACTATGGTTTTAAGAGTTCCAATTCCTCCCTACTCATTGCCCTGTGTCATTCATCTTTGTGTGTGAAGACTGGTCACAACTTGGGTCTATCAGGGTTATTCCTCAATAGCCCAAAGTGGTTGATGTTAAGCAACGAAAGGCCCTATTCCCATGCTCCCAGCGATTGTGCAAAATCCCTCATCAGCATTATCCTGATTTTTAAAAAAAAAAAAAAAAAAAAAAAAATCAAGACTGGGATTGGAAACTAAAACAGAAAATGACCCTGGGATACTAAATGGCAGTGCAGACAACCACGCCATCTAGGTTCCTGAAAGGGCTATTTTTAAAATTATATAAGATCAGTGCCAAAGATAGGACAATTTGTATTACAGAGAGTTAATATCTACTAAGGGAGAATCCAGTTTCCCAACTAAAGTGAAGATGCTACTGTAGAAGTAGTAACAGAAAAAGGAAATTTGGTGGGAGTGTTCACATACATTAGACAACCAATCCCAATCCTGAAGTTACTGGTGTGTGGAAAAATTTATGCCACGTATTATTCTGAAGAGGTGCTATGTCCTTAAATGGCAGGCCACCACATGTGAGGGGAAAAAAATCAATCCTGAAAATGTCTCCTTGTCACTAAGAGTTTATACTTCTTGAGTACATTCTGTTCCATTTTATGTTGAGGAAAAGGCAATATGAAATTGCTACACAGTGAGATTTGGAAGTCTAAAGGCAAAACTGGAAGCAAGGACTCAAACAAACAGTGATTATATATTCCAAAAAATAGTTCTACTGTACTGCTACACAGTTACTTTGAAAAATCTTGCTTTTTAATTAATGCTTACTGACAAGTGTTCAATTTACAACCAGCCAAGCACTGCAGGTCTTTAAAATAGAAACTTAGTATTGAACACTTCAGTTGTGTCTGCTGAACTTTTCTAAAACTTTAATACTTATGGTACTTACCTGTTCACCATCACTGTCTTCACTGCTGCTGAGTTTTAAGTCATCTTTCAACATACTGAATGAAAGAAAGGAAAAAATTTTTCATATACTCTAGAAATTAATTCCAAAGTGGTGTTAGGTTATAAACTGATCTAAAATGTTACTAGGAATTTTCCTTTGTTTACAGAGTTCATTGCGTGTGGGAGCACACAGAACTCAATACTAAAATGTTCAATGCTTAAGTATAAGAATCCTTTATACAAAAATATTGTGTGTCACATTTTAGTGTGAAAGGAGAAGTGACCACTTATATGATTACCTTCTTGCATGCAAATGATTAAGAGTATTGTTTAAACAGAATTAAGGAGGCTAGAGAGTGACACTTAGAATTCTGTCATTTTATTTCACTGCTGTCACAAAAGCTATGTTTCAATATACATATTTAAATCTATTTCACAATCCTAGCATAATGTCTGAATACTGAAAAGACACACATTCATTAGGTTTCAGAGTAGCAGCCGTGTTAGTCTGTATTCGCAAAAAGAACAGGAGTATTTGTGGCACCTTAGAGACTAACAAATTTGAGCATAAGCTTTCGTGAGCTATAGCCTACTTCATCAGATGCATCCGATGAAGTGAGCTGTAGCTCACGAAAGCTTATGCTCAAATAAATTTGTTAGTCTCTAAGGTGCCACAAGTACTCCTTTTCTTTTTGAGAATACATTCATTAGGGTTTTTATCATCTTTTGTTTTATTTTTGCTATTAAAAGCTTTAGTGTATATAAAAACAGTATCTTACTCTGTTTGGTTTGATTCACATCTGGAGGAAGAAAATGAGAAAGTTAAAAAATAAGTTTCCCATGCAGGTACTTTCGCAGTATGGCTGTTTTAATGAAATTCCTAACATCTTGGGTCTAATCCCCAATATATCTTTTCCCCCAAAAAAGGTCATTTAACGTTTGTCTCCCTAAAAGAACAAGTTTACTGACTACACAAAGTGCAATCTTGCCCTATCATTTTATTTAAGGCAGTATAAATTCATTGCAATAAACTCTCAAGCTCTCACCCACACCTGAATCTAATGGGGGTTTCCAGCAATTGTCCACAGATCTCCTCAGAGTCCCCAGTTGCAGAAATTGCTCCAATTCCCCCCACAGGTGATTTTTGCACCCACCAAAAATACCAGCCCCAACCATAAGTATAGCATTGTTGAAATATTACTATGACAAAAGAGCAAAGGAAAAATTAAGGATGTAATCCTTCTGTTATTATCTCTTACACTTAATGCGGGTAAGCATCTTTTTTAAAAGCGACTGTGTAAAGAGGCTGTGTTCGAAGTCATATCTAGTCACAGAGACAACAGTAGGTTTTTCAGAGGGGTAGAGAGTTACTGCTTTTCTACTCCTGTTAGCACTGTGAAGCCTGGACAGGCAGGGGAGAAAGAACCGGGTTCTATTTCTGCTTACACAGTAAAAACTGCTAATTGAAGACTTTGGAACTGAACTGGTATAACTGAGGGCAAAATTTGTTTTGCAGAATGTTATTTATTGGAGAGAATGCATAAGCAACAAGCCCAGGTCAACTCTAAGAGCTCAGCTTTGCAGGACTGGTAGATAAAGGCATATTTGTAAACTGATCAAATTTGACATGGTTGTCACAGTAATAGAATCCTACAGAACCCCACAATTTTTAAAAAAAACCTAACATTTCTGGACATAAACACACTTTAATTACATATACTACTCCTGGAGGAATTCTGCGCCACTGCGCAATGCAGAATTTTGCAGAAAGTAACGTTGTGCATGCAGAATTTCCTTTGCCCCACAGAAATGGGCTGCAGTGCTGCTAGCTGCCACTAGGGGCTGCTGGACCCGGCAGAGCCCAGCCCACACACAGAAGACACTGCTGGGGAGTTGGAAGCTAGAGGGTTCCTGGCAGCTGCAGTTCCCAGCTAGCCCTGAGGGAAGGAGAGGGCAGCGTGCAGGAAACTCTGTGGAAACCTGGGACCGAGCATCAGGCTGTTTTTCCCCTCTGGATCCCTAGGCTGCGGGGGGAGTGGGGGTGCGTAAAAGAGGGCGTGCAGCTATCTAGGCTGGGGGGCTCCATGGCTGGGCTCTGGGGAGGAGAGGTTGTAGGTATCTGGGCAAGGGGTGCCCTGTGGCTGGGCTCTGGGGGAACAGGGGATTCATATGTATTGGCTGGGGGGCCCCTGTGGCTTGGTTCAGAGAGGAAGGGGTCAGAGAAACAGGAACTGGGTTGTCATAGGGGTTTCTTTAACTCTACTCCTGGGGGAGGGAGAGAGAGAGAGAGAGTGTATTGTTCCAGGCATACTTGCTGACAGGGTATTTTGAAATAAATTACCAAAATAAATGAAACTGGAGTGATTATGTAGTGTTATTTTGACAAATATAATTCAGAATTTTGAAAAATTTTAAAATATTGTGCACAGAATTTTTAATTCTTTGGCACAGAATGCCCCCAAGTGTAATATACAGACAGTCAGTTAACTTACTTTGGTGTACATATATGCGTTTTCTAGGAACAATTAACCTTTGAGCACCAGGTGTCAAATTTTCACCCAACTTACTCATTATAAAGAATAAAGTCACCAAAAATTTATGAAGAAAAAAACCACTAATCAAGAAGCTTCTAGTTTACACCGATTTTTTTTTTAATGGTTGTGTAGCAGACAGATGAAGTGTAATGTTCGGTATATATGTAGGGTGATGTAGTTTACCACATTTGTATCAACATATGTATGATAACTGTTTGGTATTCAAGCAGAAGAAAGGGCCCCAAATTTAAGCTTCTTTAAGCATATTCCACACTGTATCCTCTGACTACAGAACATCAGAGCTCCCCAAATCATTTTTGTAACTGTTGGCAGCTGAAAGTAGATCATAACTTTACAACCCAGGTAACTGGATTTCTCTGTAACCATGAACATTTATTTTAAAAGATCCCTCTACCCTACCTGCCCTCCTCATTCTTTTCGAAGTACTGAAACATAAAGCAATCCCAAGAATAGAAATATTATATAAGTATCCTGCTAGCATACAACAACAAAAAAGGAAAGTGGGAAAAAGCAACGTTCACACATGTGCCCTTGTGAAGCAGCAGTTAGTCTCAAATTTTATGTCTACCATCTTGGAAAGTGTCCTTTTCACATGGGCTTGGTAGCCATTTTCTCGTAATCAACAAGAATTAAGATTCTACATAAGAAAAGACAGTTACCTTTTCTATAACTGGTGCTCTTCGAGATGTGTTGCTCATGTCCATTCCATAGTAGGTGTGTGTGCTCGCCACATGCACCGGTACTTGAAGTTTTTCCCTTGCCGTTCCCCTACGGATACCAGCTCTGGCACTCTCTGGAGTGGTGCCCACAAAGCACAGTATAAGGGGCACCACCGGCTCCCCCACCCTCAGTTCCTTCTTGTCAGAAACTCCAACAGTGGGGAAGGAGGGCAGGTTGTGAAATGGACATGAGCAACACATCTCAAAGAACACCAGTTACGGAAAAGGTAATGGGTCTTCTCTTCTTCGAGTGCTTGCTCATGTCCATTCCATATTAGGTGACTCCAAAGCAGTACCATCAGAGGCGGGTAGGAGTTCACGGACGTGTAGATTGCAACACAGCTCTGCCGAACCCAGTGTCGTCCCTGGCCTGCTCCATGATGGCATAATGAGCTGTGAACGTGTGAACAGAGGACCACACTGCAGCTCTACAGAGGTCTTGGATAGGGATGTGCATCAGGAAAGCCACCAAAAATGCCTGCACTCTCGTCAAGCGGGCTCTAACAATCGGTGGCGGAACCCCCCCAAGGTCGTAACAGGTCCTTATGCACAAGGTGATCTAATTGGAAATCCTCTGCAAGGACACCGGAAGGCCTTTCATACTGTCTGCCATAGTGATGAAGAGCTGAGTTGATTTATGGAAAGGCTTGACACGTTCTAAGTAAAAAGCCAAGGCCCTTTGGACGTCCAGCATGTGAAGACACTTCTCTTCACTGGTCCTTTGTGGTTTGGGACAGAACACCAGGAGGATGTCGTCCTGGTTCATATGGAAGGTTTATACCACCTTCAGCAGGAAGGCCGGGTAGGGCCACAACTGAACCTTGTCTTTGTAGAAGACCTCAGAACCACCACACATGGTCAAGGCTTTAATTTCAGAGACCTGTCTCGCGGACGTCACCACCACCAGGAACACGACCTTCCATGACAGGTGGGAAAAGGAGCAAGAACCCAGCAGATCAAAGGGTAGGCCGGTGAGCCTAGAGAGGACCAAGTTAAGATCCGACTGCGGGACAGGAGCCCATACCTGAGGGAAGAGTCTCTCGAGCGCTCTCGAGAATCTGACCATGTCATGGGAAAACACTGTCTGTCCTTGAATCGGCGGGTGAAAAGCAGAGATGGCCGCAAGATGCACTCTAATGGAAGAGTGCACCAGGCCCTGGTTCCTCAAATGGAGCAAGTAGTCCAGGACAGCCTGTATGGAGGAACGCGAGGGAGGGATGCCCAGCGGGAAAACCTCATGCACTTGGCAAGTCAGTCAGTCTAGTTGAGAGCTTCCTACTTTCCAGGAGGACCTGTTGGACTCCTTCCAAACAGGTCCGCTCCTCCAGGTTCAGCCACACAGCATCCACGCCGAGAGATGGACAGACTCAAGGTTGGGGGTGTGGGAGCCAACCATGATCCTGTGACAGCAGGTCCAGTTGGTTGGGCAGGGGCCAGGGAGGGCATGCTGTCAGGCTCATAAGCGTTCCGAACCAATGCTGGCAAGTCCACGCCACAGCAATCACAACAACTTGCGCGTTGTCTCTTGATCTTTGCCAGGACCTTGCTGATGAGTGGAATCGGAGGGTATGTGTACAACAGGCTCCCTGACCACAACAGGAGAAAGGCAGAGAGGGAGCCTTTGCTCAGACCTTGCCAAGAACAAAACTGGTGGCACTTCCTGTTCTGTCTAGTTGCGAACAGGTCCACTTGGAGAGTTTCCCACCTTTGGAAGATCATACAGGCTACACCTCTAGATGGAGTGACCACTCGTGGTGAGAGAAGTCCCTGCTGAGGTGGCCCGCCAGTGTATTCTTGATGCTGGGAAGGTGACAAGCTTCCAGGTGGATCTTGTGGCTGATGCAGAATTCCCATCGATGGAGTGCCTCTTGACAGAGAGCCGACGAGCATGCTCCCCCTTGCCTGTTGATGAAGAACATTGAGGCTGTATTGTCCATCAGGACTCGTACCGCTTTGCCTGACAGGTGGGGCAGGAAGACTCTGTACGCCAGCCGGACTGCTTGGAACTCTGATCTTTCTGTGCAACTTCACCTCCTCTGGGGACCACATCCCGTGCCTGGAGGTCGCCGAGATACACACCCCAGCCGAGGTCCGAGGCATCTGACACCAACTCGATGGAGTAAGAGGGGTTGTCAAATGGAACCCCTTCCAGGACTGTCCTGTGGTCAGTCCACCATCGCAGCGAGGGAAGTATCGCCTGGGGAATCGTAACAATCTTCTCCAGGGGGTCTTGGGACTGGATATAGACTGTCCCCAGCCACTGTTGCAGGGGCCAGGCATAGCGGACCACATAAGTGCACGCTGCCTTGTGGCCCAGCAGGTACAGAGAGACCCTGGCTGTAGTCAGAGGGAACTCGTGATGACGTTCGTCAGCATGTGGAACCCTGTCCCATGGCAGGAATGCCCTGGCGTAGGTCAAGTCGAGGACCGCTCCAATGAAATATCCTCTGCATTGGCACAAACATCAACTTTTTGTCGTTTATCAGAAGGCCCAGAGAGCGGCATGTGGCTTGAAGCACCGTGACATCCCTTTGGACTTGAGACCCAGAACTGCCCTTGAGGAGCAAGTCATCGAGGTACGGATAGATCTGGCGCCTGAAGACAGACACTACCACGGACATGCACTTGGTAAACACGCTCGGTGCTGTCGCCAGGCCAAATGGGAGAACCTCAAATGGTAGTGGTGATAAACCGGAGGAAGTGTCTGTGTCCTTGAAAGATTGCATCCTTCAAGTTGAGGGTGACATACCAGTCTCCCAGATCCAGGGAGGGGATAACAGAAGACCATGTGGAACTTTAGCTTCTTCACCTAATATGGAATGGACATTAGCAAGCACTCGAAGAAGAACTGTTATATCCGTGTTAAAGTGTGGAGAAATGGCTATTTTCATCTTAATGGGCCAAAATCCTTCAAAAACACTTCAGAAATAGTAGTTTGGAAAACACTGGAGAGGATGTTCTAATCCTTTCATAAGAGTAACTTACGATTTCGATTGATGACCATTGGACGTTTTTGATGAGGGATTGTATCTTTCTGGAAAGAGAAGTACACTCCTTAAAAATGAGCAGCAAAATAAGACACTTCAAAGTTACAAGAAATAAAAATCCTAGATTAATCTGAAGGCAAGAATGGTTGAATTTAGCGCTTGAGGAATGGAGGTACTAACACAACTGGTTTAAGCCAGATACGATGCAAGCAGGTGTTACGCAAACTTCCCACACAGTTCCATCAATGCACCTCAACCCTGACATGCAATATACCCTTTCTATGCCTGCTTTACAGTTCTCTTAAGCAGAGCCAATCATGCTGAACGGTTCTATTTGCTTGGTGTAGTTATACATGAATTAGACTGGGACTAATAGAATTATTTCACTAATATCCTCTTACCTAGATTTGAACTAGAAGATCCAGAGGTGAAAGGCTAGCACAGCAGAAAACTGCACGAACAAGAACAGTGAGGGTATGTCTACACAACAAAGAAAAACCCGTAGCTGGCCCATTCCAGTCAACTTGGGCCTGCAGGGCTGTTTCCCACCCTGCAAGAGGTTGGGCTCCAGCCTGAGCCTGGAAGTCTACACAGCAACAAAACAGCTCTGCAGCCCACACCCCACAAGCCCAAGTCAGCAGGCATGGCTCAGACATGGGTTTTTCTTTGCTGTGTACACACACCCTGAATATACAAAACTGGACCAGATTTTAAGTGTTTTTTTTTTTTTTTTTTTTTTTTTTTAAAGACAGCAGTAAGTTCCATTTATTTTGAATGCTGTGAAAGAACAATTTGTTTTCCTTCTCTCTCAGTTAAAGATACTGTCTAGGAAAACTGTAGTGCTTTCTGTATGCAGAGACATGCAGTTACTCAGCCGGTACATCATGTTAACATTAGCTTGTGCATCATCCCTACTCAGCTCTCCAATAGCTGAGTAAGGATCCCACCATTCTGACCAATCAAGGTAGGTCACTTTAAATTCCTGACTTCTGGCAGGCTGACCAGGGCACCACAACATGAGTCAGAACTAAAGTGGTCATAATTTGGTTTTCAGTGAAATTTTTAGGAGTTGAGAATCACTCCCAGCCTCTCATTAGGCTGGCTTCTCTCCATTTTACAGTGTATTTCTATATGAAGCATTTATAGATAGGCCAATATACCATAGCAATGGGTTTTCTAATTAAGTGTTTGAATTTATTTCCTTAATTCCTCTCTTTATTGTGTGTTCAGAGTAAGCAGCTTGTCAATATACAAGAATAAGCCACTCTCTGCTTTTACTACTTAATCTGATTAATTATTCGGGATATGAAGGGTAAAGCCTGATGGAAGTGTAGGAGTATGGGCTGTGTTTCAGTCACACTAAACGCACTACCTGTAAATAATCCATTTGAGTAATTCTCATGGAAAAGGAAAGACATATTTCAACAAGAGCTTTGTTGCTTTTGTTCAAATTCTGAAAAAGTGCTCTGGTAGTAGCGGAGAGTAAGCATATGCATAATCATACCCTAGAGCTCCTGACATTACCATATTCTCAGTTTTGAATTATGCCCAATAAGGTGAGCATGGAGTGCCATAACAAGGGGAAGCTACAGTGTGGCTATTGTCCCCAGCTATATAAAAAACCTTATGCTTTATTCTACTACACATTAATTTGTCTGCTGGACATCAGACTTTCAGAAACTGGGGTTTGAGTTTTCACATACAATTATCACTATGATTTTCAATTACCTCTAAAGAGGAAGCATCTTTCGGAGGATTACAGTAATATGACTGGGTACAGCTAGGTATTTCCTTTAGATGCCAGCAACCACAATACAGTTTAATCATTACCTCTCAGATCATATAACAGGACTTGTAAAAGAAAGCCAATTATCTGTTTTATAGCGTAAGACTGGAAGAAAATATGGAAATGCTAACTTGGGGACACCTCAACTTTAACCTGAGACACCTCTCTGGAAAATTTAGATTTAAAAAAAGTCAAGAAGCCCAAAGGGCATTTGGGACATTAGTCATAACATGAAAACATTTTATATACATATTTTTTAAAATATATTAAACTACTTTAAATACTCACTCTGCTCTCCAGGGCCAAAAGTGGACTGTTGAGACTCCTAAGGGAATAAAAAGTTACATAGGATTACTTCAAAAGGGAGCGTTAACTAATAATGAAAGTAAAGGCTGAGTCATACTGCCCCCTATACATTTAAAAGACTGCAGTGTATTAGGACTTAAGTAGAAGAGTGAAGCAAAAGGAATACGGGTACTGGATTGTTCCTCTGGGCTCAAATTCCCTGCACCTACCCCAAAAGACATTCCAAACCCAAGCACACGGTCTTAGCGCAGGGACTTACTTCACTAGGCCTGCCCCATTCCCCTTCTACACCAGCCCATCTGTGTGTGTCGTCCCCCGCCGCCTGTTACCCAGGCAACTCAACACCTAATTTATGTACAATTATCTTAGCAGTGCTCACAAGTTAGGCCTGGTCTAGACTGGGAGGGGAAATTGATCTAAGTTACACAACTTCAGCTACGTGAATAATACGGTGAGTCGACAGCTGACGCGCCCCCATCGAATCCGCCTGCGCCTCTCTCCAGAGGAGTACCGGAGTCGACGGGAGAGCACTCGATTTATTGCGTCTAGACTAGACATGATAAATTGACCCCTGCTGGATCGATCACTGCCCATCGATCCCAACAAGCCCTTAGACTAATTTGCTTACGTAAATTATATACCCAAATTATATGGAAATCTAGCCTTGAAAATCAAGTCATGTTCATTCTGGCTTGGACATCAGCAGTAGAGACCCTGGCACCAGAAGCTGATTAGAGTCCACAAAATCCAGCTCTCCCCCACACAGTAGTGCAAAGTCAATCCTGCTAAATATAATTTAAAAAAACCAAAAGCTTGTTTTATAGTCCTTAAATAAACAGATCTGACTGAGTAGGTACAGGGAGCAGACTGCCGAATAAGAATGCCATATTTATATCGTCACCTTTTCTGACCATAACCTTGTTTCAAAGCAGTCCAGCTTTGGCCCTAAAAATATGAAATAGCTGAAAATACATGACAACTTGAAATGCACTGCTTAGGAAATTGAATCTAGTATAGTTAATTCAAATACTCTTCCATTAGTTTGCCAAGAAGAATCAAGTAATCAACCAACAGTGGGTTGTAACTTCTATAATAAGCCTGTAAACCAATCTCCCATAGCAATTGGCTCACTGAAGTGCTGTATGTACATAATGGTATCTCTAAACATTTTGAACAAACAAGAGCTTTACACAACATGTTTAGATGTTCTTAAAAATCTTTAAAAACTTTTCAAATTTTTATTGTAGATGAGTAAGTTGTTGAAGCAGCAATACATAAAGGAGAGTTTTATTTCTTGGGAGTTCTTCACTGCAGGATATAAAGCTCAGTGTTCTGCTAAAGACTTCCCTCTTCCTAAAGATAGCTTGTTTTATATGTTCTATTTTAAAAATTGCTTCTTTAATCAAAGAAGAGAGTAAAAATTTAAATTATCTCAAAATGAAGCCTTGTGACATCTTCCCAGCTTCAACAGATAACTACCAGATAAACTTTGGAAACATGCAAAAGGTTAAAGCAATGACGGATTTTTATATTTCACACTGACATACTGAATGTCAGAATGATTATCTGCTATTTGGTTTCTTTTTGCCTCCATGGCCAAAAGTAGCCAGCAGGCAAAAGTGGTAGGCTATCATTCAAAATGGAAGCCAGGATAGTAGGAAAATTATTATGCTGCCTAATTTCAACAACACTTGTAGATAACTACCATCCTGGGGTGGGCATACAAAAAGCAGTTTACATCTGTTTCTTCCAATGTACACATTGTGAATGCTATAAAAGAATGTCTGCGCAATTATCCATTTGTGTCACTTAAATATTTTTAAGTCACACCATAGCATACCCTGGGGGGGGGGGCACTTTGATTAAGATATATTTTGTTTTAAATCCATTTTCCAATAATCTATTTTGGTTTTGAACACATTTCACTTTAAGAAACTAAGACAAGCAAAAGCACAAGCTTACAGCTACAAAGCTATTTCCAGCAGTATCATCTCCCCTAGGGGACTACTTAGGAAGGGACAAATGAGAAACAATGGAGAGGAAGGAGACCATATTAATCTAATGGGAGTAACAGCAGACAGACTGGTCAGGACAGGCAATGAAGAGATTTAAGCAGGAAGCAAACTGCACTTAGACATAAAAAGCAGAGAGAGGGAAGACTGGATATAATTGGGCAGAATGGTAATGCAGTACTTAGGTAAGTTGCCAACTTGGCTCTAGTCCAGGTAGCAGTGACTAAAAGTGGTTGCCATTTGATGGCCGTTGGGTTCTATTTGAAATGAGACCATGGTCTCAATTCCACTTTCCATATTACTAACTTAACAGCAGCACAATTAACCCTAATCAATGCCATCGCTGATACTCAGAGGTCAGTGACCGAATAAACCTGGAAACAAAACTCCCCTTCCCTTCCTTAGCCATCCCTCCTCTAGGTCACATCTGAGGTACTCCAGGGCAGAAGTGTACAATGCTGCCGTACTATTTGCTTTGTGGAGAGCAGACTTCAGTCTCAGACCTCATAATTGAGCAACTTTCACCTGTACAAAAAACCCTTGGCTTTTAAGATGTGTGTGTGGTACGTGTCTATCTATGCACACATATACAGACAGACATTTTATATATAATACCAATATTCTGGCTTTGGAGTCTGACAGTCATCTGCAGGAAATCTACCTGAGGCTGGAGAAGTAACCTCAGGCCTCAGACCATGGCTCAAACCAAATGACAGAGTGTACAATTTTCAAAAGTGACTTAAGCATTTAGAGTCCTAAGCTCCATCAAAAATTTTACCCAGATTTGTTACGAAAAAGATCTACAAGGTAATCCTGTGAGGAAGCCAATTTCATGCAGCTTTGTTCTGGCTTAGGACCTGCTTTACCATTATTAAAATATGTTAAGGTAATACCAATAGGCCCAATCAGGAATCTGGGACCACCATGCTAGGCACAATTCACATAAAAAAAAAAAGACAGTCCTTGCCCTAACAATCTAAGTTGACACATTAGTCCACAGAAAAGTGCCTAAGTTTGTAGTTTGGCATGCGAGACACACCAAGTGTTAGCACACAAGTAGAATGCTGTGAAACCTAGCAGCATATTAATGTGAAGGAAGTACAGTTTCTGAAGAGATCAAGTCCTCTTAAGACAGTACAGCTTGATTAAAGTAAACCGCTGTTCTGTTTTTTTTTTCTGCATTCCATTACGGTTTCAGGCTAAACAAACCCATGGCTCACTAACTTGCTGGAATTCTTAGAAGATATTCCTGCCAAGAATGACAGGGGGTACAACATGGCAGAGGAAATTACAGACTTTGGATCTGCAGAGAGTATTTAACAGAGTTCCACATCTAAGATGCATAGTCATAGAATGAAAAAAGTTGGCTAAAAGTCAGAAGACATGGAGAAGCCATAAATGGAATTTTTTGCAAGCTGGTTTAAGAAACACAATCCAGGTTGATAAAGGTCCAAAAATGTGACCTGACTTTTTGTTCTTATACGTCAGCAAGGCCAAGTAATCTAATACAGCTTCTTTCCCCCACCCCATACAAATGATTCAATATATATGCTTAGGAGGAAAGTCAAGTCAAAGGCCCACAAGCCAAACAATTCATAAACAACCCTACAGTAACAAATAGGCACATGTTAGCAAGGTAGAGAAAAAACATTCTGTAAAGAAACAGATTTCTTCAAGCATGTTGGGGTTATTACATACTAGTTTTGAATATTCTGAAACTTAACTTAGTGTATTACTACTGGGTTGCCAATTTTGTATTACTCAGCAAATTAAGCTTGGATGAAATGTGTGCAAGATTTTTAGATCGGTCATTACACTGACAAGAACATATAAGTACCAAAAGGGAACAGATAATGAAATGATGAGACTCATTTCTGGATTTGCATCATGAAGTAAAACTAGGAATTGTTGTAGAATACTTTGTAAATTATCAGCTCACTGGATAGCAGCAAACAAGAACATACAGTACAAAGGAGAAAGACAGGTACAGGGCTGGCCCTAGGTTTGGGAGACCTGTGCAGGTTCCCCATTCTGTTCTCTACAGGGAGGATGGGACTCTGTTTGTGGGTATGTATTGACAGCAGGGGTGTGGAGGTGATGTCCATTGATAGTCATGAGACCTGGCCAGAGCATTTTAGAGAAATATATTAGTAATTTTCACCACAGCTCAAGGCAGCTACATTAATCTTGGAGATTACATAAGAAGACAGTGCCCATTCCCCATAGAAAAAAGCAAGTGATATAAGATGTTAAGAATGAAATAGATGAACATAAAAAACAATTGACAAAAATAAACTTCAAGTGAAATATACTTATAACTCAACTATTCTCTATCAGGGATCGAATTGGGTCATTCAGTGGGCTCTTACTTTCTTCTGGAGTCTGCCCGCAATGCTCCAAAATCTCAGCTTTCATTACAAAAAAATAAGTCTAGCTCTCAAGACTTTGAAGATTATTCAGTTAACATTAAAGGTTATTTATGAAGTAACATTTGCTGAGCCTGTAAATACTGAAACAGTGCCAAGGGAAGAGCAGATTGCCCCAATCCATTTTAAGGGTGTGTTAACTCTGGAGCAGAATGATATTGCAATGTTCTTTCACTGTTGATCACACACGAGAAATGAGGGATAGATGTAAGATAGAGGGATGTAAGAGCGGCACTGTCTTCTTCTAGTGATGCCTTGTTCTGGAAAGTGACACCGGGCTAACAAACATACATTGACTCTAGAACTACAAATACTGATTTTTAAAGACATTAATGATACCATGAAGGGAGGGGATAGAACAACCTTAACTCTATTCAGTTGGCTTTTTTAAGTGCTTAACTGTGCATTTCCATACTTTATATGTCCAAATTTCTTATAAGCTTAACCATACCTTCACATTCCCTGCATTTGTGATGCTTGACTTTGGGGATAATTACAGGATCCCTAGATGCTTTTAAGTTACTGACATGTATTCAACCTTACCACAAGTTAATGTAGTTTTTATCTGGAAATTATATTTTCTTTTGTTTTTAATTTAAAATGTTATACATAAATACTAAAAGAGAATGTTACTATGTGATATTTCCAATGATATGAAGATACGTACTATCAATTTAAAAAAAGGTTTTTTTAAACTTTCAAGGCCAGATCTACCAGTACATACCCCACTACAGACCAGCACAAAGCAGCCAGAGTGTACTGTGCAGTTTCCCTTCTCCCTCTTGGATCCTATCCACATTCTCATGAGCGTGCGCACACACCAGTTTTCCCTTCCTTCCTTTCCTACTGAGCCGATCTGATACAATGAGTACTTTTTGAAAAGAACCTTTTAAGATTAATGGTCATGACAACAAAGCTCTTGGTAACAAAGTTTCTTCTTCAGCCCCTGCTGATGGAAAATAGCATTATTTACAGAAAAATCAATGAAAAACTGCTCTGTTTCGAAATGGCTGTCATTTCCCATTGTTCTCAATGGGACTAAAGCCACAGCAGCCAGATACTGCCTCCCAATTTTGTTCCTTTCAGGAAGGTACAGCAGTTGAGTGAATGCAGATGGGGAAAAACAGATTTGTGCTCTTTACAGGGCTATCATGGGCACTGCTGCAAAGCCAGGATGGATTGTCAGACAAATAGTTAGTATGTATTCAAACAAACCGCAAATGACAATGCACAGTTGAACTTAACAACAAGAGCTTTAAAATCCTGCAGTGCAATTCTTGATCTTTAAAACTAGAGAAACTCCTTTTAATGTCACTCAATATTTAACTACTAAACAAATATAAAGTTAGGTTTGTCATTCACTAACCTTAGTTGGAAAAGGAAATTTTGAAGGTTCGGTTTTGCATGGTGTATGAATAGCAGTCAGAGGGGGAGGCCAAGAGTGGGTCATCTCCTGTAACCAAACCAAACAGCAAAGCCATTATACGTTAAGGTTAAAACACATCAGAATGTCAACTTTAAAAAGCTATACACACTTCTGTGAGAAATATTTTTACCTAAACCATTAGATGTAAAACTTAAGATTTAATAGAGGCTAATTTGTTTTTTTTTTGTTTACTATATCCATTTGACAGCATTTTGAGTATGCAGTTCCATTCTCTGCCTATATAATGCACACTTTTGCAGAGAAATCTGAAAATTCTTTAAAAAATGTTTGTCCATGAAAATGGACACTAAAATACATTCAATTAAAAAAATACATAGAACCGATAAGCTGCTTTTTGTTCTTCCAAAACTTTACCAGCAAGTTTAAAACAGGGACATCAGTTTGTATCAATACTTAGTAAGAAGATCTAGGAAACTGAAGGGCACAACAGCAGTTGCAGCAGAAACTGGAATCCAAATACTTTGCTCACTGATGATTTTTAGGGAGTCAGGTAATGTAAGTGGCATTCTTGGAACACTGCTGATTTTCTTTCGTGCGTAGGCAAGTACTCCATTTTCCGCCTTTAGCAGTGTTTGTTTATTTAATGAATAAAGTCAAGAACAGGAAGAATAGACAACTTACTTTTAGAATTTCATCCACACAGGTCACGTCACCAGATGCTGATGCCTATAAATCAAAGTTCAGGATTAACTATTACATTTATACCTTAAGACTTCTCCCTCCGCCCCGCCCCTTAACACACAGAATTTAAAGTTATACTTGTTTGTGGCCCAAGTCCTGATGATATTCATCCAGAATCAGTGAGAGAAGCAGCACTGCTAGACTAAAGAACCAGCAATAGTTTTAGGATCAGATATCTCCAAAATTGCAGAAATCCTAGATTTCCTAAAGCACAAAGCAGTCACATTTAGCAATGATACACAGAGATATCATAAAAATCATGTTATTCTAATCCCTTACCTGTATCCCTCACTTAAATATTAACATGGTTTTAACAAGCCAGTGTCTTACAAACATCTGAAAGTTTGGCTTCATTTATTTTTTAAACTATAAGTTCATGAGGCAAGTAAGTCACTGGCCACTATGTGAACTCAAGTGATTGAAAAAACATAATGGTAACCAACAACATGATTTTAGATCTGTTCTCTCATGAGCTGCATTATTAATTAGAGCATAATATGGGCTACTTACAGTTTTTGTACTTTAATAATTCCCTGTACCTCTGTCCTAATACATGTAGAGGGGGAGAGACCTGCAATACTGCTTGTCTTAGTGTAAAATATAAATTACTCACACATTGGTGAATACTTGGCATAGATATCTTTCCTTATGCATGATTTTTAACCATGGCCAATATTTTTCTATATTGTATTTAGCCATTTATTTGGGATATCTAAAAGACTCCCAGCTACTGCTATTCAAGTAGCTAAGAGCAGATGCAATAGCATCTTATTAAAATAATTTTAAACTGTATTGATCCCCAATATGGCTGTGCAGTTGCAAGCAACCTATACTCAACACTCCAAGAGTAGCTAAACCACTAAAATAAGTTAAATATGCCCTATACAAAAAAAATATTGCTTACATTCTGAAACCTATTAAATTGTTTTTAAAAAACTGTATGTAAATTATGCACAATTACTACAGTTCAAAAGAGAATTTGGTTTATGCCACAATCTAACATAACCAAGAGTAAAATCCATTACATATGACTCATCAGAAAGAACAGGAGACCATAAAAACTCTAATATGGTATGCAATTATGTAAAAACCATGACATGCACACTGGGGATGTAGAAGGAAATAAACAAAATTCTCCTTAATACACAAAAGAAAAATGTGTGACTTCCCACTGACAAACTACAAAGTTGCTTCACTTTCCAATGGGAAGCCCTGTATTTTTATAGTAAGTTAATGGTAGTCATATACGCTGGGATTTTAAATGGAGCGCATAGAACATAGAGGTGGACAAAGTATGGCCCGCAGTACCGTCCTGCCTGGCCCTTGAGCTCCCAGTCGGAGAGGCTAGCCCCCACCCCTCCGCTGCTGTCCCCCATCTGCCGCAGCCATGCCACCGCACCGCCAGCACTCTGGCCCACTGCTCCTGCCAGGCAGCAAGCTCCTGCCACTCTGAGCAGCATGGTAAGGGAGCAAGGAGGTTTAATAAGGAGCAGTGGGTTCTGGGGGGCAGCCAGGGGACAGGGAGCAGAGGGGGGGTTGGATGGGAGGGTCCTGGGGCAGGGGGTCCTGGGAGGGGGCAGTCAGGGGACAAGGAGTGAGGGGTTGGATGGGTCAGAAGTTCTGAGAGGGGCAGTCAGGGGGTGGGAAGTGGGAGGGATTGGATAGGGGTCGGGGGCCAGGCTGTTTGGGGAGGCACAGCCTTCCCAACCCAGCCCTCCATACAGTTTCGCATACCGATGTGGCCCTCTGGCCAAAAAGTTTGCCCGCCCCTGCTATAGAAGTTAGGCACCCAACTTCCTTAGGCACCTCTGAAAATCCCAGCCATGAATGCTGAAAAAAGATAAAACCCCAAACTCAGTACCAACTTACATCTAGTGGTTGAGAAGGTATTTTAAGCTTGGTTAGATGTGCTTTGCTGCTAGACTTCAGCTCACTCATGCTGTTGCTATGAGTCTGACTACTGTAGTGTTCAGAGGACAACTTTGGTTCCATAGACTCCTGTCCATCCATGGGCCTTACATAGGCAGTGGGCTTCTGCAACATTGAATTGGACTTGGACATTAGTGAAGGAGGAAAAGACTGGTTAGAGTGCTGTCCACTTGAAAATGAAGGTACACGGGAAGGTGAGTCCCAGTTGGCATCAGGATCCCGTGGAGATTTTGAACGCTGATGTTCCTTGCTATGATGATCACTTCCATGAGACCTGGAATGGCTGGAGCTCAATGAAGAAACAGCAGGTGGTTTCCCAGGGCTGGAAGAACGGGATTTGGAGTGTTCTGATCCGTGCTGGCTTTTTTTGCGGCTGCTGCTACCACCACCATATGAGTCACGGTCATGCCTCTGGCCACTGCCGCTAGTGTTATTGCCACCACTCCGCTGACTACTATGTCCCGTTTGTAAACCTGAGGACCGTTTCTGCGATTGGGAGGAAGTGCTAGGTGCTGGTCCTACAGGAGTCCATTTGCTGCTCTGATGAGAGCTGGTACTGTGTCTCTGTTCACCAAAGAAACTTTGGTTTGATTTTTCATCAGGCGTTGATGGTACTGTTGGTTTGGGAATACCAACAAGCTTTTGTAGAGATCTGTCTCCTATAAGATCCTTCATTTCATCATAATTTCCAAGCATGCTCTGAATACGGTTAGACAGTTGATCTTCTTTGCTGGTCTGTGCAAAGTATAACAGAAATATAAGATTAAAAATATATTTAAGTATTTTTAAAATGAGATTCCTAAATCTAAGATATATACAACTTGGCTTAGGTAAGCTGATTTGACACAAAACTAGAGTAAAAAGAAAAGGAGTACCTGTGGCACCTTAGAGACTAACCAAATTATTTGACCATAAGCTTTCGTGAGCTACAGCTCACTTCATCGGATGCAAACCCAAACTTCAGAATTAAGAACTTAGCATCCAAGACTATTTTGTGTAGCATCCCAGTTTCGCCCTCTGTTCAATATTTTAATCCCTTTAAATTTAAATAAATAATTTATTAAGTTTAATACATAAGTAGTAATAAATGAACTCTGCATACCAGTTCAGAGCAGAAAGAGGCTGAGATTTTTTCAGTGTTGTCAAACGGAGTTAGGCACTCAGCTCCTATTGGTGACTGAGAATCCCAATGAAAATTTCTGTAGAAGTACTAAGTTATTCTCCTAATATACAAAGAACTATGTAGTTATTATTCCCTTCTGATTTCTAAAGCTAGTAATCTTATTTTTAACATTTCACTCATCCTCTTAAAATTATTTTATCTTTACTCTCCCCCAGGTGTCTTCAAACTATACATATTTTATTCTTAAAGGCTGAAAAACCCACATAGTAAAAGACCATTTGGCTGTGCACCACTAAGAAGAAGCCTTCAGTGGACTAATATAACTAACAGCATATCCATAAAGCTTGATCAAGTTTAACATTAAATGCAGCTTCCTATTACCAAAAAATGGTAGCTAGTTTACAGATATTAGTTTATGAAATATCATGGACTGAGTGCAGGGGGAAAAAATGTAAATATTGTAATGGCAGAATCTTCCACCCAAACCAAGATCTATCTATCAAAAGTAGACAACTGACTGGCCAGAGAGCCTAATGCGTTGGGAACGATTAGAGGTTGGCACAAAAAAAACCAACCTTATCGATTAGGCCAGTTCAGCTGTTTTAAATAACGACCGTTCAACTGCCAGATAGATAAGATGGGCTATTATATGCCATTTTCTATATTCAATGCCTCCTTCCAAACAGTCCTTCAAATCCCTCACTTAGCCAAGATCTTTCCATATAGTCCCTGGCTTTAAATCGCACATCATAGCCACCGTTCTTTCAGCAGAGGATTGACTAGAAATTAACAGCCAGCCTTACTGGCACAGCAGGAAAAAAAAAAAGGGGGGGGGGGGGAAGAGAGAAATCAACGAGGCCATCCTGTAGAGGCCCATGCACGCTTATTTTGATAGTTTGTGGGGAAATGGTCCAAAGTAGTTTAAGGAAGTAAGAAGCCAACAGTTAGAAAGAAAAATGTAATGGAAAGGTTTAAAGAGCCTTAATGCCACAGTTCCTTTTAAATTCTGCTATAATTCTATGGTAATAAACAATTATTTTTCCTTTAGCCATATGAACTAGGTAGGTGGTCAAAAGCATGTTTTGTTCAAAGCCCTGAGTTAGGATCACAAAACTCTTCTAGAAGAGAGTTGTGGGGAAGTATTACTGGCCACACAAAAATGGCACTGGCACTTTTAAGAAAAGAATCTAATAATTATTTATGCAGTTCTTACTTATGCACTTCTCAACTTGTTCAAGGAAAATGAACCACTTATATAACTTTTGTTTGTAGTCAGTTTCTAGTCAATTCCATTCATGCTCTAGCACAATTTTGCAGTATTCATTTATGAACACACCAGTGGACATTTTGTTTAAGTATCTTTCCAATAGAATTCTCTCTAGAATCTGGGCCAAAGTTGCGCTGTGTTTATCAAAGACATGAGTTCTATACAGTATAGCTTTAGGTTGATGATGAACAACTGTACCAGTGATATTACTCCTGCTGGAATTCTGCGTCACTGCATGTGCGCAGAATTCATATCCCCTGCAGATTTCTTTGCTTACGTGCAGAAAAATGACTTTCTGACAGGGAAGCAAAGGGAAGCTGCAAGAGCAGTCATGCACCATGCCCTAGCTGCACAGGTACATCATTTCAGGCACCCGGAGCAGGCAGTGGAGAGGTAAATCACTGCAGCCAGCGGCTCCTACACTCAACTGATTGGCTGGGCTGGAGACAGAAGAGGATGGGACTCTCTCTTCCCCTGCAAGGAGTGGCTGGGGCTGTGTCAGACCCACCCCCAGCTGCAGGAAGCTCAGCATTCTCCCCTGCTTCCTGCCCCCATCACTCCTCAGCTGCAAGGGAAGGGGTCACTGTATGGGGAGCTGCTCCCCCATCCACCTAACCCAATGCATCCGGACCTCCCATACCTGGACACCCCCACCAAGCCTCACCCTATACACCCCAGAACCCCCCTATCCTTTCATACCCAAACCCCACCACATTGAATCTCACCCCCTGCCTCCAACCCCCACCCCTGCACCCAGACCACCCCCACCACCATCCTGAGTCCCCACATCCAGATCAACATGCCACTGACCCTCAATTAGCTGCACCCAAACCCCCACCTCACCAATCCCCACTCCCCCAGCACCCTGACCCCCCTGCTGAGACGCCCACACCCAGATCGCTCCACTGAGCCCCAAACACTTTCAGCTGGAAGTTCCTGCAGAGTTCCATTGCCCCTGTACCTGGAAACCGCCCCTCCTGCCCCCAAACAAGCCTCTGTGCATCCAGATCCCCCCACACCTAGGCCCTTCACTGAGTTGCCTGCACCCAGATTGTCCCACACAGAATCCTCTCACCCCACACCTGGTTCTCCCCAACAGAGCCCCTCCACAATTGGATCCTGTCTGGTTGAGCCTGCCTGCCCCACACCTGGTGCACCTTATGCAGAGGGATAGGGCCCCAGGGTTTTTCTGGGGCAGGCCCAGGCCTTCTGCTTGTCTGGGTTGGGTGCAGCCTCACTGCTGAGTCTGTGTTCCAGGGTGGGAAGGCTGCAGCGTGATCTCCCAGAGTGATGCTCCCCACTGCCATGCTGGAGCCTCTGCATTTATTTATTGACAAAACCTGCAAAATTTTAAAATATTGTGTGCAGAATTTAATTTTTTGGCACAATATCAGGAGTATGATATTAAGAACCTCAAATATCATCAGTAGACTAGATAGCAGGGGTTCAAAAAAAAGCAATGCCATAACTAATCTTTCAGACTGAGGCTATTTCTCTAATAGCCCTTAAATGATGTTTAAAGGGCGGTCTGCCCTAAAAAAGTTATACTGGTAGAACTATGTCAGTTAAGGGTGTGATTTTTGTTTTTACTGATACAGTTCTTCTTGTCCAAGCCCTAACATGTGCAGTTATACTAATTCTGCTTACCAAAGTGGAATAAGCACTTATCTGCCAGCATAACTATGTCCGTACTAGAAGGCTTAACCACTTTAACTATAACAGTAAAGTTAAAGCAGCAAAACTTCCTAATACAGACAAGCCCCAAGTCTCATTTCCTCACTCTACCAGAGGAGAGTACATTGACAGATTTTTTTTTTAAAAAAAAGGTTCTTGAATAATAAAGAATTAAAATCATGGATGTCATCATCTTACCCTCCCAAAAATTAGTTTCTGCCTCCAGCACATAAATATTGTTAGTCTATAGGTATTGAGTGTGGCCTAAATAGATCCTTAGGAGAGAATCTAGTGGGGGTTTAAAGTCATGGGTAGGGACTTTAAAAAGTTCGTAAAGAAAAGAAAAAAAAGTTACACCAAACCCTGAATTAGTCTCACAATAGCCAATGAATTTTAAGGAACCTGGTTATATTAAATGGTAAGAACCCCAGGCTATTAAGCAGTTTTGCATTTAAAACCAACCTGCTAGTCAAACATCCTATTCCTGGGTTTACCTGTAGCTAGAGTACTGTAGATGAATGTTAGTATGCTTAAAAAAAAAAAGCTAGCCACCGTAACAGATCTGACCAACACTTGAAATGTTTTGGGTGGCTGGAACAAATTCAGAAGAAAACTGAAAAGTTAACTGAAGTTTCATTATTCCTTTCAGCACATCCTTTCAATTAAAGCAGTGTCTTTATTCTTGAGTGATTTTTGAGCACCTATTAGTCCTGCTACCTAGTAACCATCCATCCTCACTTTCAAGCTCTGCTTCTTATCACTGTCACAAGAACTGTGCACTAGAAAAATTCACGTAAAAAAGACTAGAAACCAAATAATTGAAAATATGGCTTTTGCCACAAAGAACTGCATTTTTAATAATAGCATAAACTCACAACTTTATATGGTTCAGCAAAGAGAGGAGAGTTAGGTGGAAAGACTTCTTCGCCCTGTTGAATTTCTTGATTTCGCCTTTCCCTTTCTTTCATACGCAGCACATTCCGGTCTTCACGGTTCATGTTGCTATGAACAAAAACATAATTTCTGATCACAGAATGGAAATGAAGGATGAAAGTGAACAGAGCTAGTTCCATTGTATGCAGTTTGCCAACAGAATGGTTCAATTGAAGAATCCCCTTATGACAGTAGGAGATATCCAAAATTGAAAACAAGTTTAATTAAAAACAGCTGGCATCTGTATTTGCTATAACCTGCAGTCAGCAACTAGCTTATATCTGTAAAACTGGTAGAGCTTAGGCAACGATCAAAAATGGAAAAATTCACACAGAATTCATAGGTGAACGAATCCCTACTCCTCCAAACCATTTCACCTGCATAATTAGTTTAAGTTAGAATAGGCTGGTTTAAAAAAAGAAGTATCCATTTGCCATTCACTGTTAAAAGCTTCCACCACTTTTTCCTCTTAATATCCCCTGACTGTTCCCCCATTCAGTATACAACCCCCACCCACACTCCATCCCTTCCCATGTCCAATGCTTGGCCTCTACTTTTGCTCTACCTTATTTTGCTTTGTTTTTGTCCCCAACACAGCTTCTTTGGTGTCCATCCTCTATCGTAGTTAGACCTCAGCTTTGCTCTTGTTTCTAGGTTCCCTAAAAAACGACATTTCTGCTCTAAATACATATTTCAGCAAACACCTCAATTACAGCAATATTGCAGCCTCTCATCCACTGTCCTGTCGTACAGTCAGGAACTACTGATCAGTATGGGTTAAGAAACTGGAAATTTCTCTTTTTTAAAGAAAAGTTTACTGAAATCTGACTTAGGAGATGTCTGCTTCAACTGACACACTGCTTTAATTATAAGCAATAAGGTCACATTTTAAAAAAGGATGTCTAAAAAGTGTCTCTCTGAACTTGAGAAAGCATCAAGACAAAGTAATTAGGGAAACAAGATTATGAATAAGATGGTACTAGTAGTGGTGTTTGTGTGTACTACTCTTCTGCACGGCCATAAGTGTAAATCAACATTCAGTTGTTTATGCAGCACCACATGTGCAAGGTGTTTACACAAAGAAGAAATTAGTGGTCCCTGAAAGATGCTACAGTCTAAATAAGATGAAACAAAATGAAAGGTTACGTTAATTCAAGAGACCATTATTTGACTGTTTAGACAACTGCTCAATTATTTTCAAAATGTTTGCTGAAGTATTCTATTTGAAATCTACATGATAAAACAGTTACTCTATTCTAAATAAATGAGTAGTCTTCTTCAATTTCTATTACTCAGCCTTTTAAATAGTTACTTCAGCTTACTTTCACTGTAATTTTTCTTGTCTGTATTTAGCTTCATTCTGATTGTCTCATACTCTAAGTTAGTATAATGAACTTTAAGAGATGCTGAAAAGTAGATTATGGCCAAAATATAGTTTTAAGCAATATTAGTGGAAATATTCAATTTAAAAAGAAAACTAACAGACAAGTTTTGGTTTTACTTAAATATTTCCCAGCTGTGTCTACAACGTAAACAGAATAAGAGAGTTCCATTCAGGCCATGTCTTGATGGGCAAAAATGATGTTTCTTAATTGTGTTAGCTTAATACCAGGCTACAAAACTGTCAGCTAGAAAACCTTTGAATGTACTATTCTGCATCTTCAGGAATGTTAACATGAATAAAAAGCCCTGATAAGCTAGAGTGATTGAAATCCATTCATCCGTTCTTCAAGACTGAGCCCTATAAAAACTGGCACCTGGAAAGTGAAACTGACGAGTTCACTTTGATTGTCCAAACAGACTGAATGGCAAAAAACACAAATTTTCTTAAAATGGTTACTAATTTAAGTTTTTGTGATAAAGGAAAGATAAGGATTCTTTCATTTAAAAAAACCACAATACACATATGATACATGGAACCTGGAAAATTCATTTCAACTTGACCATGGATACAGAACTGACAGAAAAGATCCTTCTTTGGGCTAGTATCCTGTCTTCCTATAAAAAGTATTGAAACAAAAAGATATTATAGACACAATATGAATCTCAGACTTAATTATACAGACTGTTCAGTTAAAAGTCACCTAGAACAGCTGCATTTAACTTCTGTGCCTGTTGACTATAAAATGTAAATTTTGATTAATCCTTTCAGCTTTACTTTTTGTTCCTCCTCCTAGAATACTTTATCCATATGGGTAATCTAGGCATATCTAGAAGACATACAATTACTACAGTTTAGAAGCATATAAAGTTTAATTAACATTTAAGCAGACTTAACATTTGCAGCTATTTAAAAATATGGTGTAATGTTCACAATATAATAATGAGAAACAAACCTTGATCAGCAATAACTTTTACAAATGAAGACCTGGAGCACCTTCCAACCTTACATTAATAATCAGGACTATCCAAACTAATGGAAATAGTCTTCTTACTGCACTGAGGGACTGCAATGTGTGCAACAACTTCACATAAAAGACAGTAAAGATGGAAACCTTGGTTTGAGAACTGAGTTCAGTCAGGGGAAACACTGGAGTTAAACTGGCTCTCTCAGCTCACACTACTAGACCTATGGAGAACAGGTAATTAGAAATATTAGACAAGCTACCTGAATGTCTCCCTTCCACTAATCCCCATCTTAAACATTATAGTAAAAGAAAAAATTCTTCACAGGTGGTCATTTGGATTGTATTTGTTTCACTGAAGCCAAGAGTTTAAAAGGGATCAGATTAAATCTTCAGAGCTTCCAGTGAATAACAGCCATTAAAATCATTACAAGTTTGCATACAGTAATTATGTTAACAGATTAATTTAATGGGTTGTTGGTTTGGTGGATTTTCATAACTATGTAAGTTATCCCAGACAGCTCCCTGACTGAAGAATGGGCAGGTACTATACAGCTATAAGATGGTCACCTGAGAGAAACCAGATGCAGGTCTATGCTCAAACGAAAATAGTAAACAGCAAAGGTACTTTAAAAAGCAAATGACAAAGGTATGTCTATTAAAATCAGTACTGCTACTAATTAACTGGTTTTGCAAACTCCTTTAGGTTAAGGCTTTTACAGCTAAATTATAATTCTCAGTGAATTTTTTTTAAACCAGTTAAACTATGAATGTTTAATTTTGATGAAAGGCATCCTACACAGATGGTTCATTAAGTTTTTAACAACCAAAAGTGATTCTCCTATGCTCTGATCCTCTTGCCTCAATTCCAGTGTCAAAATGCAAGAGCTGGAGAACACATTAACCCCCGCCCCTGGGGGCAGGGGGGGGGGAGAAATTACACTAAACAAAGCACATTAATAGTCAGACATCACATGAAACCCAAAAAAACCACTGACTAAATACTGAATCCAGCTGTGTCCAGTTGTTGGGTTTGGGTTTTATGTTAAAAAGAAACTGTTTTAAGCTGAAACCTATTACCAGCTTTTTTTTGTTTGGTTGGTTTTTTGTTTTTTTTTTAAGATAAAGGAGTTGGACTGCACATTTCCAACACCCAGATCATCCTTATTGCCACCCCACCCTCTCGCTGAACATCTTATCTCTCATTTTCCCAGTCCTCCTTAGTGTGAGATGGGTATGGCTTCACTGCAGTTACTCCAGGTGATCGTTAAGCCAGGGTCTGAGCACACAGGTTAGGCTAGTCTGGGTCTGAGCAGTTATACTGCAAAGCCCTACCCAAGTTATTATGTTTTTACTGGTACAGTACTCCCCCTGTGTCTCGTTAGGACTTCTGGGAGCATATCCCCTGGTTCTGTGCAATGCAGTATGCTGAGCTGCCCAATGAATTGTGGGAGAATGTGGTCCCTTCTGGGGACACAAGGGGAACCGTGGACATTCACTGCAGGACTATCATCACACAAGTGCTTTAGCCCCAGTCCTTACTGCACAGTGAACAGGTTACCAGCCCAAGTGAAAGCCCCCAGGTTCTAACCCACAACCCCTCATAAGCTAGCTAGCATAGGTTGAAAGGATCACTAAACTCAGGTAAGAGGTTTATGTGTGGGGATGGGAAGGGGAATTAGGGCAATACCTGTTAAAAAGTCCAGAGTAATGCTGTAGTGAAGACATACCCTACGAAAAGCCAAATCAACTGAGGCAATGCAACTGTCACAAGAAGATGGACTTATTTCACAAAGCTATGGTTACAGTGATCATCATTAAGTTATGACAGAAGTATCTGAGGTTCCAGAGTTTTCCCCTATACTTAAAAGTAGAAACAACTGTGATAACTCCGTATGTTCTACGGACAAGAGATATAAGGTGGTAAGGTAATATCTTTTATTGGACCAACTTCTGCTGAGAGAGATGCTTTCGAGCTACACAGAGCTCTTCCTCAGGTCTATAAAAGGTACTCAGTGTCACAACTAGATATGTCAAACAGATAGAATATGTGCTAACTACTTATGCTAAACTCTCTATTTGATCTTGTACTTTTATAGACCTGAGGAAGAGCTCTGTGTAGCTCAAAGCTTCTCTCTCTCACCAACAGAAGTTGGTCCAATAAAAGATATTACTTCACCCCCTTGTTTCTTTAATATCCTGGAACCCACACAGCTACAACACTGGAAACAACAAGAGATATGTTGACTTTCTAGATTTGTGATTTCTGTATGCTCAAACTTTCCTCTAAATTAAACTTAAAATATAAAGACCGAATGGGGGGAGAGATAGTGGTTTGAGCATTGGCCTGCTAAACCCAGGGTTGTGAATTCAATCCTTGAGGGGGCCATTAGGGATCTGGGGCAAAAATTGGGGATTGGTCCTGCTTTGAGCAGGAGCTTGGACTAGATGATCTCCTGAGGTCCCTTCCAACCCTGATATTCTATTATTCTATTCTATGAATTATAAAATCATCATGAGAATAGTGAAGTGAGTGTTACTTAAATCCCTGCTGCCTGGTTATAAAGAGAACCATTTCCTCTTGTATCAGTACTTAATAATAAATGTATTGTATGAGAAATATACTAGAGACAATGGTGAGGAAGCAGGGTACACACTTATTCTGAAAAGGTTTGGCAGTTATTCTTTCCACTGGCTCATGGTACTCCAGGCAGCCAACTAAAGACAGCTATGCAAACCAAGTCAGAGTAACCCATCTGAATCTCAAGTGGTGCAAAGTCTTCAAGGCTTTCATCTTTCACTAAACGATGAACAGTTGTTTTTATTAACCACACATCTTAAATCTGACAGGAATAAAGCGAAGACAAGGAAGCAGGCACCGTTTTCTCCCAATTATTACTGGCAACATGGTGAAAGGGGATGGATCACTTGATGATTACCTGTTCTGTTCATTCCATTCCTTCTGGGGCACCTGCTATTGGCCACTGTTGGAAGACAGGATACTGGGCTAGATGGACCTTTGGTCTGACCCAGTATGGCTGTTCTTATGAAAGACATCAAGATAAAGAAATCTCTTTTTAGGTGTATGTCTAGGGATAGGCTTAACATCCTTTCTTCTCACCATGTCCCCCCTTACTCAACAATCAAAGAGATCAAAGAGTTCATGAATTCAGAATCCATCCCTTCATAAATTCATCATGCTCCCTCACTGACAGCAGCATTGCTCAGTCTTCTTAGACCCATTAAAGCAACAAAGACACAGCTGCCAAAACTGGGTGCCCACATAATCCTACACACACAGCATTACATACAGAAAAATACTCCCAACTCCAACTTTTCAACAAGGCATTAGTGGGTCTTCAAAGCATGTCTACAACATCTTTGCCTCATATCCTCCAAAAGTACTCATTTGCAGTCAAGAGTTTTTATTTTCTAAAACTAGTTTCATAAAGTAAGAGATTAAGCAATAGCCATTCATTTATTCAGTGCTGCTTGTTTGGCTGTGATGAAACATTTAGCCATGAACGATAAACAGCCTTTAGAGACTACACATATCTAGCTCTTCATGTTGGACATACCCAATTTCATCAACTATATTAGACATTTTTCACTATATTTCAAACAGAAAAGTAGAAAATTCTGTCCTCTTTCTCAATACTCAAGATGTAGAAAGAAACCCCAGAACCCTGTAGTTTACACTTTAGAGGCCCACTTTGTTTTCACAAATTATTTACATGGATATAGAAGAAAAAAACCCAGAAAAAACTGGAATCACTTTTTGTATTTCATTGACAGCCCAGTAGATTAATGATCACACAAGTGCTCCCATGGCTTAACACTGGAAGTGTAACAACTTACTACAAAACTTGCCACCAAGGTCTTTGCACAGACTAAAATGCTACAATGTATGAGCTTACAACACAATTGCTCCCATACCGAAGAACCGAAAAGATCTGCAAAACCCATAAAAGAGGATATATTCTAGAGTAGCCCGGATAAAGAGTACTACAAATGCTACAGAAAACTGATAGCCAAGAGCTATATTAATTTGCTATCATAGAGTATGTCTACACTGCAATTAGACACCATGGCTGGCCTATGCTACCTGACTTGGGCTAAGGGGCTGTTTAATTGCGATGTATACGTTCGGGCTTGGGCTGAAGCCCAAGCTCTGAGACCCTCCCACCATGCAGGATCCTAGAGCCCAGGTCTACACTGCAATTAAATAGCCCCTTAGCCAGAGTCAGCTGGCATGGGCCAGTCGCATATTTTTAATTGCAGTGTAGACATACCCCGTGAGATCGTCTCTCCTTCCACAACCCACCAAGCAACAGTGTTTGATGGAAAGGTGATAGTACCCTAGGTGAAGCACATTTAGTGGATGGTGCTCAACTGTAGATCTCCTTCAGAGATCAAAGACTGAGCCCAACTTTGGACATTTTCGAAGAATGTGAAAAAGCTGGTTTGCATCAAGAGCCTTTCCTCAGTAATTATGCTGAAGAACAAGCCAACATTATTTCATAGACACAGGAGAGTGAAATAGAAATAACTCCATCTGACACAAAGAAGAAAAGTATGGTTTAACAGACCAGTCTAAAGCAATCTGGTTTTTTGTATCTGGCTCCTACCTACTACAGTGATGGATTCCATGAGTGAGTAAAAAAGATTTTAAAAGGTGATTAAAGTGACCTCACTGCATATGACTTCATTGCACTGGAAATGCAAGGTATGCATAGGTAAAACAAAATCTTGGCAAATTACTGCAAGATGGATTCAATTAAATAGGTATTAAAGTTAAAATTTAGTCTGAAACTACTGTATTTTTATTTTCTCAGCCAGGAAAAAAAAAAAGTAAAACACTCCCTTCCATTGTGAAAGGGAAGGTGTATTGTACGCAAAGCAGATTTGCGCAATGGAGCGTGTACACATAGAAAACTTTATCTAAAGTACACAGACAAGTGCTGACAGGAAGTCACAGAGACAGAAAAGGAAGATTTGGGCTCCTCTGAACCCACCCATTTTTACAGATTGAGGGTTTGTTTTTTGTGCCTGTGTGTTTTTTTAAATACCCGTTAAAATACTTATAGGAGCAAAGTTATCCTAGACATGAAGATCCGACACTTGGTTAAAAGTATTATGGTCTTCACAAATAAGTAAAAGGTTATTAAAACTGGTAACTAAAATTGCAGCAAGACCAAGTAACTAAGAGCCAGAGATAAATTACACAGAACTCTGAAAATATTGTTACATATGGTTAAAGCTGCAGGAAAAGTCAATGTTGTTAACTTTGCAAAGAACAAAATACCCCTTTTTATTTCCACATTCCTTTCCCTTGTATTTCTTAACGAAAGGGCTGCAGTTTTCTCTAAGCTGATAAATATAGAAGCTGTATTCCAAGTAGGGGGGGAAAATCTTATTTGAATTGGGATATCTCCAACTATGAGCTTTATTTGCTCTACAAGGAAAGAATTTACTATACCAAATAAGTTCTTAAGTTACAACTCAAGGATTGCAATAAATTCATGATTACACACATGCAGAGAGACCATACTCACACTTGGTCATAAGAGAACCTGAGCCCATAAATTCACTTTGATGAGGGAGAAGAAACACTCCTCTTTTTACTTAACCTCCACCTCTAACAAGGAGGGATCTCCCCTTCCATAAATATCTTTGGGGAAAAATATATTAGCGAAGCAAAACACAGGCTACTTCAGCAACAAAACCCTGAATATAAAGCCATCTAATATTTGTTCTACATTATCCCTCATGTGAAAGGAACTAAAACTGTACATTCCACCGTGAGATTGGCATCTAATAAATAAAGAGTTGGAGGCAAACACATTGATCAAAATGTTGATCATTACAACATGTTGTGATCTTGTCAGCACTCAAGATAAGCAGGGTTGGGCCTGGTCAATATTTGAATGAGAAGGAACAAAGAAGTGGTGATTCACTGTGTGGTGCTTTTCCCTCCAAGTTAACTCTGAACCAATATTCCAGAATGGTAAAAGGATATACTGTAATGCTGGAGACGCTCACTCCTAGAGGAGACAGAGTGGTCCTGAGCACTTTTGGCCAAGTGAAGGTTGCAGGAGCAGGGTATTCATTCTTGTGCCCTAGCCAAATTAGTTTGGGTTATTACATCCTGCTCTGTAGTTTCAACTGGATGTGGTATGCTTCACTTCCTTCCCTTAACCATTGTATAGTATTACTGTGCACTATTAAACAGCTACCATTTTTACCCCAGAAACCACTGCATCTCAGTGGTGGATGAAGTGATCTTTGTACATAATTTATCATACAACCCATTTGTAAAGGGTTCTTGGATTATTTAGAAAAAAGGAGACCACATAAATATACTACTACTTTTATTAAGCCAGCAATTCAGACTTGAAATATATATTCTAACATGTTGAAGACTAATGATGTTCTAAGCAAGGATTACACTTTGACCAAACTGTAGGAAATTAAAAACCATTAAAAATCTGATGGGGTGGGGGGTGAAGAGTCAAATTATGGGGCAACTCCAGCAGCACCAGAGTTAAGGCTGCAACATGGTTTCTGTTTAAAGGCAACTTGTCAATCTTCACCCAAAAATGCACATAAAAATGTTTAATACAGTGGTATGTCCATATAGAATTTATGGTGCAAATTTGATGTAGTTTGCTCCAGGGGTTCCCAATATACACGTCACCCACCAAATTCTTAAAATCAGAAAATTATCACCTTGTGCAGGTGTTAGGGGAGAGAGGAGGCAGCAGTGGCTCCACAAATAAATCTCACTGAGGCATCAGCTTGATACCTGGTGCTCAGTACGAAGAACAAGCTCTAAAAATTAAACAGTTATATATAGCAGTTCATTCTTGGCTCTGCAGGCTGAGACTCCTCAACTGAGCTAGTAGCCCTGAGAGCAACTGGTAGCCATATTCCTGAGAGCAGCTGGCACTGGTTCTCATTCCTCCCACTGCCTCCTCCAAATGAAACAATCCCACAGCTATGAGCTTTGCTCTTCTGTCTGCTCCCTGTCCCTTGGTATGTTTGTGGGGCAGGCAGAGAAAACAGTTGCATGGCTCCCGAGAATAGGGTTCCTAGCTTTGCACTTCCTGCAAGAGGAGCAGCAGAGACATTTGCAGTCCCTCAAATGACAGTTCCTCCTCTACCCTTTGTCCATTCAAGCCTAAGAGATGCCATGAAGGAACTAAGAAAGAGAGAAGAGTTGACCGTTAAGGGGCACAGCTACCAGTTCCTCTCTTTGGACTGCTGTCCCAGCTAGTCGGTCGGCAGGAGGAAGGCACTTGGAAGCTGTGCTCCTTTGAGCCATTAAGCTATCAGCTCTCACCCTCTGTCATCCACATAAATCCACCAGGGGGGATGGAGGGAGAAGAATGGCTTTCAGGAACAACCACACGACCTTGACTCTCCCCCTGCAGGGATGTCAGAAAGAAATTAACATCACAGTACTTCACATCCTTTACTATAACTGCCATTTTTTCTATGCCTACTACAGCTCCAGATCAGGACTCCTATTCATAAAGTCAAATAGATCCTCATGCGCTGAGTATAGCTCCACTGATCCAGGTAGTACTTGCTGCTGATCCAAATGGAAAAAAGGGGGCAGAATTAAGGTTGTGTAGCAAATGAAGCAGCACACTAACTGTACATTTCCTAGTTTTTACATATTTGTGACTTATGCAACATGACCACAGTACATTCTTTTCAGGGATATGGAAGGGAACTTTAATTGGTATTTCTTTGTTCTCTAACAATTGAGTTTAGGGTTCTAATTCCTACAGTCCAAAAGAACCTGGGAAGAAAAAAAAACACTAATGTGAAGCACAAGCCTTAACTCTAATTAGATTTTTTTAAGTGAACAGATACTTGAAACAACTTGATCTTAGTTTTTTACATGGATCTTAATTCATCAGACCTAAAGCCAATTGGCTTTTATAACCAAAGGATCAAATTCCTCACATCTTTTCAATTCTAGGTCACTAGTGGTTGCTATAATTAAGTACAATGGGAAGACAAACTCTCAAGTCAAATTCTTAGATGTAGCTAGGTGCTGCCCACAGAGGCAAGATCAAGCCATGTTATAACATGGTTTCCCAACAAAGTTTTGCTGTTTAAGTCAAGCAATATTAAGTCTCCAAAATCCTGTTCATACATGTCCTTAACTTTTGCTTCAAATGCTGGAGCCAAGACAACATTTAAGTTTAATTATACGAAGCTTGTTTATGCACCAAATATTAATATGACTAATATGGCTTTGACTTCTTTACACTATATAACTTCAGCTGGAAGCATCACACTTACTGCTATGAATCCTGTGGCACTGGAGTTAGGAAAGGAGTTGACTTTTCATAAATTCCACAGTAAGTTGTTTTGACTTTTGAACCTCCTTATATTTTTGTAACACAAGACCTGAAATAGTATACATCAGCTTTGAGTCTAGTCAAATCATTTCCAGGAATATAACCCCACATTCTTTCAGGTGAGGTGTAAAGGAAAAAACAAGGTTTACTTCAAACAGGTTCACTCTCTTGCCTCTGCTCTTACCAGTTCTCTGGACCTCACTTACAAGGACAGTGCTACATTAAACAGTAAACACAAAATAGCAAATCCCAGAACAGAGCAAGTCTGTCAAACACATCTGGATTTAACTTCCACTTCCCTCTGATTATGGAGATACTGCCTCTCCACACAATTTCTCATGACATTCCATTATGTGTCTATCTTGAATTTCAATTTGTATTTCACTGTCAAGCATCCTATTGGATACTGTGCTAAAAAGTTTTGATAAAAAGTGAACTGAACACTATGTAGCTCACTTAGCTCTTCACAGCATTCATTGTCTCAAGTTTTTTAAAGGTGGTGAAGCTGTAAGGATAGTTAGTGAACATCTCTCTCTCTTCTCCCAAGAGATATGGTCTCATTCAAACCTGTGCTCCTCTGCAGGAGGAAATGAGTCATGTGGACCCAAAAGCAGATACAGCACCCTCAGGACACACCCTCAAATTTGCTTCAATATTGTTTGGCCACTAATACTGCCAGGGCCAAAATATGTTCAGGACCTGAAACAGAATGAATGTCCCTCTAGCATGAGGGACTGGCATGATATGCTTTCTGCAGTGGTGTTTCACAGGTCTTGGCTGGCTCTGTGTACATCAACTGGCAAACTGCACTTAATTATGATTGATGAGGGACAATATTTGACAGAGTGTCAAAAATGATGCTGGCTATTTCAAAAATAGCTTCATTTCTAGTTCAGACACAGCTTACACATGAAATTGACTATTCATGCTACCTAGTCAGTTTCAAGTTGCTGTTGCCATCACAAGATTAGTGTGTAGGAGCACAAGTGCAATCAGAGTGGATTCTACAAAGTACACTCATTCCTCTCACTCTAGAGAGGAAAGCAATCTGAAAGAGTTAGGAAAAAGCAATCAAGTTATTTAGGATATTCTGTTGCTCATCTTTTATAAAGCTATTAAAAACAAAGTGTTTAATCAATTAAGGATATGCATTCTATAAAAATAGAATAAATAATATGCTTTAAACGATGAACAGCTGAGTATAGTCATTTTATACTAAATAGAATACAATTTTTAATCAACTGTTATAAAAATGTGAAGTAAACTTCACTATAAAGCTTTTCTGAGTACAAAATTCAATTTTAAGCATTTGCAATATTTCTCAAGGCACTGCATTTCCTATTCCTACCCCCCATCACCTCTGCTTTCACAGAAGTTAACTACTTCTACAGAAATATTCCTATATGCTCAGCAAGGTACTTGAGTTGCTACAATACTTAACACCACAACATGCTTACATGCTTCTGGCCTTTTAGTTTCACTTTTTCCCTCCATCCAGGAGATCGATCATTTAAAGAATTTACCAGACTTACCATTAGGAGGTCATGTTCTCAAGTTTTATGCCCCCAAAATGGACAAACCAAATATTTGCTAAATAAACTACTGAATGACAAACGAGTCTCTTTCCTGGATGTCAGCTGTATAAAAAAATGCTACTTTAAATGGTAAATGCTGTCTAAATGACTGCCCAAGTACATAGTTTTCTTGTTTAAGAAGTGGTATTAAGGACCATCACACCCAAAGGAACAAAGATTTTCACAGACCAGCAAAAGCAGCAGAAGATGCCTGCACCAAAAAAGAAATGCAGGTTCTTCCATTACTAGCAATCTTTAAATAAAGACAAACACTGCTAAATGCAATTCACTTATCTAGAATGATGAAGTGAAGTTTCAAAGAAATAATCTGTCAAATGTAATTTGCATAACAGTGGCCAAGTTAATGTCAGAATGTTTGACCAGCCCACATATATAACTTTATATCAAGTGGTAATTTTTTTTTTTTTTTTGATGCTTCACAAGCAATCCCTCGCTTAACCTATAAATAGCAATCCACTGAAAGACCATAAATATAGTTTAGTCTCTGGTGCCTTATGTAGCTCAGCATGAGGCATTATTTGAACTTCCATGCTAAATTAATATAGTCAGAATGACATAAGGGGCTCTCCACTGTAAACAAAGAAAAGGAAATTAGGTTTATTGGCAGACTCAATCAACCCAGTTTAAAAAAAAAAGTCATATTGCCATTTGCTGGAAAAGGTTCTCAATTATAATGATACACTCGTTATTCTCTACACTTATTATTCTCTACCCAGAGTTTTAGAACAGTGCTCATCATCAAATTACCTTAATTGCTTCACACCCTAAATAGTGGAACTGAGAATGCTCAGTCCCTGACTGATGCATGCCTGGGGGTTCTCATTGTGCTTAATTCCAGACTCAACTAGAATTTCTGTTTTCCCAGAGCCAGCCATATAAAAAAGTATTTCTTCCCACCCTGAAATGATCCAAAGGATAATTCTTTACAGTCTGTTGTGATAAGACACTCAAATGTACACTTTCTTACGGAGATACCAGTCAATCCTTTGATCCAGCCAAAATTGCACTTACCACAAAACATGCCTAGAAGGAGCTGGATGAGAACACAAAGGTGGCTGTATGCCACAGTTGCCATTACACTCCTAATTTACATTGGGAGCTGAACCAGATGCAGGAATTGGGGAGCAGCCTCATAGCTGCTCTAACCTATGCCTTGCTGCAAAAATATTCAACCGTCTGTTCCTTTAGCTAGGGTTGCCAAAGTACAAAAACACTGCAGCCAGTCCTCCTTCCTGATACACCCTCTATCTTGACACCAGTGAAGTGAGTGTGGTAGGGCCAATTATCTGAAGATTTCTGGCTCCCCTGTGCAAGTGCCATCTTCAGCTCAATGCTTAGGCTAACTATAATGCTGATCAGTGTTCACTGCAACAGAGCATTTAATTTAAAAACTGAAATGCTAACAAATATATTTAAGGCTGTTTTCAGTAATAAGTTGGTAGAAAACTTGAAAACTGGTTCTACTGAGGCACATCAACCGTTATTTGGGCTGGCTTTTATTTTATTTTTTAGGTTTTACATGCAGAATTGACAGTCAGCAGGCTCTAATTGCTCCTCTTTATGCATGGGAAAACAACCTAACAAAGCATCAACAGTTTACGTCTAGGTTTCTTTCTCTGCCATTTGCCCAGCCTCCTTTTGCCAAACTTTGGAACGTTACAAGTGGCTGTGTCAAGTTCGCAGTAGTCAAACCAAACCTGTTTGGTCTTCAACTGCAAGATTGTTGTTTGGTCAAGAAGTTCCCTCCTGGTCATCCCAGCAGCCACGTGGTATGCAAAGATCTCAATTTGCACAATTTGCTCAACTCAGTTCCCAGGCATCATCTGGACAAAACAGCAGTAGCAACTCAGGAGAGAAGAATATTGCTGCCTCTTAGAAGTGCCAGAATTTTTGGAGTGGGTGACACATAATTGACACAGCTATCATCATCATTCTCCAGTTATTTATTATGAATTACAGTGGGGGACTCATATCTTTTACACACATAAGGATGTAGCCTTGATTCATCAGATTAGGGTTGTCAAAGGCAGCTGGATGTGATGCTGGCCATGTCATTCCCTTGTGTACTGTTGGCTATGAAACTGACATGCCTTAATCGCAACAATACAATGAGCCACTGGCTCGTGTGAACTTTGATTTTGACTTTTGGACTATGTAGACGTGGCTTTACCTTTCCAGTGAGAATGAAACCATTGCTTCCGTTCCCCTCAATGGCAAGTTGGTTTTCCTGTGTAGCTAAATTACAAAACTCAACCCCTTCCTGAGAATAAAGACCAAGTATGCTGTCTAGACCAGTGCTACTCAAAGTGGTGGTCCACGGACTGGTGCTGGTCCGCGAGCCATCGGCTGCCGGTCTGCGCGCACATTGGAAAAAAAATTGCCAGTCCCCCACATCAGATAGCTTGAGAAGCACTGGTCTAGACAAAACAACATCCTCTAGTTCTTTTCCTCTTCTCTGTGGTAGGGCCCCTAAGCAATACTGCTCTCCCTTTTTGAAGGCCTTCATCCTCAGACAACAAAACAGGTGTCAGGTCCAACCTTAAACTCTCCCTGCTTCTCCTTCTGCAAATCCACTCCCTTTGCTTTACCAGTCTCTTAGTTTCCACCTCAGGGATTTGGCTATGTCTACCTGTCTTGCCAAATGACATCCTCTCCTCAGGGTACTTTACTCAGGCACCTTGTCGTCTACTTAGGCCACTTTCCAGGCTCTTTGAGTGACTTTTTCCAAAGCCCTTCCCAGAACTCCTTGGACTGGAGAGACACAGGGCTCCTACCCCTTTCTAGTTTCACTCTCAGAACAGCAGGTCTAACTCCTTTCCCTGATCTCCCACATGCCAAGAAAAGGGAGCTGCATAGACAGCATCCCTTCCAAATATTTTTTGCCGTCCTCTAACACCCAGGCTGCCCTCTGGTTGACAAGTCAGTGTGCCTTCTGCAAAAACAGCATAGTGCTGCGCAGTAGGTCTGTGGATGGAAAGGTATGAGCAATGGCAATGACAGTATCATATAAAGAATTTGAGCATTTTTACCACTATGATTTAACCCTACTCATAACTGATTAGATTATGGTGATAAAAATGCCCAATTTCTTTCACTGTTCCTGAAAACTGAATTGCAAAGTATAGTGAATTACATCTCCTAACATTCTTAGTGCAGACAAGGTCTTGTTAAATGCATAAAATGTGTAACATCACAAAACCTGTAACAGTGCTCATGCATAGCAGAGTTTAAATATTCAGAGAGCAATCGCACAAGTTCTCCTTGGGCTCTTCACACAGAAGAGCCAATAAATCTAATAAGTTATGCTATTTCCAATAAGCTGAATTTCTTTAATATTTGAGACTTGACTGGGGTTAAGTAACCTTTTTAAGTCTAGAATTTGCCTGCCAGATTATACTTTAATATAGAAAAGTACAGCTGTAGTTTTACAGGAACATTAAGAGGTTAAGTGACTTACCCAGTGGAAGAAGAGACAATATGATCCTTGAGTTCTGATTCCTAGTACCCCTTGCTCTAACCACAACAAATTCAACAAAGCCTCAACCTTTTATTTGTTGTCAGTTTTATAAGAAAGACTGGAGACTTGAGATTTTTTTGATAAATGAAGTCAAAGTCAGTTACTCAAACTTTCCCTTTTAAATTTAAGAATGTGGGAGAGGAGGGAGTGGCAGCTGGGAAAGGCCTGGTAAGGAGGAGAATGGGACCTTGGCAAATTCTAGGTTGAAATGGGGAAGAAGAGAATTGTTGAAGCAGGAGACGTAGCTAGGCTAGTAGGTGGGTGGGGACGCAGAATTAGAAGCAGAAGCAGAGAGGATCTGGTAGATGGAAGGACCTTGAATGGCTACAAGCCAGCCAGTAGGCTACACACTGGATGCATATAGCTGAACAAGCTGGAGCTGCAGCTACCTGTCAGCCCGGAGTGGGAGGATGAGGTTGCAGAGCAGGCTGTAGCATAGCAGGAGAGCTGTAGTCCTCATATATGAAGGCGTTCCCAACCGGTCCTGGGGCCGGTTTTGTTCAATATCTTCATAAATGATCTGGAGGATGGTGTGGATTGCACTCTCAGCAAATTTGCAGATGATACTAAACTGGGAGGAGTGGAAGATACGCTGGAGGGGAGGGATAGGATACAGAAGGACCTAGACAAATTGGAGGATTGGGCCAAAAGAAATCTGATGAGGTTCAATAAGGATAAGTGCAGGGTCCTACACTTAGGATGGAAGAATCCAATGCACCGCTACAGACTAGGGACCGAATGGCTAGGCAGCAGTTCTGCGGAAAAGGACCTAGGGGTGACAGTGGACGAGAAGCTGGATATGAGTCAACAGTGTGCCCTTGTTGCCAAGAAGGCCAATGGCATTTTGGGATGTATAAGTAGGGGCATAGCGAGCAGATCGAGGGACGTGATCGTTCCCCTCTATTCGACATTGGTGAGGCCTCATCTGGAGTACTGTGTCCAGTTTTGGGCCCCACACTACAAGAAGGATGTAGATAAATTGGAGAGAGTCCAGCGAAGGGCAACAAAAATGATTAGGGGTCTAGAGCACATGACTTATGAAGAGAGGCTGAGGGAGCTGGGATTGTTTAGTCTGCAGAAGAGAAGAATGAGGGGGGATTTGATAGCTGCTTTCAACTACCTGAAAGGGGGTTCCAAAGAGGATGGCTCTAGACTGTTCTCAATGGTAGCAGATGACAGAACGAGGAGTAATGGTCTCAAGTTGCAATGGGGGAGGTTTAGATTGGATATTAGGAAAAACTTTTTCACTAGGAGGGTGGTGAAACACTGGAATGCGTTGCCTAGGGAGGTGGTGGAATCTCCTTCCTTAGAGGTTTTTAAGGTCAGGCTTGACAAAGCCCTGGCTGGGATGATTTAACTGGGAATTGGTCCTGCTTCGAGCGGGGGGTTGGACTAGATGACCTTCTGGGGTCCCTTCCAACCCTGATATTCTATGATTCTATGCCATTAGAAAGAATTAAAGGTTAAAACTTTCTACCATAATCATTAATGCTAAACATCACTTGGTCACAAGTTTTGTCAGCAGATTGCTATGAAACAGCAATAGAACTGCAGCAGCCATAGAGACACTAACACTATTCAGTATCAAATATTTAGAACAATGACAGGTACTTACCTCACAACATTTGTTAGAAATGTTAGTAAATATTCATTTAGCTATATAAATCCTTTTCAGTAAGCAGGTGTGACAGGTTCCATAACAGATAGAGAACTTGTGCTGCATTAGCCAGCACTCCCCTCCACCCCCTTCTTGGTTTCCTGCCCTTTTACCTCCATTTGAGAGGTCAGGCATTCCCTTATCTCCCACACACTCCCTCCTCCAAGCCTTTATTTTAAAAAGTTTTATGACTGAATTCTAATTTATCCCTTCTGATGCCGTATCTTCCCTCACCATTTACAATCCAACGCTGATAGCTCAGATTGTTGAATATAATCCATCTCTTAGTGTAAGCTGTTAACATCATGATCTTTTACACAAACCTCCTGGATAAGACTGTAAAATGAAAACCATATTCTTCATAATTCAATCATTATGTCTAAGCAGCAATAAACATGGAGGTTGTATCTCATGCTGCTCTAAAAGCTATTACATATTCCTTGCGTCTGAGATTCTATCTTCCCACCTAGAATAGCAACGGAGCTATCCATAAAATATACAGCTTTTGCAATGTATATCAATCATCTCTCCAGATCACTAATATGATTCAGCTATGAAGATCATCAACCCATTCTCTGGCTTCCAACTTCTCAGTCAGTAGTCCACTAACTTCACGCAAAAACTCTACATCAACAGTATCCCACCCTAACTCTTTCGTTGAGCACAAACTACCACCCTGATATGCACATTTTCCTTCCCTGACTTTTGCCCAAAAGATGCTTCATACTGCAGTCTGCTATTGACTCTAATTGGTTTGTGTCACAATTAGAAACTGCTGTCCTGGGACATTCTATCGCAATAACATATTGTAATAATTTAGAGATTATACTGGCTCCTCATTAAACAGATGATTTTAAAATGTCTGATTACCCGTTATATAGCACTCAAATTTTACCTTTAATGGTCCTGTTGTGAATTTTTACCAAACAATATAATCTAAAGTTTGTCTGACTTATTTTTGTGGACAGAGCCTTTTGTGTTATAGTATTTTGTAAAGATCTTCATTGAAGTCATGTAATTTCCCCTAAAGCCTTGCTGAAAGATGAACTTACATTTGACAAACTACTGAAGCCACTGAACACAGCTGCTTTTGACTATTTGCTCTTAACTTGTTTTAGCTCTGGCAAAATAAACTTGACAGTTTTAAGAACTTCGGGATCTATAAACTCACAAGAACACGAACGTAACCCATCTTGAAATGCTTAATTTGTTATTAATAGGGTAGAGTTGTGTAATGCTTGTTTCATTAAATTTTGTTCATCTTAAATTACTTTTTAATGTGTCCTACAGAAAACATACACTAAAAACAAAGACAAGAAGAACTTTTTCTGGAATCAATCAAGTTAAAAAACACAAGCTAAACTTGAAGTTGACATCTGAGTAAAGTTCAGTTGAATTTTTAATTATTTAAAGTAACATTGACACTGAGTAAATATACCAGATTGCGCTCACATATAAAGATTCACCAATTATCAGTTTACTGTAAGACAGAACCTGCCAAAGCTTCAAAAATAAGATTTTGATTAAAACTGCTTTAAAATATTATAGAAAATACATGCCAAGAAATCCTTCTCATCCTGTGAAATTTCAGAATACTACAAAAAGCAAAATGGGGGCAGCACTCAGCTATTTACTGGAAGCTCCTCAAGTACTCAGCCTAAGTTATATTGATATATGTGGACAGGAACCCAAAGAAAAACACTGTACTCAACCTCCAGTGGCACCTAATACTGTTTGAACTTTTAGAAAGGCAATGTTCTAAGCTTCAAGCTACCCTAGGAAAAAGACTTCAGGCTGACACTATGTGGGAAAGACCCACACTGTTGAAACACACCCACACCCCTTTGGCCCTGACTCGACACACACTAACTATTTTAGTGATGGGCCACTCCTAAGCAGAGTGCCAATCATACCATTCTGCTCCTGACTCACTGTATTCTTAGATACTGCAGCAGATAGAATTATTTACTCCTGGGGGAATTCTTCACCACTACACAATGCAAAATTTGTGCAGAATTAATGTTCTGTGCATAATTTCTTTTTTCCCCCTGCAGAATTGGTGCTGCAGAGCTACTGGCCGCCATAGGGGCTGCTGGACCCAGCAGAGCCCAGCTCCCCAGCTCACAGGACACTATTGGGTGAGGAGGAGCTGCAGAGTTCCAGGCAGCTGTAGTTCCCAGCACTTCCTGAAGGAAGGAGGTGACCTGCACAAAATGCAGAGCTGAGGAAGGGAGGAGTTGATCAGAGGCGCCGGCGGAGTACCCTCGGTTCCCTGGCATGAAGGAGGCGCTGGGAGGGAAGGGGAGGAGTGGGGCGCACTCGAGGGAGGGAAGGGGGGGAAGAGGAGGGGCAGGGATGGGGCCTTGGAGGAAGGGATGGAGTGGGGACAGGGCCTAGAGCTGAGCAGGGGGCTTGGGGATCCGTGAAAAATTTTAAATCAAAATGGGGGGCTTAGGGTTGCTAAAGTTTGAGAACTGCTGCTCTAGATCCCTGGGCTCAGGGGCAGGGATAGTTGCGAGTGTCTGGGCTGGAGGTGCACCCCATAGCTGGGCTCTGTTGGGGGGGGTTTGCAGGTGTCTGGACCAGGGAGGGGACTGGCTGGGCTCTGTTGGGGGGGAGGGGGTAAAGGGTTGCAGGTGTCTGGGCCAGGGAGGGGACCAGCTGGGCTCTGGAAGGGGAGGGTGCAGATGTCTGGGCCAGGAGGGGGCAGAGAAACAGGAACTGGGTTGCACTAGGGCTTACTTCAACTCTCTACTCCTGGGGGAATCTTTTTTTGTTGTCTGTATGGTTACAGACATAATTTGAAATAAATTACCAAATAATTGAAACTGGCATGATTATATAGTGTTATTTTTACAAATAAAATATGCAGTATTTTGAAATATTGTGCACAGAATTTTTCATTTTTTTGGTGCGGAATTCCCCCAGGAGTAAGAATTACAATTCTGAAACTCATGTAGCATGCAGGTATGAGGAGATGAAATACAAGTGAATGGCAAGTTCTTGTTTTTGGTTAAATTAGATTTTTAGTAAGGTTTGTGGAGTTTTATTGAAATATTGGTTTTGTACTGCATAAATATTCAACAGCTGACCATTCCATAACTTTAAAATTTGTGTTTAATAGCATAGTGAAAATGGTGTTTGGAAAGTCAGGTAAGTGGTAGGTTTTCTCAGTGGATAACATCCCACTAGAGAGCTGGCTAAAGTGAGGTGAAATAATGTTCATGTTACCTTTACCTTCTAGAGGTGAATATTTAGACTAGAATTTTCAGAGGAGCCTAATAGAGTTAGGCACCAAATTCCTATCAGCTTTTATTAAGTCTTAAGTCAATTATTATTTCTATTACCATAGCACCTAAGATCCCAATTCATGGGCCAGGAAGACTGCATTCTGCTAGGTATCATGTAAATAGACCAAAAAGATGGTCCCTGCCCCAAAGTGTTTACAGCCTAAATCAGGGGTCAGCAACTTTTGAGAAGTGGCGTGCCAAGTCTTCATTAATTTAAGGTTTCGTGTGCCAGTAATAAATTTTACATTTACAGGGGCCCCCTGACGGAACCCCGGACCGGCAGCGGGCTGAGCGGCTCAGCACACCGCCCGCGCTGCTGGTCTGGGGTCCCAGCTGCCGGCCCCGCTCATCCTGCTGCCAGCCTGGATAGACGGAACCCGGGGCCAGCAGCGGGCTGAGCGGGGTCGGGACCCCGGCTGGCAGGGGCCGGCGGACAGAACCTCAGACTGACAGCCTGCGCGGTAGACAGAACCCCAGATGGGCAGTGCACTGAGCCACTGCCAGCCCGAGGTTCCGTCTGCCAGCCCCGCTCAGCCCGCTGCCAGCCCGGCCTTCTATCCATCCAGGCCAGTAGCGGGATGAGCAGGGCCAGCGGCCGGGACCCTGGCTGGCAGCAAAGTGCCACTAAAAATCAGCTCGCGTGCCGCAGGTTGACGACCCCTGGTCTAAGGAATAATTCATGGCACCACCCAGCTTCCATACATTATCCTACAGTTATTTTATCTTGTGTATTGTGGCATCACTCGGAGGCTCCTGATCAGGACTGGAGTCCCATTAATAGCTACTGTACACACAAAGCTATGATAGCCTAGAACTATATAGGTACTGTGTTCCAAAATCCATTCCAGGCATACATTCTCCTCCTATCCCACACACCCCTACACCCAAAACAAACACTTATTCCACTGCACTCATCTCATCTGCAGGCACGTAGGGCATTAAGAGCATGATCTGCCCCTAAACAAACAAAATAAAGTTGTTTGGGCAAATAGGTAAGTGAGAAAAACCCTGTAAAAATGGCTATTGATAAATGCTGATTGAGTAAAAGACCCTGTGTCATTAAGCCAAAAGAATGCAATTTTTTTTTAAATTAAGAAAAATATTGCAAGAAAGGGAAAAAAGAAAAATCCTTTCTGAGCAGCTTGCTAATGAAAAGCTGATTTACACTTAGGACTAAGTGATTATTAAAACTCTCCACTGGTAAAATGTATTTCCAGTAGAGTACTGAGTAGGGGTGTGTATAAGTGAAGCGTTACTGGTATTTTTTCTAATTAAATATACCTGGTATTGATATTATAGGCTAAGAATTCACTGATCTAGGAACTGCCTTTTTATCCTTTTTCTTTACTCGCTATCTACACTTATTTTCTGCCCTGTTAAATCAATATTTTTAATAAGTGTTTACAAAGTTATTCCAGCAATGTGGCTGAGGCGCAACTTAACATTTGGAACCCTAGAAAGAAGAGTCATAAGGAAGTGAATCAAAGGGGTTCTACAAATGATATAAGCTATCAATTTTCTGTTTAGTTTATCAGATTTGATAGGGCAAAGACAAGAGCAGACATTTCCTTTCTGTAGTTTCTAATTAAAGAATAAGTGTATGTTACAAAACAGTCTTATGCTTTGAAACCTTTATATGTTTACTTGCTTTGTTGTTATATGCTTTAATCTTGTTCTCACAGATATCTAAAATAAATAAGAGAAACTTGATCTAAATACAAATTCCACACTTGTCTGATACACCTATAAAGACCAAGTCAATTTTTTTGGCCCAAGAGATTTGGACAAAGTAGTATGCACAGCCTTCCTTTTAAGAGTATTAAAATAGCTCGGAACTGATAAGTGCAATTACTGAAGTACTTAGCCTGTGCAACCATGGCGAGCACTGAACTAAGACACAAAGTGGAAAGAGAGGGCCAACAGTGATGTAGCAGCTTGTACCTATGTTGGGAACCTTTATGTCTCGGTTTAATTTCTCGAATATACAAGTTGATGCTAAGGCCTGGTCTACATAAGTAAGTTTTACATACATGGCCATATCTTGTTAGGATGATTTGCCCCCTCCTCCACTCCAAACCAGCAAAGCTCTGCAGCAAAAGCCCTAGTGTAGACACAGTTATACCAGCAAAAATGTCCTTTTGCCACTATAGCTTATTTTATGCCACTTGAGGAACTGGTTTACACCCATGGAGCTGCGCCTCCAGTGGGGGTTAATCAGGACAGCTCTACTGGTACATCCATACTATGGATACAATTTTGTCATTGTAAAATTAGTCAAAATGCATGGAGCAGTCATGGTAAAAATGTACAAAAAACAGGGTTTGGTCAGGGCACGACTGAAGCCCAAGCCCTGCTGCGGGGGTCTGAAGCCCGAGCCAAAGAAGTCACAGAATCTATGACCTCAGTGACCAAATCATTTCCTTAATTCATACCAACAAACCTATGTTACGAAGTCTGAGGGCAGGATAAACATACTAGCTTTCCACTACGTGCTAAATTGCAAGGCCCTTTAAATTGACAAGAAGAAAACAATTCACAGGCAACTGTTTTTTTAATTTGCCAACCAATCAGAGCCACTAGCATTACATTAAATGCTATTTGTTTCGTTAAGGCTGGAGCATGCTAGTATCTGCTGTAATTATGTAAAACAATTTCCATGAAATCCCTCTCCCCCACATTTTTACAAGCTCAGTTTCCTCAGAAAATACATGACAGCCTTTTGGGCTGAACTTTCCATGTTTGGACTCTTGCATTTCCTGACAATTTTTATTTTAATTATGCAACCCTTAACATGGCTGATAAAACACACTCGATGTAATGGTAAACAAATTTTACACAAGTATTTCCTGATATACGGCAGCCTATATTATTTCCAGGTTTTCCGTTGGAGGACGACCACTCAAGACATTATTTATACTGGCTTCTATTAGGGGAGTTGTTTTAGGGTTTTATTTATATATAGGCATTTCACTGTATCTACTACCATTGTATCTAAGTGCTGTACTTGGTAATAAAAAACAATGAGATCTGTCTAGAACAGCGGTTCTCAAACTGTGGGTTGGACCTCAAAGTGGGTCAGGACCCTGTTTTAATGGGTTGCCAGGGCTGGCATTACACTTGCTACAGTCTGGGGCCAAAGCCGAAGCCCAAGGGTTACAGCCCAGGTTACAGGCCCCCCACCTGAGGCTGAAGTCCTTGAGCTTTGGCTTTGGACCCCCCGCCAGGGGAGTGGGGCTCAGGTCGGCGAGCTCAGGCTTCAGTCCCTGCTCCTGGGGTTGTGTAGTAATTTTTGTTATCAGAAGGGGGTCGGGCTGAAAAGAAGTTTGAGAACCCCTGGACTAGAAGGGTAAGGCAATTCATCATCCTACCCAGATTTAACCGTTGGCTTGTACTTTTGAATCACATGGCCCTTAACATCTACCAGTTCTTCCATCATATTCCTTCCCTAGTCATATTTTAATTTATCATAATCCTGATCTCTGAAGTACTCTCTCCACCTAAGCAGGAAAACCAAGAGGATTTAAGGAAGAGAGGAAGACAAAGGGAGAAAGAAGAGACAAGAGTTTAACAACTTGTGCAGCAAGTTTCAGAATACTCATCTTTGGATGGACTACCAAAATTCTGTTTGTGTAAAAAGTTTCCAGTGCCGTACAATTTCACATTGGGTGTAGGTGTGTGAATGACTCCCCCCATTTTCCCCTAATGAAAGCTTTCCAGATCAATAAAAGACCTCATTACTTGTACTGAAGTTATTCAATGATATGATACATTCCTCCTTTAAAAAATACATATACTTGCCTAATAATTCCAAACTAACAAGACTTGAGACAGGTACTATACTTCATATTCTAGTTCCTAAAACAGAGACTTTTAAAGAAGGTATGACAAACATGAAAATTTAGATGTCACTTCTGTCAAATCTTGAAAACTCAAAATCAAGAAGAGTTAAGGAAAATACTTTTTTTCCTCTAAAGAGTAGTAGCTTTTAAGTATATTTAATCCATTTTAAAAGTGTTACACAATTATTTGTCCTACCTTAAATAGATACCATACAGAATTAAGTGCACACATGACTAGTGATAAGATCTAGTTGTTATAATGCCTAGAACTAAGGTATATTACTTAAAAATAGAGATTAAGGAAGATATCCCAAATTCACCACCACTTATTTTCACTAGCTTTAAAAAAGCAGCCAAATATTGTGCCATAATACTGAGAGAGAAAAAAATACCCATTTTTTACAAAAGGCCATTCTGAAAAACAAACATTGCTTATTAAGACAAAATAAAATAAAGAAACCTTTGCCAAAAAGGTTAGTGGTTACAATTACAATATATAGCAATTAAAGCATACCATGAAACAGTGCTCTAGCAGCGAGTGTGCCCCATGAAACATGCCCAAAGACAAGCTCTGAAGGAGGCGAGAAAGCATATAGTACAAGGGATATAGCAGTAATAAAGGAAAATAAGGAATAATTCAGGCTGAATACTTCAGCAATTTGGGGGGGGAAGGGGAGAGAAGCTTCCTGACAGGGAGAATCATTAGTCTGTGGAATTGTGTAGCCTATTTAAGAGGAACTGGACAGGACTTTGGTAACTGCATAATAGGAAAAATCCTGCGTAGGAAGAGAATGGACCAGACAATTTCTTTCCATCTCTAGCTCCATGATTTTGTGATCCAAGACTTCTTTTTTAATATAGTTATCAATTAAATCAGTGTATTTTATACACTTCTATCAGTGAAGAATTTAATTTAGGGCATTGTAAGACAATAAAATGGTTAATTTGTCTTCACAAATATACTTACACAATCACATGCCTCTGCATTTCAACTCAGGAACATTTTATTCTTTATAGCCATGACAACATCCAAATTGGTATCCTTCTGATATAAGCTACAAAAGTGGCATTTACATCTAACGAAACAAAAGACTAGTATACTAAAGATATTTTTGTGTTTATGTTGAGGATAGTTGCAAGCACATATTCCTGCACCAGATAGGACTATACTTCTGAAACAAATCCACATGAACAACAAACAACAGTCTGAAATTAGGTGGCTGAGAGCTGTTACTGTAGGAAGGACAAGAAATCTGACAATAACAAATCTGAAGACTTTTCCCATATCCTTCAACCAGTTTTTCTCCATCTGGCACATTCAACTAGTCCTGATGGGAGGCTGGCAAAACAGCATGGCCAGGAAAGCGACATGACTTAAGATCCACCCTTCTCTCCCTCATGCAAACCACCTTCTGCTGTCACAGGTGGCTTCTTGAAAGGCACCCACATTCCCTCCATGTTTTGTCTCAATACAGGCAGCAGCAGGAACAGCTCATATATATCTGCTGGCCAGCTCAGGCAGCTACCTAATGGTCACCCTCTGCTCACAACACTCATGTCTCTGCTCACAACACTCAAGTTCAATCATGGGTGTCACCAGTTGATACTTCTGCACCCACCATGAGCAGCATGGAGCCTTCTGTTGAGCTGAAACAATGGGGAGGAGAAGAGTAGCAAACCAAAGTTAATGCAAGAAACAAACAGAAAAAAAGATGACAAGCAAGAAAAGGGCGGAAAGGGATGTTGGGGGAAGATTGTGGCAACCGTTCTGGAGCCATGGCACAAGACAATGTGGTGACAGGGGAGCTGCCATCCAAACTAACACAGAAGTGTTGGGAATCATTGCTTCAGTCCCTAAGCTGCAGGCCACATGTCACTGATCACCTCTGATATAGTCAAGAAAGAGCAACTACAGCTCTAGAAGAAAGCCAGAGCACCCTGGCAAGCAGCCACTAGTCAGAGAAAAAAAAGAACTAAAAGTAATACAACACTTGCTAATGTTTAACCATTCAAGAAGTTTAGAGACTTCCACTGCAACATTGTTATTTACAAACATTTGAATAAAGCAAATATTATGACTTAAGTAGCTCCAAAACGTAGCAAGATTTTCCTCATCATTCAGCTATTTCATCGACTATGATTTATGACTGTTCTGGTTCCGTGGATTTTTTTTTTTAAATAAAATTTCTGTTCCATATTTGTCAGACAGTTTACAAAATGCTGTTTAAGTCATTTACCACAGTCTGAGGATATACATTTAGAAGCAGAAATATCTGGATCTTGAAAGTAACTGTGCCAAGACAAATATAAAATACTAATAGTGTACCTTTAAAAAAAAATTGTCTGAAGTTCTACTAACTATTGATCTAAGATCACTGTGACCGGAAAAGAATTCAAGGAAAATACAGTACTCAAAAAATTGCACTTTATTTTGTACATCTAACAGCACTCTGTAGTCAGTTACACTGTTTCCCCTTTACAGTCAGATTCCCTGTTGCAATCTTTTAAGATATAGAACAAAGTGACTAAACTAAACTGGCAAAAGGATTGAGGGACACTAACAGCATCTGAAATGCTACTTTTAATTCTAGATTGGACATTGACTATCCTTTTAAGACTGGTCGTAACTATTCAAAATAAGCAGTAACAAAGAATTTGCACTTCTATGTTAAATGTTACAGGCATGTTGCACAGTGACCAGAAAAGGAATCCTAATATTAAAAAGTGTTGATATATTTAAAGCCTAATAGGGTAATAAAATGCATCAATAGCAAGAACGAAAGTCAAATGAAGCAGTATTATTATACAAGTCATTCCACAGATCCCAGTTAAAATAATATGCTGAAAGTTGGCCACCCACAAAAATAATAGTATACTGTTAGACACCAGCAGGGTTCAATATATAGCACCCATGGCAGCATCATGACTTTAAAAAAAAAATGTTTCTCACTGGAGAAAAGTCTATAAGGTGACAAATCAGGCAGTTAACTCCATCAATTCACTTGACTACGCCCTATTTCACAATAACTCCTCTGGGCTGGCACTCCATTACTGTTCAGAAACATTAGAGGGAGAAAACTGGAGAACTCATCCATAGTGGGGAGGAGTTCAACTACTAGAGGAGAAAATATAAATTAAAAAACAGAACTGGAAATTTGGACAAACCTATTTCACTTCAAAGACTAACATGCTGAATAAGGGCCTGATCGGCTCCTACTGAGGTAAACAGGAGGTTTAACTGACATGATGGAAGCAACACAATGCACATCATCATGTGAATGTTTCAGTCAGATATTTTCATAATAAACCAAGAGACTGAAAGATACAGTAGTTAACAAAGGAGGTGAGCCTAGGAAATTTAAAGGTCCCATACTTCTTGCGTCTAACACCTAACTAACCAATAGATCTTAAGAACACACAGTGTATTCAGTTATTTTGGACTGGATATGAAGCACTGCTACTTTATTACCCTTAAATTTAGTATATTGGCTCAAAACTGTATGTTAAAATTAGTCATCTTTTCATTCCTATAAATGAACGAATATAGGAACTGAAAATGTAACCATTTGTGTTAGTTATTAAAACATTTTGTTAACAGAAAAGGAATAATACTGCCCTGACTTAAAGGCATATTGTTTAAGTTGTTGTACCCTGTTTACCCAAAGGGCAATTCAATTATCACCAAGTGGCTTTGAACAACAAACATCACCTACTGGTTCAGAAGGAAGATTTGACTGTGGCTCAGCAATAAGCCAGAAACTCTGACTTCCTCCTACCCCACCCATTACCACACACACAAAAACTGCTTAACATGAACGAAACCACAGACTAGGCCTCCCCACCACTCCTCTGCCTGATCCATCCCTAGAACTGCTCTCAGTGCCTAAAACACACAGCAAAGTGCAAGGAACAAAGCACTGACGTCAATTACTGGAGGATTAAATCTAACAGCTAGGAGAGGAAGAGGAGGCGGCCTCATTAGCAAAACCACCACCAAGAAAAACCTAACAACCTATAACCACATTTACCAAGAGCCATGCAAGTTTTATTTTCTCGAAAAGAGGGAATGCCAGCACATCTCAGTAGAGATTATGTGTATGGATACACATCCACCCACCCGTGAGTGTTTGGGGGGGGGGGATTGCTCATCTCCATGTATTAATCTAGGGATAGAGGCTGATGCCTCTTTTAGCAGGTCACATCTGACATGAAAGAAGCCATCCAGAGCTGCAGGGGACGGAGAGTGGGGAAGGCAGGGAGTGGGTGGAAGTTTACAAAGAGACCAAGAGGAGGCGCCGAGGCACGGTCCAGGAGGGAGAGGTTACTAATACTGAAGGGGCAGCAGAAAGAGTTTCAAGCCCGGGGGGAGAGAGAAGATAGTTGGAAAAGGCGGGGGCGGGGAAAAGGATAAAGAATAAGCGAGGACAGATACGGGGAGCTGGATCTTTCCCGCCCCCGAGACGCCATGGCCCCTCAGGGAATTCCGGGGCACTCTTACCCAGCCCATGCTCGGGGCCGGAGGGGAGGCAGATGTCCCCCCTCCCTGCGCCCAAGCCCGGGTACCTCCCGAGGAAGGAGGAAGAGGACACAGCCCACCACCAGGGAACGGCCCTTGTCCAGACGAACACCCGGGAGCCTCCACCTCCAGCCCCAGGGAGCGAGACCGAGCCGGAGCGGCCCCGCACCGCCCCCCTCCCCTTACCTCCGTTCGCTGCTCCGCTAGGCCCGGACCATTTCCCGGCTGCCGCCACCGGCCCGTCGGGCGGGAGACGAGGAGGCCCAAAGGGGACTGAGGAGCCGCCACTGAGTCAGCGACAGCCAGGGGGAGAAGGGGAGCCAGGCCCCGGGGGACGGGAGCGGGGAGGGCAGGGCCCGGAGCCGGGCACAAAGACCAGGCCCAAGGAGCGGGCTCGGGCCCCGGGGGGAGGGAAGGCAGGACCCAGAGGGGCGGGGGAGCTCCGGGAGCGGGTCACAGGCGGTGGGGGGCGGGGGCGGCGGCGGCGGCTCCCCGGGGATCCCGCCACTCCATTGCGGGCTGGGCTGGGCGTGCGGCTGGGTGCCGGTGCGGCCCGGCAGGGTCGGGTCCCGCTGGCTGGCTCCTCAGAACAGTGACTCCGGCCCAGCTCCTCCCGCAGCCGGGCATTCGGATTACCCAGCAGACATCGCGCTCGCACAGCCCCCGCCGCCGGCCACGTGACCCCCAGGCACGGCCTGGGGAACCCGGCACGTGACCCGGGCGAAGGCAACAGAGACAAGCCCCGCCTCCTCAGGGGAAGGCGCCGGATCCCGCCACGTGATAGGGGCAGAGCGAAGGGGAGGAGCTTAGGCTCCCCCTGCCGGAGAAGAGGTGCCTGCTTGACGTGCTGCAGCCCTCAGGTGCAGTTACCAGCATTCAGCACCTAAACATTTGAGGCTGTCCAGGTAGGGTGACCAGATGTCCCGATTTTATTGGGACAGTCCCACTTTTTGGAGCTTTTTCTTACATAAGCACCTGTTGGCTCCCACCCTCTGTCCCGATTTTTCACACTTGCTATCTGGTCACCTTATGTCCAGGCTTGGCTGCTGCCCATCCAGAACACTTAGTGCCCCTCTCCATCAGATGCCAGGCGATGCAGAATGGCAGAACGCACTGCCCCGCACCCTGAACTCTACTCCTGGCACTGGTAAGAGCCACCACTGGTTGCCTCTATATTTCAGCCAGGGCTGCCCTGCTGTAAGCACTAAATAAACTGGTCATTTTATGGGGTGTATCCCCCACAATTGCATCCTCTCCGTCAACTATATGTTCTGTACTGACTAATGCAGGGGTCAGACGGCAGGTGATGTTCCAGAGGGGAATCGTTAGGGTTGGTAACAGCTGGCAGTGGTTTGTGCAGAGTGGATGAAGTGATCAAGGACAGGACAGATACTGTACATAGCTGCCATTCATACATACCACCCTAAATGCAACTCCTGCTTTCATTAGGACAGTCTGACAGTTTTTCCTACTCTACCTATGTGCTGCAACATCACAGAACTATATAGCCTCTGTAAGCATATGGTGTTACATCAGTCAGGGAAGGTTGGGGCATCACTCAATGGGACACAGTTAAGGTTAAGGGCAGGGCCGATGCATACATCTCTCTATATTTAGTGGATTTTAGTGGTTTAAGGATAAGTGAACTTGATATTATAGAAGAGGAGGAAGCAGTGCTAGTCAACCTTGACTCTACTTTAGTGAAGTTTTTGGGCAGTGAATAGATGGCAATGTTAAACTGAAAAGTTAACAGGACATTAGGAATTTGTCAACATCTGTGAGATGTATTTCCTGGTCTGATGCCTGAGATTAGACTTGAGATACACATGTGGCTGAAAGATAACTTGTGACAAGTATATCAGCTGTTCCTTTCTTTGGTTTCTTCCTTTGATCTTTATGCAATAATTAATTCCCAAAACTGTAGTTAATAGTTTGAAGGAAGGACTCCCCCCATTATTTGTCAAAAGTTTACATATAGTTTTAGACTCCTTTTCCATACTTACATATGAACAAATTTAACTTCAAAATAAGATTAACAGATCTCAAAATGCTTTAACTAAAAGTCACTAGAGGACCAGCTCATTATCTACTTATGTTATCCGAGACAAGAGAAGTAGGAACCTTGACAGTGTTTTCTAGGAAGATGCATTTGAGATTAACCCCCCAAAATACTGTCTTTTCACGTTTCCAACATTTGTACAGATTATCATGCTACTAAAGGAGTACTGAATTCTGTCTGAGGTAATAAAAGGATGACAGCATGTCAGTGAAATATGGTGTCAGGTAGCAGATGGTTGTGTATTTGTGTTCATCCTTCAGACTATATATTCACCTTGTTCTAACTAGTATTGTTTCACCAGGTGGTGAAAAGTGCTGATTTACAACCCTCAAGCATGAAGTCCTCTAGCTACAAAACATGCACAACACAGGCAATGACAGCACAACCTCTCTCACACACACTCTACCCACCTGGAGGAAACCTGTAGTACCACTGAAAGTATCATATATAGAGGTGAGAAGGTAGGTCATTGTCCCTGTTGCATTCAAGTTTTGGCTTCTCCAATGAGACTTTCTAGTCTTGATGTGGACCAGTTGTCAACTAGGTTCTGTGGGTCAAGAACTGGGTGAAGCAGTCATTTAACACATCAGTGAAAACATGGATCCAAAACTCCCATCCCCTTCACCATCCTCACCATTCATACTCAGTTTCCATACCCACATGTGCAGGAGTAATTCAGGTCTGCCAACCCAGGATGAATTTCATCTAGGAGGCATATGGCACAAGAGAAAAGTCATTAAGATAGCCTCTGCTCTGAACTTCTTTCCATTTAAAATCTCAAATATAATATTAAACTTATTTTTGGCATATGTTCACAGGGTGTTGCTTATAGCATTATTACTATACTTGCCAGTTCAGACATTGAGTGAATTCATGGCAGCAGCATAATCTAGGTACACAAATCACTTTAGCATCTGAGCATCTGTCCCTTTGAAAGACTGTAAGCATCAGATTTAAAGAGAGGCTTTTTTTCTTCATTTAGTAATTCCGTCCTTGTAATCCTGACCCATCTACAACTGCTTTCTGATTTTATACAGCTGTGTACTACTCAGATGAGGTCCTACTGTTTAAATATTTATACTTAGAATGTTACATTGTAGAACGCACAGAAAAGGATGGACCTTCTTCTTATTGGGACCGTTAATCACACTATGTTTGTAAACCATGTTAAGATCCTCTCATGAAAGGCACTAGAAAAAGCCAATCAATCATCATCAATGCATGAATTACCAGTGCTGATTTGAGTATTTGCTGTAAAAATGCTGCTCTTGGACTACCATATTCCTTTGTGTAATCTGTTTTAAAGGTGTTTTTCTGTATTTCTTTTTTTCCCCCCAATTCAGCTAATGAAATGTTTTGTTCCTGTAACATTTTATTTCATGCATATTAAAACAAATCCATCTAGAATTTCACACAATTGTTGCTACTCTGGACGTCAGGGCGACTCAGAATTTTATGGCACCAGGAGAGATAGAATTCATTTCTCCTGCTGCAAAAGCACAGGCCCCCTATTCCTTGAGCTAAAGGACAAACACGGTTGGGAGGTAGGCACACAGCTGTGCACGTCTGATTCCACCCAACAGGGAACAAAAGTGCAGATACATACTAGCCAGCTAATTACAGTACTTTAAAACAGCAGTCTTTATTTAGACATTAGGTGGTTAGGTCTACACCCCCTGCACAGAAGGTAACTGTGGCCTGCAGGAGCTTCTGCACTAGTCTGGCATAAACAAAACAGCTAACTTATAATTAAAAGGAGCACATTAGCCACAGTGGTTACTGCAATGTGAAGGCTCTGAAGCATCTTTACTACTGCTCAGTATCCCAGGGGAGGATTCAATCTCTGTTCCAGTTCATAAAAATCCCCCCCTCACAACCCAACAATTATGGTTGTCTGTATGTATCCTGAATTTTCTTTTCTTCCTTCGCATTCATGGTAAGGTTGGTTATATGGCTACAAGGGTTTTTTTAAACAGACATACATAGCATTTGTACTTAGGCTCAACATTTACACTTTGTGTGGATTTACCAGTAGTGTGTCCTCCTAATACAGATTGCAAGAAGAGGCTCTTTCAGAGTCCTCTTCCTTACTGCATAAGGTCTTACATTTTAAACAGTCACTAGTCCTGCTTTTTGTTTGTTTATTTTTAAACTATATTGAAGCAGAGTTCCGGGCCTTTGACTTCATGTCAGTGAGATTAAGACCTCCGCCAATGAGTATGATCCGATATTTATTTCTTCATTTAAAAATAAATAAAGCAACAGGTGCCCCTCCAATGTTCCAGTGGTAGCAGTCCAGCGCAATAGTATTTTTCAGTAAATGTTATCTTAAGCTCCAGAATCTAACTTTTTATTTAAAATTAAATTATGTCTCTATCCTGTACTGTTGCAAAGACCCCTCAAATTGTGAGCAGAGTGTAAAAAGATAAGAACATCTGCTCAAGTCTACTGCCAGCCTGACACAATAACTCTGAGACATGTGAACTGCATTTCAACAGGGTATTGAATCTGAGGCTTTATTATAATTTAAATATCAACATTATTCAAAAATACTATCAAGGAGGAAACAATATCCTAATTGCCTGAAAATTTTGTAACAGCTATAGTTAAATGTAATCTTGCAGGTTCCTATAACTTAAAAGTGCTTGCAAAAAAAGAAATCTGTTTTTGCAGTTTATTTACTTTGTGCATTTAACAGCACTTTGTGTATACACAGTTTCTTCTTTGATGAAAATACCATTATAAACATCAACAGAGGAGCGGAAAAAAAAAAGCCGGAAGCATTTTTAAATTTGCAGTCCTTGATTTTTTTTTTTTTTTTTTTTTAAGTTTCCACTTTGACAGAATACCCCTTTTAAATCCTTCGTTTTTCAAAACATCAAGTTGATTATTTTACTGTTGATCAAACCATACAAAAAAGTTGAGGGTAAATTAACTTATGAAGATCTGCACAAGCAGCTTTCAGTGGCATCTCAAGTGAGAGAACAGGGCTTGGGAGAATATCTTTTTTGTATAAACTCAATTTGACCCATTGAGAGTAGGATGTTCAGTATCATTTCTTTTTAAAGTGAACTTCTTAAATTAGAAAAAAGAAAAGGAGACTAAGGTGCCACAAGTGCTCCTTTTCTTTTTGCAGATACAGACTAACATGGCTGCTACTCTGAAACCTTCTTAAATTAGAGAAATTCCTATTTATTAGTGAAAATCCTATCTACAAATCCATCTCACATTCAGCCCTCTTACGTGCTCTCAGGGCATCAAAAACCTAAGTCCAGCTCTCACAAATGTTTGATTTAATAAAACTCCAAACTAGAAAATCAAGTTGCCTGTGCCTTTTGTTTTTCCATCCGTCAGCAATGTTTCCCCTTGAAATATGACACTTCTCCTGAGGCCATTCTTCCACTAGACTGCATCAATTGCTTCAGTTCAATTAGCAATGGCAGTTTTACTTGTAATGGGGAGGCATTAAATTGAGCCTGTTTAAAGCAGTACAGGTCTCAATAACTACTGAGTAAATGTAACAATTTCTAGTCAGTAATCTTTGTAAATTAATTATAATTTGTGCCTAATTTAGAGCTTTGGAAGATGGTGATTAAAGAAATACCTTTCCTTGCAGAATCAAAGTGAAATAGAATATCCTTTTAAGAGCAAATCAGGACTTGAGCTAGTAAGAATTGGATGGCTGAAAGCTCTGGTCAGGCTGGTGGGTTTTGCCCTGTAAGATAAAAACAGCTGGGGATAAATGAAACAGAATGGAGCATGGATTTAAAATTAAGCAGAAATATCACATCTGAGAGCAAGTGATCTAAAATAAATAAATTTAATTAACTACATAAAAAGCTACTATGTTTTTGGCTATAAAATATTGGAAGGAGTTCATTTCATGGCCTACCACTTAATCACTACTGAATGATATGAAGTATCCTGAGAAATAGCATACTGTCTCCTTAGACCTCCCAGCTCAGGGACCAATAGACCAGAAGTTAAACATAGGTTTCCTTAATCTCTTTAGCAGTTGTATTGTTTTGTCTTATCTCCTGCAGACAGCTTCTTGGATCGGCAAGTGTGCCCATTTTCTAAAGTTATTTTCCTCAATCTCCACCATATCAGTAAATTTACAGTATATTCCAATGAATATAAACTTAGCAAACAGTGTTTAATAATTTATTAACTTTTCCCATTAAATGGTACATTCTCTAAGATGACAAACAATTTCCTGGTAGTTTTATTTACAGTCTTCAGCGTGTTCTGTAAAACTCAGCAATGATTACAGACTAA